>NW_020837980.1:17364453-17957020 GCF_003676395.1 Aethalodelphis obliquidens | reverse complement strand
AAAAAAAAAAAAAAAAAAAAAAAAAAAAAAAAAGAGCTTGAACAGAGACCTAAAAGTGAGAGGTTTCATAGCATTTGGGGAGAGTAACGGGTCAGCAGCTGCGGTTCAGCAACAGACACAGGGGAAGGGATGCACTGGACGTGAGCATGAGAACGTAGGTTGGACCAGAAGATGGAGAACTCTGCGTGCCCAGGTGAGGATCTAGGATTGCCTTTAAACGGTGAAGTCCATCAGAGGTTCCCATGGCACAACAGACTTGTTGTTTAGGGGGATTCTTCCAAAAGATGGACAGATAAAGAACTGGCAGACTAGGAAGTTGCTGGGGTGGGAGATCTGTTAGGAGGCCATCATGGAGATCTGTTAGGAGTTGGAGACAGTCAGGTCCTGAACTAGAGCTGCCCCACTAGGAGCGGAAAGAGAATGTGAGCAACCGTGAGGAAGGGCTTCATGATTGTTCCTCAACACGCCCGCCCTCTCTCTGGCCGAAAGGTTTACTTTCATTTTAGGTTCGAAGGATTCATTAACAAAGAGACACCGCTCGTCACGCAAGTAGACAATTTCAACTTGAAAATCATTAAAAAGAAAGAAATAGAAATGAAAAGGGAGAGAACAGTAAAAGCGTGTACCTCACCAAACTGGGCCGCCACCTATGTCCAGACTCGAATGGCGCTGGGAATTCCCGAAAACAGCAATCTGGAGTCCCAACTGGGCAAGGTCCCGGGCAGTGCGTCCACTCCACGGGTGAGACTTCAAATTGCAGTGTAGGGGAGTCCCGCTGATAATACCAGGCCGCAAACTGGTATCATCAGTTTGCCTGCAAATACGCAGCTTGGGGTTTCTTCAACGATGCTGTTTATCTCATTTCGTGTATCATAAGAATTTCTAGATCCCCGGGAACTGGCCAGGTCCCTGAGGCTCATGAAACTGCACGACCCACTCCCTTCTTTATCTTAAGTGCCGCCGGACTTGCTGGCCACAGCTCCCAAACAGGCACGTGGTCCAGGCAAGATCACAAATCAGTTAGCGGCCTAATATCGCCTCTGAAGCCTGAACAAGACGACTTCCATTTCAGTCCTCCTAACACCCTCCCATCTCTTTCCCTTCTTCCACTGTCATCATAGCTGGTGATCTCCCATCACTCTTTATTGAAACATGGAAACTATTGGAGAAGAACTCCCACTTCTCCCAAACACCAAGTCTGCACAGGTACCTGTGTGTGTACCACTGTCTCCATCTTCCTTGCTCCTAGGAGGCAAAAGGTCCCCCTTATCAAAGGCCAGTGCCCCGCCTCTGCTCTTCTAAAGGGTTTTTCTTCTTCGTGATTCCTTTCTCCTGCACGATCAGTCTCTCCCTCTTTAATATTCATTCCTACCAACATACAAGCTTGCTCTCTTATTCCCCATCTCCACCAAGGCTTTGACTGATGCTGCGTTCCTCTCTACCTCTACTTCTGTTTATAGTAAAACTTCCCCCTAAGTATCATCTGCACATATTGCATCCATTTCTTCACCTACAATTGCTCTTCAGTTTGCTCCAATCTGGCTCGCAGCACTGCTTTGCCAGAGATTACTCTGCAATCTCCACCGTCCTAAACCCGAATGGGCAGTTTCCTGGCTTTATTTTGGTCTTTTTGTAATATTTGGCGCATTTGACCCCTTCCTCCCTCATGTTCTCAGTTTCATGAGACGCTCTCCTGGATTTTTTTCTGTATCACGGAGCTCTGCTTTTCATGCTGAATATTGCTGACTCATCCCCTTTCCTTTTCTTTCCTTTCTTTTCCTCTCTCTTCTCTTCCCGTCTTGTCTGTTCTCTTCCCCTCCTCTGTGCACCCCCGTGGTGTAAATACCATCTCTACAGTGATGTCTTCTGAATGGATCTCCAACCCAGAGCTTTACCCATGGAGCTCCAGCTTGTTATATCCAACTGTCAACTTGACATCACCACCAGGATGTCTCACAGGCATCTTAAATTTAGCATGTCTAAAACAAACTCTTTATTCCCTGCTGTACTCAACTACCAGCTGGCTCTGTTCTTCCTTCTATGTCCCCAACTCACGAAATGGCATTATCAACCACCTAGTTGCTTACACCAGAAGCCCTGAGTCATCCTTGATTCCTCCTTTCCCCCCCATCTCCATATCTAATCCATCAGCAAGTCCTCCAACATAGACCTCAAATTGGTCCATTGCTCACCATGGTCACTGCCGTCCTGTAGTTCAGGCAGTCCCTACCTCTTATCTGGTCCGGTGCAAAAGTTTGAACTTGCTTCCCTACCCAACCTCTTGCCCCCTAATCCCCATCAGTGAACTTTGAAACACGTAAATCAGATCAGATCCCTGCTCTGCTTAAACGTTGCCTTTGATTTCCCATCACACTTGGAATAAAATCTAAATGCCTTGAATGGCCTCCAAGGCCCTTCCTAATCTGGCCCTCTGGCCGCCCCTCACCCTAATCCAGTTATAATCACACCCTCCTCCATAAAGTCTGCCACAAAGGACTCATTGCTGGTCCTTGGACATGTAAAGCTCCCTCTCTCTCTGTAGCCTTGGCATCTGCTGGCTCTTGAACCTGGACTGTTTGTTCTTCCCCTGGGTCTTTCAATGAGAGGTTCCCTTCTCATCCAATAGAGATGCCTTTCCTGACCGCCCTCATGGCTCCAATCGTTCACATCAACCTGCTCCCTTCCTTCATAGCATGGGCCACACTCTGCAACACGATGCTCATTCATTTGTCTACTGTCTGCCTCCCAAGAATAGGAAACTTATCTGTCTCACCTGCCCCTATATTCTTAGCACCGAGCAAAGCCCCTGGTTATGAATGAGTCGTGTTATCTGTTAGGTAGAAATGAAAGACTCTGGTGAGTTATCCCATATACAGAGTGTAGAAGGGAGAGATTTCATTAAAGATGGAGGGACTGGAGAATGCTAATGCCTGTCCCTGGATGAAGGGACAAAGGAGAAAGTAGAGACTCGAGTGGGGAGTTGAGTAGGGTGGCGATTTCACATTGAGTGTGAGATGCCTGTGGGACTTCCAGCTGTTGGATAAGGATATATAGGTTGACAGCTTGGCTAAGAAGTTAAGGCTCGAGATACAGGTTTGGGAGACAACTGTGCCAACACCATAATGAAAGCCACGGACATAGATGGGACTGATCGTGGTGGGTCAGATGAAGGGAGACCAGGAGAGAGACAAGGATGAAACTTAGGTAATGCCTATAACTAGGGATGGGAAGAAAGGAGGAGCCTTTGAGGGAGCCTGGGAGGCAGGAGGGAAACCAGGAGAAGGAAGTATTCCTGAAGCTCAGGAAAGCTGAGATTTTAAGAAAAAAGTGTAGTAAACTTTCAGTTCAGCCCTACAAATATTTATTGTGCTGTTCCTCCATGCCAAATACCATACCTGACTATAGAACTACAAATATAAATAAACTCTCATTCCTTGCGGGGAGGAGTTAGTGTCTGTTAGGAGAAATAGATATGTGAAAACATTTAAATAAAAAATATGTGCTGTGCTTCCCCGGTGGCACAGTGGTTGAGAGTCCGCCTGCCGATGCAGGGGACACGGGTTCGTGCCCCGGTCCGGGAAGATTCCACATGCCACGGAGCGGCTGGGCCCGTGAGCCATGGCCGCTGAGCCTGCGCGTCCAGAGCCTGTGCTCCGCAGCGGGAGAGGCCACAGCAGTGAGAGGCCCGCGTACCAAAAAAAAAAAAAAAAAAGTGCTGACACAAACTAGCTCTATGTACTTTATAAGTGTGTATCTAGATATAAAGATATATGTCAAATGTATTAGAGTGCTTTCCTGTGGAGAGAACAGGAGTGCAGAATGGGGATAAAAAGGAACCAGTACATACATAAAACAAGACAGGGGCTCAAGGACACAAGGATGTTAGAATGCCATGAACAGACACTCCTACCCTCCTCCCAGTTCCTTGCAGGTTTTCCCTTTATTATCAAAATGCTTTTTTTCTATTATAAAGTGCTAAGTATTTAAAGTGCTAAATATTTATTGTAAAATCTTTAAATGGTAGAGAAAGTATAAATAAGAAAATAAGCACCCCTTGACACCCCATTGCCCAGAAACAACCTATGCTAATATTTTTGTAACCAGGTATGCCTGCACGTACATATATGTATATCTTTGGCGCCTTTACTTATTTAAAATTTGCTGACAATTTTTGTTTCAAATCACCTGGAAGCAGATCCTCTTTTGGGGAAGAACCACTTGCATGTGTTCATTTCGATAGTGGATATAAGGGGCGTATCCATCTGCCTGCTGTTCTAGGAGAAAAATATAATAGAATATGTTTTGGTTTTACAAGAGTCCAAAGCTTAGACACTGGGGTGGGTGAAATTAGGTAGTGAACTTCCCAATATCCTTTGGCTTCCGTTAATTTAAGAAGTCAAAGAGCCTTTATGAAAAAGGAGTGAGTGAGGCAGAAAGAGAGGTGGGGTTGACGAGGTGGGTGGATTCTGTCCTGCAGGGCCTCATAAGCCAGGTCTGGCCTCTGCATTTTGTTGTTATATATGATTGGAACATCACTTGAGGATTTAGGCAAGTGAGTGACATGACCTGCTTATGTCTTTTACCTGCACATCTAAAATTTTCCATATAAGCGGGCATACGATCCCCTCTCTTCTGTAGCTTGCTAGCTTTGCTCAGGAGTGTGTAATATCTAATCACATCTGTTTCGTATGGGAGGTGCAATGCCATACCATTGCAGAAGGGCCCTGGGAGCACAGAGGGCATGTCCAGCCCTAAGGAATCATGGAAGCTTTCTTGGTAGAGGTGCCTGATCCAGGTCGTAGATGAGAGGTAGCCTAGGAAGGAGCAGTGAATGGACCACATATAGGCACAAAGGAGAGAAGCACAGGAGAGGGTGGGGCAGGGTGCCCGTGTGCATTGCCGCAAAGGTAGAACAGGACAAAGAGGCCACTGGAGTCGATCTTTTTTATTGAGATGTAATTGACATATTATATTTGTTTCAGGCGTGCAACATAATGACTTGGTATTTGTATATATTGTGAAAATATTGCCACAAGAAGTCTAGTTAACATCCATCACCACCCATAGTTATGATTTTTTTTCTTGTGGTGAGAGCCTTTAAGATCTGCTGGAGTCCATTTTGGGGAATTCCCTGGCAGTCCAGTGGTTAGGACTCCACGCTTTCACTGCTAAGGGCCCGGGTTCGATCCCTGGTCGGGGAACTAAGATCCCGCAAGCTGTGTGGAGTGGCCAAAAAAAAAAAAAAAAGAAAAGAAAAAAGGGAAAAAAAAGATATACTGGAGTGAATTTTTAAGAGGCGATGATCAGCAATCTTGAAAATATCAGCTTCAGGGAGGTTGTGAGAATGTGGGTTCAACAGACGTTATCGGATCACAGGGACAGAAACTACTCAACTAAGAAGGGCAGCTGGCTATTTTAAGGATCTCACAGACGGTCTAATAGATATCCAAGAACAGGATACGCTGGGATTGAACCTGGAAAGTCAGGAACTGAAGTCATTCTCCCTCTGTGAGAATCTGATTGGCTGAGCCCGGTCCATTACTGGATCTGTCCACTCCAGGTCCAATTGGCTTGGGTGGGTTGGCAATTCCAAAGAAAAGGGCATGGGTTGAGCAGGCTTCCCAAGTACGTCTTCTGCAGCTCTTCTAGTGATGAAGAAGACAGACTCCAGAGCCAGAGTGAGGCAGAACCTCAGCACTACCACTCACCAGCTGTGTGATATTAGGCTAATGGCTTAACCACTCTGTGCTTACTTTCCTGTACTGAAAAATGGGGATGTTAATGATATAGATCTATCTCTCTATATATATACATATAAAATGTTTATATATGACTGTTCCTCTTCAAAGAACAATCCTGTTGGGGCTCAGGTCTGTGGCTTTGGTCTCTGTTGATAGAGGAGCTCTAGCTGTCACCTGTTTGGCAGAGGAACATGAATTGGACTGAGAAAATGCCAGGACCTTCCCTCTCTTGGCTCAGCTCTGAGGTCCCACCCTGGCCCTTCCTCTGCCGATCTTTCCTCTTTTTATATTTTCTTTATTTTTTTTAATTTTTTTAAATTTTTAAATATTTTTTACATCTTTATTGGAGTATAATTGCTTTACAATGGTGTGTTAGTTTCTGCTTTATAACAAAGTGAATCAATTATCCATATACATATGTTCCCATATCTCTTCCCTCTTGCGTCTCCCTCCCTCCCACCCTCCCTATCCCACCCCTCCAGGCTGTCACAAAGCACCGAGCCAATATCCCTGTGCCATGCGGCTGCTTCCCACTAGCTATCTATCTTACTACGTTTGTTAGTGTGTATATGTCCATGACTCTCTCTCGCCCCGTCACTGCTCACCCTTCCCCCTCCCCATAACCTCAAGTCCATTCTCTAGGAGGTCTGCGCCTTTATTCCTGCCTTACCCCTAGGTTCTTCATGACATTTTTTTTCTTAAATTCCATATATATGTGTTAGCATACGGTATTTGTCTTTCTCTTCCTGACTTACTTCACTCTGTATGACAGACTCTAGGTCTATCCACCTCATTACAAATAGCTCAATTTCGTTTCTTTTTATGGCTGAGGAATATTCCATTGTGTATATGTGCCACATCTTCTTTATCCATTCATCCGATGATGGGCACTTAGGTTGTTTCCATCTCCGGGCTGTTGTAAATAGAGCTGCAATGAACATCTTGGTACATGACGCTTTTACCTTCTTCTTGTGCATGCAATGCAGACCCTGCCCCACACCCTGCTCAGTGCCCAGAGGACCCACACCGCCTCCTTCTGGCAATCGCTTCTGTTCCCCAGTGATTTATGGACCATATTTCCTTTAGTGTGAACATCCCCTGAGGGCAAGACCCGTGCTTATTTCACTTGAATATCTCCCTCACACTCCTTCACTAGGATATGTAGCCCAGGGCTGTGAGGTACACAGTGGGCACTCAATAAATGCAGGTTTTCCAAATGTGGAAAAGAAGTTCTCAGACTCATTCCCCTTAGATCCCGGTCACCTCGATCTCCATTGGTAACATCCCTTTCACAACACACACTGACACTTTCAGAAACAACTTTACTTTCAAAATACTTTTAAGGTTCTTGCTGTTCTATCGGAAAGGAGTCAACTCTGGCTTCCAGTCAGGCGTTTGTCCCCCTGTATTAGAATCACTGATTGGGGAGATGCTTTTCCTGGAGTTCAGCATGAGACGGGCCTGCTTTCTGTGGCTTTCCACTCTGGAGGCACAGGGATGTTGAAGGCTGTGTGTGGGAAGGAGGAGGGTTATGATGACTGGCAAGTAAGAGAAGACTCCTGTGAATCAAGAAAAGCTCAGCTCTTTATCTTCATGCTTCTGTTTTATATCTCTGTACTTCATCTGTCAAATTGGATAATGACATCTTTAGAAGTTGCCTACCTATGATTTTAAAATATCTAAGGTGATGAAAATGCTTTGAAAAGTGCCAGGTGAGATGTAAATACCAGGTGTTCTATTTCTGCCTGCACACAGATTTTTAAGGTTTCAGTTCTGACAGGTATGCCTCAACTGCTGAAGAATATCTAGGCGCAGTTCATTATGTGTGTGTGAAATACATACTCGGACGCACCAACGCTCTTTTTCTTTATCTCAGGAGAATTTATTTCAAAGAAAATGTAATAAATACAGTTAAAATCCACTGGGTACTCCTCCCCAATCTCATTTCTCTCCTTCTTTTCTTAGAAGTAACCAACACCCTGAGTTAGGTGTTTATCATCCCACACATTTAAAAAAACTTTTACTATATATACATGGTCATAAAAATATATGGAATTGGCTTTCGTGTCCTAAAATTTTTATATAAATGGTTGTACACTGTACATAACATTCTGCAACTTTCTTTTGTTTGCTCAACATTACATGTATATATGTGTATACATGTATAAATATATGTATGCATATACTTTATTGAAGTAAAATTGATGTAAAAATTGCATGCATTGAATGTATATTTGATGAGTTTGGACAGGTACATACACCTGTGATACCATCACCACAGTCAAGGTTCTAAACTGATGCATCACTTCATGGAGATTTTAAAACAGAATCTGCACGTCTGTGTGTGTCTATACTTATGCCAGCAAGGATGTTTTGTAAAGATCTGCTCATGGCAAGTGTATGTCAAATATATCATGATGAATTTGTATGTCCCGGTTTAGCGGGATGAACTTGAAGTCTGCCCCTGAACATATCCAGTTAAGTTATACACGTGTTTATTAGAGACGCACATATTTATAGATTCAGATATACCATAGGTCAAGTCCTGTCCCCACTAAACACGGTAGGCTCCTTATTGGGAAGAATTTCTTCTGTGCTTTCATCTTTGATTTTGGACTAATATCCATAAATTGGCACTAACAGTTGCCCATCTACTTCTCAGAGAGCTGTTCGTCTTCTCTTATGAAAGATAATTACTCACTAGCCCAAGAAAGTTCCTAAGTTTTGGTGGGAACTTTAATTCCAGGAAGAGATCACTGAGACTGGGTGCCACTACGAAAAGTAAGACTTTGCATTTCAAACATTCCTGGGAAACTCAAGTACACTGCTTCTGACTTACAAGCACTACAGGCTATGATAAACGAAGATTCTACTTCCCATGACTGATTGCACTTGACATGAGAAGTATAGGCCAGACCTTGACCCCAATTAATTAAATTGCCAATTGCCATTTACAGAGGTGAGCCCAGTACCTGTGATATGTCTGTAAAATCTCATTAATTCAAACTTCATTAATTTAGAATTTAGGTTCCTTTGGAGAGGGCCAACCTCTGCATTCATCCTTGTGTTAACTGCAGGAAAGGGTCTGCTGCAAGAGCTGGTGAAGTGAAAAGTCACAGTGGGGAAATATTTAACACACGTTGGCATAATGTAAGCAAATGGAACCTCTTCGTGGTGTTCCACCAGCCTGGATTTGAGTTGCTGCAAGACAAAAATGGGTGAGGTGTGGACGGATCAGCATTTCATGAGGATTAGAACCCAAAACTGTCAGATGAGTTTGGACAGGTACATACACCTGTGATACCATCACCACAATCAAGATTCTAAACTGAGGCATCACTTCATGGAGATTTTAAAATAGAGTCTGAATGTCTGTGTGTGCCTATATTTATACCAGCAAGGATTTTTTGTAAAGATCTGTCCATGGCAACAGTATGTCAGATATATCATGATGATGCATCTCTATGTGCCAGTTTAGAGGGATGAACTTGAAGTCTGCCCCTGCACGTATCCAGGCACGTTGTACAAGGCTCTTCCTCCTCTACCTGTGACCACGTGTCTCTTGCTCATGGCATCTCTGTTTCTCTCTGACATCTGTTCCTTTTTCTTTACTAACCAGTTCTTCTGGTCTTATCCATATATATCTATATATCTATATCTATTCACATTTCCAGGGAAATTCTGATTCCTGTTTAAAAAAATGTTTTTCTTTTGATTCCTGGTTTTTATGGCTCACCCCAATTCACTCTGCTCCTCTGGGAAGTGACCTCTCTTACTCATTTTCCTGTGCCCAGCATACAGTTGATATTTACTGAATAGACTGTTGACTGTAACCTCAACTAGGCACATTTTATCAGAAAGCCATGCCACTTTTCTCACCCTCTCTGTGGGCGTGGCTGAGGCTGCACCAGTGCAGACACAGCCCTGGCCCGCAGGCAGCTCCTCCTGTTCTCTGCCGTGGTGGTCTGCTGTGTGCTGCCCTGTGGCAGTGTCTCCTATACACGTGCGCCGGCTGTAACCTCAGCACCCAGGGACGTCACACTTCATATCTTTAACTTAATTATTCCCCCAACATCTTAGGGATGCGAGGCGGACTCAGGTGTGGAGTACAAAAATGGAGACGTGAGGTCTTGGACTTTTCCACCATCAGCAGACTGGAGTCGGGGAGGTCAAGAGAAATCCCTCTGCTGGACTGCACAGCTCTTCTTCCTGTCACTCACAATCTGTCACTCTGTAAGTGGGTTCAGTGGTGGAAAGATAGACTGTGAGGGGAAGAAGTCCACAATGCCTTCTAGAAGCCCAGGGGAGCTTTTCAGGAGACAGCACATCTGGCATTGCTTCAAACCAAGACTGGCCTAGATTCTGCGATGAAAGAAACAAACAAACATGGTGGATGTTTGTAACTCATTGAAACCTTGTTAGAGATCCTAAATGACTTCCCACTGTTCTCCGGCTAAAGTCCTAAATCTTTACACAGACAGTGCCCTGCAAGATCTGGTCCCTGCCTACTTCTCTGGTTTTCTCTCATCAATATTTTCCTGGCTCTGGACAGCCCAGCCAAGCCAGTCATCTTCCAGCTCTCCAAAGTGGCCTTGACCTTTGCTCACATTAATTCCTCTCCTGTGATCATTTCCCCTTCCCTTTCCTCCTCCTTCATCTAGCTAGCTCACATTCCACTGTAGGTCTCTGCTTAAATTCACATATTCAAGGAAGACTTTCCTGATACCCTAGGCTATAATATTAGTCAGTGTTCTGCAGAGAAACAGAACCAGTAGGAGCTGTATACAAAGTAAGTAATAAATCTATAATAAAGGTATTTATTATAAGGAATTGGCTCACATGATGATGGAGGCTGAGAAGTTCTACATCTGCCTCTGAGAGCGGGAGACCCAGGAAGCTGATGGTCTACTTCCAGTTTGAGTCTGAAGGCCTGAGAGCCAAGAGCACTGATGGTGTAGGTCCTCGTTCAAGGGCAGGAGAGATGGACGTCCCAACTCAAGCAGTCAGGAGAGAGAGAACTCTCCCTTCCTCTGCATTTTTGTTCTATTTAAATCCTCAACGGATTGGATGGTACCCACCCACATTAGGGAGAACAATCTGCATTACTCATATTCAGATGCTAATCTCATCCAGAAACATCATCACAGACACACCCAGAAATAATATTTAACCAAATGTCTGAGTACCCCATGACACAGTCAAGTTGACACATAAAATTAACCATTACAATCCCCCTACTATACATAACAAAGCACCACAGTTTTTTTTTTAATTTGCTTTTAATTTTTATTTTTGGCTCTGCAGCATCATGTGGGATCTTAGTTCCCTGATCAGGTTTCGAACCCATGGCCCCAGCACTGGAAGCACGAAGTCTTAACTGCTGGACTGCCAGGGAAGTCCAACAATGCACAACCGTTATAACAAATTATCTGAAGTGGTGTGGTTACTACTTTAAAGTCTGTCTTCCCTTTGTAGCCTGTAAATTCCATAAAGAACTTATTTTGTTCACCGCTTTATCTTCTATCCAGCGTGGAGCTGGAATAGAGTTGGCATTTAATGAGAATTTATTGAATTAATAGCGTTCCAGGAAAATCCCATCAGTTGCTAAGGAAGATATTACTGAAGAGATAGGGAGGTGGAGAGTTTCAAATTCTATTGCAAATTCTGAGGCAAAGGACTTTATCTTAAATTCTTTTACCGCTCAAAATTTTATCTGTCTCATTCCTTATTCCTAAGTCTCAGCGATTATTGAACAAATACTCAATGAGAGAAGGAAGAGAACTAATGGTATGACATGGGGTGGGGAACTCAAAGCGTGGGTCTGGGTCTTGGGCTGGTTTTGTTGATAACCTGGGAGATGACTGTCAGCAGTTACTTGACTTCCCCCTGCGTCACCTCTAAGCTTGGTCTGTGCCCCAGCCATGCTGCTCTCTGGTCCAGCAGCAGAGGGGCCTTTCCATCTCTGTGAAGGGAGGAATGGTGGGTGCATGTCTTTCTGCGAGTCCGCGTTGAGAGGTCTTGACATTGCTCCCCAACTTTGCAAAAATGCAGACAGAAGTCAGCTAATGGAGGGAGGATGAACCCAAGTGGTCAGGGCACAGTGGGAAGGAAGAATGAGTCCCCTGAAACATTGGAGCTGGTAGGAATCATCGAGTTTATCTAGTTCTGGCCGTATTTTACAGTAAGGCATCCGAGGGCAAGATTAGCTCATCGGTTCATCCTAGATTAGCGACCAAGCCAAGACTCAGATTCACCTGTTAAGACTTCTAACTCAGGGCTCTTCTTACCCTGTCCCTTTCCCTGTCCACTCTGAGGACTTGTGCACACACCTGAACACAGACACACGTAAGCAGTGGGCTTGATAAACCTCCATAACCCAGGTGCTAGCTGGAGTCCCCTGGCCCTTGGAAATGTGGATAATAATGGCCGGAACCCTCATTCCATGGACACTAGGGATCCACCTTCCCTCCCAGTCTCCCCGGAGATTCTTACAGAAATTTAGTCTTGGGCTGGTGTCCTCAGGCTCTGAGTTCTTGCTTCCGCTGACTTAATTCCATTTCTGTGTCATCTGGGCCACCTGTGCATGCCTTGCCCTTTCCTCACTAAGTTACCCCTCACTTAGTGGGATCCTTTCACCCCTGCAAGAGAGCCCATCCCCTCCTTCGGCTGTGTGCATAGCAGACTCCGATGAGGGCTCAGGGCGGTGGAGGGAGTTTACACGGCAGCACCACAAGCAACTTCACTACATAGTAGACACCCTGTTCTCGAACCTTCCTGGGCATTTCCCACTGGCCCACATCTCAGCAAGGGGCAGACTTCAGCCACATTACACAAGCCCCACCCCCGCTCCTGCTCTACATCCCATTACATTTTTGTGCAAAAAAATTTAACTAAGTCATTGACTATCTCCTGCTAGTCCAAGTTCTTGGGGCCCGGCTTCTGCACTTCAGTGGGCGTAACAAGTTATTTGCCGAACCAGAGGCAGTTCTCTTCCTGAGGTGACCTTTATCTAGTGCCTTCTGTGCGTGTGTGTGTGTTGGTGTGTAAACAAGTATGGCGCGATATTTTAATTTGTTCTTACTGTTTTCCTAATTGTTTAAGTATTTTAATTGTTTCTTAATAGTTTCCTTATTTTAGAGAAGGATGAGAGCTCAAAGAAAGATCAGGAGGAAAAGAATGCAAATGGCCGTTATAGGCAGGTGAGGAGGCTGCTGCAGAGGGGCAGGAAAGACTCTGAACGCCACAGAGCCAAGGCAAGGTCAGAGTACAGAGGAAGGGCGATCCCTGGAGGTGGCTGGGCCAGTGGTAACGCACGTAAGGCCAGGCTTGCAGGGGGCAGAGTAGTTGAGGCCCTCTGATGGACAGGTGTCAGATGGAGATTGGGCAGGTGTGACTGCAGCGGTTGAACCAATGGTCCAAAGCCCTGCACTCCCATACTGCAGCTGTGGCTGCAGCCCCAAGTCTGGCTGTCAATCACCACTAAAATAAGATGCTGGGAGGTGCTTCAAGGGGGCCCCGGAGACAGAGACCAAGATGGAGCCCAGAAAGGGATTGCATTAAGCCATTCTCATTGGATAGAGTAAGCAGGGCAGGGGGGTGGCTGCGGTTTTTGTGAATGGGAGGTTGGGTAGGCGGGGGGGCTTCAGAGAAGGAGCATAGAACCTCAGGGTCTTTACCGCCTCCTTCTAAAACGTGGGTCCAGCCCAAATCGGACGAATTGTCCTTGGCTTCCAGAAGCTTCTCCTAGATCTATAACTGTAGTCAAGGAGATGGACTATTCTAGATGGTCAGCCTGGGTCCATGCTCACCCCTAGGGCAGTGGGGGAGGAGGGCCAGGTCATGGGGAACGATAGCCCACTCGGCACACAGGGTGGGTAAGTGGTTCTCCAGTGGGAAAGTGAAGCAGCGTTTTCAGACAGCCACGGAAACAGATTTCTGCTAAGTTAAAGTGGCAAGAGAAAGAAGAAGCTTTTGGTGCCAAGGGGTTTCCCTGAGCCTTTCGTGGCGTTTCTCCTTCTTGTAAAATTCTGTGTGACAGCAGCTGTGCCAGGTGCCTGGGATACAGTCACAAAATAGCCATTTTTCCGGGCCTTTAAAGCCCACGCGATCTTTTAGCTGCATGGAAACATCAAAAGACAAATGCAAGGCAGTGTGACGTTGGACAAAGGAGGCCTGGGCGAGCCGCAGCGGTGCGTCTGACCGTGTCTGTGGGTATCGGATGGGGAGCAAATTGAGATAGCCCTACAAGGGGTGAAGCTTGCTGGCCGTTAGCTCGAGGAAGGGCAAGGGTGCCTTCAGGGCAAAGAGAACAGCCTGGCAAAGGCAGAGAAGCGCAGCGTTCCATGGAAATCCAAGTTCAGTGTGTCAGCACAGCCTTTGTGCCCTGCGGGCTCCAACCAGGCCAGGCAAGGCAGGGGCATGGGGGGCGTGAAAGCGGAGGGCAGGAAGCAGCATCTTTTGGGAGGCAGCCTTAAGGCCAGTGGAGGCTTTGTCCCAAGAGCGGCTGCGTTTCAGCCCCACCAAGACGGGTCCCGTCCAGGGCTTCTGGGAAGTCTGCACAGAGGCTCCACGCTCTCTCCCCAGCCTCTCACCAAACAGGATGGGCGCTGCTGAGCTGTTGCTGCTTAGGGCACGTCCCCGTTTGGGCTGCTCTCTCCCTGGGGTCTTTCTCTCCTCCCCTCTCTTCTTTACGTGCGCGCTCATGCCTGTGTGCTCCGGCGTCTTTCTCTCTCTCTGAAAGGCTGCCTGCCCTGTGACATGTTGACAAGGAGGAGACACACTGGGAAAATGTCACAGCTGAATGGTCCCAAGGGAGACAGCTTTGTTCGATGCCAAGCGTCCAGGAAAGGTAAAGGCCTGCTGCCGTCTGGGGTGGGGAGGGATTGAGTGGAATCCAGGGGCTGGCGCCACTGGTGCCCCGAAGATGGCCTTAGCACTTGTTTTAGAGCAAGCCGAGGGCAGGGGCCTGAACTGGGGGAAGGGTGGAGGGAAGCTCCTTTTAAAATTCGTGGCCCGGCCCTGCCAGCCTGGGCTCTGGGGGTGATGAGGGAGGCTGACAGATGAGTTTGGATGTGGGGGTTCTGCAGCCCCTCCTGGGGCCTGGAGAGGGCAGTTTCTCAACCAAGAAGGACACATTTGAATCCTTCCATGGGATTTTGAACACACTTAGTAAGAGGGACAGATGTCGGCGGGAAGCTGAGTTAGACAAGATTTTTAGGACTCCTACCCTGGTTCTATTCTGAATTCCCCGTGCACTTTTCCTGGGACCTTGGAATTTTGCAGATGCACATGGACACAAGCATAGGTCCTTCTGTAGTTGTGTTTGGACAGGAATTGGTTATGTTTTAGACTTTTCCTGAACCATACTGAAACCAAACCCATGTACTCAGCATGCAACGGGCTAGGATTCTCAAGAAGCAATGCTCATGCCTAAGAGAAATAGGAAGGCTCTTTATTCCGTGTAGTAAAGGGTCAGCCCTCATTTCTTTCTCCAGGAGCATGTCAAATACTAGGTTTCTTAAACAAAACACCACATCTGTCTTTATCCCTGCATCCTGACTGGGCACAGACTTGTAGGAGAAAACAGGCCAAGAGGACTCAGGTACCAGATGGAAGACGGTACCATCATCCTCTAAAACACTGATTTAGGCAGAAATCACTTCCTTTCATTCACAGTCATTCCCCCAATTCATGAGGCTTCTAGTCATGGGAATAAGACAATGGACATTTTCAAATCATTCACTTGCCCATTCATTCGTTTAATGAACATACTATAAAAACTTATTTTGCTCCATGGTAGGGACTTAGGAGGCATTCAGAAAGCCCTGTCTTTAGGAATCTCATAGACTCATAGCAGAAAGAAGACGTGTAGACGAATAAGAACAATGCAATGGAAGAAGTAATTGGCATCATAGCAAAGGTTTGGGAAAAGGACTGTGCTTGCCACTTCTCATCGGCTAGAAGCAAATTATGGCCACCCTAAGCAAAAAGAGATTCACTGGGATCGTGAGATCATAGATTAAGCTTCAAAAGGACAGAAGTAAGGACAACTTTTGGAAAGCACAGATATGGAATCCATTTTTAGGATTCTGCCTTAAGCTCCACCCGCATTTCATTTTCTACTCCTTTTCTCTTCCACCCAGATCAGCTTGCACCAATCTTGCAGTGTCCCTTTCTTACAGTATCTTATGAGAGCCTACCAGAAGTAGTGGGGACACTCTAGTATCTAAGCCTGCAAGGAGGTGGCTTACACAGCCACACCGTCCTTCACCAGCTCACACTATCCCGTATCTTAGGGGGCTGTCACTTTCACCAGCCTATTTCTGGGCACTAATATCAAGGCAAGGTGGGTGAGTTACTACACTTGGCTTAGCCTGGGTCAATGTCTGCTTCTGAGACTGGGGGTGAAGGAGGGATCTGTTAGAAGAAGAAACGGTGGAGGGGAAGGCTGCTCAGGAGAAAGGACATCAAACCGTCACCTACAAGTGATACAGATACTCAAAGGTAAGAGAGGTCTAGATGGTGGAACCAGAGAAAGCTTTGAGAAGGAGCTAGAGTTTGGGCTGGGTTTTTCATGTAGGTAACCTGTAGGGGGTCTTCCTAGGGCATGCCCTGCTGCAGTGAGACTGTCCCCCTCTCAGCAACACAGGTATACCTATACAGAAGCTCAGTGAAGTTCTATTTGACGTTCCTCACCTCCTTGGCCATGGCTGGGCAGATGAAGTTGAACAGCTGATGGTCAGTCCAGTGGAAAGTTGACCCAATGACACCTCCTTCCGCATCCATTGGGGACTGGTATACACTGCAGGATGCTGGTTAGCTGGCTGGTGAGCTCGGAGCTGAGAATCGTGGAAAAGCCTTAGGTGGCCATGTTTGGTCAATATATATGGAAAGGTAGAAAAAGAGGAGTCTGAAAGCAGCAGAGCAGACTCACGGGAGAAAGTAGAGATAGAGCATATTTGACTAGTGAGGAAGGAAAAACTGCGGTGGGCGTGAGGGGCAGAGAGAGAAAAATGAACCATTGCTCCCTATGGCTTTCCTGTGTCTTATTCCAGCCCCTCGTAAGATCTAGTTGTACTTGGTTCTTTTGGTTTTCATGAGATATCCTTCAATCTTTCCAATCAATTCCTTTTGGGTCAATTTCTGTCTCTTGCTATCTTTGAAGCTTTGAAGGACAATGGGATATGGACCTTCAGAGAGGGGCCAGGAGGTGAGGAAGAACATTAGAGACAGCTTGAACAAAGCCTAAAAGTGGGAGAGTGTGGGACTTACTAGGTAAAGAACAGTAAGAAGAGTTCAGTTTGCTTGGTTCATTTTGTAAACAAGGACTAGGAAGTGGGATGGGAAAGTAAGTCAGGTTAGATTGCAAGAACTAAGGAGTTTGGAAGTTAATTGGGATGTAGGGTTGAACCACTGAATTTTTGAGTGGGAGAATGAGTTCATCTGACCTGGTCTTTGGGAAGATCACAGAGAGTGGACACCACTTTTGTAACCAAAAAAAAGTGTGCAATGCTGCTGCTTTCCTAGGAGAGGAGACGAAATCCCTTCTATGCCCCACTTCCATAAGATCTGGCTTGGGACAGCTTATTTTGTATGGGGTGTGTACTCCTTCTTCACCCTTTATGGTGGGTAGCACCCCAAAAAGAACCTGGGATTCTTCTATTCTGTGTCCCAGATCAGTCATGTCTAAGATGGGTGTGGGGATTTGCCATTGGAACTTTAAAAACCTGAGTGGTCAAAATCTCTGAAAAGATCTATCATCGAGACAAATTTCCTCCCATCTACAATAAGAAGATTATGCAAAACAGTGTGCTCTGAGATATTCTGGTTTTGAGAACATTGTCTGACTCTAAAAAGGCAGAAAAAAAGTTGCCTAATGATGGAGGTTGTTCATGATGTTTCCTATACTAATTGTACAGAAAATCATCTTCACGCCCACTCCCACGCTCACCCAGCCTTGGAGAATCAGCAAGGTGTGGATCTGCGGTCTCAGATTCACAAGTGTCTTGTTTGTCACTGCATGCAGTCACTTTTATGAGTCCTCTGTGACAGGAAAAGAAACATGAGGAGTACAGGAACCTTGAGTACCAACTCATTTAGCAACCAGCCTGCTCTCAGCAGTGATGGCTAATAACCAGGTTAGAAACCAGAGATGCTTTCAAATAAAGATGATTGCTGAGGGTGAATTGAAAGAGCCCAGGAATGGCTTCGTTTAGGCAGGTGTGTTCTGTGCTGGGCTGGGAGGAGGCGCTTTCAGCTTGAGGCAGGGGATTCCCTAGAGATAGGATATGAAAGGATACGCCAGAGGGATAGTCATCTCGCTTATCCTTCTCGCTGCTTGCTGGATACGTAGCAGTTCTGGCCAATTACCCAGGGCTCTTCCCATTCTCCTATTTGCCAGCACTGCTAATGGTGGTGGGGTCACCATGGTACCCTCCCTCCAACATCCACCCCGTCACTCTACTTACAACAGTCAGTTCTGCAGCTGACAGTTCTTGGTGGCGCGTGTAGAGGCGCCTGTGGGGAGGGAAAAATCCCAAGAGGGAATCGAGACAGGTGAGAACAGTGGGTAAGCGGACGGTAAGTGGCCCGTTTATCTTTGCCCGAGTGTGGAAAGGGGGCATTGCCGTAGCACGAGAGAAGATGCCCCCCTCTCGGTCTCAGTCCCACGCTCTCGGAATGTGGACCTTGGAACAGAAGGCTTTGAGGGCTCATTCTAATGCTTATGCGGTGTGATTCCGTGGATTACTGAGCTCACTGGGGTTCATTCTCCATCACTTGGGGAGGAGGTGGAAGGAGCATAGCTGTGACGGAGGCCCTTTCTGCCCAGAGAGACTTGGGTCATAGTTCAAAGAGGAAAACAGGTACGGTAAAGCTTAACTGGTTTCCTGGGGAGGGGTGAGAGGTGGGGCGGGCCGTACTTGGTGGCATTCTGATAAACCGATTGAAAAAACAAAATCTTGCAAGTGTGGTCCAACACCCAACACTCCTTCCTGCTGTTTGCGCAGACAGAAGGTGAACTCTAACCGAAGTATGTGGAATGGTAAAGAAGTCTTCTACCTTCACTTATTCAAGTTTTGAAAATTACTGTTTTAGGGTTTTTTTTTAACAGTAGATTCCATATTTTGGAATGTGTTTTGGTGGATGTGATTTAAATTAATGATATTTCAACTAGTCCAATCATCTTACCAGTGCAGAAATCTCATCTATAATTGATTCCTGCCTACCTCCCTCCCTTTCCCCCTCTGGTAGACATGTTTAATATATGTGTTCAGAGCAGGGCAAGAAGAATGAATAGAAATTCAAGTGGTTCATATGTCCAGGGTGGGATGGCAGGGCAAGAGCCATGCAGACACAGCATAATATAGATCAAAGCACAGTGTGTGGTACATGTTAGAGTTTACCGAATAAATTTTTGTCTAAAAACAAGAAAGAAAGGACTAAATACATCCTCAGTCGTTTTGCTCTCTGCTTTTCAAGGAAGCCTTTTTCACCACTGAATAATTTTGTCAGAAAAAGCTTTCCTTCTTCATTGAACTGATTTCTGTGTTTCTGTTTTTTCACTGGCTGGCTTATGTTCTGCCCTCTCTTCCTCTCAAAATTCCTTTCATCCTTTAAGAACCATCTCAACAGTCAGTTTATTTGCCTTTCCCATCCCATAGTTCTCTTTCTCTGTTGGCCAGGGAAGTGACGGAAATAATCCTTAGAAGATGCTCCAGACAGCAAAAGTCTTGGGCTTGCTTGGTTGCCTTTTTGAATCTCTTTTACTTGGGTTTAGTTTTGTAGAGACAAAGGCCCAAAGGAAACCCAGCTGACATGTTCCGTAACTGGGCATCCTGCACTGGGGCCAGTGCACACCACACCTGTAATCCTGCAGCCCAATTACAATATATCTTTTGGGGGTAGTGCAGATTTTTACTCCCATGTGTACCAGAAAGTCTAAGTCACTGATTTGCCTAGGTCTTTAAGGATGCTGTCGTAATTTAGGGGTTAGTGAAACGTCACAGTGTGTGAGCAAAGCCATGAAACTCTGAGACTGTCTCTAGCTGTCCCAAAGCGGAAGGGAAATGGGCACACTATCTGGTTTATGGCAGTATTAGAGGTTGTGAAGAGGACTGTCAACTGTGATTCCACATCTGGCTTGAGCATCTTTCTCCCATGACTCTTCAACGTGACCTTTCTCTTTCAAGTTAATCTCCTCAGTGGCTTGTATTCCCTTAGTTGAGTTTATGTCCATTGGCTACTTCTAAGCCCAAGTTTGTAGCCCACTTTTGATCATATAAATTTCAGTTTCTGTTCCCAGTAGCCCTTGTTTGTTTACTAGGTCACAAAGTTTTAAAACTAAATAAAACATCTTCAAGTTTATGAGGCTGACGTTCCTTGGCTGTAGATTGGTGATAACGGCAGCAAAGTGGAATCAAATTTTAAAGCTTGCTTTGAGGTATTGAACAATTGTATTTGTAGTGATTTGACAACCTTTGTGGGTATTTATTTTGCAGTTATTGTTTGATGCCATAGGTTGGTCACTTATATTTTCTCTGTGGATTTCTCCTCTAAGCTTGGTGTCTCGGCTCAGCACAGGAGTATTGCTTTTTGAAACGGGGCAATGTTGCTTTGATTCTTGTCCTCTAATCCATTATAGGCTGTGAACAGATAAAGCCAGGGCATGCCACACCTACACATTAAGGAGGCGGCACCTGTTTAGGGAGGTCTACAGAGACAGAGACGCTCTCTCCCTCTCCCTAGCCCCAAACATAGCCGAGCAGTGTTTTCCTTCCTCTCAATATAATACCAAGCTCCCAGTGTATCAGCCCTAATTAATAAGATGTTGGAAGTCAGAATCGTGCATGTCTCATAAACTCCTCTGAGTTTGGGCTTTGCCATAACTGATCAGGGGGAAACTCATCAAAGTATAGCAGAGAGGAAGGCAAGCCCAGACCAGGGCAAAGCCAGGGAAAGAGAGCTAAACTGAGCACTATTTAAATTATTTGTCACGTGACCTGGAGAAGAACCTGCAGAAATACGAGCAATTAAGCTCTTGAAGGTTTCAGTTTTCCATTTTGGTCTCTCCTCCCTTGTCTCAGTTCTTATCAGCATGAGAAAAAACTTGATCCATGTGCTGATGACTCTCCAGTTAACATCTTCATTCCAGATGTCACATTGCCTTCCTGACTCGCCCATTGGATGACTAAGGGATAACTCAGATTTAATGCGATCAACCCACGATGCCGAGCTCCTTCTCCCAGGTTCGTGTTTTTGGCAGTCTTCCCCCATCTCAGTCAACGCTAACTCCAGCCTGCTGGCTGCCGAGTTCTAGCACCTTGGAGTCATCCCTGAAATCTTTCTCTCATATTGGTTGTAGCTGCTGTCTTAGTAGCTCGACAGTCAAAGCACATCCACAGTCTGATCACTTGTGTTGCTGCCACCCGCATTCAAGCCGCCATTTCTCCCTTGGGTTATTGTCATAGCCTTCTGACCAAGTCCCCTACTTCTACTCATCTCTCTACACCCTATTCACGGCACGAGGGGGTTAAATGTTCCTTTTTGAATTGTCAGACTAGGCCATTCCCCTTCTCAAACTTGACACCTGGGACCTAAAGGGCCCTACATGACCTGTGCCCTTTCTTCCCTGACTTCACCTTCACGTGTTCTCCCCTCGCGTACTCTGCTCCAGCCACTCAGGCTGCCGTGCTCTGTGATCGTGTGACCCACGCTCTTGCCTCAAGGTCTTTTCATGTGTTTTCCCCTCTTCCTCCAGAAATCTGAGTGGCTTTTTCCTTCATTCCCTTCAGATCTTCCTCACAGGTCACTTTCTCACTGAGGTCATCTCTGGTCATCTTCAAGAAATCATGCCCCCACTGAATACTGCCCGTCCTGCTTCCTTATTTTGTTTTTATCTCAGGACGTATCACCATCTGGCCGCTATCTTCACACTGTTAGAGTTGGTTAGTGCTGAGTAGCAACCAGGGACATCAGTCATTTATTTTTCGTGCTAGTGAGTCGGCTGAGGATTAGGTAATCCAGGCTGGGTTTGGCTTTGGGCTCTGCTTCCAGCTGTAGGTCTGGTCTGTCCTTCTCCTGGCAGGTAGGACTCAGGTGGCTTCCTTGTGATTCCATTCTGGAGTCTATGTGGAAAGGGCAGCAAGGACCCAGGGAAGGCTCTTCTCGTGGTGATGGCAGAGGTGCAAGACTATAACCCTGGTCTGCAAGCACATTTTAAAGACATCGTCAGCCTTCTCTGAGATAAGAGCATGTCTACTGTCAAACATCTTTGGTGATGCGTTGATGGTCTCTCTCTTGTTTTGAGATGAAATGTTTATATTAGCCAGATAGGACCCCCTCCCATGGCTCACTCCATCACTTCTTTTGTTCAAATATCACCTTTTCAGAGGGACTTTCTCTGACAACTCTTTCAAACATAGCGTACCTTACTCTGTGTACTCTGCTGTATTTTATTTTATTTTTTAAATTTATTTTAAACATGTTTTAATCAATTAATTTATTTTTGGCTCTGTTGGGTCTTCTTTGCTGCGTGCAGGCTTTCTCTAGTTGTGGAGAGCGGGGGCTACTCTTCCTTAGAGTGCACAGCCTTCTCATTGCGGTGGCTTCTCTTTGTTGCGGAGCACGGGCTCTAGGCATACGGGCTCAGTAGTTGCGGCTCATGGGCTCCAGAGTGCAGGCTCAGTAGTTGTGGGGCACA
This sequence comes from Aethalodelphis obliquidens, assembly GCF_003676395.1. Lineage (NCBI taxonomy): Eukaryota > Metazoa > Chordata > Mammalia > Artiodactyla > Delphinidae > Aethalodelphis > Aethalodelphis obliquidens. The sequence goes on along the minus strand of NW_020837980.1, from coordinate 17,934,580 downwards.
GGCTTAGTTACTCTGTGGCATGTGGGATCCTCCCGGACAAGGGCTTGAACCCATGTCCCCAGCATTAGCAGGCAGATTCTCAACCACCAGGGAAGCCCCTTCTATCTTTTATTTATTTATTTATTTTTATTTTTTATTAAAATTTTTTTGTTTTTAACATCTTTATTGGAGTATAATTGCTTTACAATGGTGTGTTAGTTTCTGCTTTAAAACAAGGTGAATCAGCTATACATATATATATATCCCCATATCTCCTCCCTCTTGCGTCTCCCCCTGCTATATTTTAAAATAGCATTTCTCTGTACTCTACATTTTAAAAACTTTTTATTGAAATATAGTTGATTTACAATGTTGTGTTAGTTTCAGGTATACAGCAAAGTGATTCAGATATATATATATATATATAATTATTTAGATTCTTTTCCACTCTAGGTTATTATAGGACATTGAGTAGAGTTCCCTGTGCTATGCAGTAGGTCCTTGTTGGTTACTTATTTTATATATAGTAGTGTGTAAATGTTAATCCCAAACTCTTAAGTTATCCCTTCCCCCTTTCCCCTTGGGTAACCATAAGTTTGTTTTCTAACTACATAACATTATAGTAAATATTTATTTCTTGTTTCTTTATGTCTCTCCTACAAGAATATAAGCTTCATGAGGGGAGAGACTTTGTCTCTGCACGGATGAATTTTCAGCACCTTGAGCGGTGCTTGAAGGCTAGAGGTTTTCAATAAATAATGCTGAATGAATTAGGAAAAACAGTTATGAAAGAGGTCTAAGTCTGCATTACAGACTTCTCCACGGAGGAGAGTTGCTTGCCCCTGAATTATGTGATGCCACTCTACAGTGTCCGTTTATTCAGGGTCGAGCTCTTTTTGACACAACATCAATATTTTTGACGTTCTTGTTTTTTTTTATTTGCTCATAAAACACTGTCTGTGGCCCTGTAAAAGCATCTCTAAATTTTTCCTGATACTTCATGCGAAGTTTTGATTATTTCTGAAGCCATTCTCTGAGCCCCTAATATATCTGTCCCTCCAGTCTGCAGATGCTTTCAAGGTGGTAGAGTTGAGCTAACGAGGAAGTAGCTAAGCAGTAGGCTTTGCTTCAACCTTGTGCACTGACTGTTTTTGATTCTTATCCTTGAATCTGGTATCAAAACAAAAATCTTTAACACAGGAAGATATTCTAGTCCTCAAGCTATCTATTATTGTCACAGATAATGAACAAGGCAGCTTTTAAAAACACCCAAACAACATTCTCTAACCTGTCTCTCCAGGCACCCACCTTCTCCTACAATGAGAATGTTATGATTGGATTCATTCCAAATAACCTTACTTTTATATAACTTAGAACTGTAATGCTTTTTTAAAATCTCACATATTTGTATAGTGTTTGTTCCTTTCTGGAGAACTTTCACATCGTGTATTTTTTCCTTACACATCAACGTAGGTATGGCTGCTCCCATTCGACACAGGACAAATCAGATACGGAAGAGTTCATTGACATCCTCAAGTCACTTGGCTAACTAGTGACTGCATCAGTACACAATCTATCTCCAGGCTTCTGTGCTATACAGATTTCGAATGTTGAAATATGAAGGTCACTTCATCTGATTCCCAGTATAGACTTCCTGTTTTCTAGATTTGAAAACGTATCAGTAAGCTTAAAAGGGAAACATCAAAGGAACGGAAGTGTGTTTGGCAAAGCTGTGAGGCTGGGGTAATCTACGTACTGTATTCTCCCCGCTGTCCCATCACTACATTTATGAGGATAAAACCAGTTGTGTTTAATGGAAATGGATGGGCATGAAAGGGCAGCATGAAATGTGAGGGAGATGTGTGTAAGGGGAGGGGGGCTTCATCCAAGAGTGTACATAAGGTGAGAACCTGTGTATTAAGGCTCTAGGGCTTTCTTCGCCAACCCTGTCTTTCTCATCCCAACTCACAGAGGCTTAGCCGTGTCCATTACTTGAGCCAATCCTGACCAGGTGTCAGCAGCCTCAGGCCACAGGTGACGTGTTCTAGCATTTGCTGTCGTGGATCTGGTGTCTGATATGAGCTATAGGCAACCACATGCCCATCAAGTCCTTGCCTTCTTTGGCCTTCTTTGACTGTAGCGATCACTTCATATGATTGGATTTCTGTTTGGAGCTGTGGCCTGAATACCTGATCATCTATCTAGGACCCCAATGACCCCCATCTCGCTCCCACCAGCTCATACCCAGAAGGGGTGGCTGGGTTTTGCTTTCTGAAGATTCAGGCACTGGTTGGGAACATGAAGGTATCACTTGGTGGTAATATTGCTACAACTGCCTGCCTGACTTCAAGCATGTCCTGTAGGGCCCAATGCTAAAACTCCAATGCCTTCCATCCTACCTGGAATGGGGTAGACAGTCAATGAATAAGTGAATGAATAAACAGAAACACTTCCTGACTTCCTATATCCACTCACTGAGGAGAGCCTTTTAGATAGGACATCTGTCTGGATATAACCTGAATTACATCATCTTTTTGGACTATGAGTCTTGGGCTCTCTACCATTTGCAGCTAATTCATTCTTCCTGCTTCCAGATTCATGGACAAGCATGTGCCTTACAAGGGTCTCCCATTCACTTGCCCCTTTATCCAAGTCGGCTACCCTACCACCACTACTTGACAGTGAGTAGAAAGACAGCCCCCTTCCTCTTTTGGGGACTGTGAAAGCCATTTCAGAAACCAACAAGTGTGCCCTCACTAAATGGACTCTAAAAATGCTTTTTGAGGAGCAGCAAGGAGAAATCTCTGGCCCATGCTCAGGATTTTGAAGGCAGAATTAGATTTGGCAGTAGGAAAAATTCAATGCCATTTAACAGAGATTTATTTAATTTTAAAGTACTTTTATATGCCTAGAACAACAGGAATGAAAAAGGGGAATCAGGCATGTACTCTGCTCTCTAGAGAATGACAATCCAGTGCCTTAGGAAGACCCAGTGATAATTGAGGTAGGCACAGTAATTCCAGCATCGGGCAGATTTAGCAAATGTTATAGCAGGGCAAGGGTGGAACCCCTGGGGAGGGCTCAGCAGTTATCATATATTTCTGGGAGACCGAGGGAGGGAGAAGTCCTAGAGTACTATAGCTTGTCCTTGGTGTCTTCCCGTTTCCTTTTCGGGATCCTCTATTCTAAATGAAATGAAATGATTTGAATTAAATTCAAAATTTTGGTTAGTTAATATATTCCAGTGATCAAAAACCAAAAAGGTTTCATGAGACACACACTTCAAAGTCTTACTCTTACCATGATCCCTTTCGGCCCATCCCCCCACTCCTATTCCCTGTAGGTAAGCTTTTGTATTGGTTTCTAGTGAATTCTTCCAGGGCTACTTTATGTAAACAAAACAGGTAAGAATGCACATTCATATTCCATCCGTTTTCTCACACAAAAGTCTACGTTATGTCTGGTTTCCATCTTGTTTTTTTTCTTTACGATCTATCCCAGAGATGATTCTATATCAATAAATAAGGAACTTCTTCTTCTTTTTTTAAATAAATCCATAGAAAGCCTTGCTGTTTATTGAACCAACTCCTTTGGGGTGTTTCCAACTGTTCGCCATCAAAACTATTGTTGCACCATTTATGTACATCATTTCATTTGTGTGCAGGTATATCTGTAGGGTAAATACCCAGAAGCAGGACTGCTCAGTGATCCGCTCTCTTCTCTTTTTCTCTTTCGTTCAAGCTCATCACTATTCCCAGTCTCAGAGATACTTGCTTTGTCATAGAGACTCTCAAGGACCAAAGGACTAGATCTCTTCTGGTTGAATTCCAGTCCTATGAGGAGATAGAAGGTGAGATCTTAAGACACTTGCTACATTTTAAGACCTAAGAAGCCACTTAGTTCTACATGACCCACTTATTGGATTGACTCTATCATCAAATCCTGATTTCCAATTCCATTAATATTTGTTTCGGCCTGGTCAGTGGCTTATTCTGCCCTCATTCACCTGTGCAGCCAACAAATGTTTATTGGGCACTTACTAGACCTTAAGCTCTGATAGACACTGGAGTTAGAATTGGTCCCTGATCTCTAGCTCACAATCTAGACAGAGATGTAACTATCTAAGTACACATTCAGTACGGCAGATATTGCTATAAACCTAGATGTAGGTTGAACTTTGTCTCCAGCCTCCCCACCTTCTCTGTCTATGCTCTTGGCAACCTATCAGGATCCCTCACTGCCACTTGTCATGTGCTTCTCATAAGGCATGGAAATTTGGGTCAGAAAATTTCAATTTGGGTTTAATCTATGTTACTTATTAGCTTGTAGTTTTTCAGAAAATCGAAATCTCCATTGGAAATGTATGTGAGCATCAACTGATAGAAAAGCTTGAAATGCTTTTCAACTTATTGTTTACATTTTTCTCTCCTAGAAAACAGCACTGTGAATAAGAACAGTTAAGGGTTGTGGGAATAATTTTAGTACTTGCCTCTGGACCGTCAGAACCTCTCAAGTCCCTCTCCTTTTCTGGGTAGAGTTGTCCAGGTGACAGGCAGTCAAAGGAAGACATTAAAGTTTTCTTGTAACAGCTGTCAGTGCAATTTCTCATGTGGGCTTGGCACCGACTTTGGCCCACCTGTACTTGTCGCTGTCAGTGTCACTTCATCACCACTGAGCCACGGAGCAGACCATCCTGCCCTGACCAAGGAGGGGGAGGGCTTTTTGAGATGATGTCCCCGGGAACCGTACCAGAAACTATGAGAGTTGTACCCAAAGTATTCCTGCATATGGATGGCACGTCAGTGTCAACACAGGGTCAGAATCGTGCATCTCTATCAGCCAACGTGTGGTCAGGAAAAGAAAACCCAGGCCAGGGGGTCCCTCAGAAGAGTTATAATATGGGGAGCGCATCTCAAAGGCACTGGAGGAGCTGAAAAGTGAACCTGGGGATAGAGAGACAACCCAGAACTCAGCAACATTCACAACGGGCCGCCAGCCCTCGGGTGGGAGGAAACAAGAGAGCAGGAGGTATTATCAGCGCCCAAGAGACGGACCTGATGGTCTGTCTTGGATCACAGAGCAGCCTCAGCTCACTGATGGGAATTAGAGAAATTCTGTCTTCTTCCTCCCCCCTCTCCTCCCCCTGCTAGTCCCTTCTGTGAGCTGAACCTAGTGAGAAGACTATTGGCAAGGGAGCCTGGGAAATAGATTTTGCTGGACAAAGTCAGGGGATGAATCCGAGAGCAAACAGGCAAATGACCAGCACAGACTCTGCTCTCTTAGAAAGTGTTCCCTTTAAGTGGGGAAGGTTGCTTCCAACTTTCCTTTGGTTCCTGAAGCCATATTCTTTTGTCCTGAGGCCTATCGGGTTTTACGTTCTTTGTTATTCTTTCTTCCAGCAGGCCCACCAAGCCCAGACCAGAGAGAGCTTCCGGGAGTCCCAGCTGGGACCATCAATCCACATTACCCTGCCTGTTCTCTTTGATTCCTACAGTTGTCTAGCTAGCCCTTTCCTCAGTGGCTTGGTTGGATGCACAGGTAGGAAAGGGGAGGTCCGGGATCAACACGTCACCTCCTAGAATCATCGAGAAGCCAGAGAATTCTGAGAAGGAGCAAGATGATTGCTGAGGTTTCACCGTGGTTACTACCCACCACAACTCCAGTGGTTACAGGGAAAGAGTCTCTAAATCGCTTTACTGTCAGCCACAGTCTTCTAGTCTTGATTAGAATGATGGCATTTTAGAGCTAGAAAAGTTGTTAGAAATAACCAGTCTCAACATTTTCTTCTTCATTGTATAAACAGTGGAAATGAGGTCCGGCGAGGTTAAGTGACACTATCCAGGTCACATAACAGCTTAGTGGTGTGAGCTGATTTTGAAACATCCCTTTTCCATCTCCCCATGTCAATTTCACTTAAGTTCTGTACCGATTCACCATCTTTTAAAAAAATTAATTAATTAATTTTTGGCTGTTTTGGTTCTTTGTTGCTGTGCGCGGGCTTTCTCTAGTTGCTGCCAGCAGGGGCTTCTCTTCGGTGCGGTGCGGTGGCTTCTCTTGTTGCGGAGCACAGACTCTAGGCGCGTGGGCTTCGGTAGTTGTGGCTCGCGGGCTCTAGAGCGCAGGCTCAGTAGTTGCGGTGCACGGGCTTAGCTACTCCGCGGCACGTGGGATCTTCCCAGACCAGGGCTCGAACCCGTGTCCCCTGCATTGGCAGGCAGATTCTTAACCACTGCGCCACCAGGGAAGCCCATCGATTCATCATCTTAATACATTCTTCCAAAAAGATTTAAGCACTTCCACTCCTACTACTTCAGAATTTCTCAGTGTAGAGATCAGTTTCGGTGGTCGCAGATCACTTTCAGCAGATTTTTATTTTCCCCTGCTGCCTCCATCTCACTTGATACAAATGATTCTGAGCTGAGGAGTATCTCAAATGAGCTCAGGTTTGAATTGGCCGGTGGCTTATGTTATCAGAGGGAGGGCTTGTGTGGCTTTCCCTTCTCCAATGTTGTTTGTGGTTCGAGCATACGAGGGCTCTTTCTGTGAGAAGTTCTGCAGTTTTATTGCCAGTAAAGTAAAATGGAAAACCAACACTATCGTTTTCACTGTAGGTTTTATTTCCCTGGTGCTACATGAAGAAATTGGTTCAGTGAAGAAGCCAGCTGTGAGCGTGGAAATCTGCAGAGCGCAGGTCCATGGGAGCCCCGGAGAGGGTGTGGAGTCATGGGGGAGGAAGGTCTGATCTTTGATGGGACGGCTGATCCCACAAGGCTTCTTCCCAGCTTCAGTCAGTGGCTTGAAGCGGCAGTTTAGTTTTTATCTGAGTGGGGAAGGAGAAAAAGACAAAGAAGCCAAGAGAAAAAAGATAAACTAAAGAAGGGGGGTGGGCACAACAGAAACAGAGCACAAAGGAAAAATAGAAGGAAATGCTCCCACAGGAGCAAAGAGCCATGGGAGAATAAGAATCAAAGAAGGGGGCCACATGTCACCCAAAAGTGCATTGAATGGAAATGTGACTTTTTTTTTTGGTCTGCAGCACTAAGCTGAATTAGCTATTTTTATCAGTGTGAGGTAATCAGACTCAGGCCATGTTTCTTTGACTGCAGAGAAATCAGAGCGATCCAAAGACTAGGTCAGTCTGGTTTGCAGCTGCAGGGACTAACGCGCTGAGATCTTACATGGGTTGGAGGTAAGAATGGGGTCGGGGGAGGAAGGGGGAGCACTGTCTTAATCCACTGGGGATGGGGGCTCGCACATACCAGGTCCTCCGTGTGCACTGCTTGAATGTTCATTCCTCCTTTGGCTACTTGTTCTGATGCAGTCACGGTGATGCCAACTTAGCACAGAGATTAATTTGTACGTTTTTTTTCAATTGTTGTGAGTCAATATTTGGCTAGAAATTGGGCATCCTGAAGTTTGGAAGGTAGAGGAGTGAGTGGGAGGGGAAACCTCCTGGGGTTAACACAGAGGTAGGAAGGTGTTTGTTCTTCTGGGCGGTAGTGAAGGAGAAGGAATCTTCTAGAGTGGGCAGGTGCTAGAGGGCTGTATAAAGTGGAAAACAACTGCGCTTTAATCAGCTGGAAGGAGAGAAGGATAACTGTTTTGAGACCCTCAAAGTACTTTGCAATTACACTGGTTGGTGAGGCCATCAGTCACGATGCTCCAGCTGGACTGTTTCCCGGCACTTAGAATCGTTCGCAGATGAAAAAAGCAGTTGGTAGGATCGTCTCTGGAGAATATTCCTACCTATCATCATTAAAGGAGAAATAATGAGAGAGCAGGAGATTAACTAGTTAGTTGGGGAATCAAGGAGAAGGTGGGAATTGACACCTCGGGGCCTAATCTTGAAAACTGTTCTGGCACAGACGGCAGCTTGCTGAACAGAAGAGGAATGGGATGTGGAATGCCAAAAAACAGAAGAGAAAAAAGAAAAAAAAGATCAAAAATGCTAATCAAAATATAATATATAGACCTAGAGATTTTCACACTAAGTGAAGAAAGCCAGAGACAAATAGCGCGTGATATCGCTTATGTGTGGAATCTAAAAGAAAAAAAAAAAACAAATGAATTTATTTACAGAATAGAAAGAGACTCACAGACATAGAAAACAAACTTATGGTTACCAGAGGGGAAAGGAGAGGGGGAGGGATAAATTAGGAGGTTGGGATGAACATAAACACGCTATTATATATAAAATAGATAAACAACAAGGACCTACTGTATAGCACAGGCAGCTACACTCAAGATCTTGTAAAAACCTATAATGGAAAAGAATCTGAAAAAGAATATATATATCATTAAAAAGTTATATATATATACATTTATATGTGTATATATGTATATAACAGAATCACTTTGCTGTACACTTGAAATGAACACGACATTGTAAGTCAATTATACTTCAATAAAAAATTTTAAAAATATGTAATAAATATAAAGTGCTAAACTATTTTAAATAACAATAACAGCTTTGGTATGACATCTTTATTCAGTCATAGATGACATTGATTAAAAATGCACCCATTCTTCAAGCCGTTTCAGCACAGGAGCCAGAGAGAGAAACCCAAGAGTTAAACTGGTGATGGTTGCAGCTAGATTCCTCATCTCTCCATGCTGTGTGGGATGCCAGTCCTGATGACAGCGACAATAGCTAAACACGGCTCTGAATTATAATTGTCATAAGGCTCTTTCCCGAGTTCATCTACCTTACTTAACATTTTAAGTCTCTCCTGCTTAATGAAATGTCATCTTTTCAAAGCCGGTGACCAGATAATTGTTTAAAGTGAATCAGAATGTGAAAGGTGAAGGTTTTCATAACTCGAAGCTTAATTCATTGTGATACTGAGAATCGTGCCTCACACTAACTTAAAGGATGTCATATTTCAGGACGTGTGACCTTTCACCACCCCACGCTTCACCAGTTACAGTATTTCCCTTTCTCCAGAGTAGCTGGGGAGAGTGGTTTCAATTTCCAATATTCTGATTAACTGGGTATTGACATATCCAATTATCAGAGAATGAAAATTCATCTTCTCTGAATGATGGCTTTACCTTTGTAACCTTTCTGTTTGTTCTACTCTCTCTTTAGGTTAATCTTCTTGAAGACCAACTCATTTCTCCCCAGCTCAAAACGTTCAGTAACTGAAATTCCCTGGTGGTCCAGTGGTTAAGACCCTGTACTTGTCCTGCAGGGGGCATGGGTTCAATCCCTGGTCAGGGAACTAAGATCCCACAAGCTTCGCGGCCAAAGGAAAAAACCCTCCAATAACCTCCCGTAACCCATGGGATGAAACTTCCATTCAAAGTTGTTCATGATCGTTCCCACTGTATCCTATTTTTACCCCAATTTCTGTACCCTCTGTGCATCTCACACTCTTCATAAACACCCTGACCTTTCTCCATGCTTGGTGTTCCCTCCACAGAAGGTTGTTTCTGCATGTTCAAATCCTACCTATTCTTGAAGACTCGGGTCAGTTCCCTCCTCTTTGGAAAGTCTTCCTCAAACTCTCCCTCGCCCCACCTCCTGGTTTTACTAATATCTTCTCCTTCTGAAATCTCATATTCTTTCTTTTTAATTCTCTGTAACATTTTCTTTTAAAAAAATTATTGAAATATAGTTGATTTCCAATGTTGTGTTAATTTCTGGTGTACAGCAAAGTGATTCAGTTGTATATATATATATATATATGTATATGTACACATATATATTCTTTTTTCATATTCTTTTTCATTATAAGTTATCACAAGATATTGAATATAGTTCCCTATGCTATATAGCAGGACCTTGTTGTTTATCTATTTTATATATAGTAGTGTGTACCTGCTAATTCCAAATTCCTAATTTATCCCCCTACCCCTTTGGTAACCATAAGGTTGTTTTCTAGGTCTGTGAGTCTGTTTCTGTTTTGTAAATAAGTTCATTTTTGTCATATTTTAGATTTCACATATAAGGGATGTCTTATATTTGTCTCTCTTTGTCTGACTTACTTCACTTAGTATGTTAATCTCTAGGTCCATCTATGTTGCTGCAAATGGCAGTATTTCATTCTTTTTCTGTGACCGAGTAATATTCCATTGTATATATGTACCACATCTTTATCCATTCATCTGTTGATGGACATTGAGGTAGTTTCCATGTCTTGGCAATTGTAAATAGTGCTACTATGAATATTGGGGTGCATGTATCTTTTCAAATTAGAGTTTCCTCTGGATGTATAGCCAGGAGTGGAATTGCTGGATCATATGGTAGTTCTATTTTTAGTTTTTTAAGGACCCTCCATACTGTTCTCCCTAGTGACTGCACCAATTTACATTCCCACCAGCAATGTAGGAGGGTTCTCTTTTCTATACACCCTCTCCAGCTTTTGTTGTTTATAGATTTTTTTGATAATGGCCATTCTGACTGGTATGAGATGATACCTCATTGTAATTTTGATTTGCTTTTCTCTGATAATTAGTGATATTGAGCATCTATCGTGTGTCTATTGGCCATTTGTATGTCTTCTTCGGAGAAATGTCTTTTCAGGTGTTCTGCCCATGAAATCTCATATTCATCTCTGCCTCTTTTGGGAAATGACTTTCCCCTTTAAGCCATTATCATTCACAACTACTTTATCTTACCAGTCAGTCACAGTTTTCCTGAATGTATAATTTGTGACAGATACATCTCTGTCAGTCCCCTAGGTGCCACCATATGTCTTGCACACAGTAGGTGTTCATTAAATAAATGAACCAGCAGAACCGTAATTTCATCACTAGGATGGGTCAGAAGGTGGTTTTCTCTTTCTTAGATGATTCATAGAATACTTCAGGATATCACAGTGCTTGTGATTTATTACGATTAATGTCAGCCATCATTAGAGAGGCTGCAAATAAGTCTGGGTATTTGAATTTTCTGGTTTGGATTTCTGAACAAAACTGAGAGTGAGTACGTTTAGCAACCAGGGGACTGACAGAACCTAAAGGAAAAATGCAAGCGTTCATTGACTTCACATAAAACACGGTAAAGGGTTCAGGGAATTAGGAGAAAATTAAATCCATCTAGATGTGGAGTGACTTTGTCTGAGAGAATCTAATTAGTCATGTCGGAGTGTGATCAGAACCTCAGTGTTAATACTACCAGCATCTCCACTCTCTGAGGAAAAGGACTTCAGGAGATGTAGCCATCCCAAGGGACAGGACCAGGCACTAGGCAGGAGGTAGACAGCTTCCTTCTTCATCACCAGAACCACAACTCGGATTGAAAATTCACTGAGGTTTCCTGCCCCAAGGGCTGCAGGACATGGCATTTGTTTCAAGGCTGGCACAGTCACTGCCCCTGATACCATGCCTGCGGGCCGACAGGAGTTCGTGCAGAGTCGTGCATATCCAGATAAAAATAGGAAAGAGGCCAGTGACCAAGCGTGGGTGAGAGGGCAGTGTCCGTGATGCCAGGCCACGCTGGGAGCAGGCTCAGGTCAAGTGATCTGAGGAAGAAAGAAAAGGGGATGTAGGAGCTCATGGTAGGATACGGTCAGGGTAGCAGTGTGTCAGCTGCCAAATAAGCTAACGTAGATATCAGGAAAAAATAGAAGACCAGTCCAGGCTAAGAATCAGCATCTTTGAAATCTGAAGAGGTTGAAGGGACAAAGCAAGATGGATCGCCAATATGGAGCTACCGGGAGCATTTTGCAGCTTTCTCTCCAGAAAACAGCTGCAGGGTCCCAGCATCCAGCAAAGAAATGAGATGCCAGGGGAATTTGCTATTCCAGCCCCAGCTGCATTGATGTGCCCTCTCACTCTAGTGAAACCCACTGTGAGGTCTCCTGTCTCGAGGGTTGGCGGACGATGCTCACTGAAGGCTGGTGGCAGGAAATGTGGCAGTGATCATTGGAGGCGATTATCCAGGCAGAATAATGTTCTCAACACACGGGCAAATGGTTGTTTGGAAATGGACCCTCCCTGGAGCATTACGCTGATCAGGACATCTACTAGGGCTTCTCTTCCCTAGACTTTTATCTGATTTCTCCTCAAGGTTATGGGAACCCAGAGTCCACTAAAATCCTCTCCAAGAGCTCCCTGTCTTGGTCTTCGACACTGACCGATGCTTAACTGTGGATCTTCCCACAGCTGGCTGTATTGTCCTCGTAACAGCTGGCGGCAGTGGGAGCCAGGTTCACATGCCCTCTTAGAGCAGCCCAAGGCCATCCTAGAGTAACTTCCAGGTGGACAGCTAAGTGCAGTTCTTTGTGTAATGGAACTGTCTAAATTATAGACTCGATAATGTTAAAGGTAGAAGAAGACAACTCTGTGTTTCATACAGAGAGAAACAAGTTCAGAGTAGTTAAGTAACTGGCCCAAGGTCACAGAGTCAGAACCAAGAGAACCCAGATCTTCTGAATTCCTGTCTATTAAATCACATCCACATGGCCATCAGGGACCACACCAATTCCAAGTCAAGCTTTTAGGTTCCCATCTGATTAGTGAACAGGAAATTCTGGTCCATTGTCCATGCAGTGGAAATTGATTCTTAAAATGATTATCATGAGAATACGTAAGAATGGGTGAAGATGTGTGAGCGATTTACCAAAACTGCTCTGAGCCCTCGCTTTCTTATTTGGAAAATGAAGACTTATCACCCCCCTCCAAGGATGACTGTAGAGATTAAATGGATAAAAATGTAAGTATAACATTAACTAGATGCATGGTAAGTCCTTGCTTCATCAAAAGAAAGATTCAAGAATGTTTCGTTTTGGTGCTCTTTCATTACATTAAGTTTCTTGGAGTTTAGTTAACTCCTGAGGGTTTTTTGTGTGTTTGTTTGTTTTGTTTTGTTTTTTGCAATGTTCTGCCGACCAGAAAGAAGCACAGTACGTGAGAGTTATATGTACTTACATGACCAAGAAACAAAGATACCTAAGTGTCAGTTCCAGCTCTGCTACCTACAAACTGGATAATCCTGTGTAAACCATTTAGAGTTTATGGGTATCAGTTTCTTCTCTGAAATTCAATAATAGACTGTGTTTTCTGGATCTACTTCATAGGATTCCTGTGAAGATCAGATAAAGTAACAAATGAGCAAGTGTTTTTACCATTAACTCAGTGGCCATGTATCGAGTGTGTCAGTTTCCAGCCGTCATTTAATCTCCACCATAATGCCGGGCGGCAGACATAGCTTGCTCCATTTGAAAACCTGAGCTCAGAGAGACATTCAGTGACTTTCTAAAGCTTCGCAGTTACTGAGCAGGAGAGCCAGGACTCAAAACCAAGCCTCTCAACTACAAGTGCCTTTCTCACTAGTATGTGGAATCAAATAAAATTGCTATTTTTGTAGGTCAAAAAAAAAAATCGGATGTCAGCAGTTTTACGTGGTTTAACCTGATATAACATCTCTGTATAAAGAACTATTGAAATTCAAGAGAACAGAACTATTGAGTAGTAGCTTAGGCTCTGATTAGCACCATTCAAAAAAGTGTGACTTTATACCATGTAGAGGATCAGAAAGGGGTCATCAATTTCACATTTCATCCAAATGGGAAATGTGGCAGCACCCTGCTCTGGTTGGGCGTATTCACACAGTAGTTCAGCCACAGCTCATGCATAGGAGACAAGCTCTATCAGCAGCGCCGTCCTTAAGCTGGGGTCCTGATAGACTACGTGATGTGCAATATCTACCTATTGTCATAGAAAAGTGTAAACTCATGATGAACCTGAATCCAGGTGCAGACTGAGATACTAAATCATTCATTTAGTAATGTAAAGTGCACGCCTTTAGCAAATATGCCTTTATGAGATTGAGATTTTTTTTGATTATTCTTTTTTTATTGAAATAGAGTTGACTTACAATATTATGTTAGTTTTAGGTGTACAGCAGAGTGATTTTAATAGTGAATTATATAGATTATACGCCATATAAAGTTGTTATAAAATATTAGCTATATTCCCTGGATTGTACGTTACATCCTTGTCACTTATTTATTTATTTACTTATTTATTTTTAGAGTCTTTGTTGAATTTGTTACAATATTGCTTCTGTTTTATGTTTTGGTTTTTTGGCCTCGAGACATATGGGATCTTAGCTCCCCAACCAGGGACTGAACCCGCACCCCTGCATTGGAAGGCGAAGTCTTCACTACTGGACTGCCAGGACAGTCCCACTTATTCATTTTATACCTAGTCGTTTGTACCTCCTCACCTTTCTTGACAAGTCCTGTTGACTCTTACTCTAAGATCTCTCCAGCATCTGTTTACTTCTCACCATCCTTGTGGCCTCCATGGCGGCCTAGGCCATCAACATCTCTCACCTGGATGACTACAATAGCCTTGTAAGTGATGAGATTATTTTTTAATATGAACTTAGATTGGTCTATTCATGAAAATTGCTGTAGTTTGGCGGGAGATCTACAACTATTGGCTGATAAGGTCCTGTTAATCCTATGAGGGATGTTGGTTTGAGTTTCTCTTCACTCAGGCAGGAAAAGACTGTGAATGGGTTCTGGGATGAGCTTGACCTAGCATTGCCTGTACTGGAGACGTGGGGTCCTCCATATGGTGTCACACAAGGTTGGACAGCTGACCTCTGGGGAGATGTATACAGAGTATCACGATTGCTTTGATCACAAGGCCGGATTATACCCCACAGATAAGGGTGGGGGTTTTTCCCTGAAGATAATAAGTGTTCCTACCATTGGTTATCCTGGGGGACTGGAAAGAGGAGGGCTTTGGATTAGGAAGGGGAAATCTTCTCTCTGTAGGTTGAAGGGCAGCTAGGGGCCAGGATTGCAAGTTAGGAAGAAGTTTGGACATTCCTGTAGGATTGAATTCGGCTAGCTATTTCTAGATAGTGGCCTTGACGCGTAGCATTTAGAGAATTTCCTCCTGGAGCTGCATACCTTTTATACCAAGTCTTCAGAACAATTTCACTAATTGTTACAGATCAGCTTCCAGGTAAAAGCAACAAGTTGGCCACATATATTTATTTTCACTTCCCCACAAAACCCCACTAAAATGATAGAAAAAGAAATTTAAAAAACAGTCTTTATTCATGAAGACAAAGAATAGGAGAGGACAAAATGACAATTAAATTTTGGAGGCTGGGAACCAGGTGGATAAGCGATAACCGACTTAGCAATCCTGAGAATGTGTGGGAAATGAATGGAAAAAACTGAAAAGTAATTGAAGTTACGTGGAAGAACTCCAGAATTTGTGTCACTATGGAAGCGAGTATGAAGATGGGACTGATACCAGGGAGGTTGGTTGAAAGTCTGTTTAAGAAGGAAGCAGTTATAGGCCCAAATCCTTCCTCGCATGCAGTGTGGCTGGGCTGCTGCCTCTTCCCGACACTGGTAGAGGTGAGAGAAGGTAAAAAGTCACTAAAGTGAGACGATAGTAAGTACGATTGAGAATGGAAGTATTATAGTGAAAGTATCCGTGGGAGGGAGCATCAGACAAGCGAACTCTCTCCACAGTAAACCTACTCACTAGTTCAGAACCGTCAGTCGGCATTTTCAACCAACACTTGCACGTATAAACAGATCACCAAGATGACCATGCATGTCAGAGGGAAGTCTGAAACATGAAAGCAATAGATAGGAACAAATACACAGAGAAAATTGAAACAACTTGGAGGAGACAGAGATTACACAGGCACAGGAACACTTAACACATTTGCTATTCTCTACGACTCAGCCATAAAAAAGAATGAAATATTGCTATTTATAGCAACATGCATGGGCTTGGAGGGTATTACCCTAAGTGAAATAAGTCAGACAGAGAAAGACATATACTGTATAATATCACTTATATGTGAAATCTAAAAAATACAACAAACTAGTGAACAGAAAAGAAGCAGACAAAAAAAAAAAAAGCAGACTCACAGATAGAAAGAACAAACTAGTGGTTACCAGTGAGAAGAGGGAAGGGAGGAGAGACTACAGGGGTAGGGGATTAAGAGGTACAAACTATCAGGTATGAAATAAGCTACAAAGATATATTGTACAACATGGGGAATATAGCAAACATTTTCTAATAACTATAAATGGAGTATAAACTTTAAAAATTGGGAATCACTGTATTGTCCACCTATAATTTATATAATATTATACATCAACTATACTTAAATTAAAAAAATTGTAAGTCAGACAGAGAAAGACAAATATCATATGATATTGCTTACATGTGGAATCTAAAAAAAGTGGTACAAGTGAACTTATTTACAAAACAGAAATAGAGTCACAGATGTAGATAAAAAACTTATGGTTACTAGGGGGGAAAGGGGTGGGAGAGGGATAAATTGGCAGACGGGGATTGACATATATACACTACTATATATAAACTAGATAACTAATAAGAACCTAATGTATAGCGCAGGGAACTCTACTCAATACTCTGTAATGGCCTATATGGGCAAAGAATCTAAAAAAGAATGGATATATGTATACATATAACTGATTCACTTTGCTGTACAGCAGAGACTAACACAACATTGTAAATCAACTAAATTTTAAAAATTTAAAAAAAGAAAATGAAAAAAAAACTGCTATTCTCAGAGACATGCGAGGATAATATATCTACAGACCAAGGATACAATATTGTAGAAAACAATACAGAAAACAAATAAAAAAGCTCTTGGAAATTAAAAATGACAGCAGAAATTAAAAACTTGGAAGAGTTGGAAGATAAGATTGAGAACATCTCCAGGAAATAGAACAAGAAGGCAAGAGATGCAGAATAGGAAAGAAAAGAGCAGAAAATGATATAATCAGGATATAGGAGCTTCAGGAAAAAAAGAACAAAAACATTTAAGGGAAAATATTTATTAAAGAAACAATTAAAATGAACAAGTGGTCAGCACAAAGGAGAATAAATCCTTTGTGACCCATAGCTGTTACAGGGGATGTCATCTGGGCAAACTCCAGAGGCTCCCAACACACTCCACATGTATAGTTTGGTCCAGACCTCAAAAAATGTGCGGGGCTTCCCTGGTGGCGCAGTGGTTGAGAGTCCACCTGCCGATGCAGGGGACACGGGTTCGTGCCCCGGTCCGGGAAGATCCCACATGCCGCGGAGCGGCTGGGCCCGTGAGCCATGGCCGCTGAGCCTGCGCGTCCGGAGCCTGTGCTCCGCAACGGGAGAGGCCACAGCAGTGAGAGGACCGCGTACCGCAAAAAAAAAAAAGCCTAGCACAAGGCCCAGCATGAAACAAACTCTCAATAGATACCTGTTGACTGAATTAACAAGTAACTAGATGAAGACTCCTTAAAGAATACTCCTCACTGCTGACCAGAAAAGTCTCCATCATCTTTCATATTTCTAAATTAAGCTTCAGGGACTGAGTTCCATTGCTATATGCGCTCTTCTAACATGGGTAGAAAGGTACCCTGGAGGCCCGTTCAGCCCTGCCCAGATGAGCAAACTCAGGAAACTGCATTTCAAGCCTCACTGGTGACTCTTGGAAATTACAGCCAGTGCAGTCCCTTGTGTGCAAGTCTTAGGGAGATGGTAGGGGAAGGTGGGCAAGCAACTTCCAAATATGAGAACTGGTGATCAAAGCCCGGCCCCGGGAGGGCAGTGAGGGACCCGGGTTATCTTCCTCCAACATTGATGAACGCAGGGGTTACAGATGCTGAGACTGGAGCCCTGGCTCTATTTGAGAAGAAGCCCTTAGAAAGGCTCCCAGAACAGATGTTCTGTTTCCAAAGTAGCAATGCCAATGCCAAGTTTCTGGGCCAAGTAAAGGCCACAAAAGCTGCTTTCAAAAGACAGCTAAATCACTGGATGACTGCTAGACCGTGTTTATAGCAGCCACAGAAGTCAACAGACTAGGATGGGTAAAAAACAGGCCATAATCTGATAGACCCCCCATTTATCATTGCCCTTCGTGGTCCACGATGTTGAAGCCCTGGCAGTGATCTCGATCTTTATTGGTCTGCCTTAGACAAAAAGATTAGTGCATGGCCCTGGGTGTATCCGCAAGGAGACTGACAGAAGGCCTGGAGGAAAGAACAGCCTCAGCCCAGTGCCCTGTGCAGAGTGTGAACCCGGGGGCCGGCACAGAAGCCAAGACGGAATGCCTTCCCTTGGGAGTGGGTGTTGGTATATCCAGGACACATAATGCAGGCCTCTGCCGTGAGAGGACATTGAAGCCGGCCCAGTGCCCGAAGCGTGGGACAGTTTATGGTTATCCTTTGTCGCCAGGATATACATCACTCCCTGGTGGGTGTGTGCCCCCCGCCTTCCTCATCTGCTTAGCTTCTATGTTGCACACAGGCCTGCTGTGCCCCTCTCAGGGGCTGGCCCATCATGGAATGTGTGCTGAGTGTGCTGGAATTATTTGAGCGGTAAGAGGGTCAAGGTGGTGCACAGAGATAAGGATGCTGGAAATTTCTGCAACCAGAGGCTGGGGGTACATCTCCCCAGGGCGTACCCCTACTCCTTCTTCAACAGGTTTGGCTGGGCTCCCTGGCAGTCTTCTGAGTGGTTGCCTTTCCTTATGCCTGACGCTCAGGGGGTGCAGACGTGAATTTGACCTTGGATCACTGGAAAGTAGCAGCTTGTGACTAAGAGGTCACCTACAAAATCCTACCTGACGCTACAGAAGCAAGAATAGCTCCCTAACTTTGTAAGCCATCCGAGTCCTAGAAAATAATGGGAGTTTTAGTTTCTTCTGGGGAAGGGCAATCTGGTTTGAATGACCTGCTTTGAATGAGCCCTTTTGCAGATAATAGATTCTCATCCCAAGCTATCTTATGAACTTGATACAAGAGTTTCTTCTTTACATTTTCTGAAAAGGTCCACATGGTAACTGTTTGAGGCTTTGCTGACCACATGTGGTCTCTGCACTCCTCCTTCCTCTCATTAAAACTGTAAACACCATTCTTAGCTCAAGGACCATATATACACTGGCCTTGGGCTGGATTTTGCCTGCAGGCTTGGTTGCTGGTCCATGCTCTAGAACATAAAGTGAAGAAAACCATCTAGTGTCATACAGGGGACCGGAGCATTTTTCAAACACTTAAGTCAAGTGGGACCATGACTCTAAGTTGGTGGCCCTTCACTGGGACGGTTGCACATTTATGTAGGTCAAGTAGATCTCAGAGGAGCTGGGAACTCAGAAGTACTTCTCCATCCATCTGACAAGAAGAACATGAAAGTCTACCAGAGATATGTTCCTACAGGTCAAAGCTTACACATCCCAGGATTCCCAGTTAAAAGATAGTCCAGGCAGGTTAAGATTCATTTCTCCAGATTGTTTTCTAGAATAAGAGGTGAGTTAAAAGGGAGCGAAATGTGAGACAGGTGGGTTGAGATGCCTTCCGGACCAGAGGAGCACAGCTCAAGTGGTAATAGGGTGTAACAGCGGCAGAGGGCAAAGAGGCTCTTAAGTGCCGTCCAAGCAGGTGACATAGGTGGGTCTCAGAGGGTCTGCATGTCCAACAGGAACCAATGAAGATGACCAGTCAGCAAAGGGACTACAGAGGCTTCCACAGGGCTAAGAGAAAGGACACTGAGTACATCGCTGTGGATTCCAGCAACGCATCCAGCAAGAGACAGGCAGCAGCGTACAGGCTGGATGTGTTCTCTCCCCTGCCCACTGGCACAACGTGGAGCCTGAGAACCCCCCTTGGGTAAAGGGAAGGAGAAGGGCAAGGGCAAGGAACTACTGACTATCGGATGCTCTTTACTCTACAGGGATTAAGTTCACCCTGAAAGAGACTTTCAAACCAGAGGATGCTGAATTCCCATCAACTGGTAAATTAAAATTCCCCCACCTTCTCCCCCCACCTCCATCATCAGGAATAGAGGCTTAGAAGTAGAAAATAAAGTCCTCTTTCTATGTCCCTCCCCCATCTGAATCATACTTCGGTCTCCCTATACATATGAAACCGATTATTGCCCACCACGTGCGAGCCCCTGCTGTGGCACGTAACCGAGATGGACATGACCTCTGCCCTCATGGAGCCAGTGGTCTTCCTGAGCGCTAGTCCGTCGTAAAAGTGCTGGCCAGTCTCCCTTCTATGCCTGTCCCTCTGGTCATCTCCAATAGCACTGCCCGAAATAGCCACCCGCTGGTTTCTCCGTTCCAGTATTTTCCCTCTGAAACCCATTGTTCTCGCTGCTACTAGAGCGCTTTCTCTAAAAAGTGAAAATCTAATCATGTTCTTCTTTTCAAAAACATTTAATATACACAATATATAGGCATTTACTATACACCAATATTGAATCATTGTCTTGTGCCTCTGACACTAATGTAATGTTGTAGATCAATTATATTTCAATAAAAAAATTTAAAAGAAATAACAGGGTATTGAGAAGTATCAAAAGGAATATGCCAAAAAGGGCCAGCCTATGCTTTACAATCAGAACTTTGAGAGGCAGTTTCATTCATCACATTTTAAAAGGGAAATACAAGAACAGCATAAGCAAATAAAGGGGCAAAAATGGAAGGCGTTTGTTATGCTGTTGCTGTCATTTTTAAAAAGAGCCAAAGTAATGAGGGCTAACAGAGTCAGAAAAATAACAAGTCCAATAATGACGATGGTGCTCAAGTACAGAGAGCTAGGGAGGAAGATACTGATTAGCTGATCTCTGCAATAAATCTGTGGAGGTCTGTGCAAGAGGAAATGGGCTTAACTATGAAAAAAAGATATATATCCCCTGGAAGTACTAAAGCATCTCCCAATACATACCTTTCATGAAAAAAAAAAAAAAGGCATTTACTGGTCTTCTACTGCCCACAGGGTAAAATCCTAATTTCTCGTTGTTAGGAAAACCCCACGTGAACCCCACCCCAGACATATGGGGTCCTTGCTGCTCCCCAGACAGATCAAGCTGCTTTGCATCTTTCAAGCTGTGTGCGTGACTCCTTGTGCTCTGCTGTGGTCTGGAAAGTACTACTCATTCTTCAAGTCTCCCTTGATGTCCATCTGTTGGAGCTTGGCTAAGAACCTCCTTTGCTAGGCTCCCACAACACCTTATGCCACCAGAGCTCTTACCGTACCGAAGGGCCATTGCTTATCAATGTCCCGCATTGGGTTCATTCCTTCATTTATTCATTCACTTAATATTTGTTGAGCACCTACAATGTGCTAGACGTTGAAAAACACACAGTCCTAGCCTTTCAGGAGCTAATATTCTAGTGAAGGAGACACACAATACGTTTAGAATGCACAATAGATAATGAGCATTTTAGGGTCAGGAATGGGGTTTTCTTTATCTTTATGTCCCTGGTGCTTAGCACATGTGTGACACACACATGACCCTCCACGATGCTTGTGAATGAATGAATGGATAAGAGAAGCAGAATGTTATGCCCCTGACTACATGAGTATATGAAGAAATTATGTTTGTTTTTGATTCATCTGAAATTCTCTTTTCCTCAAAATCCTCTTCCATCCTCCCCCGTAGAACTCTAAGGACTCTTCACTTGGTTCTCCTTATTTCCCCTTCTCTTGGATCCCATTCCTTCATGATTGTCCTTCCCTCAGGACATTCACCGTCTGGCAGATTTCTCACCCTTCTCCAGACAGAGCAAACCGTCAGCCTTTCTGGGAAAAAGAGAGGTATCTCCTGGGCTCTTTCCTCACCTGTTCCATAAACACTGGATATTCCTCATAATCACACACGACAGTATACTCACAACCAAGGTCACTGTCATGTAACAGAATCTCATTAATATCTTTTTCTCCAAAAGGCTTGAAGGGGGCAAACATGACGCACACAGAGATGCACGTGTCACCCTAGGTGGGGAAACTCACAGGTACACATACATACAGTGCACAGCCACGTGGAGTCACCCAAATCGGCACCCCTGGCCCCTGAGACACACCGAAGCAGCGCCTGTCTGCGCCTCCCTGTCTGCATCCTTACAGCTTTCTCTGCAGTCATCAGGGCTACCTGACCTCCCTCCTCCACTTCAGACCTGCCTCGAACCCTCTCATTTGTTTCCTCTCCCTATTCGTGGGTCAATAACCCCTCTTCTTTTGCAACATCCATATACGGAGATGAAATCCACATTTGTTGATTCTCTTAACTGAGCTCTGTCCCCCACAATTGATTAAAAATTAACCTTGCACACCACTACCTTGACACTGTACTTTTCTACGGGGCCCCCTTTGACCAATGTCACCATGCTACGGAGACATGAGAGGAGGATACGATTTTATAGCTTGGTCCTCTTAGGCAGGCTCATGACTTTCTCAAGACATAGACTAATCAATAGTGACTCCAGAAGCTTCCAAAAAAGGCTAGACAAGATGGCTAGTCCTTTAAAACATGGCCTGTAGCTAAACCTCACGTGATTACACAGGCAGCTTGGATAGTCAGGGTGAGCTGGATTCTGCTCATTGCTGCGGTAACAAACATCCCCCACCCCTCAATGGTCTACAACAGCAAAGGTTTCTTTCTCACTCATTCCACTCGTCCACCACACCTGACCACACTCTGCTGCCTATCTCCACTCTAGGGCCCAGGTCAACAGAGCAGCCTCTGGCTGGAACACGACAAATCTCATGGCAGAGGGAAGAAGAGATCATGGGGACACTCAAGCCGGCTCTTGAGGCTTCTGTCATATTCACTCTCCCCTCATTAGCCAAAACAGTCGCATGACCAAACCTGATGGGTATCCTGGGTGACGGCCAGCAAATAATTTGGTTGGTGATACAATCTATCACACAGTGGAAACTTAAACTAACCTCTGAATAACTCATCCTCGTCTTCCTCCAAGCTATCTCTCCCTTCTTTCAGATCGGGTGAATGGCACTAACATCTACTCAGTCACATTTCCCCAGGATGCTTCCAGAATTGTCTCTCCAATTCATAAAATGAATCATACCACACCCCTGTCTTAAACCTTTCAGTGCCTGTGTTCTGCTCATGGGTTAAAGTCCCAAATTATCAGGAGGGTCTATGCAGCCTTCACAATAGGGCTCCCGCCAAACTTTTATCTCCAGCTACGCCCTCCCCTGAACACTCTGTTCTGCATCAATTCTCAGTAACCTAATGTTGATTTTATTTACAAATCCCATTTTCACAGTTACATGTCCATTTTCATGGTCATGAAAACTTGTTATACTCTTCCTGTCTTCGGTCTAAAAACATCTTACCTATCTTTGAACCGTCAACACAAATTTCACCCCCACTATAATGTGTAGACCCCCAGGCAGTATTCCCCCAAACTACCACCCAGGTAAAATTGGCAATTTTCTCCCTTGTGCCTCTACTACATCTTATAGATAGCAGCTTTAAGCTTCTTTGCTTGTGCCCCTCTAAGAAACATATTTGATATCACAACTCAGAACATACATACATATACATAAACATAACACATATATATGTGGGGCCGTATATATATGTATTGTATATACACACACATACAAAAGTGAAACAACGGTATTAGGAAATAATATATCTACCTTTACTACATGTGACAAATTCTGTTATTTTCTGGTCTTTCTACTTCGTTTAAAAGATGCTGTTCAGTCCCACTGAATTGGCTCCGTGACTCACTAACGGGTCATAACCCACACTTTGATAAACACTGCTATATAATATAGATGGATCTTAGGAACATAGTGCTTAGTAAAAAAAATTAGAAATAGATTGTGATCTGCGATTCAGTACCATTTATTTGAATTAAATACACTACCATGTGTAAAATAGATAGCTAGTGGGAACCTGCTGTATAGCACAGGGGGCTCAGCTCTGTGCTCTGTGATGATCTAGATGGGTGGGATGGGGTGGGGAGGGAGGTCCAAGAGGGAGGGGATATATGTATACGTATAGCTGATTCACTTCACTGTACAGCAGAAACTAACACAACATTGTAAAACAGTTATACTCAAATTAAAAAAAAAAACAAACACGCACAAAAAGTAACAACTTATGTGTTGCAGGAGCACACACAAGGAAAAATGATATGCTTAAAAATGGTTGTCTATGAGGCAGGGAGGAGAATGGGAATGTTGGGAGATAATATAGAGGACAAATAAACAAATAAATGGATCAATTAATAACTGGGGGGCCTTGCAGGTACAATAATACTAACAGGTAATGACTTTACACCTAGGGTCCAAAAGAAACTATAACAAGGATTCTCTATTCTGGAAACTTCTATAATATCTAACATCTTTTTCTTTGCCTTTGGTGTTCTGTAGTTTCATTATGATTTACAGAGGATGTGTATTTATTTTATTTATCCTGTTTAGGGTACATTGGACTTCATGAATCCATAGATTTAGGTCTTTCTTCAGTTCTGGAAAATCCTCAGGCATTATCTCCTCAAATATTGCCTTTCTTTCACTCTGATTAAACATCTATTAAACGTTCTCTTCTCTCTTCCACATTGCTTAATATCTCATAGTTTCCATGTCCTCATCCGGCCATGGGGTTTCATGGATTTTTTTGTTAGCTCTAATTTACAGTTGACTAATTCTGTCTTTAGATGTGTATAATCTGCTGTGTAACTGAAGTTCCACGGACCCCATGTTACTGACCAGTGTTCTTGGCCTCCTTAATAAACAGAAATTGAGAAACTGATCACACGCCAGACAAGAAATTCAGGCAGGGCTTTACTGGGGCCCCTGCTGCAGCAGTGGGGAGTGAGAACAAGGAACATTTTCCCTTGCTCGCTCCCTGACTGGGGGGCTGAGCTAGTTCTTTAATATGGGGTGAGGGTAGGGGTGTGTCCAGGGGTCGGGCTGGAGGAGTGGCTTAGGTGTTTTGTCCACCCCTTTGTGGTGTTGAGTGCAGGGGGCGCACGCAGTACCCTGCTTTTGCTCCCGACACCTTGCTTTTGTTCCTAGCTCTTCAGAAGTAGCAGTTGGTATTTTTGGCCTTTTTGCATCTCTTTGTCCATAATTTGCCCCAGCTGCGCATGCACGCAGCGATGTTTAGTCCCTTATAGTTTCTTTGTATTCTGTTGCTCGAGGAGATGTTTGTCCAGGTGCAAACACTGCAGCCAAGGGCCCCAGGTCCCGGGTCCCAGCCTGTCTCGCCCACAGTGAGTCCAGCTTTGCCCTGACCCAAGCACACCTCTCTTTGGGATGTCAGGAGCCTGGAGGACTCCTGTGGTTGCTGTCCTTCTGCTGATAGCGCCAGCCCTCAGAGATGACAGCAAAGACATATGCCTGGCCCTTACTTTATGGGACCCTGATCCTCAGTCATGGTGGGTTTTGATTGTGAGCTCATGTTTGCTTGCTCTCTTAATCTGTGAGAATCCTGAAAGTCTAAATCAGGGATATTTCCTTTCCAGACAGGGTCTGTATCTACTTCTGCTGAGAGGTAGTGTCTTATCCTGACTGGTGACCGACCCTTCCAGGACCTGCAAGTGTCTCAGGTTTAATTTCCCCATTTTGCTGCTGGCCCAGTGCTGATATCCTGAGAGCATTGCTAGTAGAATTTGCTGTTGGGGCAACTCCATCTTCTCCACCGTCTTATAGCTCTCCACCTCCAGCAACCCATTCAGCTCACACTTTGGGGGCAGAGGGGAGGGTTTGTGTGAATAATTCTTGGAGATTCCTTTTGAGTACAGCACTGAATTCCAAGGTGTGTTATACCCAGGCTCTAGTAGCTTGGTAGCAGAAGGATCCTTCCAGGGTATCTAATAGCCATATTGCAGGAGGCAGAAGGTTTTTACACACATCTGTCTCCCGCTACTAGACTCTGAGCTTTCTGAGGAACAAAATATGCCTATACCCAGCACCCAGCACAGTGCCTAGACTATGATAGGTCTTCAAAAAATGTTTATGAAAAGAATATATGATGTGACACCACTTTCCTCCCTCAAAACACTACCAAAGCAGCCCGTCACCCCCAAACACATAGCATGTACTTCTTAGTCTGAATCTTATCTTTTAAAATTATTTTCTGAATTTCTACTTTTATGGGAAAACAAGAAGGAAGAATCACTTGGGTTTGTTTTAGGTCTAAACAACCACTCCTAGACTGTCACCCAACTTCTCACCCCCCGCCCCTGCAGGAGCAAGGGATGATTACTGTGAAGTTAAGAGGTGGTAAAGAAATTCATAGTAAAGTTCAGTCTGCTCTGCTGCTTGGAGATCCTTGGGGATAGTATCGGTGTACACATGTTAAATACTTATATTATTCACATTTATTACTATTAGTATCTAGAGTTCCCTGCAGTTTTCTAGTTCAGACACTCTGATCCATTCTGCATTTCCTGATGCCCAGCAAAGTAAGGATTCCCTGCAACTAAGTCACAGGGATTGGCAGAATGCCAAGGTGGTATTATTGCCAGGCTAATAGTGATTAATAATCAATTAGACTTATTCATTAGTATTATTAACTCTCTTTCTCCAGCACCACCTGCAGTCCATTACACGATGGCAGACAGATGCTTTCCAGATGTTCACAAGACCAGTTTTGTGGGTTTTCTTGACTCTAATCAGGCAGGCTGTGAAGATGCCTGAGGTGGAGAGGAAGGAGTTGGGGGTGGAGGAGGAAAGATGGGGAGAACAAGGAATGAGCGCTCGTTTTCAGGGTCTGTGGTGAATTAATGTCGGGTTCATGGAGAACACGGTGTCCAGGCTGCGGCAGACAGAAGGTGCACCCCGTCTGCGACAAGCTCTGGCCAGCAAGGGATTGGATACAAGAAACAACTGGTCCCACCCTGGTCCCCCTCCCACTGCCTGATGAGCACATTCTACCCCAGTAGAGTCGGGTTGGAGTGGGTTCCATGGTGACTCCAAATACTTTCCAGTTGTCTAGGAAGTGGGGACTGTAAGCTTCTGGACGAGACACAGCGGCATCATTAGTTTGTAGACCTACGGCCAGCTTTTCAAGAATGTGAAAACTGAGGGTTTTCACATTCACAGCAGCTTGGATATAAATCACATCCTGCTGATCAAAACCGCGCAGTAGCAGGGAAGGTATGTGGCCTGGGGAGACCAATTCCACAGCCCAGGTTTTGTGCTGGATTTGTGCCCTGTCTCTGGGCGGGTGGACTCCCCTTCCCAGATCCCGGAGGAAGCAGATGGAGAGTGGGAGGAACAAACAGCTCCGGCAGCCACGGAGCCGACTGCTGGAAAGTCGTCGTAATTACGATAATAAAAATAAAATTGTCACCAGTTATTTGCCAGGCATGCGTTTAACCATCACAACAACCCCGTTAGTTTTGTGGCATTGTTGTTCCCATTTTGCAGATGCAAAAACAAGTCCAGAAGTTGTAAGTTCGCATGCACCTCTTCTAAGTACACATCCACATACATTGCTAAAAGTTGCACAGTCAGAAGTCAAACCTATGCTGTCCAGTTCCCAGTTGTGCCTTCATATCCCTGTTCAAAAATATTCACCGTTCTCGACCTTAGGACTGCTTTTTGTGATTGTGGTAGGTTGAGCAGAAGGTCTAATGCAATCTTATTTTTGGTGGGGGGTGTTCAGAATTAACGTATGGTGCAGTCAACGGATAAAGAATTCTTCCAAGCTAAGAACTTGTGAGTCTCTGTAGTGTCAAAGAAAATTCACAAAGCTTTACTTGATATGAATATTTGATTATAAAGGAAAATATTTGGTTATAAAGGAAAAAGTTGTTTAACCTTTATAATGATTGATTATTACAATGGGGGTTTCCAGACAGTGGGGGATTGGTTAAAAGTGATTATCTTATATCATTTAAAGAAGATAACTTAAGTTTTATTTATGATTATCAGAGGCATTTACAAGAAATAACCTAAGTTAAGTTTCACTTATGTTCATGAAATAAACTAGATTATTTCGCTTACATTGCTGAACTGCTTTTCTCTACTTGGGGTACTTTCAAACCTGGTCTTTTTATTTTATTTTAACAGAAGGTAGGTTTAGGTAAAAAATTGGGGGAAGCATGTTTATAGATGGCACATATATTTTTTAGGTGTTAGACTAGAGAAACAACACACACACACACACACACACACACACACACGCGCGCGCGTGCGCACACACAGGCACCCTTACAGTCTTTGTAACTGAATAACTGTCTTGGCTTCCTGATTGTATCAGCTGCCTGGGAGCAAGGTGCCCTCTGAGAACAAAGGTTCAAACACAAGAGGGCAGAGAGTGTCCTGAGAAGAACAGGTGGCTGTGTGGTTTGGGGACAAAGCCCCTGCCTCCAGGGCTGCCCTTCAGGCTGTCATCCTGGGCTTGTTCACCCCATCAGTTCCCTGGGTAAAGCTGACTGGGAGATGGCCTGGGGGCAGATGTGCCCCTAGGCTGCTTTCTCGCTGGAAAGTCCCTCAAATGTAACAAAGACTCTTCCTTGTCTGTGGGAAGTACCAGGGCTGGGAGGGCTGTGAACTCAGAGACGTGCAATCGCTGGATTGAAGCCCTTATTTGCTCCACACGAAAGGCCCTGAATGCTGAACTCCCAGCATACTTCCAGCCTTGGGGCCAGAGGCCCTCCCAGGGACCGAGATATTTGCTGGGAATGCCTGATTTGCTCATTTCTACCTCATTACCTTTCATGCGGCTAACATATATTAAGCACTGATAAATGTTGCTAGAATGAATTAATAAATGCATAACTCATTTCTTGAGCCAGAAGTCAGAGATCAAGCTGTGGGAAAACATGCCACACATATTTAATAACCGTATTCATTCAGTGTCTATTGAGCTCCTTTTTTTTTTTTTTGCGGTACGCGGGCCTCTCACTGCTGTGGCCTCTCCCGTTGCGGAGCACAGGCTCCGGACGCGCAGGCTCAGCGGCCATGGCTCACGGGCCCAGCCGCTCCGCGGCATGTGGGATCTTCCCAGACCGGGGCACGAACCCGTGTCCCCTGCATCGGCAGGCGGACTCTCAACCACCGCGCCACCAGGGAAGCCCTGTGAGCTCCTTTTTATAGGGACCATGTAAAGCATTGTGAGGGATACACAAATAAAATATATGGTTCCTACACCTAAGGACTGGAGTTAGGAAGGATAACTGTTAACACTGGCAATTCTTTTCTTTACCTGGATTCTTTTTCCTTTTTCTCATGTCCAGATGGTTCCCATCCTTTAAGATCCTGTTCATATGATGCCTCTTCCATGAACCTTCCCCCTTCTCTGCATTCCCAGAGTGCATTATAATTATTTCTGTATACGCATTATGTACTATTTTAGGCTATAAGCTTCTTCAGAGTATCATTGGCATCTGAATCATGGATATATTTTCTCATCTGAGAGCCTAATGTAAACCTAGAACATAGCCGAATCTCAATGTTTTTAAAATTAATTAACTATTAAACCAATGAAAATACACTAACAAAGAAAACAAATTTTGAGGATGGTACAGGAATCGGGATAGGCGAAGAGGGAGGAAAGGAATCCAGAATGTAGAAAGGAGCAATGATTTGATAAGTGGAATGAATTATTTCATGGGAAGAACCATTGAGAAGCGAAGAGAGCCCAGTGGTCTGGAACTGACAAGGGGGAAGGTGAGCTATTCCACTGGCCCACAGAATCCAGAGGAGTGGAAGGAGCTGAGGGTGTCCAGAGAGAAATACACAGGAAGGTTTAAGCTGTGAGGAAAGCCTCGTTACATTTCATTCTGGGTGATGAGACCCAAGATGAAATTGATAAGTAGATTTAGGCTGTAAAGGGGTTTAAGAAATTTCCGGTCAAGATGTCATTGAAAGGTCAGTCTTTGAAGTCTTTCAATGACTTCTACATGTAGAAAATTTTAAAAAGGGAAAATTTCAAAGACAAAGCTGTGTTCAAACACCAGATAAATATCTCTGTGCAGCACAAATAAAATGAATACAAAGTGCAAATTGGGCTGAGACTGGGAGCCTTCTGGGCTCTAGGTCCAGAGACAGGCAGAGAAAACCAGGTGGTTCAGCTCTTGCAGAGCGACCTAGACAAAAAGGCCTCACTCCGGGCGACGATCAGTCTCTGTGGTGGTGGGGCTGCCACCCACAAAAAGCGGCTAATAGAACTGCATCTGTTTCCTGGGGCTCTGCTTCAGTGAGGGTGGGAGGAAGCAGACCCAGACGTCCACCTAGAGCCATGGCCAAGAAAATCTCTGTCCAGGACGGGCAATGTGAGTTCTGGTTCCATTCTGGGGGCCCTGGGATGCTACATGGAAGCAACTGCAAAGCTGCTAGACCAGGAAGGATGGAGGGATAGGGAGAGAGGAGAGAGGAGAGACGGAAAGCGAGAGAGACAGACAGACAGAG
The DNA here is from genome assembly GCF_003676395.1 of Aethalodelphis obliquidens. NCBI lineage: Eukaryota > Metazoa > Chordata > Mammalia > Artiodactyla > Delphinidae > Aethalodelphis > Aethalodelphis obliquidens. The sequence continues at coordinate 17,904,476 of NW_020837980.1, read as the reverse complement.
AGAGATAAAGAGACAGAGGGACATAAGGAAGATGTGGCACATATATACAGTGGGACTATTACTCAGCCAGAAAAAGAAACAAAATTGAGTTATTTGTAGTGAGGTGGATGGACCTAGAGTCTGTCCTACAGAGTGAAGTAAGTCAGAAAGAGAAAAACAAATACTGTATGCTAACACATATATATGGAATCTAAAAAGAAAAAAGAGGTTATGAAGAACCTAGGTGCAGGACAGGAATAAAGACGCAGATGTAGAGAATGGACTTGAGGACACGGGGTGAGGGAAGGGTAAGCTGGGATGAAGTGAGAGAGTGGCATGGACATATATACACTACCAAATGTAAAATAGACAGCTAGTGGGAAGCAGCCGCATAGCACAGGGAGATCAGCTCAGTGTTTTGTGACCACCTAGAGGGGTGGGATAGGGAGGGTGGGAGGGAGACTCAAGAGGGAGGAGATACGGGGATATATGTATATGTATAGCTGATTCACTTCGTTATACAGCAGAAGCAAACCCAACATTGTAAAGCAATTATACTCCAATAAAGATGTTAAAAAAAAAAGAGAGAGACAGAGAGACAGAGAGTCAAAGAGACAGAGCGGCAGAGAGAGACAGACAGAGAATGAATAAACTTTTAAAATAAGATCACAAACTAAAATTCCCAAAACATGAAGGGAAAGTAATGCTAAGAAGAAAGCAAAGCCAATCATTTGGGACATGAATTCATCTCAATGAACTGAGAATAATAGAGCAATCTAAAATAATACAGCAATCTAAGGCTGGTGGACTTTAAGATATTCAGAATCTTCACAGAGATAAAGGAAGGAAGAATCGCTCCCCATCCCCCAAATAAATTATGACACACTAGAGTAAGAAATAAAGCAAGAAGAGAATTTTATAAAAATGAAACCACTGGAAAACGTGAAAGTAAAAAATGATCATTGAAATGAAAAAAAATCTCAACAGCCAAGATGAATTTCACAGTGGACACAAAGGGAGAAGTAGTGAATTGGAAGGCATTAGCGAGAAGGCTCCTAGAATAGAGCAGATAAAAGTACGGAAGGGCAGTTAAGAGATGTGGATAACAGCACTTGTCCCAGGAATTCCAGACGAGGAAATAAGAGAGCACCCGTACTTAAAAAGATAATACCTAAAAATTTTCCAGAACTGAAGAAAACATGCATCTTCAGACTGAAAGTGCCCATAATGGGCTAAAAATAAATCTACAACACCTAGACACATTGTGGTGAAATTGAAGAATATAAAGTATAAGGGAATTTTTTTAGATCTACCAGAGAGGGAAAAAACCCAGACCATTTTAGAAAAAGGAATTTCTCTTATACCATCAGTAGGCCACTCATTAACAGCAATAGAAAAGTCAGTGAAGCAGTATCTTCCAAGTATAGAGGGAAAGTAAGGGTTCAGATGGGTTAGAAATAATCTAGGTTTAAAAATGTAATTGGGTTCGATCTCTGGTTGGGGATCTAAGATTCTGCATGCCATAAATAAATAAAAAAATTTTTAAAAAGGGGGACTTCCCTAGTGGTCCAGTAGTTAAGACTCCGTGCTTCCACTGCAGGGGGCATGGGTTTGATCCCTGGTGAGGGAAGATCCCTCATGCCATAGATAAATTAAAAATTTAAAAGAAATGTAGTGTAAGGTGAGGAGGAGCAAAATAAGTGAAGGGGATTAAGAGGTATAAAATAAGAAAGTTACAAGGATGTAATGTACAATACAAGAAACATAGTTAATATTTTATAATAACTTTGTATGGAGTATAATCTATAAAAATATCAAACTACTATGTTGTACATCTGAAACTAACATAATATTGTAAGTCAACCATCCTTCAATAAATAAATTAATTAATTAATTAAAAAATGTAATGCAAGGGCAAAATAATGGTCAACTGAATTTCTGCTCCCCTCCTTTCTCCTCCACTCCATCCCCTAAGCCTTGCTAGCAGAACTACTACAAAAGGCACACCTCAGCTAGAACAGTGGTTCTTAACTGTGGAAATTTTGCTTCTCAAGGGACGTTCGGCAATCTCTGGAGACATTTTTTGATCGTCACGACTTGGGAGATGCTCCTCGTTTCTAGTGGGTAGAGGCCAGGGATACCACTGAACATACCGCAGTGCATAGGACACCATGCCACAGGAAAGAATTAATCCATTCAGAATGTGAATAGTGCCACTGCTGAGAAACCCTGAGTTAGAAGAAATCAAGAAACAACATGAGCCTCCAAACCAGTAAAATATATTAATGTACTCAACTATGGATTATTGACAAAACATTGGTAATGTATAAAAAAAGTGGAAATAAATTCTAGCAGGGGGAGGTGGTTTTAAGTAGTTGGTTAAAGCATGATAAAGTCTTTATTTTGTTAAAGAGGAAGATAGAAATAATAATTTTATACTTTATTTAAAATGTAAATTGTGTGTTTGTTGAAAATTTGGGAATAACAATGAAAAAAAAAATAGAAACATACTCTACAGGTTCCAAACCAGTAAATGAGGAAAAGCAAGACTAAGACAACTTGATTAACTTAACATAAGGCAGGAAAAGAGGGACAGTAAGCTAAAAAGTATGGAAAACAAAAGATACAAAATAAGAGAGAAATAAGTTCAAACATATTAGTAGACACAAAAATGCAAAGGAATAATCTCGCCTAGTACAGATCTCAAAAACATCATGTTGAGTGGAAACATCAAGTGGTATGTTGATATATACAGGTTGATGATACCATGTGTGTAAAAATTATATATTTAACTGAATGTCAATTATAGATAAATGCATACACAGTAAATATTTTAAAACATGAATGGGAAAGTTACACACTACCTTCAGGATACTGGTTTGTTGCGGGTGGGAGAGGAATGAGACTGGAAAAAGAGAACATAGGAAACTTCAACCTTTTCTCTGAAATACTTCATTTCAAGAAAAGAAAAATCTGAAGCAAAGATGGACAACATTTGGGTATTGAGTACACAGGTGTTCGTTAGCTTTCATAGTTTTCTGAATGTTCAAATTATTTTAAAAAGTCATTATAATTGGATTGAAAAATGGAATAAAAGCTGTCCCAAGAAAAGATGAAAAAGCATTCTGATAGAGCTTTAGAAGTGAATCTGCCGTTTTTATGATGATGCTTTCTTAAAAATCTGGTTTCATTACTTATTAAAAATGTCTAGTAATTATTTTTAGATTGTCGTGTTTAATTCCATATTCATTCTCTTCCTATCAGATAGTCATATAACAAATATACGTAAAATAAACCAACCAACAAACAGGTAAATAAATACATTCATAAATAGGTAAATACATAAATAAAATACCTTAAGTTCACCCATAAGAGAATGCAGTGTCTGCAGGACATAGTGTAAGGAAATCATAGGCGTGAAACGTGTAACGGAGAGAGGTCTGCTCCTACCCCAGCTCTGCCGTGCGGAACCGCGGGCAGGCATTAATCACCAGGAGATCGGATTCCTTGTAAAAAATAAAAAGGTTAATAACCCTTGCCTGATATGATTGAAATGACAAGAGGGAAAGCACTGTGCAAAATTTAACAGGCAAGTAAGATGTGTGAAATAAGAACAGAGATGAGCTGAGTTGGCTGTGAAAATTCAGCTAGGGGAAATAGGACTAGAATGTATGCCCCCAATGGTGGGGTATGGAGAGGGGAGATGCTTGTGAAGTTGGACATTTCCACCCCCTATTCAACATGTACCTTAGGCCAAAGTGGACTAAAACTAATTGCAAGCAGTCTATCCCAGAGGGCATCTCCCTACCTGCTGCTAGAATTGGGTAACAGGCAATGATGCAGAACAGGTCAGTTGGAAACCAGCATTCACTGGAGCAGTCAGCGGCTGAATACAGATGCACTTTACATATATATGTAATAAGACTGACAAAGGTATCCGTGGAAAGTAGGCTGAGAAGGGTAATTGCTTCGGAGGTCACATCTCCAAATATTGACCCAACTTGGGAGCATTAGCATAACTATTGTCTCCTGACACCTGGGGAGATGGTAGGCACACTAGCCACAGGCTAAATGAGTTCCCACAAATTCTCTGGGCCCCGTCAATCTAGTGGTTACTGCCATGCTGGTCCCTGTGGCAGCTGGGCAGCAAGTTATATTGGTTTAATATAATTTGGAAATCTAGAAGACTTTCCATTTTCCTTTGTATCCCAAAGTGTTTATTGTTTAAAGAAATTAAGTTAGAATTTTCTCAGGACTATAATTGGAGCAGAGAAGAAAAAGAACTTCTCAGCTGCAATGGATCTCAAAAAAGATCTCACAGAAGTCCCCAGTGGTCCATGGAGATTATACTTAGATAAACGCTTCTATCATTCCTCCAAACAACCACCTCAGTAACAACAAATATCATTTATTGAGTGATTACTATGTGGCATGCACTTTGCTGAGTGCTTTATATGTATTATCTCATTTATACCTTACAACTATCCTATTAGGTAGTTATAATTATTGTATTGATTCTGTAGGTGAGGACATTGAAACCTAGAGGTCACACAGCCAATACTTAACAGAATAGGAATTTCAACCCCCATTTGTGGCTGTCCAGAACTTGAACTCTTAAACACTATTTTAGTGTTTTTTGAACCTTAGGCAGCTAGGTACTCTCCTGACTTTTTCCAAATCCACCTACCGCCTAAATGATTATTTATTAAATATTTGTTTAACTCAATTTCCCCTCCCTAACTTAAAAAAAACATTTCATAGTTGAGAAACAGATATAGAAAACCACACAAACATATATATTAATTAATTAAGGCAAACATCTTTGTAATCATCAAGAAATAGAACTTTGCTGCCCGCCTCAGAACCTCCTTCATGTGCCGTGTCTCAGCCAGAACTCCCTTCCCTTCTCCCACAAGTAACCACTATCTTGACTTTTTGGGTGTTTCCTTATAGTTTTATCATCCCAGTTTGTATCCCTGGGCATAGTAGTTTAGTCGTGCTCTTTCTAGAAACATGATATGCCTTTAATGCATTCTTTTTTTTTTTTTTTTTTTTGCGGTACGCGGGCCTCTCACTGTTGTGGCCTCTCCCGTCGCGGAGCACAGGCTCCGGACGCGCAGGCTCAGCAGCCATGGCTCACGGGCCCAGCCGCTCCGTGACATGTGGGATCTTCCCGGACCGGGGCACGAACCCATGTGCCCTGCATCGGCAGGCGGACTCTCAACCACTGCGCCACCAGGGAAGCCCTAATGCATTCTTTAATCTATAGGTTCTCCTACGATTCTTTATTTTACTGAGCATTTATTGTCATAGATCTGGGCTGTTTGCCCGGTAGTCTTATTCAGTCTGGATTTTGCTGATTGCATACTCATGATGCGGTCCAAAATATTCCTTTTTCCTCCAGGTTTTCTGTAAATTTGCAGGTGGATTCAGAGGCTTGGATAAACTCAGGCTCAATCCATTTGGCAAAAATAGAGGTGGTGGTGATGTGCTCTTTCACTGGGAGGCACATGATACCTGTCAACTTCAAAGCTCAGCTCCATTAATTCATTAGGGGATACAAAGTGATGATATTCTAATTCTATTATTTCAATCTCCGAAAGTGACCAATCAGTTTCTTCTTCCTATCATTATAAAGTCGTAGATATTTGAAGGGTTTAAATCAATTCTAATTATTGTACTTAATGAAGCTCAACATGTCCTATCTTTGGCCTTCTGGAGCCTATTCAGTTTAGCTCCTGAGTTCTTTTGTGATGACCCTAGTACTGTTTGATAGCTTTCTTGCTATCTTAAAAAATATTCCAATATTTCATGCCTCAGACCTGGAATCTGCCATTTCTCCAAGAAGCTCTGTATCTCTTAGTGAAGAATCTTATTTTGAGAGCAAAATCTGGGTCCTAGGGAGGCTTATTGCTACAGGATTGGTCATAGTTTCTACATATTTTCCAAGGACAGAGCTAGGCCATAAATAAATAAATAAAATACTGCTGTGTATTTATAAATACGTATCAGTATGAAATATCATATGAAGTCATACTGCTACTTCAAGTTCACATCCAGCACCATAGAATATTTGCTTAACTTTTTCTAGATTACATTTTTAGATTTCTAGATTACATTTCTTTTATCTCATTTGTATATTATATATATTTTTATCTTGTTGCTTCCACACTGAGAATTCTGTTTCCTAAGGACACAGGGAATATCAGAATTAAAGTGTCCCATATTACTTGTTTTCTTCGTCTCACATCACACACACAGCAATCTCAGCGTAATGAGTCTCGAACTCCACTTTGGACGTTTGAGTGCTGACAGTTTTCAAGCTTCACTTTTCCTTCTTTCCCTCGAGCCTTATGTCTGGGTAAGCCCATAACAAAGCTCACATATTCCCTCTCTTGGTGTTGTTGGAAAGTTCACAACATACAAGGCCCAGGCTGTGCATGGGAACCCTCATCCCAGCCTCATCTCCGACCACAATATTGCCCCTCCTTATTCTCTGAAGACATTTTGGACCTACTGGGAGTCTACCCTGTCATCCCTAGAAAGTCTTATCATGTGAGTAAAACATTTTCATACCCTTTTGGTCCATTTGTGGCATCATCAGTCTTGACATCTGGTCTATTAATTGGGAGGAAGTTCATCCTATAATAATAATACTACCACCATCAGAATGACTACCAAATGATGTTAAAATTATATATATACACTGCCCATTTTCCTCCCTCCCTTTTTTTTTTTTGCGGTACGCGGGCGTCTCACTGTTGTGGCCTCTTCCGTTGCGGAGCACAGGCTCCGGACGCGCAGGCTCAGCGGCCATGGCTCACGGGCCCAGCCGCTCCGCGGCATGTGGGATCCTCCCTGACCGGGGCACGAGCCCGTGTCCCCTGCATCGGCAGGCGGACTCTCAACCACTGCACCACCAGGGAAGCCCTCCCCCATTTTTTATAGTTCTACTATATCTTCATTGTCGGAGTTATAACCATTTCATACTATACTTTTTCTTTCTCAGCCCTCAGTCATAGCTGTTCGAGTAATTATATCCTTAAAGCTTGTGTAAAAGGTGCCGTAGTCATTTTAGTTGTCTGAAGCTTGTTCTCTACTACATTTCTCAAGAAACGCTCATGAGAACAGTATTCTCTGGGTTCTCGTATGTTATTAACAGTTTGTGTTCTTCATCCTTGAAGGTTAGTTTTGCTTGATATAAAATCCTTAGGTCATTCTTTCTTTCCTTGATTATATTACCAATGTTTCTCCATTGTCTTCTACTATCATTTTTTTTTTTTGAGTTCGTGTTTTTAAAAAAAATCGATTTACTGAGGTATAATTTACATGCAGTAAAATTCACCAGTTTTAAGTTTCTTGAATTTATTGAAAAGATTGCATCATTCTTATGTCACTTGTATATTGTTTGAGAAGTTGGAGGTTAACTTGGTATTCATTCAGTTTAAGTGACTTGGGTTCTTTGGCATAAAGCATTGCTGGCAGACATCTGATAATGATCTAATTTTCTTTCCTTTATAAGTCCCCTGCTCTTTTCATCTAGTTATTGCTCATTTTCTTTCTTTTTTAAAAGTCAGTTAATTATACAAATCTGTCTTGCTCATGGTCATTCTGAGTTGATATGCTCGGATATGTGTTGTGCTTTTTCAGTATTTTTTTCATTACAAGAAAATTTCCTTGGATTTTATATATATATATAATTTTTTTTTAATTTATGATGTTCTTTTGCTTTGATTTTCTTCTTCAGGGATTTCTATTAGCTGTATACTAGATTTTCTTTGCCTATCTTTAATGTTTCTCTCTTTATCTCATTTTTTCTTTCTTTCTTCCTATTTGATTTAAAAACTTCCTTGTTTTCACCTCTGATTCCTCTTAAGGAGCTGTCTATTGTACTTATTCCCCCATGTGTTCTTTTTTGTTTAGTTCTCACTTCTGAGATGAATTGTTCTTTTGTTTTTATTTCCTGAGTTCTGTTACCTCATTTCTGAGATTTTTGTAGTTCTGATTTATGTTATTCATTCATCTCTCTTATCACTTTTAAATGTCTTTCAGTTAGTTTTGAAACAGAAGTTTACAGTTTTGATCTCTTTGCGGGCATTTTTCTTTCCTGGAAGGCTTATTATTCTGCTCTTTATTCTTATTTTTTTCTTATGGTTATTTTGTGTGGGATTTGACCTCAATACTTTTTGCATGCTTTTATTTATATGAAATGTTTCCCTGAAATTTTAGAAAAAAGCTGTGTTCAGGTCAAAATAGACTTTCTAACTTCAAAGAGCTCTCTCTTCTGTGGTTTTGTGTCCTACTGAAAAAATAGCACTTGGCTTTCTGAAGTCTGCTGGCTGTGCTACTCTTCCCCAATTTATTCTACATTTTTTCTTCATCTCTATTTTCCTTATCCTGCTCAATTGTAATCTCATCCCAACGGTTTCTCCTCAGTCTGAGTCTTTCTCTTGGAAGGGGTCCTTAACTGGTCAATTTTGAGAGTTTATAGATGCTAGACTTCTCCATTGTCTTCAAACCTTACTGCAGTTCACTTGTACTCAGCCACAACTGAGAGGGAAAAATAACTCTGTCTCAGCTTCTTTTGTCAAATTGGTCTGCCAAGCTTTCCAATCAATACTTGTTAGCTATTTTGACATTCTCCTCATGTTGCCTGTGAACTTTTGGTTTTGCTCTCTAGGTGTGTTCTTTGTTTTAGTGTGAGGATTCAGGGAGACTAAAAAAAAAAAAAAAAAAACAGAAAAACTATGCGGTTGCTGTCTTCTGATTTCCCCAGAATCTTCTGCTAACATTTTTTTAGTTCCATTAAAAAAAGAAAATGGGTGTATTGAGGTGAAATCTACATGTAAAAATGTTTTATGTTTTATGTTTCTTGAGTTATTGGCAATGTTGCTTCATTATTGAGTTGCTTTGTGTATTTTTTTGAGAAGGTGGAGGCTAAATGGTACCCATGAATTGTAAATGATTTAGTCTTTATGTCGGGAGTCCCAGAAACAAAAGTTTTAATTAACTTCAGCGTCTTAATAATTTTACTATGCTATGTCCTAGTGTTAATTATTTGGGTTCCAGTGTTTTGACGTATACTATGGACTTTTTCAATATGTAGATTCAGTTCTTTTTTTTATTTTTTGAAAGTTTTCTTGCATTATAGTTTAGACATTTTTATTTTGTTCTGCTTGCTTTTCCTCTATGGAATTATTTCATCTACTTCTTTATTTTCTTATCCTTCTCTCAGCTGTTTTCATTTCTCTTCTCAATTTCACTTAATATACTTTCAATCAGATCTATTTTCACCTGAGCTCATAAAAATTTAGTCTTCATTTCTGAGAAGAATTTGTCTTTTTCTTCAATTTTTTTCATTGAGTTCAAGTTCAGCCAACTCTCATTTTATGTCTTTGTTTTTCCTAAGTCTGTAATGAGTTTTTGAATTTCTGGTTGAAAGAGGTCTTTCTTCTACAAATGCTATTTAAATGATATTTAATTCACGTTGAGGCACTGTGTTACAGTTTTCCTCTGCTTCATGGTTGATTTGGGGGAGAATTTTCTTTATCATTTGAGAAGTTTTGATTCTCAATTTCTATTTTCTTTTTGTAACAGCTTCGCATGATGTTTCCTGATATTTTCCATTTATTTTAAAATGTCTTGTAATTTTTCTACTCCAGCAATAGCAGGTTTATATGGAGAAGTGAGAGGAGTTGGTTGACTTGCGAAGTCTCCTCACTTTTCTTTTATACAATGAAGGACACTTTCTTTAAAAACTGGTGTCTATTTGGGGAGAGGGAGGCTCTTGATTTTCTGATGGAGTCTTCTATGATTTCTGCAGAACTCTTATTTCAACTGCTCGCTTCCTACTTTCCCTTCACCACTAGGCCACTCCAAGGGACACTAGATCAGTCACGGTCCTGTCAGAAGATAAAAATACACCAGTAATTGGAAAATGAAAACTTAATATAAAGAATTGTTATCTAGTAGTAGGTAGTTGACTACTAAGGGATAAAAGAGGACTCTCAGGATTCCAGAAGGAACAAGTTAAAGAAATCAGCTACTGCTTTTAGGCTGCGGAAAAATAGAAATAATGCAACTAAGGATTTAGAAGAACATCCTTCTATCCCTTAAGCATGAGATTCAGACTTATTTAAAGAGGAATGTACAGCCTGCCTGTAAAGACAAGACTTGCTGGAAGGCATGGATTCAGTGGCAATGCAGTTGCCTAAGGGTGTAGCTGCAGCTGCTGTGGAAGTGGGTCACTGGAACCAACAAGAACCAGCTGCTAAGTGGGGAGAGGATGGCTTGAAGATGTAATTGGAGGCGCCAAGGAAGTAGCCCACTAGAGTGGGTCAGAAGTGTTTACCAGATAGGGAGAGAGTGGCCTGAGGGCACAGCTAGAATGGGTCCATTATGGCCACTAGGCTGCAATGCTGAATACAGAATGGTAGACTAGACTCTGGAAGAAGCGCCTCTTCATGTGGCTATCACCTTGGTGTTACTCCAGCATCTCCTGTTGATAAAGCTTCACATTGTGTCAGCTGGCAAAGGACATGTTTGTCCTTTGCAAACATGTCCTAGACATGTTTACAGGGTCTAGCTTCATTATCACAAAGTAAGTCAAGGAAGGGTGGGTTTGGAACAGGGAGACAGTAAACTGATACCTGGTACAGAGAAGTTCTTTTTCAACTTGTCTTCTCTCTCAGAAGCTGTGCCTTTCCAATACTGCCAGCTTTGAAACAGTACCCTTTCAACCCCCTTATTTTCAATTCCCAGTTACCAGTAGTCTTATTTACTAACCCAGACATTTTCTCAGTATTTCTCAGCTCAGGATGAAATCGTCACTTGCTGAAGGTATATTTATATTTCTTCTGCCATCTCCAGGACATTGCACTCTCCTTTTCTTCACAGTCGTCCCTGGAATCTCTGCTCTAGCATGAGCTACAGGTGTGGTTCTTCTGGTTTAGATGTTTATTTTCCCACTTGTAAAATGAAGCTTGTAGCTTTCTTTTTGTATCAGTAAGCTATTATCATGTAGGAAATCACCTATGTAGCCTGTAACAACAAGCATTTATTTCTTGCTTAATCATCTTTGGGTTTGCTGGAATTTGGCTGATCTAGACTGAGCTTGACTGGTCTTAATTACAAACTGTGGGTTGGGTCCACATCTATTGAATGTGCCTTTCATTCTCCTAGTGGCCCTGGAAGACATGTTATTTCAGGACAAAAGACAGGAGTGCAAGAAACCAAGCCCCTCTATGAGAACACATTTCTAATCTCTGCTTACAACACATCCCATTGACCAAAGAAAGGCATATGAATGAACCCAAAATCAATGGGGCAGAAAAATTTGTTTTCTCTGTGGAAGTTGGAAGAGACAGGAAGTGAATATTTTCCAAACAATAATCTTATGTACTGTAGGCTTCCCTCTTGTTCATAAATAAATATCTATGTCCCTCCCATATTCAAAATAAACTCACTCCCATCCCAAGAGCCCCCAAATTCTTATCAAATCATGGTATACGGCTTGAAGTCCAGGATCTCATAATCTACACCAAATCTGTATTTGGCTTCTTCTCTTGATCCAGAGATTTGTGAACTAAGAAGACAAATTGTTATCTACCACCACTCCATGTATAGAGAGTATACAATTGTGGACCGGAAGCAGGTAAACTGCACCCTCATCAATTAACTGCACTCTAAACTTTCTAATTTTAAAAGGAAAAGAATAGCAATCATATAGCACATAGTCACTGATCCACAGAAATTCTGAAATCCTGCTGGGAAAGTGTTGTCAGGTTCTTCTATATTGGGAGTAGCAATTTTCCTCCATTAGGTCCTGACGATCCCCCGTAGGAACAGTCCTAAGTTCCTTGTTTCTCGCTATTCTTGGCTCTACCTTTTGGGAGTTCTTTCTTGTTTTATCATTTGATTCCTATCAACACAAATGCCAAAAACCACACACACACACACACACACACACACACACACACACGTATTTTTTGATACATGCCTTTCTCTTTCTAGACTTAAATTGCAACAAATTCGGACACTCCACTCTTCCATGGGGTCATGCTCTCCAGCTTTCTACTTGCCCTTTAGTTTAGTTGAAAGGATCTAATAGACTTTACCTTCATCTCTTCAGAGATATAAGCACGTCTTATAGCCACACCCTTGATCTGATGCTTATTCTGAGGTCATGTGTGACTGGAAGAACCTGGATTTGGCATTTTCTCTGAGGCTGTGTCATAATGGTAACAATTTGATTTAGTAATAAGCACTTTTATTTTACAACCCTGTAATTTTCTTCTAAATATTGCTTGCAAACTGGGTGGTATTTTTCTGATCTAATCACTTCATGTATATCAAATGCAACTAGTCGCAACCAGCTCACACTTTGAATGTTCTACCTCAAAACTTCATTGGACACTAAATATTTATTAGGTACATTTTCCGCCTTCTAAGATACTGCAGGTAATATTTACCAAATAATTTGCCACTGCACAACATAGACATTATTTTTCATCATTTCATCGCCTACTTCCTAGTCCCAAAATGAATACCAAATGTTTCAAGTTTGTTACAGCAGCATCTCACTTCTGGTACTAATTTCTTTTTAAAAATATATATATAAATGTATATATATATATATATATTTACAGTAGGTCCTTATTGGTTATCTATTTTAAAACTAGCAGTGTGTACATGTCAATCCCAAACTCCCAATCTGTCCCTTCTCCCCCTTCCCCCCCTCCCCGTAACCATAAGTTCTCGAAGTACATTTTGTGAGTCTGTTTCGGTTTCATAAATAAGTTCGTTTGTATCGTATATTAACACATATATGTGGAATCTAGAAAAATGGTACAGATGAACCTATTTGCAGGGAGGAATAGAGATGCAGACATAGAGAACGGACATGTGGACACAGGGGTGGGGGAAAGGGAGGGTGGGACGAACTGGGAGATTAGGATTGACATATATACACTACCATGTGTAAAACAGATGGCTAGTGGGAACCTGCTGTACAGCATGGGGAGCTCAGCTCGGTGCTCTGTGATGACCTAGATGGGTGGGATGGGGGTGTGGAAGGGAGGTCCAAGAGGGCTCCATAGAAATTCTGAAATCCTGCTGGGATATAAGTATACATACAGCTGATTCACTTGTTGTACAGCAGAAACTAACACAACATTGTAAAGCAACTATATTCCAATATAAAAACTTTGAAAAATTAAAAAAATCTTTATTTTTAAAAATTAGACTCTGCATGTGAGTGATATCATATGATATTTGTCTCTGTCTGACTTACTTCACTTAGTATGATCATCTCTAGGTCCATGTATGTTGCTGCAAATGGCAGTATTTCATTGCTTTTATGGCTGAGTAATATTCCGTTGTATATATGTATATATTTACCACATCTTCTTTATCCATTCATCTGTTGATGGACATTTAGGTTGCTTCCATGTCTTTGTCTTCGCTAGTGTAAACAGTGCTGCAATGAACACTGGGGTGCATGTATCCTTTCTAACCATGTTTTTCTCCAGATATATGCCCAGGAGTGGGATTGCTGGGTCATATGGTAGTTCTATTTTTAGTTTTTTAAGGAACCTCCATACTGTTCTCCATAGGGGCTGTATCCATTTACATTCCCACCAACAGTGTAAGAGGGTTCCCTTTTCTCCACATCCTCTGCAGCATTTACTGTTTGTAGATTTTTTGATGGTGGCCATTCTGACTGGTGTGAGGTGATATCTCATTGTAGTTTTTACTTGCATTTTTCTCATAATTAGTGATGTTGAGCATCTTTTCATGTGCCTCTTGGCCATCTGTATGTCTTCTTTAGAAAAATGTCTATTTAGGTTTCTGCCCATTTTTTGATCGGGTTGTTTGTTTTTCTAATATTGAGCTACATGTACTGTTTGTAAATTTTAGAGACTAATCCTTTGTTGGTCGCATAGTTTGCAAATACTTTCTCCCATTCTGTGGGTTGTCTTTTCCTTTTGTCTGTGGTTTCCTTTGCTGTGGAAAAGCTTTTGAGTTTAATTAGGTCCCATTTGTTTATTTTTGTTTTTCTTTCTATTACTCTGGGAGATGGGTTGAAAAAGGTATTGCTGTAATTTATGTCAAACAGTGCTCTGCCTATGTCTTCCTCTAAGATTTTTATAGTATCCAATCTTACATTTAGGTCTTTAATCCATTTTGAGTTTATTTTTGTGTATGGTGTTAAAGAACGTTCTAGTTTCATTTTTTTACATGTAGCTGTCTAGTTTTCCCAGCACCATTTATTGAAGAGACTGTCTTTTCTCCATTGTATAGTCTTGCCTCCTTTGTCATTGATTAATTGACCATAGGTGCGTGGGTTTATTTCTGGGCTTTCTATCCCGTTCCATTGATCTATATTTCTGTTTTTGTGCCAGTACCGTACTGTTTGGTACTAATTTCTATGTCTGTCAACTATTGCTGCCAAACAAATAACCTTAAACTCAGGAGTATAAAACAATATTCCCTAAGAGACTACTACAAGCAACACTATGCCAATAAAATGGACAAGCTGGAAGAAATGGACCAATTCTTACAAAGGTGTAACCTTCCAAGACCGAACCAGGAAGAAATAGAAAATATGAAAAGACCAATCACAAGTAATGAAATTGAAACTGTGATTTTAAATCTTCCAACAAACAAAAGTCCAGGACCAGATGGCTTCACAGGTGAATTCTATCAAACATTTAGAGAAGAGCTAACACCCATCCTTCTCAAACGCCTCCAAAAAATTGCAGAGGCAGGAACACTCCCAAACTCATTCTATGAGGCCACCATCACCCTGATACCAAAACCAGACAAAGATACTACAAAAAAAGAAAATTACAGACCAATATCACTGATGAATATAAATGCAAAAATCCTCAACAAAATACTAGCAAACAGAATTCAACAACACATTAAAAGGATCATACACCATGATCAAGTGGGATTTATCCCAGGGATGCAAGGATTCTTCAATATATGCAAATCAATCAATGTGATACACCATATTAACAAATTGAAAAATAAAAACCATATGATCATCTCAGTAGATGCGGAAAAAGCTTTTGACAAAATTCAACACCCATTTATGATAAAAACTCTCCAGAAAGTGGGCATAGAGGGAACCTACCTCCACATAATAAAGGTCATATGTGACAAACCCACAGAAAACATCATTCTCAATGGTGAAAAACTGAAAGCCTTTCCTCTAAGATCAGGAACAAGACAAGGATGTCCACTCTCACCACTATTATTCAACATAGTTTTGGAAGTCCTAGCCACGGCAATCAGAGAAGAAAAAGAAACAAAAAGAATACAAATTGGAAAAGAAGAAGTAAAACTGTCACTGTTTGCAGATGACATGATACTATACATAGAGAATCCTAAAGATGCCACCAGAAAACTACTCGAGCTAATCAATGAATTTGGTAAAGTTGCAGGATACACAATTAATGCACAGAAATCTCTTGCACT
Source organism: Aethalodelphis obliquidens (assembly GCF_003676395.1). Lineage (NCBI taxonomy): Eukaryota > Metazoa > Chordata > Mammalia > Artiodactyla > Delphinidae > Aethalodelphis > Aethalodelphis obliquidens. The sequence goes on along the minus strand of NW_020837980.1, from coordinate 17,889,014 downwards.
CCTATACACTAATGATGAAAAATCTGAAAGAGAAATTAAGGAAGCACTCCCATTTACCATTGCAACAAAAAGAATAAAATACCTAGGAATAAACCTACCTAGGGAGACAAAAGACCTGTATGCAGAAAACTATAAGTCACTGATGAAAGAAATTAAAGATGATATGAACAGATGGAGAGATATACCACGTTCTTGGATTGGAAGAATCAATATTGTGAAAATGACTATACTACCCAAAGCAATCTACAGATTCAATGCAATCCCTATCAAATTACCAATGGCATTTTTTACAGAACTAGAACAAAAAATCTTAAAATTTGTATGGAGACACAAAAGACTCCGAATAGCCAAAGCAGTCTTGAGGGAAAAAAACGGAGCTGGAGGAATCAGACTCCCTGACTTCAGACTATACTACAAAGCTATAGTAATCAAGGGCTTCCCCGGTGGCGCAGTGGTTGAGAGTCTGCCTGCCGGTGCAGGGGACACAGGTTCGTGCCCCGGTCCAGGAGGATCCCACATGCCACAGAGTGGCTGGGCCCGTGAGCCATGACCACTGAGCCTGCGCGTCCAGAGCCTGTGCTCCACAATGGGAGAGGCCGCAGCAGTGAGAGGCCCACGTACCGCAAAAAAAAAAAAAAAAAAAAAAAAGCTACTGTAATCAAGACAATATGGTTCTGGCACAAAAACAGAAATATAGATCAATGGAACAAGATAGAAAGCCCAGAGATAAACCCTCGCACCTTTGGTCAACTGATCTATGACAAAGGAGCCAAGGATATACAATGGAAATAAGATAGTCTCTTCAATAAGTGGTGCTGGGAAAACTGGACAGCTACATGTAAAAGAATGAAATTAGAACACTCCCTAACACCATACCCAAAAATAAACTCAGAATGGATTAGAGACCTAAATGTAAGACCAAACACTATAAAACTCTTAGAGGAAAACATGGGAAGAACACTCTTTGATGTAAATCACAGCAAGATCTTTTTGATCCAGCTCCTAGAGTAATGGAAATAAACCCAACAATAAACAAATGGGACCTAATGAAACTTAACAGCTTTTGCACAGCAAAGGAAACCATAAACAAGACGAAAAGACAACCCTCAGAATGGGAGAAAATATTTGCAAATGAATCAACAGACAAAGGATTAATATCCAAAATATATAAATGGCTCATGCAGCTCAATATGAAAAAAACAAACAACCCAATCCAAAAATGGGCAGAAGACCTAAACAGACATTTCTCCAAAGAAGACATACAGATGGCCAAGAAGCACATGAAAAGCTGCTCAACATCACTGATTATTAGAGAAATGCAAATCAAAACTACAATGAGGTATCACCTCACACCGGTTAGAATGGGCTTCATCAGAAAATCTACAAACAATAAATGCTGGAGAGGGTGTGGATAAAAGGGAACCCTCTTGCACTGTTGGTGGGAATGTAAATTGATACAGCCACTATGGAGAACAGTATGGAGATTCCTTAAAAAACTAAAAATAGAATTACCATATGATCCAGCAATCCCACTACTGGGCATATACCCAGAGAAAACCATAATTCAAAAAGACACATGCACCCCAATGTTCACTGAAGCACTATTTACAATAACCAGATCAGGAAACAGCCTAAATGCCCATCGACAGACGAATGGATAAAGAAGATGTGGCACATATATACAGTGGAATATTACTCAGCCATAAAAAGGAACGAAATTGGGTCATTTGTTGAGACGTGGATGGATCTAGAGACTGTCATACAGAGTGAAATAAGTCAGAAAGAGAAAAACAAATATCGTATATTAACACGTATATGTGGAACCAGAAAAATGGTACAGATGAACTGGTTTGCAGGGCAGAAATTGAGACACAGATGTAGAGAACAAACTTATGGACACCTAAGGGGGAAAGCGGTGAGGGTTTGGGGGTGATGGTGTGATGAATTGGGCGTTTGGGATTGACATGTATACACTAATGTGTATAAAATTGATGACTAATAAGAACGTGCTGTATAAAAAAATAAATAAAATAAAATTTTAAAATAAATAAATAAATAAATATTCACTTTCACTTGTTTTTGCATGTTAACTGGGACTCAGCTGATATACTCTGGGTTAGGCTGGGTTTGGTTATAACCTGCAGGTTGCATCCACATCGTCTTCAAGTGTCCCTCAACCTTTTTGGACCAGCTGCTAAATAAGGCATATGCTTTTCATGGCAAGAGACCAGACCCAACCACACAAGCACATATCGGGTTTCTGCCTGCATCATGTCCCCAACATGTGACTGGCTGAAGCAAGTCACCTCACCATGCTCAGTGTCAGAGGTGGTGGCGGTGATTCTTAGGTGGGAGGGAAAGTGAACTCTACTCTGTCTCCTAGTGATGCACTAGGGCCAGAGGTTTGACTATATTTGTTCCTCTCGTCATCCATTTGTTTTTTTTTGGGGGGGGTATGTGAGAAATTTAAAACAGCTGCCATTATCCTATGAAAAACTAGAAGTTCTCTGTTTAAATCAACTTAATTTTTTAAAACTAAATTTATTAAATAGTAATATCCATTAAAAAATTTAATGTGTGACATATATTTGTCATATCATCACATATATATGAGTTTACACATCTATTAAAATTTTAAGAAAAAATTCCCTATACTGCATACAACCTTCTGATTTACCAACTTGGGCACATGTACAAAACTTTTGGAAAAATACTGTCTTAACCTGTAGAGTTTCCCTAAATCGCTGATGTAGGTGTCCCTTGTCCTTTCCACCCATACAAGAAAGGTGTCTTCATCCGATGGATCTTAATAGCCTGGGTGATAGTCTAACCAAAAGTGGGAGTCCGGCTGCTCGCTGCTCGAAAGCCAATGAAGAGGCAAGTTTGGTGGAAAGGAAAGTTTGCTTTATTTTGGATGCCAGCAACTGGCTGGGGGCGGTGGGAGGTAGGGCGGACTCCTGTTCAAAGGCCAGCTTCCTACCACTGACAACCAGTGGGCAAGATCTTTTGTAGACGGAGGGAGGGGGCTACGTGCAGAAACAGTCATCTCTCACAGTCGTCTTGAAATTGGTCATCGGTGGTCTGCCCAGCACCCTCTTGATTATTTCAGGTACAGTTAGTCTTCAGTTCCAGGGTTGGTTTGTTTCCATTTCTTAGAGGCAAATTCTCGGAGTTGTGGCAGCTTATGTCATGGCTACAGTCTGGTCATCATGTAGTTAACTTCTTCCACCTGGTGAGGGTTTCAGTATCGACAAGACAGCTCCCAGGATATGGCTCAGAACATTATCTATAGTCCTTGAGAAGGAACTGAAAGTCCTTGAGTACGCTTAATGACTAAACTATTATTATTTAGTCTTGTTGGACAGTTTTCCTTTGTTTCTGCGTTTGCTCACTTCTCTGATTAAATGTATTCTTCGTCCACAGACAAAAGGCAGACAGAGGACATGTGTGTGTGTGGGGGGGGGGGGCGAGGACCATAGAGTCCCATTCGCTTCAATAGGTTTGACTACTGCACTTGGCATGCAATAATAACCAACACTTACACAGCACTCACCACGTCATAGAGGTGCTCCAAGTGCTTTATACATTAGCTAATATATCCTCACAGCAACCCTCCAAAATTGGTACTATTATTATCCCCACTTTACAGATAAAGTAACCGAGGCACAGGGAATATAAGCAGTTTGCCCAGAGTCACAGATTGAACAAGTAGCTAAGCCCAGATTCAGACCCAGGCAGTATGGGTCCAGAATCCACGTTCTTAACGACTTGGATGTTCTACCTCTCATGGCAGGTGCTCAGTAAGCGTTTGTTGAGTGAATGGTTGCACAAAATCCACTACATGGTTGAGCAGAAAAAAACAAATTTAGGGCCACTGGATGGCATTTAGACTTACAGGACCCCTTATAGCACAGACCACCTCTGTAACGTTAGGACCTGCTGTTTGTTTCATAAATGGATATCAAACAGCCCTGTCCCCCAACCAGCTATTAAAGCAATACTCTATTTAAAAAGAACTAAATGCAATGTGCTATTTGCTTGGTACTTTGCCTGCAGACAGGCATTAACTCGCCACTAGACAGAAGTGAACCTCCTTTTCCTCACTGCTTTGCAGCCTCCTTGCTAAAACAATATCAGATGCTCCTGTGAGAGATTGATGTGTATCCTGAATGGGTTAAGAGCTCCAGGCACCATCCTAAGGTGCCCTTAATAACAGCTGATCTCTTTTCTTTTTCCTTTCTCCCTGGAGGCAAACATTAACTCAGCTGGCTCCTAGAATTTATTTGTGCTTAAAATAAATTAACTAGAACCAAAGAGCCTTTCTGAGGTGATGGTACTAGTCTGGAGTGCCCTGAAGACAGTAATCCATTTCAATTCCAATATCTCTGCCTTTGGGTAACATGATGGGAGCCCACAGTGTTTGCCGTGGTCTCGGGGCAAGCACCGGGCAGGCTTCTGGAGCTGGAAGTCCCTTATACTTTGAGGCTTTGATATAGATTTCTCTGTCTGCTCGCCTGTATGTAATTGGGAGGGGCACCAGAGCAAGAAAGAGTAATGTGACCTTTCAGGGCTGTATAAACAATCATGTTCTCTCTGAATTTGTAGGTTGAGTGATGATGCAAATTAGGGCTTTGGCTTATTCTTCAGGGTGAAGTACCCAGACCTTGAGTTACCTTGAGAATATTTCATCATTATTTCTTCATACCCAGTGAGAGCTCTGCCCTGCCCCCCTTCTTAATTAAAGAATCCTTACGTCCTTGTAATAAAATTTCACCCTGTGCTCTCATCTCCTATCCCACACTTCAACTCTGTCTCCTCTCTCCTCAGTGACGGTAAAGAATCAAAGAACATCCCAGCCTGACCAAAAGCCATACAAAATAATTTACTTAGCATCCATTTAATAAGTATTTACTGAGCATCTTCTAGATATTGGGAGAGTCTTAGCAGAGCCCTACTGCTCCATGCTAAGTCCTGGGAGAGTAGACAAAAAAGGGAAACCTGGATTTCATTTTTGGTCCAGCTCTGTGACCTGGGTAAATTAACCTCCGGGTTGCTTCATCGGCAGGTTTGGGATTACAATGTTTATATTGTGAGTTTTAAAAGAAATACTTTATGTATGATGTGTCACATAGTGTTCCCTTTAATAAAAGCTCAACAGGGACTTGCCTGGTGGTCCAGTGGTTAAGACTCAGTGCTCCCAATGCAGGGGGCCCAGGTTCGATCCCTGGTCAGGGAACTAGATCCCGAATGCCACAACTAAGAGCTCAACAAATGCTGGTACTACTCCATCCCCTTTCCCCCCTCCTCCCCAGGATCAGAGGAAACAAAGATAACTACGATACAGCCTTTCTTCTTGAGAGGCGCGTAGTTCAGTGGGGAAATAGTTTGTAAAGAGATAAACTCTAATAAAAGGTCTACAGAGGATGAACAACATGCTGTGGGAGCCCAGAGGAGGAAGCAACTGATTTTCTAACAAAATGAAAGCTGGGGAGGCTTTACTGGTAGGATAGCTCAGCTTCTTTATTTTACAGGTGAGAAAACTCATTCCCAGAGAGGTCATGTGACTTGTTCGAGGTCATGTGACTTTTTCAAGGTCATGGTGCATTCGTGGGAGAGCTGAGAGTAAAACTCAGGACTCCAGATCCCCAGCTTGGGGCTTAGGTCACACAGACTATGAGGCAGTCATTGAGACAGGAAAGAATAAAGGTATCTTACTAAACAGAAAAGTGCAGAGCTGGATTTTGAGTAGATGGGTCTAGAAGCTGGAAGAGGGCTGTAGAGCGAGGGAACCAAGGACTCATCTCATGCTGGACAGAGTGCCTACTCTGTAATTGGAAACTTGAGTACAGTTCATGCTTTGATGATATCCGTGCTCTCTCAGAAAGTAGGTTTATTGTCCCAGAAGCCAGACCTGAGAGTGAATTCTGCAGGACAGTGCATTCTAAGGCAGGGCACAGTAGAGAAAAAGAAGCAGGAGGAGGATGGTGTATGTCCTTGACGTTGGAACCACCGCGAAGGTCCTCAAGAATCTTGGTGTTGAACAGAAACCTGCAACTGAAACTAAACCATATTTAAATCCGGAGCAAAAGCTTCATTTCTTCTAGACCCAAGTTATGGTTTTGGATTATGCAGATGTTTAACGAATGTAATTTTAAAAATAAATTGTAAATTAATTAATTAAAATTAAATTGTAATTTTAAGAATTTACAAATTTTTCATGCCTATAGAATTGTCTTCAGAGACCCTGACCCAAGACCTGAAACTTATCGTCCACTCCTCCCTGCCACCCTCACTGGGTGGCCCTAGGAGCTCCCCAAGTCCCTCGGCAGGAGGGGAGGGAGAAGTTGATGTGTGTGTTCATGTTGTTACAAGTGGCTTCAGGATTAGCCTGAGCTATTAAGGACCAGTTTACCTAAATCCTCCCTAGCCCACCAATGTTTCAATTGCATTGCATGTTTTAAACTCTAGAGCAAAATAGGAAAAGCAGCCTAATGACTTGGGTGTTGGAAAATGGAGAAAGAAAGAGAAATAATCACCCACTTCACTTCTAATCTCCTGCCTCTGGTTCCAGGATGAGATCGTATTTACACTTCAGGTGATCTAAGGAGGATGTAGTCCCCATTTTTTATTTTGTAGGGGAAAGAAGATCAGAAGTGATTTGAGCCTCAAAGCAGCAATAAAAGAGAGCTGTATTTCCCGGCATCCTAAGTCCCTGGCAGGTGGGTGGCAATCTTAGGGGGTCTCCACTCCCCCTGCCTTCTTCCCCTCTGTCCTCCCCCCCGCCACCAAACAGAGCAGAGGTTCTTGTCAGATGGGGGACTATTTTCTTTCTAAGATTTCTTTCTTCTTAAGGTCAGGTCAGAGTCTAATTATTATCATTGGCCAATCAATTTATCTTATTTTAAAAGTTGGTGTTTAAGAGCAGAAATAAAGTTATTTTTCTGGCTAGGTTTGATGACCCTTAGAAGATTTTCTCTTATTTTGAGTCTATATTAAGTCAAAATATACTCATTCTCTGAGTTTCGGATACTGTATTAATATGACTTTTGTTTCCTTGTTCTAAGGGGGTTGGAAACAAACTAAAACAATTATCCTTTTGGGAAAATGGTCAGTGTTTAAGCCCACATCTAATTTCCAGTTCCTCATCTCCCAAGGCTCCGTAATTACAGTGAGAACTTTAAGGACTCTCCTGTGTATCTATTTGTTCTTTGGGCTTAAATTGCCTTCCTCAGCAAGAAAGCAAATTGGGCATGACTATCAGCGTTCAGCACCTCTCGGCATCCAACTGCACTTCCGATGGGCCGTCCATGGCTTTTTAAAAATTTATTTATTTTTAACATCTTTACTGGAGTACAATTGCTTTATAATGGTGTGTTAGTTTCTGCTGTATAACAAAGTGAATCACCTATACATATACACATATCCCCATATCTCCTCCTTCTTGCGTCTCCCTCCCACCCTCCCTATCCACACCAACCATGGCTTTTTCTTTTTTTTTAACTTTTTAATAAGGGAATTTTCAAATACGTATACAAAAGTAGAGAGAATGATGAACCCACATACCCATCGCCCAACTTTAACAGTTATCCTTTTTAAAACCCTCTCTCCTCTCTTCCCAGCATCCCCACTGCTGCCAAGAAAAGTGCGGCCAGGTCCGGGGCTGTTGCCTTTCCAAAGCTCTTAGGACATTCATAGAGCGGAGGTTGTGATACCCAATGTCATCCAATGTGATGGCCCAAAGTGGGAACCTTTCAGCCTTGCCTCCCACTCCCATAAGGCTGGCAGCCTTCGGTGTCTACGCAGATTGTAAGTGAGCCAGAGGAGTTCGCACGCCCCCTAATTTGTCATCACCTTGGAGCAGTCAGAACGGATAGGCCATGTGAGTGCAGTATTTGCATAAGCAGGGTGCCAGGGGGCAGGAGGTGGACGGTGCCATTGAGGACTCTGGCAGCCACCCGCCCTTCCCGGCAGAGCTCTGCGGCTACAGGATAGGGATGAGAATCCTCCCTCAAATTTCCCGCTGGGAGAAGGAAAGCTCGATGGAGAAAAGGTAGAGAAAGTTTGTGTTTTAAAGCTGGCTAATGCTAAATCATGGAGGAGCTCTTTGGGAATCCTTTTTTTTTTTTTTTTTTTTTGTGGTATGCGGGCCTCTCACTGTTGTGGCCTCTCCCGTTGCGGAGCACAGGCTCCAGACGTGCAGGCTCAGCGGCCATGGCTCACGGGCCTAGCCGCTCCGCGGCATGTGGGATCTTCCCGGACCGGGGCACGAACCCGCGTCCCCTGCATCGGCAGGCGGACTCTCAACCACTGCGCCACCAGGGAAGCCCTGGGAATCCTTTTTGATCTACATAAATGACAGAGCTGCAACGTGAGCCATGTAACTAACACCGGTCACAGGGCACCTGCGGGCACTGACATTTCCCTTTAGTTTCTGCCCACCCCCTTCCTCATTTGCAGCCTTCTCTGCGGTCCCCAGCCCTGTCCCCTCCCAGCAATTCTTCCTTCTGGTCTTGGTGGGTCTTGAGAGGAGCTGGCAGAGTCAAGCAGAACGTGTCTGACTAAGAGCACACAGACTGTCCCGGGGGATGGTTCCTGATGCCCAGCTCTATTGCTGCAAATGAGCAGGAGGTTGTACTTTCCTGAGGCCTGGACATGGCGCGAGCATCCAAGGGAACATCAAACAACTAGAGGAAAAAGGAGAAAAGGGTGATACCGGCGCATTTAGTTTGCATCAGGCAAGAGGTGAAGGCCTGGAGAAAATGCTGCCCTTTGATTGTGCGGAGAGATACGGACAATCCGTATGGAAATGGCACCAACAAGGCGATGGTTTTTCACGTTGTTTTCTTACTTCAGTTGCTACAAAGGTCAGTGGAACTCAGACGTTTGGCGGTGGCTCTTCTCATATGAGAGTAAGAGCCCAGGGGAAGGCCGTGGGTTCTGACCTCTTTTTCCTTCGGACTGCCTGAGGCACCACTGGGTTTTTTTTTAACATCTCAGTTTCTGCATCTGGAAAACAAAGGCGGGGATGGCAATGAGTTGGGTGGTTTTCCACTCTCCTCCCAGTAGGAGCAGAAAGCTCTTTCAAACTTCGCCCTTCCACTCCCCGCTGTGTGTTTTCACTGGTTTCTTTGTTTTTGTCACTTAGTTCCCTCAACGCCACCCTCCTGTAGTAAGATGATCCTGTAGTAAGACGGGTTGTTCCACCCTGTCTCTTCCACCCCGTGGACCTGGTCCTGTGATGAGGTGAAGCAGGTCATTGCCTCACCCGTGTGATTTAGGGGGGGTTGTGTGTGTTGGGAGAAACGAAGACCATGTCTTTCCCCAAATGCCGCATCAGTGCCTAAAATTTTGCCATTGCTTGCTCGTCCCTTCCGCTCCAAGATCTTTTGTTAAAATATCAGGAACCTTGAGAGCGATTATATAGGTCTAACCAGTCATTGACTCTTTAAAGTATATACGTCTTTCCTGACAGCAAGTTTCCTGATAGGAAGGTAGGGGGAGACTGGGGCCACGGATGGCTGTTCATCTGGTGGCCTGAGTGCGGGCACAGTGACGTGTTCTCACACCCAGTTCTAAAGCTAAATTGCCCCGCTGAGGAAACGGACAGCCCTTTGTCACCCTGAACTGGGCGCAACCAGAGCTCCATGTTTGTGGGAGTGAAATCTGAAGCCAGAGTTGTGGAGCTCAGCTCTTAGCAGCTGTTTTCGGGGCTTGGGATTCAAAGAATGTTAATTTAAATGTACCTTATCAGTAGTTGCTTGATACAAAGGAAAAAAAAAATCCCAGAAAATTTCCTTTAACTATCCCTAAGGTGACTCTGGTCCAATGAAAGCGAGGCCTCCAGAAATCCCAAGCTTATAGGTAATAGGGCCTGCCCTCCCATGGCCGTGTAGTTTATGAGGAGAACATCATTTTAATTTGCATTGCTCTCGTCCCCGCTCTTGTATTCTAATACCCAGTAGCATGATAAGGAGAAAGGAACTAATTTCCAAATATTAACAGAGTTGTTCAAGGGACCTGCATTTTCTGATGCTGCACATCTTTTTCAGAAACCTTGCCTGTGGCTGACAGCCTGCCTGGCACACTCCTGCTGAAGTCCTTTGGTGATGAAGAGCAGGCCTGACAAATGACCAGATTCCAGGTAGGCCAGTGAGGGCAACAGTCTGTGACCTGGGGGAGATTGAGGCCTTAGAAGGGCTTCCGCGGATGAATGTATCCAGTCTAGGAGGGAGGGGGGCAGCCAAAGAGAGCCACCTAGGGAAAGTAGATTGAAAGCAGCTTTGAAAAATTCTTTTTTCTTCTTTATTTAAAAAATCTTTTTAGCTTGCTAATTGAAGTAGAGTTGATTTACAATATTGTGTTAGTTTCAGCAAAATGATTCAGTATTTTCTTTTCAGGTTCTTTTCCGTTATCGGTTATTATAAAATATTGAATAGAGTTCCCTGTGCTATACAGTAACTCCTTGTTGCTTATTTATTTTATGCATAGTAGTGTGCATCTGTTAATCCCATAGTCCTAATTTATCCCTTCACCCTCCCCCTCCTCTTTGGTAACCATGTTTTCTATGTCTGTGAGTCTGTTTCTGTTTTGTAACTAAGTTCATTTGTATCATATCTTAGATTCCACATATAAGTGATATCATATGATATTTGTCTTTGTCTGACTTACTTCACTTAATATGATAATCTCTAGGTCCATCCATGTTGCTGCAAATGTCATTATTTCATCTTTTTAATGGCTATGTAATATTCCACTGTATATATATGTACCACATCTTCTTTATCCATTCATCTGTCAATGGGCTTGTAGGTTGCTTCCATGTCTTAGCTACTGTAAATAGTGCTGCAATGAACACTGGGGTGCATGTATCTTTTTGTATTAGAGTTTTCATCTTTTTTGGGTATATGTCCAGGAGTGGGATTTCTGGATCATATGGTAGCTCTATTTTCAGTTTTTTAAGGAACCTCCATACTGTTTCCTATAGTGGAAACTATACATTCCCACCAACAGCATAAGAGGGTTCCCTTTGAAGAATTCTGAAATAAGGATATGGAATAATGCTGGTCACCTCCACATCCCCACATAGAAACCTGCTTAATTAAAAAAGCTGGGCTTATTAGGAGATGTTGAGCGCCAGCCTCCTAGGTATTAAGCACTTTTCTGTGTATAATATGATGGAAACTACCGCGGATTTCTGAGCAAACCCAGGGTAATAGAATTTTAGCTGAGAGGTCACTATTCAGCCAAGGACTAATTTCTGGCTCCTTCTGGAACCAGGTGTGGCCATATGACAAAGCTCTCATCTATAGACTGTGAATGGAAGTGATGTGAGCTCCTTTCAGACCTGGCCATAGACCTTGTTCATGAGCTCGTGCCTACCACCACCCTCCTTGATCGCTGGGACAGCAATCCCCCAGTAGCCATTGGAGCCATGAGTTGAAGGTGATAGAGCCACCCTCTGTCTGGACCCCTCAAAAGAATGCTTGGAGCACAGCGCTCCCCAACTGCCTGCTCTAGGCTACTAACATGAAAAGGAAAAAACTTCTATTATCCTTGGGCCCTTGCATTTTGGGGTTCATCCATTGTAGCAATTTAGACCACACTGTCCTAGTCCACTTGGCCTGCTATAACAAAATACTATAGACTGGGTAGCTTATAACAGAAATTTCTTACAGTTCTAGGGACTGGGAAATCCATGGTCAAGGTGACAGCAGATTCACTGTCTGGTTCTTAGACTGTTATCTTTTCACTGTGTCCTCATATAGCAGAAAGGGCTAGGGAGCTCTGTGGGGTCTCTTTTATAAGAACACTAATGCCATTCATGAGGATTCTGCCCTTACGACATAAGCACCTCCCAAAGGCCCCACCTCCTAATTCCATCACCTGGGGGATTAGGCTTTCAACCTATGAGTGTTGAGGGACACAAACATTCAGCCCATTGCACTGCTTAATATATACAACAACTGTGGGAAGTAGGTGATGTCACTGTTTTATAGGTTAAGAATTTGCAACTCTGAGAATTTAAGGGATTTGTTTATTTACCCAAAGTCATGTGGATTTGATTTGGATGTGGAATCATGATTTGGACTGGAGTCTGTCTGGTTTAAACCTGTAGCTCCTCAAAGTTCAGGCCTCCAGAGAAAAAGAGGGAGGAAGAGACGGTTTGGTGTCTGATTCAGTTGGGACGTCCACTAACTCAAGCCCACATTCACACCACTCTTCCTGCAGCTCCAGCTGCTGTCCCCCTGAACTGCATGTTGGAAGAATGTGAGAACTGGAAGGGGCCTCAATAATCACCAAGCTCAGTGGTTTTCAAATTTCATTTTGGCAACAGAAACCCTTCTCGTGAAATCTCATTCGGAAGCCCTGTGAGTGGAACAGTTCAAAGCGGAGCTTGTATCTTTGAAGCGGGGGTCTGCTCACCTCTTACCCACATAGCCCCTGGAGGCTTCCTCAAAGCGGGTCAGAGGACCACTGATTGGGTCCAGCCCTTCATTTCACAGGTAAGGAAACAGCGGAGTACTACGTGTCTTCATCAGGGTAACACAGATGGTAAATGGCGGGGCAGGGACAGAAACCCAGGCTCCTGCTGGTCATATTTAGAAATCTTTCCATTGCACTGGGTGGGCTTCTTCTTTTGAGATATCAGCCCTTGACCCCGATCCAAGATGCCCAGCCTCTTTATTCAGTAAGGACAGAATGGCAGAGAGTCAGAGTTAAGTATTGTATTCGTTTTGTTCCTGTGTCACAAATTACCACTAACTCCATGGCTTAAACAGTACCCATTTATTATCTCAGTGCTCTACAGACCAGGTGAGCTCAACTGAGTTCTCTGCTCACAAGGCTGAAGTCAAGGTGTTGTCTGGGTTGGACTGTTGTCTGGAGGCTTTGGGGAATTATCCACTTTGAAGCTCATTTATGTTGTTGCTGGAATTCAGTTCCTTGTGGCTGCACGACTGAAGTCTCTGTCCTCCTGCTGGCTGTTGGCCGTTGGTCACTCTCAGCTTCTGGAGGCCACTCTCTTCAGGCCATTCCCTGTGGCTCCCTCCGTCTTAGCAACAAAGAACCTCCCTCACATCAAATCCCTCTTACATGTCACTTCTCTCTCACTTCCCCTTCTGCCACCAGCCAGAGGAAGCTTTCTGCTTTAAACTGCTCATGTGATTAAGTTCTGTCCATTTGGATAACCCCCCTGTCTCAGAGTCACCTGATGAGTAGCCTTAAGTACATCCACTAATCCCTTTTGATGTGCACGGTAGCATCATCTCGGGAGTGACACCAAGGGGTGAAGGTCATGGGCCATCTTAGAAATCTGCTTCCCATGCTAACTGTAGCTCACATTACCTTCCTTCGGGGCCTCAACTGTAACACGATTTACCTCTGTGACCTCCTAACAACCTTTTGCCAAATTCTCTTTCCTCTCGTGGGGAGAGAAAACAGCCTAGTTATGTTGATTTTTCTTTAACATGGTCTGTAGGGCCAGGGCAGGTAGTAAGATCTGCAGAGTGTGTTCCCAGCATGGGCAGCTCTGACAGGGTGAGCTCAGCACCTGTATTTCTGGCTACATGCAGGAAGGCGGGTGGCAAGCCTGGGATCTTGGGAACATCAGAAGGGGATAGGGCCTCCCTTCCCCTGGTGCTTGTCATAGAATGATGCGCACCACGATCTCCTCCCTTTATAGATTATTCCAGAGGGGAGACAGGATTTAACCAAAGTTTGTAGGACTAGCCAGAGCTCCTAGTTCAATGTTGTTTCTGCTGCTCTAGGTCAATACTAGGGTCAGCTGTTTTCTTTGCCAGTTCTTTGCTCTGGCCTCTAGGGGATCTCTATGAAAAGCCTTGCGTAGTGTCTTCAGTTTGTTTCCTGCCCTCTAGTCTAGTAGGTAGGATTGCTGGTCGCCTTATCCAGGCCCAAGAAGCATGGGAAATTGCATATTCCAAGTATCATGCTGGCCAATTCTTTTTTTTTTTAAAATTTATTTATTAATTTAGGCTGCTCCAGGTCTTAGCTGCCACGTGCTGGATCTTCGTTGCGGCATGCCTGATCCTTTAGTTGTGGTAAGCGGACTTCCTAGTTGCGGCATGCATGTGGGATCTAGTTCCCTGACCAGGGATCAAACCCGGTCCCCCTGCATTGGGAGCATGGAGTCTTACCCACTGGACCACCAGGGAGGTCCCATGCTGGCCGATTCTGACAGAGCATTCCAGAGAAAGTATCTGCCGTCAGTTGCAGAAGAAAACTGAGGTGAGAAAGACAGGCGGGGCTGGAAAAGAAGATGCCAAGGGCAGGAGGTGGTATGCTTAAGCTCCTGGGTTTCTAGTTTTTCTGTGGCAATGGGTTTGCAACATGACTTTGGAGGACTAGCCCAAGGTCTGGGTGTGATACCGGAGGCTCCAAGGCTTGTGTCAGGGGCGGCAGGGGAGGGATGGGTGCAGGAACTGAAAAGCCTGGTGGGTATGAGATAGGATAGTTCATGCTTTAAGGAACATCTACATTTGTGTTCTTTATTTTTTCAGAAGTGAGGATTAAAAGAATAAAGGATAGAGGAAATGAAGGGAAGAATAGAGCCATCAGAGGTGATGATATTGAAGTCTGATGCTGACCCAATTCTGATGCTGACCCAGAGAAAATTTCACCTGCTTGCATTTCCACTGACCAACTAAATAAAGGGCTGGTTAAGAAGCTTCGAGGGACTTCCCTGGTGGCGCAGTGGTTAAGACTCTTCACTCCCAGTGCAGGGGGCCCGGGTTCGATCCCTGGTCAGGGAAATAGATCCTGCATGCCGCCACGAAGAGTTTGCATGCCACAACTAAGGAGTTCATGTGCCACAACTAAGGAGCCCATGAGCTGCAACTAAAAAAAAGGAGCCTGCCTGCCACAACTAAGGAGCCCACGTGCCACAACTAAGAAGCTGGTGAGCCACAACTAAGGAGCTGGCCTGCCACAACTAAGACCCGACGCAACCAAATAAATAAATAGATAAATAAATAAATATTTTTTTAAAAAAAGAAGAAGCTTTGAGACTACTTCTCTTCCAATCACCACTGGAAAATACACATGAGTCTCCCTCCCATTAGAGACACATGCTACCAGGGATATCCAAGTTCTGCTGGGGAGGAATTTAGCTCTAAAAATTCAGATCTTTTTAGAGCTGGTCCCATAAACCACAGGCACAGGCCCCACGCAGAGCCTTCCTCTGGGCCTTTTAGATTGTGTCAGGTCCTAGGGTTGGCAACACCATCACCTCCACCAAATGACTCTGCAAGTTTCAAATCTCCAAAAACAAAGGTCTTGGGAGGAAAAAAGTGGCAGAGAGATGGAAACGGACCAGGACCCAAGGGCAGACGCTGGAGGAGGTGCTGCAATAGCATCCTTTGTGAATCCTGTCCAGGTTCTCTGAATATGCCCTTGAGTTGGGGCTGTGGGTGCAGTGGAATAAAGACAATTCATAGTTATTGTCTTGGGAGAGGGCAGGGACCTCTCCCAATAAGGACCCTCTTATTGCAACAAAGTCTCCAGACTCCTGGCTGGAAGCTGTCCTCGGCCCACGTCTTTCCCTTTGCAATCCAAGGTCCTTCCACCAGGCTGGGCTTCTGGAGAGCATCATCTAGACCCGGGCACCCCAGGCCAGGACAGTGGAGGGGCGGGCTCTGGTGCTGTTGAGGACCTTCACCGCTGGCTTCAGTCATCTCTCCCAGCTCTGCTCTTCCCTTTGAAGGGATGCAGTTGACAAGCGGGTCTATTAGAGCCTTAACTGAATCGTCAGCACACCAGCCATTAGTGGCTGCTGATGAGGGAATCCAGAGGACTACAGCATCAGTTATCAAGTTTGACTTCTGAACGTGGCTCTGCCAACAGTGGGCTCTCATGAGAGTCTTTAGAAAATGTGATGGAGGCAGGGAGGAGAGGCATGTGCCCATGGTGTGGCTATGCCCAGGATAGGCTCTTACGGGGCCTGCTCTATGTGGCTACAGGTCCCGGGGCAGCCAGTGCATCGGAGACAGAAGAGCGTCCCACTCACAGGCCTGCATGCCTCTCTGCCAGACCTTTACACCTTCCTGAAAATGCATATGCTTCTTTGCCTCCCACAGCTGTTTCCTCCGTAAGTCTTGCCATCTCATCCATGGTCTTCCTTAATGCCTTCAGTCAAAATCATTCCCAAGTTTCCCGTCATCCACATCCATCCTAACAGTCACTGAGTCCTTGGAATGCCAACTTGTTAATATCTCTCTGGACTCCTCTTCCTTTCCTTCTCCTACTACTTTAGTTCAAGCCCTCATCATCACCATGGAAATGGTCACGTCGGGAAATTGGTCTCTCCATCTCCAGTTCATCTCCTCACCTATGTCCAAATCATTCTCCTTTCTAAAAAGCAAATTTGATTGTCACTTCTCAAAACCCTTCAGGGATCCTTATAGCTTACAGGAGAAAGCATGATTTTTCAGCAGAGCATTATAGGACCTCCATGATCTTGGATCCTTGCATCTCACCCTCATAGTCCCTCATTCTCTGCTTTTCAAATCTATCTGGAGCCCCAGTGCACTGCCTGCCCTTCCCTAAAGTACCAAAATGTTGGGGTCATCATCTTACTTTGCACATGCAGATGTGTCTACCTGGAGTGCCTTCCCCCACTGGATCACATGGGAAACTTGTACCTGTCTATTAAGTCTCATGTAAGAATTCTTCCTAATTCACCCCTTCTTTCCCGGGAGCCCTGTACATAGTTTTCTCCTAGCACCTAATCACACTACAATTATAATTATTTATTTGTCTCCCCTACTGGACTTTGAGATCATTAAGGACATCAGCTTCAGTATTTATTTCTGGAAGCCTCGGGTCGAGCACACGTGTCTAGCGCATCAAAGACATTCAGTATGCTACCATTTACTACAGTGTGTGCTTGACCAATGGATTAAAATACTGACGATGTTTCTTCCAGTTCCTTTCATGGATCTGTATTGATGTGCATTTTATTATTCTATGTGGGATTGTTAGTTGTTCACAGTCTAATTCTTTCAAACCCAAAGAGACATGTTTTAGCCGTCAGAAATACCCACCCTCTACCCCAAGAGCTCAGCACATGACCTTGGGATCCTTGAATATTTATGGAATTAAACTAAAATCTGCAAGTGTTAATTGAGCCTCTTGTTCTACTGAGGCCCTAAAAGGAGGTGCTTGGGGAAAATGTCAGACTGTAATAACCTATATGGGAAGAGAATCTGGAAAAAAATGGATATATGTCTATGTGTAACTGAATCACTTTGCTGTACACCTGCAACTAACACAACATTGTAAATCAACTATACTCTATTATAAAATAAAAATTAAATTTAAAAAAATTAAAAGCCTATGGGGTGGGACAGGGATAAATTAGGAGTTGGGGATTAACAGATACACACTACTGTATATAAAATAGATAAACAACAAAGACCTACTATATTACAAGTTATATTTAATAGCTTGTAGTAACCTATAATGGAAAAGAATCTGAAAAAGTATATATATATGTATATATATATGCACATGTATAAGTAACTGAATAACTTTGCTATACACCTGAAACCATATACACCTGAAACTAACACAACATTGTAAATCAACTATTCTTCACTAAAAAAGCAAAACAAAACAAAACAGAACCCCACAGCTGTCACAACAGCCTCAGATGGTGTGCAGCCCTGTGCCCAGCCTACGTATGAGAAAACCGAATCCCATGGAAAATAGGAAGGGCTCATACCACGCTGCCTGCTGCCAGGGCTCCAGACTCCCACCTGCAGTGACTACCGCGCGGTAGCCATATGTGGTTAATGTAAGTCAATCACTCCAACTGGGAGGGAAGCTCTTCCTGCTTCCTCCCATCCCCTCCATCTGCTAATGCTTTGCCATCCAGGGGATTGTCCGCACATCAAAGCCTGTCAGATTGGACAAAACGAGATAACAACGCAGAGATTAAACTCTTGCCCGAAGTGGTAGCCTTTGTGCAGCCCAGAAGTCGCTTTGTCTGGGGACTTTTAAAATTGAATCACACAGTCTCAAAATGAGGACAGTTAAGCCCCATAAGAGAAGAGAATTGTTCAAGGTAGTCTTCCCGGTACCTAAAGAGATACCTTGCACACAGTAGGCACTTAATAAATATTTAAGAAAAATACTGCAAATGGTAGCAACAGGAGCGTTTCAGCAGTGTTTAGAAGGCCATGCCCATTCTTATTCTTACACTTACTTATACCAAGAGCACCTATGAGATGCTGAGCTGCTTTGCATACACTCAGCCCTGTTCTTGTCTCTTTCCTCCATCAGCCCAGAGGGGAAAGCCATAGCACAGCCTGCATGTCCTGCAGAGCGGGAGGCTGTGGGTTGCCCACTTCCTGCAGCAGACTCTTCACCCTTAGTTCACTAAAAGGCAAAATTTCAAAACAGGCATGGGACTAAGGTGAGCTGAAAGAGGCAGAAATTAATTGTCCCACTCATCTTATTACAGGCCTTGCTCTAAAGAAACTCATTCTGTCAGCTTTAAGGAAATGGGAGTCTAATTGCCTGTAAAAATACATGTGTGAACTTTCTCCTAAAATGTATTACATTAAATCATATATTTTGACCTCACCCTGGGTGAGTTTATCCAATTCTTTCCTGAAATGGATGAAACAATGTCCATATATTGATATTTAAATCATGCCCTGTGGATCCCAATCTTTTTTTAAGTGAAATTTTGGCTGAGATAATCACAGATGTGAATGCAGTTTTATGAAATAATACGGAGAGACCCCCTATGTCCTTTACCCAGTTTTCCCCAATGGTTAACGTCTTGCAAAACTATAGTACCATATTGCAACCAGAATATTGAAGTTGGTGAAATCCACAGATTTTGCTCAGATCTTCCTCATTTTACTTTCACTCATTTTGGCATGTGTATTTAGTTCTCCACAATTTGATCCCACGTATAAGTTGTGTATCTACCACCATAATGGGATGGTGAGCTATACCATCACCGCAGGGATTTCTCATGCTCCCTTAATAACCACAGCCTACACCCTCCCCACACCCCCCTCCCCATTACATTTGCACGTTACATGACTCTCCATGGTCTTTCCCAATTTGATGGCTATAAGTACTCCATTTTAAGAATTTATCAATACCATATTCACCCAATCCTCGATAGTTGAACATTTTTTAGATGTATCTATTTTTGTTGTTGGAAACTCTATATTCAGTTTGGCTTCAGAAACTCCTGAAAGGCCTTAATGGTCAGAAGCATCTTTCCTGGCCATCCTGAAATGTCCCCACTAGCATTCTGTCCCTATAGCTGGAGGCTTTGATTCCTGTTCTATGCAAACAACCCTGGAGGTTCTATCCATAACTTGTATATAAATGTGAAAGGAAGAGAGAAGTGAAAAGTTTTAATAAAGGGAAAAGGGTAAAGAGAGGGTGTGAATACAGGAGGATGGAGGTAAATTGGGGGATTTTAAGTGTAGGAACCTATCTTCATTGCAATTTGCCTGGCCTGAACCCCCACTGCTAATGAACTCGGATGATCTGACGTTCTCTGATCCAGGGCTCCATTCGGCCTCTCTCCCAGCCCAGGTCCTGGTGTCAGTCTTTCCAGGCACAGGTGGAGTTTCTGCAGCTGACTCAGGCCTGGGAGGAGACCGTGCACAGGCTCCCCTGGCTCCTGTCCTAGGATCCCCAGCCAGCAGAGCCAGGCACGAAAGCCCCACACCAGTGACAGCACAGGGAGCAAGTGGCTGGCCCCCTGCACCACCCATCCTGGCAAGCTGGGAGTCTGGCTGGCATCACTCCCGGCTCATTTCTAAGAGCTCGCTAGCTAGATATTTACTGGGAGGGACCCTTGGCAAGAGGAGGAAGCTGGGCAGAAATGGTGCCCAGGCCCATTCACCCACTGCGCTGTGGCAACTGAGGTGTATTGCCCTGATGGAGTTTGGTTTATGACACAACTTTAGCAAGCTTCTTCCCCAGGCTGTCCCTCACCCGGATGGCCAGGGGAAGAGGCGAGGCAACCCTTCCATCACCAGAGGCAGGATGCAATGTTTATTGTGTGTCCCTCACTCTGTAGCAAGGGAAATTTGATTTATTTTAGAGTTAATCCGTCACCCTCTGGCATCCTTTCAAGGTGGACCTTGAGCATAATTGCAGGATCTGGATAAAATGGGGAAGTCAAATTCAATTTATCCCATTAACATTTAAAAGACATTTAATTACAATAAAAACTGAAAAGCATTTAATGTGAATGGGACCATGGCTTTATCTTCTCTCTGTGTTTTCCCCACCAATCTCTCTCTCCCTACTGCCATTGGCCTGTTGGAACTTTGTTTCCTGGTTTTAAGGGTTCCCATGAGCCTCGGCCCCATTGTCACCTTGGCTGCAGCAGGGGGAAAGGAAGTGCTATGTCCTCTCACCGCCCTTTGTGCAGACCTAGATCCACTCATCCCTGTCTGCATGGTCATCGCATTGTCTGCTCTGCTGCACTTTACTTTTCGTATCTTATCCCGTCCCCTCTTCCCTTCAAGGGCCAGGGAGTAGGACAGATGGGATGCAGTCACATCTGCCTCTTTCAGCTGTCCCCTCGCCAAGCCCTCAGTCCAAGCTGGACTGTCCAGCACCCAGAAGAGACACACTCGCAGAGCACCACAAAGCCGGGGCAGCTAAGGGTGTGATTTTAGAAAAAGATAGTATATTTCATTTTTCTCCAAGGTCACCAAGGTAGACAAGAAAGACTAGCATTTGGTCAGATTTCTTCATACTTATTTTATGATTAGGTATTGCTTTTACTTTTAATTCTATATGGGATTGTGGGAGGCAGACAAACGGTCCCCCAAAGATGTGCGTGCCCTAATCTCAGAAACCGTAAATGTGCTATGTTATACGGTCAAGGGAAATTAAGGGGGCAAGTGGATTAAGGTTGCTAATGAGCTGCTTTATTTTATTTTATTTAAAAAAAATTATTTATTTATTTGGTTGCCCTGAGTCTTAGTTGCGGCAGGTGGGCTCCTTAGTTGTGGCTTACAGGCTCCTTAGTTGCGGCATGCAAACTCTTAGTTGCGGCATGCATGTGGGATCTAGTTCCCTGAGCAAGCATCGAACCCAGTCCCCTGCATTGGGAGCACAGAGTCTTAATCACTGTGCTACCAGGGAAGACCCATGAGCTGACTTTAAAATAGGAAGGTGACCCTGGATTATCCAGGGGGCCCAATGTAACAAAAAGGGTTCCTAAAAGT
This sequence comes from Aethalodelphis obliquidens, assembly GCF_003676395.1. Taxonomy (NCBI): domain Eukaryota; kingdom Metazoa; phylum Chordata; class Mammalia; order Artiodactyla; family Delphinidae; genus Aethalodelphis; species Aethalodelphis obliquidens. The sequence goes on along the minus strand of NW_020837980.1, from coordinate 17,867,784 downwards.
GGAAGGGGGGGGCAGAAGACAAAACCAAAGTGCTATAATGTGAGAAGGGCTTTACCCACTCTTGCTGGCTTTGAAGATGGAGGAAGGGGCCACGGTTCAAGGAACACAGACGGCCTCTAGAAGCTCGTGAGGGAAGGAAAAGGGTTCTGCACCGAGAAGCCTGCAGAAAGGAACACAGCCCAGCTGACACCTTGATTTTAGCCAGTGGGACCTATGTTGGACTCCAAATCTCCAGAACTGTGAGATAACAAATCTGTATTGTTTTATATCATTGAATTTGTGGGTGTTTGTTAAAGTTTGGAAACTAATCCAGGCCCTGCCTAGATTAGGGGAGGAGAAAGATGCCTGGAGCCACACTATCATCCCCAGCAAACATATTCATTCCCAAGCATCTTCCAGGTGAAAGGCAATGTGTTGGGGCCTGGTCCTTGCCTTCCATAAACCCTAGAGGAGATGGCACAAAGCAGGTGCTCAGTGGGGCTCTGGAGAGGGAGCCTTTGGGGTTTGCAGGCTGGAGCTAGTCCAGGGTCAACTTTAGTTGGGTAAACACGGGAAAGGTAGTTAATATCTCTGAATTCCCATTTCTCCACATTATAATGGATATAATAATAATATTAGGGTTGATATGAAGAATGAATGAGTTAATATTTGGAAAGCCCATATAACAGTGCCTGGCACGTGAGAAAGGCCATGTAAGTGTTAGTTATCACTGCACTTTTAGGAAAGTCTTTAGGGGCAAAGCAGCCTTCAAGGAAGAAAAGTTAGAGAGATAATAAAAATAACCAATATTTACCAACTCCTTCCTGTGGATAAGCAGTGTGATAAGCATTTATCTTTATAACATTATGTGCAAGGATTGATCTTCGTTCCACCTTACAGGCGCACAAAGCTTAGAGGCTTAGAGAGCTAAGTAGCCCAACAGTTGAGAGGCCGAGTAGGGATGCAAACCCAGATTCTTGTCCTTTCAGTCAGCACACTTATACGACTGCTCGGAGGCGGGGATGAGCACGTGCTGGAAGAAAATCGAGGCAGGCAGTTAGTTCAGTGGAAGCCAAAGGCTGGTATGAAGGAGGAGCTCACTGGGACCAGGCTGGGAAGTCAGAGGGGCCAGACAGGATGGCTTGAACAGCAAGATGTTATTATTTAGGGAAGAGAAACAGATGGACTTGTAAGAACATGAATCTGGCAGGTGTGTCGGGGGGGATGGATTCAAGAGAAGGGGATCCAGATGTAGACAAAGCAGTTAGGGCATCATCCCAGATGCAGAGGTACTGGAGTGGAGAAGATGTGAGGAACAGGTGAGTGAGGAAAGTAATACAAAGGAAGCACTCCCACAGAATGGGAGAAAATATTTGCAAATGAAGCGACCGACAAGGGATTAATCTCCAAAATATACAAACAGCTCGTGTAGCTTTATGTCAAAAAAAAAAAACCCAATCAAAAAATGGAAGCTCTAAATAGACATTTCTCCAAAGAAGACACACAGAGGGGCAAAAATCACATGAAAATATGCTCAACATCACTAGTTATCAGAGAAATGCAAATCAAAACTACAACGAGGTATCACCTCATGCCGGTGAGAGTGGCCATCATCAAAAAGTCTACAAACAATAAATGCTGGAGAGGGTGTGGAGAAAAGGGAACCCTCCTACACTGTTGGTGGGAATGTAAATTAATATAGCCACTATGGAGAACAGTATGGAGGTTTCTCAAAAAACTAAAAACAGAGCTACCGTATGACCCAGCAACCCCACTCCTGGGCATATATCCAGAGAAAACCATAATCTGAAAGGATACATGTGCCCCAGTGTTCATTGCAGCACTGTTTACAATAGCCAAGACATGGAAGCACCTAAATGTCCATTGACAGAGGAATGGATAAAGAAGATGTGGTACATATATACAATGGAATACTACTCAACCATAAAAAAGAATGAAATAATGTCATTTGCAGCAACATGGATGGACCTAGAGATTCTCATACTGGGTGAAGTAGGTCAGACAGAGAAAGACAAACATCATATGGTATCACTTATATGTGGAATTTAAAAAATGGTACAAATGAACTTATTTACAAAACAGATATAGAGTTACAGGTGTAGAAAACAATCTTATGGTTACTGGGGAGAAAGGGGAGAGGGATAAATTGGGAGATTGAGATTGACATAAAGACCAATGACCCAGCTGCCTGGGCCCATCTGCCGCAGGAAGTGGGGAGCTCACCACCCCTGAGTCTCCCTTCTCTGCCCCACCTCCCTGCAGGTTATCCCCCGTCCCCTGCCACCCTACCCCGTTCTTTCTGGCGCGTTGGGAATTCAACCCAAGCGCATGCTCTCTGAACATTGAAACATCGCCCCAATCATCCTGCACGCAGCTGTCAGAACAGGATTAAGTGCAAAGGAACCGAAACAAGGAAACAAACAACCGAAACAAGAAAAGCAAATAACAGAGGAGGCTGCGGAAAAGCCTCCCTACCAGCCCAGTGATGAACAGAGAGCCCCCTTGGAGTTTACATCTCCCCTTCGTGCAGTTGCAGGTTCCGAGCCGACGTCACCCCGCCTGGCAGATCCCCATGGAGCAAACCCACTGGACACCCGAGCTCTCTTGGTTGGACCGTCTTTGCAGCAGAGTAGGGGGCTCTGTAGGTGCCATGACACAGAGGGTGGCCGACAAATGTGGGATTTAAGGAAAACAACTTCCCAGAGGATTTTCTGATGATTTATTTAAAACATTCAGTCGCAGAGTCAATAACAGAAGCAAAAAAGAACAAAAAAGTGCAGGAGTTGATAAAGTCATTAGCCGGGGAGAGAGGATATCCCAGGGTGCAGGAGACATGATCGCCCGGATGGAGGCCGGAGTGGGTGGAGAACGGCACCCACACGCCCTCCACACAGCCCTGGGCACCAGGGAGCCCCGAGGAGCTGTTTCAAGCTTTTTGGCTTGGTCCACCCAGAGGCCTGGCCCCGAGGACTAAGGAGTCCCACGGAAAAGCAGAGCCAGTAGCCTGGAAGGCAGAGCAGGATGGCTTAAGGCTGCAGTCGGTCAGGAGGTTTAGAAACTTGCAGGGGTTATTATGGAAGGAAAACCATTCCAGCTGGAAATCAGAGAGAATGCGAAGTGGGTCAGAAGGTTCAAGAACATGTTTCAGCACATTTAGACCTTTGGCAGAGGACCATGGGGCCGCTTGCTTCCTACCAGTTCTTTTTTTTTTTCTCTTTTATTTATTTTATTTTTATTATTATTTTATTTTTATTATTATTTTTTTTTTTGCGGCACGCGGGCCTCTCACTGTTGTGGCTTCTCCTGTTGCGGAGCACAGGCTCCAGACGCGCAGGCGCAGCGGCCATGGCTCACGGGCCCAGCCGCTCCGTGGCATGTGGGATCTTCCCGGACCGGGGCACGAACCCGCGTCCCCTGCATCGGCAGGCGGACTCCCAACCACTGCGCCACCAGGGAAGCCCTTATTTTTATTTTTATCATTTTTTTTACATCTTTATTGGAGTATAATTGCTTTACAATGGTGTGTTAGTTTCTGCTTTATTATTTTAATGAACCCAGTAGATCAAGACTTTTCCTGGAGGGGAGCTCAGTGTGAGTGGTGGACCTCAGAGAGCTGCCTGCTCGTTTGCCTTTATGCCGATTCTATTCTATTGCCTTTATGCCCCTCCAGCCCCCACTGCTTTTCTGCCTTATTTCAGACTCTCGTCTTTTTCTCCTGCATTATTGAAACAGCCCCCTAAATGGTCTCCCCACCTGTGTTCTCATCACCTTCCAGTCCTCCCCCCTCCCAGCCTTCCAGACTGATGCTTAGACATCCCAAATCCGATTGCCTCACACAGCTGCTTAAAATCCTCCCCGGCTCCCTGCTGCCCATGGACGTGTTCTCAGGCTTCCTTGATCACCAGGTTCCCCAGAGATGGTTACCAGAATACAGATTCTTAGGCCCCCTTGAGATTCTAATTTAGCAGATCGGAGGCGGAGCTCCAGTATCCGTATCATCAATAAATATCCTAGTTGATTCTCATGATCAGGAACGTGTAGGAGACACTGTCTAGAGCTAACGCTGAACTCTCGCTCGTGTGAAAGGTCTGTGTTGGGCGGCTGTCTCTGCACCCTGACAGTTGAGCTGCATCTCTGAGCATCACTTGTTGGAGCCCAGCCAGACTGGGCTCTGGAATGGGGATCAAAAACTGAAGGCTGGTTCAGAATACCAACCACGGGGCAGTCCAAGCTCATTGTCAGGCAGACCACCCGGCTCTGGGCTGGGAGAAGGCAGGTACATGGGCTTTGGAGAGATGAAGAGGTTTTTTTCTTTCTTTCTTTCTTACAAAAATGAGAGAAAAACAGACTGCAGGTAGACAGGGAAAAGCAGTTAAAAACCCATATTATATAAATAACTTGTGGTGTCCACTCTCTCCTGTTGTTCTGAGACAAGCAGCTTAGTAAGTAAACTGAGGCAAGACAAACAAGATAGTAACAAGCACTAAACGAGCTTGGCCGGGATTCTCCAAAGTGCACGCATCTGAAATTTTCGAGCTCCGGGTGGTAGAACTGTGACGTCAGCAGTTTGCCTGAACGTCCTCCAACCGCTCCCTTTGGCTTCTCCTTCTGCCTCGGTTGCCTCCCTCGGCTGCCTGATCACTGGGATCCAGATACTTAGGGCCGCTCACCACAGATTCCATTTCAGCAGCCCACCTGCCCCACTCTCACCCCTTCACCCATCTCTATTCTCATCCCTTCACCCACCCCTCATTTCATACCTTGACCACTTGCTTCCAGATGGCAAACGATCTGATGAACTGATCTCTGCTGAGGTTTCAATGCCTGATAGTAACTATATATAATGTTACATACCTATGTAAACACTATATTCCTGAATATAGTGTTATAGAGCTTATGTTTTTACCGGTAAACTGCTGGGAGACAAACCTTTGCTAAAGGTTTAATTTACGGGTGTGAGACGTAGGAAAAGATTGTTATCATTTCCCACCTGTTGGCTTTAACCACTGTGCTCTAGCCCTGATCACTGTGCTGGCGCAGAGTAGGGACCTGATAACCTGGCTCCGGGGCTTAGACAACGGAAAGACTGCTCCTTTCTGACACCTGGATTCCACCTGGATTTTCTTGGACCACTAAGTGTTGATATAAGCATTGTTTTGGCAAAGAAGAGTAAATATTCCGTAAGATGTTATGGAAAAACCCCGAACGAACTTTTTGGCCAACCCAATATCTATTTAACGAAAAGGGTATCATTTAACTTTTATATCTCTCAAGATTTTTTATTTAAATAATTCCCCAATTTAAAAAAATCTATGTCAGACCGTGGCTTTCTGATTTGATTTGCTGATTTAAGTCTTAATAAAATACTATTACTCCTGTTCTGCCTCAAATAGAAGTGTCTTACAATAAGAGTTGTCCTCATCCCTGGTGAGTTTTTTTTTTTTTTTTGTCTCCTGTGCAAGCAGTGTTCTCAGGCACAAACCCAACTTTCCAGCTGGGATCTTCCCCTGTGATCTGCTGGTATGTCAGGTTGGAGGGCTCTTCACTGTCTTGGATGGATAGAATCCATCTCACTCCCTGTATTAGCTTCCTAGAGCTACCATAACAAAGTACCACAAATTGCGTGGTTTGAAACAATAGAAATGTATCTTCTCACACTTCCGGAGGCTGGAAATCTAAAATCAAGATGTCAACAGAGGCATGCTCTCTCCGAAGGCTCTGGGGAGACTCCTTTCTTACCTCTCCCAAGCTTCTGGTGGTTGCCAGAATGGCCTGACTTGTAGACACGTTACTCCAAACTCTGCCTCTGTTTTCACAGGATATTCTCCCTGTGTGTTTGTGTCTCTGTTTTCTCCTCTTGTAAGGGTACGAGTCATCGAATTAGGGCCTGTTATAATCCAGCATGACGTCATCTGAACTAATTACATCTGCAAAGATCCTATTTCTAAATAAGCTTGCATTCTGAGGTTTTGGGTGGACATGAATTTGGGGGCACACTCTTCAGCCTAACACACTCCCCTTGGCATTTCTGCCCTCACTTTCAAGTTCTATGCATAGTGAATCCATCTGAATACACATCCATCTCTTCCTGTTTTCCCCGACTCACTCCTCTTTGTTAATGGCCTTAAGGTGTTTCCAAAGAGAGTAGAATGTTCTTATTCTGATTTTCCCAGGGCCGGGGCTGGAAACCCTTTGGCCAAAGACAGCTGGGGCAGAGAGTGGTCAGCGCTTCAGGAAACGGGTTCCTCACCAGCCTGCCCACAAAAGTTGACTGTGTTTCTCATACTGTTTTGCAATTAAGTGTGACCTCGTGACCAGGTTCTAATATATAGAATCTGAGCAGAATCATGTGCTCCACTTCCAGGATTGGCCCTTGATCACCTCCCATGCAGGATCCTCCAAGCTCTTTCCTTCTCTGCTAGCTTGAGGCAAATGGGCAGCATAGCCTTGAAAGCTGTGTGCTAAAAACGGCAGAGGTGGAAGATAAAAGGAACTGGACCTCTGTGTCATTTCCTGAATGAGAGGTACCTGTAGGTCAGGAACACCATTTTGGATCTTATAGGAGCAAGAAATACACTTTGATTGTGTTAAACCTGGGGGCTGATTTGCTATAGGCGTTAGCCTACTCTGAGTAACCAGGGGTCTAGTCCAAGTTTATATGGCTACGTTTATATTAGTGGCAGAGACATAGGCTTTAAAGACCCAGTTCTTCTCACTCTTATTCTAGTACTCTTGTCACTCAACCGCCCCATATCAGTTGAGCTTCAATCATTCCTATGATGTAGCATTTATTTCTTTGTGACAAATTTTAAGACTGCGTATTTCTTGGCCTGAGTCTATGCATTGAAACACAGACATGTGAAGTCCTGAGAATCTATGTGGATACTGACCTGACCGTTTCTCCTGTGCATTACTGGATACCTCATCTATCACTACTATTATTCTATGTCTTAGTCTGCTAGTCTATGTCTTGGGCTCCTCTAACAGAATGACACAGACTGAATGGCTTATAAAAAACAGATTAATTTCTCACAGTTCTGGAGGTTGACGTTGGTAGGTTCAGTGTCAGGTGAAGACTCACTTCCTTCCTGGTTCATGGGTGACTGTCTTCTCCCTATAACCACACATGGCAGAAAGGGATGTCTCTGTGGTCTCTTTTTTTAAGGGTGCTAATCACCTCCCAAAGGGCGCCCTCTCCTAATACCATCACAGTGGACACTAGATTTCAACATGAAAATTTGGGGAGGACACAAATTCTTAGCCTACAGCATTCTACAGTTGATTTTGTGAGTTTATCCAACTATTTCCACCCAAGTTCATTTTAAGCCCTCTTGTGCTTTTCTTCTGGTATCAGTGTGCCCTTCAGCTTTCTCTGTGGAAGACTGTTCCACTTCAATATGAAACTTCCTCCATCCAGGCCTGGGTGCTCTCATGTAGCTCTGTTTTCTCACCAGGTCCAAGATATTTTGGCCCCATTCAGAGTGCCCTCCTTGACCACCAACCAGATGTTGATTTCCTAATTCTAGACCTTTCCTCCCAGGACCCTTCCCCTAACTTTTGAGTGCCAGGAACCCACACACCAGCTACAGAGCTACTGTCACGTGGAGGTATCAGCATCCGCCCAGACTTCCTGTTCTGGGGGACACTCAGGACTCCCACAGAGACTGGATGGGACCACTAGGGCCAGCATTGGTGTAATGTGGGGAGGGGGTGGCGTTAGCCTATTCCCACCCTTCTTCATGGTTCCTAAAATAATGCTGACCTCTGGCTGCCCAACACTCCAAAGATCTGCCCACGTCCTCTTCTACCTGAGTGTTTCTAGGTTTGCTCTACCCATTGTTTGTTATACCCAGTGTTTTCAATCTCCTTGCTTTCCTTTATCTCCCCACTTTAAAAAAGTCTCAGAGCTTCGTTTTCTAAGCTGAATGCCACGGGGCTATTTTTACTTTGCTGAGTCTGTTTGTCTCATTATTCTACTGTTCTCTCACTTGTACCAGCTCCCGGCTAAGCGTGAACATACCACTTCCAACCACTTCCAGATCGTTAATAAAGCTGTGAAGGAAGGCAGTTCCTTACCCTGAACCCTGTGTCACCAATTAGATGCTTACCCCCAGATGGGCTCCGTGGCAATTTATCATTACCCTATGGTCTTTCAGTCAGTGTTTAATCAGTGAGGCTGGGTTCTGATCCAGGCCAATTTTCAACTAAGTTTCCAAGGAAACTTTCTCGAGACCAGTTGCTTTTCTGAAGCTGTCTTCTCTCTTGCAGCCCTTCTAGCTGCTCAGTTGGGAGCACAGAAACCTGCCAGACCATTTATTTGGCTCTAATGATTGTTGAGGGTGGTAGCATTCATCTCTCTGTACTTCTATCAACTTCCACCTCTTGAGAAAAGGAAATCATCTTGGACTGCCCCCTTCTGTATTACAGAGACTGAACCGTTGCCAGGGTGGGGTTGGAAAGGGGAGCATATCCTCTACTCTAGGCAAGACCTTGATCACCAAGTCCTGCTTCCCAGACATATCCAGGTGCAGAACTTTATATAAGGGGGCTCTTCAGAAGGACACCAATGATATGGGGTGGGGTGCCCATGCTCAGTGAGTCTGAAGATTAAATCATAACCATTGGGCACTGATCATGTTTTAAGAGTTGGACCAGAGATGCCCATACAAATCTAGAGAAGCCATAGCCTGCAGCCTCAGATGACTTCAAGTGCGGTGGGGGTAGAATGAGAACCTAACAAATGGTCCCTGCCAGGAGTTGAGATATAAGAGGACCAGGATAAATATCAATATATTTGAAATTATGTTCCCTGGCAAGACAAAATTTTAATGTTTTATGAGTTGTTACCACTCTCAGCTGGGTTTGGCTATCAGAGAATGAGATGTGGAAGAGATACGTTTCTTGGTGAGTTGCTGGGTCATAGGCTAGGTACATCTTCAACTACTAGGTATCACCACATTTTCCTCCAAAGTAGATGCACCAATTTGCACACTATAATAGAGGAAGTCTGGGTATGCAACTCAGCTCCAGCACCAGGAACACGGGGGACACCAAATCTAGGTGGAAAACTCTCCAGCACTCTTCTTTCAGGCCATCGCTCAAAGTGTGGTGCCGAGGTGTCTACACCACAGACACGAGGGTGATTAAGACGCAGATTCCTGCATCCCATCCTAGCCCTTCTCCACCACAGTTTCTGAGCATAAGTCTGCATTTTAAACAAGGATGCTTAGGTGGTTCTACAGCAGGAGTTTTAAACCTGGGGTTCACAGGCACGCCAGGGCAAGGTTCTCAAGTTATGGTGTGCCTAAGAGTCACCTGGAAAGTGGGTACAATACAGACGCTGGAATCTAACACTTACAGATTCTTCTTAGTACGTCTGGAGGCGGGGCAGAGAGCCTGCCTGCATTTTTAATTAGCATCCCAGGTCTCTGTAGTGCAGGTGGTCCTGGGACCGCACTCTGAGGACCCCTGCCTAGGAGGTCTCAGGGGTTCTGTGCTCTGCATCCCATTCCTCCACTCCCACTCACTGACAACTTATGCACAAACCATCCATGTATGTGCCTCTGTGCCGTTTTATGAGGACGGTCTTCTGTTTCTTCAGATCCCCAAAGAGATCTGAAAAAGAGTCCAGAAAAAAAAGTTAAGATACACTGTTATAGATGCAGCCTGTTCTTACTGGTTCCAATAATTTCTTACATCTCTGTGTAAGCAATATAGGGGAAAAAAGGTATCCACCAGGAGCTGCGGACGCTACTCCCTCAGGTAAGCTATTTGCTCCTCAAATGATTCATAAGCCCTGTCCAGCAGAAGCCCAAGGACAGGAGCACACAAAAACGCATCCAGTCTCCAGTTTCGGATTCAATATTCTCACTGCCCAGCCTTCAGGCTCAATTTTAGGGAATTCAGCTTTAAAATTTTAAAAAAACTATAATAATAATTGGTTTGTATTACTAAATTTGCTGTCCCTGGAAATACACTTTTTCTGATCTACCAGAGTTATCATTTCCCAGATCCTCTGAACTCTCTCTCCTGGAGGACCACTTCTGCTGTCCTCATTATTTAAGTCAAAGACAATCAAAACCTTGTTTTGAATTCCTTTTGCTGGGAATTCCTTTGCTTCCCTTTATTTCTGTTTCATTTTAAAGAATACCCATAAAGTCTCTAAACTTACTTCTTTGAAGCTACACTGGCGGAGGTCAATTATCTTCCATTTGAAGGAGCTACAGTTCACTGGGGCTTGATTGTGGTCTCTCCTGGGAGGAATACATTTCCTCCGCCATTTGTATACCTTGACCTCAATCTCCCTGCCCCCCGCCCGTTGCTTTCCACCACAATCCCTCACCATCAGTCCCATATTTTCCCTCTAGAGCCTCCCACTGCTGATGGCCTATGTCTCATGTCTCTTCATCGCATTTTATTTGTCTTTTACCACCCACTCCTGGTTCGACACTTGTTCCCTGGAATCAAGGGAGACGATGACTCCAACATTGTCACGCATTTTGCCAACGTGTCAATTTCAATCATTCATCTGTGCATCATGTCCCTTGCAGATTAGCGTGGAACCACTAAATTTTGTAGGAGAAGGTACTTTCAAGACCCATCGTGATTGATCTTACCATCCTCTTCCTCACTTGGCTTCAGCCACACCAGGCTCCTTGCTGCTTCTAGAACACAGCAGCACACTGCTGCCTCGGGCCTTTGCTGCTCTCCCCTCGGCTGGAACGCTCTTCCCCCAGATAGCCACTTGGCCCACACGCTCACCTCTTTCAAGTCTTTGCTCAAATGTCATCTTCTCCTTGGGGCTTTCCCTACTATACCCCAGTGCCACCAACCACCTCCCTGCTTTATTGACTTCTAACATTGTGTGTGTGTGCATGTGTGCAAGTGTGTGCATGTGTGTGTGTGAGAGAGAGAGAGAGAGAAAGAGAGAGAAATGTATATAGTTTGTAGTTTGCCTGCTCCCACTAGAATGTAAGCTCCAGGAGGTCAGGGATTATGTCCTTTTTGTTTCTTAACATATAACCCCTGTATTATATATTCAGTACATATGTACCATATGCATGTTATGTATAATGTACTCATTTATATGTATCCCCTCTTTATATTCTATATCTAGAATATATCCTGGCACATAGTAAGAGCTTTGTATATAACTGTTGAATTGAATGAATCAATCAGTCACTTATTTCAGACAATGGTGGAACGAATTGTCCAACATTGCACGCTATCTAGGGTAGAACTAGGAAGTTAACCCAGGTCTCCATCACACAGTTCAAAGCCTTTCCTCTGCCTCCACGGCCATCGTCATCCATCACAATCTACAGCGCTCTACCCTTGGGGTCACTGCCCCTAGAGCGCAGCTAGGGAAGGCTTGGAGTCTGGCCCTCAGCAGGAATGAAAGAATGTGATGTTTTTCATGTGTTAAATGTATGTTCCTTATAAAAGTAGCTTCACTCACTATGCTTCAGCCATACTACTCTTCCTTCAGTTCTCTAAATCAACCTCAGGGCCTTTGCACATGCAGTTTTCTGGAATGCTATTTGCCTAGCTTTTCCTTTGACTGCCTCACTTTCATCCTTCAAGCCTTGGCTTAAATGTGCTTTCTTGAGAATCCACCCCCAACTACCCACATCAAATAAGTTTCAGTAATTTTTCTTCATAATATGTGTTACTGGTTGCTTGTGGTTATTTGTTAAGTCCTTCTCCTCCTGTAGGGCCGGGGTTCAATCTACTTTGGTCACCTTCGTACAACAGTGCTAATGAAGGATCTGTAATGAACACGTCAGTGAATAAATCTATTACCAAAAAAATGCAAAGAATTTGAGGATTAGGCCTTACTTCACATTAGCCACCGAAGCCATTTTTTGAACACATGCCATCTAAAGGAGCAACTACCAGTGGGTACGAGCCAGGTTCAAGCCCGCATGCGCTATGGTTGTTTATGTTTGATTCTGTTTCTAACTTGCCAAGTATATCCCCGGCAAGTGACTCGGTATATCTTCACCCAGACCCTGAAACTATATGTCCTATTGTATATGTGTGTATGTAGCATTGTAAGTTCCTCCTTATAAACTAAGTTACATCAAGCTGTGATAATACTTACCTTCATATGCCATTCAAGCCTTATCGGGGTATCTTTTCTAATGTCTATCTTATTAGATTATACCTCATTGGAAACTATTTTAGATCAATGGATAAATATTCATTGAGAACTTATCCAGTGCCTACCTCTGAGAAGAATATGAGGGTACTAAGAGAATGACCCTGTTCTCAAGAAACAGATTATCTAGTAGGACAAACACATTTTATACACAGGATGATGTAAACGGGATTCTCCTTCCTAATGCATACGTTAAGCAGGACAGACAGTAAGTACAATGAAATCTGGTGGGAGGAAAACAAGTGTGTGCTGAAGCCTTAAGAGAAGGGCTTATGCATGAGGTGGTATTTAACTGGATTTTGAAGGATAGGGGAGAATAAATCAACGTATTTATTGAGTGCCTACTGTGTGTAAGATACTGGACTGAATACTATGGGGGATACAAAGAGTCATAAGACAAGGTTTCTGCCCTTGGCAAGTTTGTGATCTACTTGTAGAGACAAGACATAAATTAGCGGAAAGTTAGATAACGTTATGAGAGATAAGTAGCAGCTTAACACAACAGCAACACAGGAGATGTCAGAAGGCAATGTGTGATTAATTACCCAGGAAATGCTACAGACAGTAAAAGCTTTAGGAGTTCAAAGAAGGTAAGCTGGGAAGGCTTCTCAGAAGGCATAGGACTTAAATTTGTGTTGGAAGGATGAGTGGGATTGGTTAAGAAGATTATGGAAGATGAGAAAAGACATTGTCAGGGAGGAAGGGTGGAGAATGACATAAAAGTACAGCGGCAGGGAAAGAAAAGTGTGTATCAGGAAAATGAATGAAACAGAGTGGCTGGAGCAGATAAAAACTAGACAACAGAAGAGAAATAAAGCTGGGGAGAAAGATTAAGAGCAGATCGTGAAGGAATGAAAGCTGTCCTGCTGAGTTTACATATCATCCTCTGTGCGATTAAGAGACACCAAAGCGTTTGCAGGGGCATGATGTTTACGAATGATTTGCCTGGCAGTGTGAAAAGTGGCTTTGAAAAGAGCAGCTGTTTGGGAGGCTGATGCAGGTGTCCAAGCATGAGGCTAGAAGGACCTAGTAAGGGACCTAGTAAAATGTGCATATTTCAAGTTGAAAAAATAAAAGAAAGAAAAGGCTATGAAACGGGTCTCATTAGCTAAGGAGCCCTCTGGTCCTGAGACTTCTTGGTCGACGACTGCATGACCATGTCTTGAATATCACAGAAAGTCCCCCAAATTTGGTGGGAAATTGGGTTAGATGAATGGTTTTCAACTAGGATGTTTCAAAGTGTTGTTATTGATGGTAACAAAGTAAGTTTATAAATGATTTGCTTTTTTATAATAATGATTCAGAGCACATTAATTTATCCAAATAATAATTTTGTAGTCACTGACTTGCATTTAGGTAGGTTTCCTTGAGTGGGAAAGAAAGGTAACTTACCCGAAAGGTAGCTTACCTGGGAATTGGACGTATCTCCCAGCCTGTGACATGCCCACCAATATTGGTGGTTCATACAAGTATCAGGAACACGGGTGTGTATGGTTGAAAAATGCTGGGTGGCTTCAATGAACTACAGTTTCTTTTGTGACTTAATATTTCTATAATACTGTGATTTAGCAATTAGAGGCCATAGGTGGTGAGCTTCTGGTTGGTGAGGACCATGTATTGTATCCTTGCATTTGTATCCCTCCCAAGATCTGATACGCTGGTAAGTACTTAACAATTTTGTATATGAATAAACTGATGGAGGCCTTCAGCAATGCAGTGCAGTTTCTATAGAACAGGAAGAATTTTTTAGCATCCAGTCAAAAAGATGATGAAGAGATCAGAAAATAGAAGTAAAATTGATGGGGGTGGCTTTTGTAATAGCTTCATATCTGTGAATGGTCACTGCATGAAAACATATATCTGTGCTTTGATAAGAGTGACTTAGGTTGGATATAACAAAGCCTTAGGTTGGGTATAACAAAGCCCTTCCTGGCCGTAAAGGCTAATAGATTCTGAGGGGAGATTGTAAGGAATGATGTGGCTGTGGTATCTCTGAAAATGCTTGTAAAATGAAAGTCCTCTGCACCTGAGGTTCAGCCCTCTTTCTTTCCATTCAATGATACAGCGATACAGACCACCACAGTGAGTGTCTCTCCTTGCATCATGTATTTGAGTGAACTTTTTATTTGTGAGAATTTTGATATTAACCACTTATTGACCACTCTTAGGGACCAAACTCAGTCTATTATGTCTCCTAGAAAATGAAGATGACTCAGTGCATCTGCATTGAACTTTTAACTGTGAATGTCAGGCAGTCAGATGCCACTAGCAAGGAGCAATGAATGTTAGTGAAAGGAGATGGGGTGTGTGTGTGTGTGTGTGTGTGTGTGTGTGTGTGATTATTTCAGCCCTCCTTCCATTCAGAGGGAAAACATGCTTCCTCTTTTGTGTAAGAGGACCCAGCATCACTGCTTACTGTGAACTGTAAGTTATAGTTTCCATCCAAATACAGCAGGAATGGAAATCATGAACTTGAATACATTATAGTTCACATTGCCCAATTCTCTCTTGCCCTGCTCTCTGTTTACATTCAGCCATTTATATATCACCTTGTATTGTGGTTAGACATTTATTATAAGCATTGCTGGAGCCTCAAACAATGGTTATCTTCACTTGACAGGTGATGCTTTGTTGAGAAAGGGCCAGAGGAACTTGAACACAAATTCTCTCCCTCCTCCCACTTGGCTTCAGTCTGGACTTTCTCTCCTCTTTCCTTCTGTCAGCTTCCTGCTCTCTCATTTCCATCCCATTGCCTCTCCCAAATTCATATTCAAAGATGCTTTCAACATAACACAACTACTGCCAGAGCTGATTATAATTGCGCATGGATCCTGTTACATGACATAAATTTTCTTCTAGCTTGAATATTTCAGATTGACCTATGAGAGGTACAAAGAATTAACGTGATAATTTTTCCCAGCCTCCCGCCCTCCCTCCTCAGTTTCAGTTGAGAGGAACCATTTTTTTCCCTTCTTGGGTCTGTGTATTTTTATTCCCTGTCCCCTGCACCCTTATTTAAACCTAAAATATTGAGGAACTCCATTTCAAACTCAGCATTCGTTAGCAGAAACTACAGTTCAGTTCAGTACAAGTGGATGCAAATTCCTACGATTCCGTAGAGGCCAGAGACAATGAGATGCATAGGCTAATGTGGGGAGAAAAATGATAATACGCACTGATTTTTAATTTTTTTTAGTTGAAGTATAGTTAATTTACAATGTTGTGTTAGTTTCAAATGCACAGCAAAATGATTCAGTTATACATATATATGTATATACATATATATATATTCTTTTTCAGATTCTTTTCCATTGTAGGTTATTACAAGATATTGAGTATAGTTCCCTGTGCTATACAGCAGGTCCTTGTTGTTTACCTATTTTATGTATAGTAGTGTGTATATGTTAATCTCAACCTCCTAATTTATCTCTCCCCACCTCCTTTACCCTTTGGTACCCATAGGTTTATTTTCTATGTTTGTGAATCTATTTCTGTTTTGTAAATAAGTTCATTTGTATCATGTTTTTAGATTCCACAAAGAAGTGATATCATATATTTGTCTTTCTCTGTTTGACTTACTTCACATAATATGATAATCTCTAGGTCCATCTATGTTGCTGCAAATGGCATTATTTCATTCTTTTTTATGGCTGAGTAATATTCCATTGTGAGTGTGTGTGTGTGTGTGTGTGTGTGTGTATACATATACCACATCTTCTTTATCCGTTCATCTGTTGATGGACATTTAGGTTGATTAAGCACTGGCTGGAATGCTTTGTGGACTTAAGGCATAGTCGTGGGAGAGGGAGAAAGTGTGAATTTTGGAAACAATCCAGGACAGTCTCCTAGGTCATCAGGATTCAGTGGAGGCCTGTGCATGGTGTGGATTCCAAGGAAGATAGGAAGTTACAGGGGTAAGAATGGAAACTTTCAATCAGGCTGCCTGTTTTCAACTTCTAGCTGCAGATCTTACTAGCTGCTTGGTTTGAGGCATGACCCTTGCTGATCTAAGCGGTTTCCTATAAAATAGAGAAGGTAACAGTTCCTATCCAACATGGCTTGAGGGAGAAACTAGAAAATGCTTATACAAACATTCAGCACAGTGCCTGGCATATAGAAAGTAATTGGTAAGTAGTAGCAATCGTTATGTGTTGTCCCTTTATTAATGTCTACCCACAACCAGCACATTATTTTTTCAACTATCTCTGTGAGAAATTCTTAGTTCATGAATATGATGTTCAAAGCCAATCAGCAAAAAACAAAAACAAAAACAAAACCAATCAGTCTTAGAAAAAGGAGTAAAGTCCCTTTGACAACTCCAATAATTCTGGGTTGATATCAATTTATTGTCTTCTACATTGTTCAAGACTTTAATCTGCTGTAGATTTGTCTCAGTTATATCCAAGTTGTGAGATTATCTCTCCCTATCTATCATCTATCTATCTATCTATCTATCTATCTATCTATCTATCTTTCTTTCTTTCTTTCAAATGCCTATCATACATAACATGATGGTGAGTGAAATTTTTCCTATTGCTTTGGAATTTGTATCTGGGGTGCAAAATCTCCCAGGTGTCAGGATTCTGCAGCAGAAGGCTGGGGAGGTGGGATGTGATGCACAGGGCTGAGAGCTGGAGGACCCAGGCATGGATGAGGTCAAGTCTGAGTTGCATCTTCAATATCAAAGGGTTGTGCAGCCAAGAGGCTCCCAGGACACTCTGAAGGACTCACACATGTGTCCCAGGAGAGACAGCCCTCAGCTGGAAGCTGGCTGCATGGAGGGCTTCCACGGCCCATCTGCGGAAGGTAGGGAAGCAGCCACAAGCAGCAGTGACCACGACAGTGGCCCAGCCACGTAAAGAGACACTCGTCCTCCTCTCTCTCCTTTCTCCCCATCCCACCATTCCTGGAAGAGTCAGATTTGCTGAGCTGGGGCACAGGAGGTGTCTCAGAGTCAGATCACAGTCCCAGGTCCCAGCCTGTTATGGATTGAATTGCGTCTCCCCAAAAGATATCCTAAACCCCAGTACCTCAGAATGTGATCTTATTTGGAGATAAGATCTTCACAGAGGTAAACAAGTTAAAATGAAGTCATTAGGGTGGCTCTAATAATATCAATACAACCAGTGTCTTATAAAAAGGGGAAATTTGGACACAGACATCCACGGAGGGAGGACGATGTGAGGAGACACAGGAATAATGTCATGTGAAGATGGAGTTAGGCTCTGCAAGTTAAGAACACTGGGGCTACCAAAAGCTGACAGACAGAGCATGGCCCTCTGCACACCTTGATTTTGGATTTATAGGTTCCAGAACTGTGAGACAATACATTTCTGTTGTTCTAAGCCACACAGTTCATGGTACTTAGTTATGGTGGACCTAGGAAATTAAGACACAGCTCAAAGCTGTACTGAAGGGAGGGAAAGGAGACATGATTTAAAACTTTAACCTGGGCTGTACTTTAAGAGCCAAAAATGACCAGAAAATTATGGAATCTGCCCACGATCTTGTTGAAGGATGTGCTATGTATTAGGAAAAGGAAGTTCTACAGAGCATAGGTGGAAGCAGCGACTAGAAAAAATACAATTATTTTGTGAACACACCCCACCAAGTTCTGACTACTCAATAAACCAGTAACACACAGATTCCAACATTCTCTGACCACCAGATGCTTGGGAACTTTGCCAGGATGGCTCTCAGGCTGTGTGCTGGTTGTCATGACAATGATGGTAAGTAACAATCCTATAACTTCCCCAGCTTATAGAACAGGACCGGTAGTGTCTCTAAATGCTCTAATCACTAATATTTTGTGATTAAATCTGATGTTTAATGATGAGCTGTAAATCTCTGAAGTCAGAAGGTGCTCCAAGGGCAATCATGGATCTCCCTCAATGGAAGAGCTACTTCATTGGCAGCTTAGAGGAAAGGCCCTTTTCCACATCTTGCCTTTGCCTCTAGATTAGTATCAGGGGTTCCATACCCAAGAGAATCTCTACCACAGTCTAATTCCAAGTGGGCTCCATCAAGCTCTACTGGACTTTGTTCCTCATCTCCCGTATATCCCACTGAGCTGCCCCACTAATTTTATGTGCAATCCCAAGAGAGTAGAGGCTGCAAGCTGAGTTTCTGAGGTGGACGGCCACATAGGGTTTCTTTCCCTCTCCCTCCTGGAGACTGAAGGCAGGGAGTGAAGAATTTTGACAGGCTGGGAACTTAGTTATGTTCATCCTGCTGGACCAGGGGCTTATGGCTGCAATGAGCAGGTCCTCCCTTGCGGGACAGCAAAGGCATCTCCATCCTCACCTTCTGGGGGATAGATTTACTTACTTATTTTCCTGCTTCTTTGATAAACTAGACAGTTCTTGCTTGTCTGCCTGGGCATGGCCAGCATTCGTGTTTTTGGAAATGGTGGCAGCCCTAGGAGAGGGGGCACTGAAGGAGGAGATTAACAGGATGGTAGGGATGGCTGGGGTAGACGGGAGGAGACATCAGCCTGGGCCCATCATGGTGTTGTGGTCCCCAGGATACAAGGGGATGTTCTGAGGAGTCTAAGCAGGTGAAAGGGAGTGCTCCTACTTATGTCTGTCCCCTGCTTTTATTTTTGGGTTGTGCCACACGGCGTGTGGGGTCTTAGTTCCCCAACTTGGGATCAAACTTGCGTCCCCTGCAGTGGAAGCACGGAGTCTTAACCACTGGACCGCCAGGGAAGTCTCTGTCCATTTTTAATACTTTTCTCCTGGTACCCCAGGTACTCTTGGTGGGAAACCAAATTTCTCCTCCTTGATACCCTACACTCCTCCTCACTACAGTTGGGCCCTCGATGTTGATCCTGGGACATTTATTCATGCTCATTCGTTACATCTGCTGGGGAAAGAGGAGGAAAGGAAAGATGGGAGCCAGGGTTAAGAAGGTCCATATCCATTGCTACATGCTTATGTCTCTACCATTCTAGTAAAATCCTCTTGGCTCACTCTTTTTCTCTAGCTCTGCTCTCTCTCTCTCTCTCTCTCTCTCTCTCTCTCTCTCTCTCACCCTTTATATAGTGGACCCTACTGACCATTATCCCTTTCCTAAACCCAATTTCCTTGACTTCTGGGATTCCACACTTGTCTGCTTTTACTGTCATCTCTTGGGCTACTCCTTTTCCATTTCCCTCCCCTACCTGTCCCTTAAATGCTGATGTTTCTTGGGGCTTGTTCTTAGCTCTCTGTCGTTCTTGAGTTATTTCATTCATTTCTTTATTGATGGCTTTCAAACCTATATTTCCAGTCCAGGCACTGTTTCCTGAGCTCCAGGCTCAGAAATGTCACTTCTTAGTAGAGAGTTATCTTCCTCTGAATATCTTGCAGACACTTCAAATAGGAAGCATCTAAAGTGCTCTATTCATTCGCAGTCCCCAGAGAACTCCCTTGCTTCTATAGCCCCACAGTCTACCAGTTGGCAATAAATAAATAAAGCACAGAAGTCTTTTTTAAGTCCATCCTCTACCTCACACCACATCCAAGCAATCACCAAGTCCTAATAATGTCACCATCTAAGTAGACCTTGGCTCCATCTCTCTTACTCCACTGTCATAGTCCAGATCACCACTATCTAGCCTTCAAGGGCAGGTGCAGGACATGTGCATTCTCTGTGCAGGCTAGTTTTTCAGCATGGTTTAAGTATAAATCTAATGTTTATTTAGAGGGAAATCTCAAAGAAGGAACACTGTTAAAGGAGCACTCAAACTATCTTCTATTACAGGGCCAGTAGGCTGGCTACCTGTTTAGTAAATAAAGTTTTATTAGAACACAGCCATGCCCTTTTGTTATCTAGCCAGCAAAGCCCCAAATATTTACTATCTGGCTCTTTACAGAAAATATTTGCTGATCCCTCTTCTACTATTCTCAACAATTCAGCTCTGGCCCTATACTTGCATACTTCCGTATGAAATAATTTAGAAATCATCTGTTGTAAGTCAACCATTTCCCTTGGTAGGATTCAAAGGGATGGTTCAGGTAGGAAAGTGTCCTTCACAACCACAATGTCTTATCAAAGCATTCTTCCCAATCACATACAATGTTTCTGCTTGGCAGGACATTTGAAACATGTAATTGTCTCTATCTTGGTACATTTCAATTGATGTTTTAGAAACTTAGTGAGGTTTCATTGCTTCTCATAGATGGATGTCTCAGGCACTACCCAGCTGGCTCTCCTTAATTTGGTTCTGATCTCACCACTGTTGCTTTGACCTCCTAGCTGGTCTTCCTGCCTCAAGTCTTGCTCCTCTTCAAACCATCCTCCATAATGTGAATAGAATCATCTTTTCCAAATGGGTATCTGATCATTTCACTGATAAACTGATAAACTACATTGCAGAGTTTAGAGACTTTACAGTATGTTTTGACCTCTGCAAAAATATCCTTTAGGATCTGGTCTAAACTCTCTAATGTGGCTTATCAAGCATTTACTTTCTGGACTCAGCCTTGGTTTTGGCTTCATATCTTGCCCTGCACCCTCATTTTCTAGACTCCAGCCATTTGCCTCCTCTTTCAATTTCCAGATGCACCTTGTTTTCTTCCTCTGGGTCTTCACAGACTATTATTCTCCGTGCGGAACACATGTCCCTACCTGGCTTCAACTCATCCTTTATGTATCAGTGTAAACATTGCTTTCTCAGCTTGGCATTATCTATCCCCTAGACACCCTTAATATCTCTGTACTCCCCTTATCGTAACACTAATCATTCTTATTGTTATCACTTGTTTAATTATCTGTAAATTTCATAAGGATAGAGAGCATGCTAGCTTGTATCTTTCAAACTTCACTAGCAATTAGCAAGCACTCAAATATTTATTGAGTAGATAAATAAATGATTGAATAAATATACGAATGTATGAATGAATGATTTAGTAGTCCTCCTAAACTATTCATTATCCCCTAGTCTCCACAGCTAACTGGTAACCAAGTCTGGTGCATTTCTAATTTCTACCGTCTCTCATGTGCCTTCCCTCTTCTCTCTTGTACCTGGACCAGGACAATAATCCACTTGCCTTTGGTATGGTGTTTCATTCACCCTCCATACAGACATCTGAAATATCTATCTATGACCTTGCCTTTCTGGCCCACGGTATAAACTCAAAATCTTTTTCTTGTTTGATCAATGTCTGCCTTTCTTATCTCGATTTCCCATTTCTTGCCCCTCCCTCTTCATGACCAATGTCCACCAATGCTGAATTACTTACAGTTCTTTAGAATATACTAGGATGTTCCACGCCCTCCTGCTTTCCCCAGCTTCTCCCTGCATTTAGCACATCCTACCCTGTTTTGTGCACCTGGAGAATACTTGTGCACTTTCCAAGACTCAGTTCAAGTGTACGTCTTCTGTGGAGCTGGTCTGAACTCTCCTTTCTCTGTGCCCCAGATGAGCAAGTGTGTCTATCATAGTGCCAATATCACTTTTTTTGGACATGAATTTGTTTGTCCTGGTTTTTCCCAGTCTTGGGGATAGACGACATGTCTGATTCATGTTTATACTCCCAGTAACTAGTCTAAGATTGGCACTTTTTGCTGAAAAGTGGACTAAATGGAGGTGATCTCTAAAGTTCCTGCTAGCTACAACATTCCATTCATTAAAGAACTAGTCCACGATGTTCAGCACATTGAACCAGCATCCTGGGGACTTTCCTAGAGTTGTCATGAGCTCCGTTTTCCTGTTTTGAAAGCCTGGGCAATCTAGATCTGGGCTCAGCATGACATATATTGCCATATGACATATATCACAACTATTTGAGGAGGCTCCCTTCCTGTTGATTCTTGCTATAGAACCTTATCTGTAAATGTAATTCGGAGCCCACTTCTACCTTTTAATGATATACATCTTTTCCTCTTTTCTACTCCTAACCTCCAGGAAGGAGGAAACTAAGCAGTGGAGGTTCCAAGAGGGGCCAGCTATGGTTTATGGTGAAGGAGGAGGCTTCCACGTCTTTGGAAGTATCGCGGCAGGTCAGCTGTTGCAAAGGTACGGGCTGTGGTGCCCTGTGGACTGGAGGGGGATGGAGATAAACAAGAGTCATAGAGAGGCTGACTTGGCTATAGAACTGGTCTTGCAAGCAGTCAAATTATATCATAAGTACTGGTCCAGTCTGAGATGCTGAGATGGCCTTTAAAGGGATTGAATTTACAAGGAGAAGGCACAGACATTCTCAGAGCACAACCATCCAAGACTTGGGAGCAGGGCTCTGCTTATCTTCTTAACCAAGACATAAGACTGTGAGTGGAAATATGGTGCTAAGATTTAGCCAGCCACCCCTCCCACTTGGAGCAAAATATCAGAGCTCCAATCCCAAGGGGACTCTGGAGGGCAAAGTAGGAATTGTGGCTGGGGGGTTAGGGAAGAATCGTCTTTCTAAAAACACAGAGGACATTATGGGTTCCTAGGTACTCACAAAAAGAACATTAGTTAAGGGCTAGAAACGAATCTTAGACTCCCCCCACTGGTAGAGACAGGGCCTCAGATATTACAATCTTTGTTAGTCAATGTTCAGAGATGAGGTAGGTCAGCCTGGGGCTTGGAATTATTTAGAATATTTGTAATAGAACTTATCTTTCAAGGCTTTGAAATCCTAAATGGTCACAAGTGCATAATAGTAAAGAAATATAAATTTATGTAGGGATGCAATAGCTATTTGCAATAGTTATTTGGGCCTATCCAATTGGAATTGGGTAGTGAAAAAATTTATTTTATATAAAATAATCAGTGCTGGTGATAGCACAGTTAGACAGACCACTGTTGATTTTACATTGGTACAAACTTTATGAAAAATAGTTTGAAAGATCATGTCAAACCCCTTAAAAATTTATTCTTGTAGTGAACATTTGCTTATTCAGCCCTTATTTCTGTCTTTCTCCTTCTAATACTGCTCAGGTTTTTGTTTGGACGTTCATCCTCTCCAAGCAACCATGTGTTTTAGGGGAAGTCCCTCCTCCTCCCTACCTTCATGGATAGTCTGACTTAAGCCAATCAGAACATTCAACCCCTGGTCCACAGTCATTGGTTTGTGGACAGGCATAGGACCGATATTCCAATCAGGGTGAATCCCAAAACTGTTTTGGAATGCGAAGACAGAAATGCACACCCTCCTGCTAGGTGTTACTGACGGTGTATGTATCCCTGAAGAAGGAGATGTGAAAGAAAGTGGAGAGAAGAGGCCTCCCAGGAATGGCTGTGCGGGCCATATTAGTCCATCCTGGGGAAAATGCTGCAACCTGCCTCTGTGGTATGAACCAACCCCCACTGCTGCCCCATCATCCCTCAAGTCCTTATCTTCCTCAGACTCTTCCCAATTTCAAAATGTGATTCCTGGAGCTACAGAGCTAGGACCACAATAACCTCTTAGGTTTGTGCCCTAGAATGACCAAGTCAGGCTACAGTAAATGGAATAAATTGAGAAGACCCAGTTCTTCTCTCTTCTTCCTTCCTTGAGGGGCCATTGAGCTACGGAGAATTGCTGCCTGGAGGAGCCCCAGCCCAGCCTGGTCATCTGCCTGCTGCAGAGCTCAACCTGGGTATCCCACCAGGCTTCAAACTCAGTCCTGCCCAGGTGATCTTATCATCTCATCCCCACCCCAGCCCTTCCCATCTCGGACATGCACTTATGACATCATCATTCATCTAGTTTCTCCATTAGAAACCTAGAAGTAACCCAATCATTCCAATTATTTTCCATATTCTGTTCCATCCACCCCTATACCGCTCTAGAATTTGTCACCTCCTTTTTCTTCTCAGTCTTTATTTAATTTATATATAATTTCAAACTGTACAGAAAAGTTTTAATGATTGTGTAATTCCCATGTGCCCTGTACCCAAACTGTTTGCATTTTGCCTCTTTTTCTCCCTCTTCCTCTCCCTCTCTCTCCCCCCCCCACTGCCCCGTCTCTTATTCCGTGTGTGTGTGTGTGTGTGTGTGTGTGTGTGTTTGGTTTTTGCCTCTGAACCACTTGAGGCATCATGTCCCTTTATGACTAAATACTTTTTTGTGTATTTCCATATTTCCTAAGAACAAGAACCTTTTCTTATATAACCACAGTACAATCGTCACAATTGGAATATTGATATAACAGTTATATTTAATCTACAGTCCATATTCAAATTTTAATAGTTGTCCCAATAATGTTCTTTATAAAATTTGTTTTCCCTGGTCCAAGATTTAACACATCACATTTAGCTGTCATGCCTCTTTAGTT
This sequence comes from Aethalodelphis obliquidens, assembly GCF_003676395.1. Classification (NCBI taxonomy): domain Eukaryota; kingdom Metazoa; phylum Chordata; class Mammalia; order Artiodactyla; family Delphinidae; genus Aethalodelphis; species Aethalodelphis obliquidens. Next base: position 17,843,399 of record NW_020837980.1, on the reverse strand, counting down.
TCTTTTAATCTGAAAGAGTTCCTCTGCTTTTCTTTGTCTTTCTTGACCTTGACAGTTTTCAGAGTACAGGCTAGTTATTTTGTAGAAATTACAGAATTTAAGTCTGTCTGCTGTTTCCTCGTGAATAAATTAATTCAGGCTAGGCAGTTTGGGCAGGAATATCACTTTGTCAGGCCCATGGTGTCAGTTTGTCCCAATATTGGTGATGTTAACTTTGATTATTTGGTCAACATGGCATCTGCCAGTTTTCATTTCTGTTAAGTTACACTTTCTTCCTTTGTAACTAATAAGTGAATTATGGGGAAATAGCTTGAGGATATGAAACTTTCCTGTCTTCCATCAAACTTTCACCCACTAGTCTTAGCATCTGTTGATTTTCAAACTCCTTCATTCCTTCTGTATTTACCCATTGGGACTCTTTTTAAGGAATATTTATATCTGTAAAAATGTATGGATTCTTATTTTATTCAATGGGTTGTAATCAATTACAGTCATTATTTCTTTTCTTGCTTAGATTGCCCTGATTTGACCAGTGGGAACGCCTTCCAGAGAGCATCTGTGTCCTTTCGATGTGTCCCCACCATTTTTGGAGAATTTTTTTACTTTCTTATGCAACAAGATGTTTCAGGCTTATCTTGTCCTTTCCTTGCCTGGAATCAGCCTTTCTCCAAGGAACTCTGGTTCCTTTTAGTAGAGAATGGTATTTAGAAGCCAGGATCTGGGTCTACAGACAAATAGTGCTCCTGATATATCATTGTTTCTAGGTTTTCTCAGGAGATAGAGCTAGAATATATACACATATATGATAGAAAAGTAGACTAATATATACATATGTAGTAAAATCATGTGTCCTACAGGACACAGCCTTTCTCTTCTTTTTCTATGTATGATTTTCTTCTCCAATAGTAAGAAACCTGGCTCTTATTATCCTCAATATATTTACTCCATTTTTTCAAGCCTAGAACAGAAAATAGTTTCAGGATTCCTAAACTGTGCTGCTGCTGAAACTAAATTTACTAATTAGAGTTCAACATTTGTTTATATTTTTTTTTTCAGGGAAAATATACAAATAGTGCAAGTGCACAGATCTTAAGTGTATAATTTATTACAAGTTGACAAATGCATATATATCCCATACTCCTATCATGATATGATATATCCATCACCCCATAAAATTCTCTCATGCTCTTTCCCAGTCAATACTGCCATCTCCCAAAGGCAACCATTTTTCTGATTTTTTTTTTCACCAAAGATGAGTTTTGCCTGTTTTGGAACTTAATATAAATGGAATAATACAGATATACTCTTTCATTCTTTAGCTCATCCATGTTATTGTATCAGTAAACCATCCTTTTTTTTTTTTTGTCTGAGTTTAATTCCACTGTATGAATATACCTCAATTTTTAAATTCACTTTCCTGTTGATAGACATTTGAATTGAATGCTAATATTGTGAGTAATGCCGCTATGAATATTCCTGTACAAGTCTTTTTGTGTACTTTTCATTTCTCTTGGGTAAACACCTGGGAGTGAAATTGCTGAATCATAGGGTAGATATGACAGATTGTATTTTCCAAATGAGGCCACGAGAGTATCTTTGGTTCCACAGGCTCCTTCCTCCTTGTCTCTTCTCTATCGAGAGGTAGAGTCTATGTCTTCACTCCTTGAACCTGGGCAGACCTGTTGGACAGCAAAAACAAAGGGCACCGCATGACTTCTGAGGGCAGATCATGTACTGCCCCATGTGATCCTCTCTTTTCTCGAGGATCACAGTCCCGTGCTTGCTAGTTTTCATTGCCTGAAAAAAAGTTGCTTTATGTATTTTCCAGTTTGATAGTTTTTTTCCAGCGGGAGGAAGAGTCTGGTACCAGTTATGCTCTCATGAATAAACATCTAACTACAGTGGCTTAAAACACTGTATTTCTCTGTATTATAATATCCAGAGGTGAAGTACAGGTTAGCAGGATGGCTGTGCTCCAGCTGGTCATTTCAGGAAGGCTAGTTCCTTCCATCTTGCTGCATCACTACCCGCTAGGATGTTGTTTCCACTTGCATGGTTGAAGCTGGACACAGTCTAGTCTGAGTACCAATTCAAGGAAGAGAAACTCCCTGTCTTTGAATTTGGAGATGATGACTTAGAAGAGTCTGTTATTTTGCAGCATCGTGGAGACATTCTCCACAATGCTGCCATGGTGACCCATCTAGAGGGCAAATCTAACCATCTCATCAAAATAAAGTTTACATGTCTCAGCATCTGACATCTATAATGGCCTTCATGATCTGGTCCCAATTCTCTCTTCTGTCTCTCCCCTTCCTCCCCCTTAAACTTTACAATCATCTTCATTTTCTTCATCTTCTATCTTTGCGTGGAATGACCCCCCCATCGTTGTCCCACAATAGTCCTCCAAAATCATCATCAAGTGTCACCTCTTCCATGAAGTCTTCCCTAATCCTTTCTCCAAAGATAGAATAAATGTCTCAAATTTCCTGCCTGTTTACATTTCTCTTCTGTCACATATGACGCTGAACGTGTTCATCGGTTTATTTGTTTATCCCTTCCACTAGATTGTGGTCTCCCCAATAGTGGGAAGCTTTTCTTTTTCATCATTCTTTTTGCAGTGTCTGGTATGGTACCAGTCCATAGGGAGTGCTTATTCAACACTTATTTTGTGGTTGAATTAGACTGTTAGAACTACAGTCAAATACTGCTCTTATGCAGTATTTAAAAACTGGAAATTCTAACTTTAGAAAATGAAAGTGACTGACCGGTGAAGATCTGAAGGATGCTCCTGAGGCTTTTATGTGCTTTTTATTGGGTCTCCTAATTCATTAATACCAAGGAAAAGGAAGAATGCTGGCAGGTTTTTATCTCAAATCAGTATTAAAGTGGAATCTTTTCTTCCAAAAATATTCTCTGTGTGAAGCACGATTAGAGTTTGTCTGAAAAATCAGCCTTCAGGAAATGACTTGGGTCTTGACCTCATCCATTAAAAAATGGAGCTGTGCTGCTGCTTGGCCTGGGGAGTCCATTCACCACTCAGGCATCTTCCTGATAAAGACTTGATTCGTGGTACAGGTAGAAAAGAACGCATCTCCATATCTCAGTGTGTGCAAAACAGAACTCGTCATCTTTCCTCTCAACCCAGCACCACCTCCTGAGCTGCCTATTTTTGTTAATAGCATCACCATCCTTGCTGCCACCCAGGCTCAAAATCCCCATTATCATTGCTTCTTTCTCTCCCTCCGCTGCTCCCCAACCTCGTGTCTGTAGTCAACTCTGCCTTCCCATTCTCGCTCTCGTCTATCCCCTCCTCTGTTCCCATTGCTGCTGCCCTAGCTCAGGGGCTTATTCCCTCTTGCCTGGGCTGCAGCAATCACCTCCCAAACGGTCTCTCTGCCTCCCTAAAATCAGCCCTACATATGGGGTTAATCTTCCTGAAGCACGGCTGTCATCACGTCCCAACCCTGCTAACAACTTTTCAACGGCTTCTCAATTCCCTGCAGAATCAAGTCCACATGCGTTCAACGTGTGGCCTTTGCAAAGCGATTTCTCATTACTCTTTCCACGCTCCCTATGCTTCAACTAAATCAAATGGCTTTTTCTTCATTCACTCACTCATTCATTTATTCAATAGATATTTATTGAACCACTGGGCAAGGCACCGAAGATTCAAATATCAAAGGCAGCATTTCTGATCTCAAGCTGCTTTGCAAGTTCTGCCCTTTCCCACCTCTGGGCTGTTAATCTTTCTGTCCCCGTCACCTCTCTTTTCCCCCACCCTCCATCTATGTCTGCCCCATTTCAACTTACGCTTCAATGCCTCCTTTCCTCTGATGCAAATATCACCTTCTTCCTGAAACCTCCTCTGCCCGTCTCTTTCTCTCTCCGAGCTGGAAGAAATCAATTCCTCCTCTCAAAGGTTATAGCACGTCACCTGCATTCTCTGAAGGCTATGTCTCCTTTTCTGCTAAAAACTATTTGCTCCTGAGAGAAAGATTTGTGTCTGTTTCACCTCTGCATCTGAAAGAACATTCAATACCATGCTGTGCAGATATTAATTACTCAATCGTAGTTGCGTGAACAAATTTCCCAGAGATGCACCAGGTAACTGAGGCCCTCCTGGGTCAGACTGTAGAACTGGAAAATAAGCCTTTTCTGTTCTTTGCTCCTAATTGTCCCAAAGACTCTGGCCTTTTCACAACCCATGCTCTTTTTGTCCCGGCACAATGCCCAACGCCACGTGGATTGGAGAAGTCAAAGCAAAGCTCAGGCTGAGGTCCTTGGAAGCCTCCTGACTTTGCATTCCTGGGGCTATGTTTTTTCAGACTCATGTGGTGGCTTAGTTCCTTGGTGACCTAGATTATCCAGGGTTTACTCTGTCCCCTCCTGGAGACATGGTGGGTCTAGTCATCTGGGGGTCTCTGCACCACACTGGGTGGCAAAGGGAAGATGGCTTGGAGCCAGAAGAGGGGTCCCAGCAGAGCTTGGGTGGATGCTCCAGCCTTGTGCGTGAAGGCAAAGGGCCACTGGTGGGTGGCCAGAGTCAGAGGCTGCCATGGTTCCAGGGCACTGCAGAGCCTAGTGGGGCCCCAGTGAGAATCATAGCCTGGGAACAGATTTTTGGGTAAGAACAGGGTGCTGGGAGTAAGCCCAAGCTCAGCCCAGAGCTTCCCAGGGCTCGTGGAGCTGCACTGGCTCCTTCAGTAGCTCTCCATGGATGGAAAACCGAGTTCACACCCTTGGCATTGGTGGGTCCTTCCTCACCTGGTCCCACCTACTTCTATCGTCCTAGTATCCACCACACCTCCAGGCTTAGCTTCTCTTCCCCTTGTAAGAGACCGCTCGTGGTTACTTCCTGCTCGTTCATGCCCGGGACTCCCTCCCACTGCTGGCCCCATTCTCAGTCTCTTGAAAGCCTCTGTGTTCACAGCCCCACTGAAATGCCACATCTACTTGCCCTTTTCTTGAATATCCCACTGAAAATGCACCACTTGCTCCTCTAGGTTTAGCATTTATTTTATTGTGCTCTGTCTTACACATCATCTATAAGACAATTAGTTGTTGGTAAGTCTGTCTCCTTCAGTGGATTACAAGAGCCTTCAAGATCACCACATTTTATTCAAATGTGCCCCAAAGCCTATCATAGCTCCCCAAACACAGCGGCCCTGGGGATATCCAATAAATGTTTGTTCAGTAGATATACAAATGAAATATTACCATACTGTTCCATGAGATTAATGTGCTTCCAGACAGTTCTTCTACCTTGCGGAAGAGTGAGGCCAACAGGAATGCTCGTTCCCCCAGAGCATCTTGCTCTGGCCTTGAGGGTATTTTCTGTCCTATTTAGCTCAGGCCCGACCCCGCCATCAGATGTACGTGGTTAGGCTCTGCTCAGTGACACGGTGCATTACCAACTGAAACCCAGTTCTGAGACTTGTCTCTCTCCCTGGATCCCTCATCTCAGCCCTCCTTCTGACAGTTGGGGCTCACCTGGTCCCCGTCACTAATGTTTTTGGACTTGGTAATCGGTCGTCATGGAAACGAAGTGTGCTTGCTCAGGCTCAGGGATGTGAGGATGCTGAGACAACAGACACTGCACTGCATGCTCTCTGTCTACTTTCCAATCATCTCCTTTGACTCGCACATTTTTCAAAGGGCTCCAAACCCTCAGCGTCTGTACAGTGTGAGGGTATCATACTGTACCTTCTCCCATAGCTTCCAGTGGTCTCAGGTGCATTTCTCTCATTCTCAGCAAAACGGTAAACTTCTTGAAGGAAAGAATTATGCCTTATAATATTCTAGTATCCGTAACACAGCATTAAGCATATAGTAACTATACAATGAACACTGTTGCCTTTTACAAGTCAAGCTCCCAATCAGGGCATCCTCACAAGTCATGGGCATCAAAGTGAAACACTACGGTCTATAATTAACATATCTTCACTGCAATGCTGTCTATAATAACAAATAACTGGAAATAACTTAATACCCAAGGATGAGGTACAAGATTCAGTAAATCGTACATCACTTGACGGGATAGTATGCAGTTATTTAAATGGTAATTATAATATCTATGGAGCAAATATGAAAAATATTTATGATAGACTGGAACTGATAAAAGAAGATAAAAAATAGTCTGAAGCTATAATTGTAACTATTACCTGCACTATAGCAAACCTGGGGAGGTGATATGCAAAAAGAAACCCGGTATCAATGCTGTAGGATTTGAGTGATTTTTTTCTATGTCTTTAAGGTTGTCTTTAAGGTTGTGATTTTTTCTTTAAGGTCACTAGAATATTAAATATATAATATTTTGAATAAAAATATAGGTATATCTGTAATTAATATAAAAATAAATATGTTGCTGGAAGTTTAGGGCCATTAGTAGGGAGAAGTCCATCTGGCAAAAGAATGGAAGGATAGAAAGGTGATTTTAATCAATACCAAGATCCAGTATATGTTATCCTCTTGCCAAATGAATTTTGATAATGATGATGGTACTGATAATCAAAAGAAAATAGTATTTCTTTGACTGGTCTCCTGAAATCTGTAAATCAGTATAGAAACTGAAAATAACCATGGCAACCTATGAAAACTATGTCAACTCCAGTAGGGTCAGGAATTTCAGGGAAGAGGGCTGCTCTGACCTTGGGAAATGCTGGTCCCCAACTATATGGTACATGAAGATGCAGTGAGAGGAACAGGGAACAGAAATATTGAAAGGCTGGATTCGAGTCCCAGTTCTGGTATTAAAGACCCACTGGCATTTTGGGGAAGTCACAACCCCAATAGGTAATGTCCTTCATGCAGCCAGCCAGCCAAGCCCATTCAACAAAAATACAGCCAGTTCTTACTGGGAGGCAGTGCCGAGCTCAGCATTGGGCCATCGTTGGTTTCCGGCAGAGCTAGTTCATAGGGATAGTGGGAGGATAAAATGAAATACTGCATGTAGAGGTTGTGTGGGAAAGCTGCTCTAAATAAATGTGAGCTATTATCACGGAACACAGAAGCAGAGCTGACCTGCTTAGCTCCACAATGCTGACAGCTGATTCAGATCACACCAAAATTGAGACAATCAGCTACTAACAAAGCCGGGGAAAACAAAGCCCTGATTGAAATGGGCTGCAGGTGACTTTTCCAAGCCTCCCAGCTGGACTCATTCGGATTCTCCCAGCGAACTGCTGCCCCTCCATCAGAGCAGTGATCATGCTGCCTAGGGCACAGTTCTGTCCCGTGCCCCGTCCCCTCTGCTAACCTGTCACCTTGCCCTCAAGGGCTGCTTAACAAACGTTTGTCAAATCTGAAGGCCGTGTGTGTGTGTGTGTGTGTGTGTGTGTGTGTGTGTGTGTGTGAGAGAGAGAGAGAGAGAGAGAGAGACAGAGAGAGAGAGAGAGAGAGAGAGAAAGAGAGAAGGAATGAGAGGGAGAGAACTTTCGATCTTGATATGTCATTTCTGACCTAGCACCAAGGATGGGCAGTATTTCCCCTCTGAGCTAGCTGCTTACCACTTTCTTAAAAGACACAGAATGCCTTGATAAGGACTTTTAAACGGGCTTTGGCCTTTTTCTGAATATGTTTCCCCTTCTCATTTGGGCAGAAATGAGATGAGTTAGTTTAATGCCTTCCGGAGGAAATGGGGAGAATATAGACAGGAGCACACCATCAGCAGAAAAGAAAAAGAAATTGACAAGAAACCATAGGAAAGGTGATCCAGTCCAAGCGAACAGAGTCTCTCTGTAGAAGAGGCACTGCCCCCTCTCTGCACCTTTGCACTCTCTGTCTCTGAGAAGGGCTGCAGTAGGGAGGTGAAGGTGGCATCTGAGGTCAGATCCTTAGTCCCTGCTTCCCCAAGACAAAGGGCTTGGAAATACTACTCACAGCGAATGAGGTTTGAATTATGAATCAATCACAATTGCAGTCCTTTCTTTCTTGCTTCGGCCCTAATTGGCATGTTGGTCATTTATAAACTCGCCTGCCTCCGTGCGCCCTCACAGCTAGCCTCGTGCAGGAGCAGAAAAAGATGGGTGTCAGTGGCAGGACACGTTGGCACCTCAGCTCTGCCAATGTCTAAAGCCGGCAGAGAGGCTCACAGCCTCTGTGCCTGTGGACTTTAGGTGGTCGTTTTTCTTAATGAATTCTGAATTAGGATATTAATAATACTAATAGCGCTCATTAATTGAAGGCTTACTATGTTCAGACAGAGTGTCAAGATTTGTTCTTGGAACAGACTCACAGACATAGAGAACAGACTTGTGGTTGCCAAGGGGGAGGGGGTCAAGGAGGGATGGATTGGGAGTCTGGGATTAGCAGATGCAAACTATTATCTATAGGATGGATAAACAACAAGGTCCTACTGTATAGCACAGGGAACTCTATTCAAAATCCTGTGACAAACCATCATGGAAAAGAATATGAACACGAATGTATATATATGTATAACCGAATCACTTTGCTATACAGCAGGAATTAACACAACGTTGCAAATCAACTATACTTCAATAAAATAAATTTAAGAAAAAGATTTGCTCTTGTATACTCTGTAGGGTCACAGAATTAATAAGTGGCAGAGTGAGTTTTCAGCTCCTGAGCATGGGGCTGTGAACTGGGTAGGAAAGGATCATGTTGAGTATTCATTTATCCAGTTGCCGGGTCCCGACTTAGCAGCTACTGGAGGAGTAGTCCCGGGCTAGCATTGGGAGGGATATAACATGATCTACAGCCTCATTGCCCTTCTCACCGAGCTTCAGGCCCATGTGACACTCACTATTTTGGGTTAAGACACAACATCTCCCATCATTGTCACCAGCCCTATGACCGTCACCACCATAGCCCTGCCAGCATCACCGGCACTTCCACCAGCACCCTGGCCATCACCACAGCATCATCAACGCCAAAAACATGTGTGAAGCATCTGTTGTTTGCATGTGGCCACATGGCTTTTCTCCAAAGTGGCAGCTGGGTCACAGCTGGGGTGTGCTGAAGGATTAAGTGGTGCTCGAGTGAAGGTGACATGTGACAGAATCTCCTCCTCGGCTGGAGCAGCCTGCAGACGCCAGCCTCCCGGGAGCTGTCAATCCAGGACAGAACACAGTGCTTACAGAATGGGAAATGAGCGCGGTTTACATAATGTTTCAGGAGGAGCTGACTACCAGGACTTCAGTCTCCCTTTCTGCAAGCCAATCTGAGCTGACGTCTCTCTTCCTGATCAAAGGTCCCACCAACCTGTCACAAAGGGCGCCCTATAGCACCAGGCAGTGCCTCACCTCTCAGAACTTGAGGAGACGCTGTACGCACCGAGGCAGCATTGCCATGCCAACCGTAACCTCTTGAAACACACAAAGAAGGCAAACGCAGAACCAGAGAGCTGAAGTGAGTCAGAGTCTGTCCACATTGGGAATTTATTTATTTTTCATTTTGGGGGGGAATTTATATACAAACAAATTTCATGTACATGGGCACGCTTTTCAGATGCATCTATATTCATGATATTACTTTAATCACAGAGCCGTATGAAACCAATCACTCTTTCAAGCGTATAAAATCCCTTCCCTTCCCATCTCCATGCCTTAGCTTATTTTCTATTTACAACCTGGAATACCTTTCCTCTGCCAATGTCCAAATACTGATTATCATGGGTGGAACGATATCCCACAAAATATGCTGAAGTCCTAACGCCCAGTACCTGTGAATGTGACCTTGTTTGGAAATTGGGTCTTTGCAATTGATCACATTAAGATGAGGTCATTAGGGTGGATCCTCACACGTTATGGCTAGTATACTTATAAGAAGGGGAAATCTGGACTCAGGGACAGCCGTGCGTGTACAGAGGGGTGATGATGGGAAGACACAGGGAGAATGCCATCTACAAACCAAGGACTGCCTGGGGGTACCAGAAGCTAGGAGACAGGCCAGACTCTGCCCCACATACATCAGAAGGAACCAGCACTGCTGACGTTTTGACTTTGACTCCCGGCCTCCAGAAGTGTGGGACGACACATTTCTGTTTTAAAAGCCACCCTAGTTTGCGGTACATTGTTATAGCAGCCCCAGGAAACTAATACATTAATCAAACCTCAGGATCAAGCTGCTTTCCACAGAACATCTTTTCTGAGTGTAGCACAGTCCCATCTGTGATGATACAGGTGTGCCATGGCTTTACCTCCACGATTTCCAATCTTTGTGTTTTTGGACCATTAGGTGGGGTGTAAAGGTGCGGAACAGATTTTTAGAAAGTGAAAAGAAAAGGCACTATTGCAGGAAGGTCTTGGGGAGGGGGTGGCAGATTGCGAAGTGGCTCAGGTAAAGGTTACCCCCTTTTCCTTGACAACACAGGGACCCCACTAACAATCTGATGGCCCCTGCCTGTGCTGCCTTGTGTAAGCAGACCTTAGAGGTCAGAGAAGGTGCTCAGTCTGGGGTCCTGGGATGCTGCTGACGGGCAGGAAGATGTAGGTGAGAGAAGCCTAGGTAGGCTCTGTGTGCTGCCTCCCCTTCTGGAAACTTCTCTGGTGCTAACATGGGATTATGGGAAAGCTGAGTGTTCCAGCAGGCCTGGAAGGTTCTTGTATACAGAATGTGGACGCTACACAGCACGCCTGTCACTTGCTTTATTTGCTACAGTGAAAACTCCCCGATCAGAGTCTGGGTTGGGAGTAGAAAGTGGTACATGCCATGGCGGGCCTTCCACCCAGTGCTGGAACTCAGTGATCTCAATGAGGTTTGTCATCAAGGGCTTTGGGGATCGCCTAGAATCTGCCTTGGTCCATTTCCTAGTCTCAGAAGCTTAGAATGCCCCAGGACATCTGGAATGCAAGGTAGAATGTGACGAGCATCACAAGATGGGAAGGAAAGATGCAGAGTCACCAGCACTCCCAGTTGGCGGATGGGGGAGGGGTCTCTCTCCCTTGTTCGCCAGACTTTCCTCAGGAGCTCTGTCCACCAGAGAGCAAGTCCTTGCCCCGACCTCCAGTGCTAGGAACTCAGGAAATCTGAACTCAGGTTCAGAATGTCAGCGTTATCCCCTCTGGCTGTCATTGTCTTGTTGACCCTCCAAACAAGCCCGCCACCTCCTCCAGGAAACCCTCCCTGATAATCTCAGGTGAAGCTAATGGCCCCATTCTGGCATTTTAGCTTCTGCTTAGCCCTTACGCCATCTTGCTTTACATTTTAGTGACATACTAAGCTCAACCTCTAGTTATAAGTGCCTCAAAGTTAGGAAACATGTACAGTTTGTGTTTTTATCATTCTGGAGGCTGGCACAGGCCCATTGGTTAGGTGAGAGTCAATAAATAAATCAATAGATATCTATTTATTGAGCGCCTATTAGGTGCTGGGTATCGTGTGCTACTGGGGAGATCAATACTTTGAACAGAAAAGTGTTCACGGGTGAAATAAGATCTTGCTTTTATTCCTGACCCCTATTTCTCTTCAGCCTCCAGCTTCCTAACCTGACTTACTAACCATGTCTGTGGGCTTGTGCCCCACTCAACAAACAGTTCATAAGCTGTTCCCTGATTGGGCTGGGAGTTGTCTCAATTATGGGTCATCTGGTTGTGATGCCTTGTATCTGTGGTCAGGACCACTCGTTGGGTCCTGTCTATGTCTTGCTTGCCCAGACCCCTGGTTCCCAACTGCTCACCTAAGATTTGGCTTCTTTTTTAAAATTTTATTTATTTACTTATTATTGAAGTATAGTTAATATACAATGTTGTGTTAGTTTCAAGTGTACAGCAAAATGATTCAGATTCTTTTCCATTATAGGTTATTATTAAAAGATACTGAGGGTAGTTCCTGTGCTATACAGTAGGTCTTTGTTACTTACCTACTTTATATATAGTAGTGTATATATAAATCCCAAACTCCTAATTTATCTTCCCTCACACCCCACTATTCCTTTTGGTAACCATAAGTTTGTTTTCTATGCCTGTGAGTCTATTTCTGTTTTGTAAATAAATTCATTTGCATCATTTTTTAGACTTCACATATAAGTGATATGGTATGATATTTGTCTTTTTCAAGATTTGGTTTCTTGCAAGGGGGAGAGGTGTGAGGGAGGGATGGATTGGGAGTTTGGGATTAGCAGATGCAAACTATTATACATAGAATGGATAAACAACAAGGTCCTACTGTATAGCACAGGGAACTATATTCAATATCCTGTGATAAACCATAATGGAAAAGAATATGAACAAGAATGTATATATATGTATAAATGAATCACTTTGCTGTACAGCAGAAATGAACACAACATTGTAAATCAACTATACGTCAATTAAAAATAAATTTAGCTTCTTGCATTAGCTTGATTTTCCTGACTTCTCACCTAACTCTGACCCCAGCTCTGCCTTGACCCTGGGCCCTCAGATGTCCCCTTGAATCTGGATCCATCAGGCCAAGCCACTGGTGCTCATTAGAAGTCCTGTCTTTGCATCTCTGTCCTGGGTTTCCAATCTTTTTGATGTACATCTTGCCCTCAGGCAGGTCTTCTTGGAGAAGAAAGGAAGGACAAATTTATGAATATATGTTCCAATATAAGTGTACTTGACTGTTGAAATAACAACAATCTCTTAGATTAAAAAGAGAAAAAAGGAACAAAAACATTCAACAAGTTGGTGAGGGGAAATGGAGGTAAGTGTTGTAAAATCTTTATACTGTATGTAATAAACATAAGGGTACTGATTAATTTAAAAATTTTATATACTAAGTATGTATGTTGCATTTTTTAGGGTATGTACTAAAAGAATAGAAACAGAGTGTATAACTGTCTAACTAATAGAAGGGAAATAGAAATAATAAAAATAAATAAATCCATAAAAAGCAATAAAGGAAAAGAAACAGAAGTAGGGCAAATATAAGCACAAAAAAAGAGTAGATTTTAAACCTGAAATATTAGAGCTTACAAGAATTTGAATGGATTAAGTTCTCTAGTAAAAACAACAGCAGCTATATTATATATGATATACATTCCTGTATGTACTATTTTCAAGAGACATGTCTAAAACACAAGGATACAAAAAGGTTAAAGACAAAAGAATGGAAAAATACAGGAGGCAAATATTAATCAACAGATGTCTTAGGAGAATTCATTAATATGAAATAAAACAGACTAAGCATTATTAAAGATAAAAAGTATAATTTCACAATGACACATTTTAATTAACAAAAACACTACAATTTAAAATACGTAAAAAACCTTTAAAAAAGCTGCAGAATACATAAAATAAAAATTGACAGAAGTACAAGAGGAAAAATAATAACCGTCAAAGCGGTAGATTGTCTTACATTGCTCTCAGTTCAGATACATCTTGCCATAAAAAAATCATAATGGCATAGAACATTTAAACCAGATTTTAAAAATTTACATAATGGATGCATATAGACATTGCATCAAACAGCTACAGAAAACATATTCCTTTCAGGCACATGTATAATGTTTATAAGAATCAATTATTTCTGGACCTTGAGTCAATCTCAATGAATTTTACTGAATTGAAATCACATCAAGTGTGATCTCCAATAAAAATACAATGAAGCTAGAATTATAAAACAAAAATTAACTATAATTTTCCCGTATATTTGGAAATTTAGACACATGCTTCCAAATAATCAAAGAAGTGTGGCTAAAAGAGAAAGTACAGTTTACCCTGAACAAAGCGGGAGGGTGGATTAGGGGAACTGACCCTCTGAGCAGTTGAAAAATCCACACCAGTGGTTTCAACCAGCAACCATCTGTGGATTCAACCAGCAGCGGGTTGCGTAGTACTGTAGTATTTACTATTGAAAAAAAATATATAGGTGGAGTCGTGCAGTTCAAACCAGTGCTGTTCAAGGGTCAACTGTATAGTGCTAAGTAGAACATATTTTGAAAACAATAGTGAAAATCCTGTTTAAATTTGAGACATACAGCCAGTGGTGTTCTAGAGCTGCCTTGTATCAGCTTGCAAGAGCCAAACATTGAATATTCAGGACATTTTCCCACCGGCTATTAATCCACCGCTGGCCTGAGATCAGTTGTGATGAAGTATTTACAACACAGAAATATGAAATTGGCATGCTACACATCAGGACTTTTTATTTTCCTCTCTTTTCTTTTCTTTCTTTTCATCCTTCTTCCTTCCTTCTCTTTCTCTCCCTTTCTCCCTTCTTTCCTTTCTCCCTTCCTCCCTCCCTCCCTTCCTTCCTTCCTTTCGCAAATTAGTTAACAGAACGCTAAGAGATGCAGTTAACATATTATATAGAGGGAAATTTATAGTCTTTTGAGAGTTTGTTTTTAGATTGGATTAGATGGATTTAGATGGATTAGAAAAAAACAAATGCTGGAAATTCCATCTTCGGGAACTAGGGGAAAAAAGCAATGCAAAATCCAAGAAAGTAGAAGAAAGAAAACAATTAAGATAAAAAAGATAAATTAATGGCATAGAAAAATATTATACAAAATAGAAATATAATAAAGAGAAAAAACAAACCCAAAAGGTCACTCTTTGAAACTAAGAAAAAAATGGACCAACCTCTGGTGAGATTGACCAAGAAAATAAAGAAGAAATGCACAAATAATCAACATCATGAGTGAAAAATTGGACATTACTACAGACACGGCAAATATTGAAAAGATAATAGAATATACAAAAATCTTAACACCAATATATTTGAAAATGGACGCAAAATGTATACATTCCTGGAAAAGTATAACATACCAAAACCCTTCTCATGAAGAGATAAGAATCCTGACTTTTCCTTTAGTTAGTAAAACAAAAATTTCTTATCCAGAGCTCTCTAGGTCCACGTGGTTTACCAGTAAGGTCTATAAATGTTCAAGAGAGAAATATTTCCAATTTATACACATTCCTTCAGACAATAGAATAAAAGGGCAAATCTACCATTATGCTTTGTGATACTACCCGTCATCTTGATTCTAATGCTCAACAAAGGCAAAACGAGAGAGGAAAACTAGAGCCCAATCTCACTCATGAATGTAAATGCAAAACGTAAACTATAATTAGTAAACTGAATGCAGCAATATACATAAAAAATACATCATGACTAATTTGTGTTTATCTTAGGAATGTAAGATTAGTGTCACTTTGGAAAAGCAATTCATGGAATTCACCACATTACAAGAAAAAAATGGGAAAAAATGGGGTGATTATCACAGAGATGCAGAGAAAGTATTTAGTAAAAGTCAATAATCATTCATAATAAAACTCTTATAAAAATAGAAATAGAATGAAATTTCCTTAACCTTACAAAGGGTACCTACTACAATCTTATTGCAAACGTCACATCAAATGTTGAAACTTTGAGAGCTCTCATTTTGAAATTTGGAACAAGACAAGAATTCCTGTTATTGCTACTTCTATTCAGCTTTGTCCTGGAGTTCCCTGCCTGCTCAGTGAAACAATGAAAAGAAATAAAAGGTATGAGAATTGAAAAGCGGAGAAAAACAGCTGTCATTATTCACAGATGATTTAATTATGTGTAGAAAATCTGAAGGAATCCATAGAGAGATTACTGTAATTATTACGAGGCTTTGACACGGTTGTACTATTCACATTCAGTACTTAAACAATACATTTAATTCATATAATCGAGCAACAGATTGAAAGTGAAATAAAAGAGCTACCATTTAGAATAGCATAAAACAAGATGATATCCTTGGGAACAGTACTAACAATATATTTTTGTCTAAGACATCTACGGAGAAAATTATAAAGTGTTACTGAGAGACATTAAAAAAGAAAGCTAAGTGGAGAGGTATACCAAGTTTATGAATCAGAATAATTTTTATAAAGATGCCACTTGTCCTCAAGTTGAGTTATAAATTTAATGCATACCCAAGCAAAATTCCATGATTTTTTAAAAAAAACTTGGCAGGCTGGTTTTGAAACTTATATGGATATGCAAAGGGTTAATAAGAATATCCAATATCCAAAACACTCTTGAAGAAGTAGAACTCTCTGGCTCTACCAGATTTCAAGATCAGCAGGGAAAATAAGAAGTTTCCAACAAATTGCGGAGACAGGCATCCATGTAGAAAAAACAAAGTTGGATCTTTACCTCATACCATCCTAAAAATGTCGATTTCAGTTGGTTAAAAGACTAAACGTGAAAGGGAAATCAATAAGGAAAGATACTGTCATGATCTTGGGGTAAAAATTTCCTAAACAAGACACGAAAAACACAAACCATAAAGAAAAAAATTATAAATTTGTTCTACATTAAAATCAAGACATCCTCTTCATCAAATGGTATCAAAGGTAAAAAGATAAACCATGAAGTGGGAGATAATATTTACAACACACAAAACAAACAACACACTATTATTCAAAATACTTATAGAATTCTTCCAAAATCGCTAAGACAAAGGCAGACAACCTAACAGGAAAAAATGGGTAAAAGGTTTAAACAGATACTTCACAAAAAGGAAATTTCCAGTTAAATATAAGATTAATAATCTGTGGACTAAAATACAATCATAATGGAATTCCTTCCATACCCCACTCAATGGGCAAACGTTTGAAAAGTCTGATAACGAAGGAGCGATGGAACATTTTGAACTCTCCTCGACTGCTGAAGACCATGGAAGTTGGTACAACTACTTGGAAATCAGTTTGGCATTATTTAATATATTACCTATAAATAAAAATACCCAGAAATGTAACCCTAGGTATATATCCTAGCGAAGTTTGTTCAGATGGGCACAAAGTAACCCAAGAATGTTCATAGCTGCGCTGTTTATAATTATTCCAACTTTGATACAACCCAAATATTCATCAACAATAGAGTAGATGAACTACTCTGTAGTTTGTCATGCAATGGAATAACACAGGTACAGGTAGACCCATGGATGAATCCCACAAGTGCAATGTCAAATGAAAGACCCCAGACAGAACAGTTCCATTTCTACAAACTTCAAAACCAAGAAGCCAGACTTTAGAGTTGCGTACATGAGTGGTAAAACCGTAAAGAAAATGAACGGAATCATGACCCTCAAAGCCAGCACAGCAGTTAACTCTAGGAAGAAAGGGCAAAATTGTCATCAGGAAGGGGCGCCTGGGATCTTCTAAGGTGCTGGCAGTGTTCCTTTTCTTGTCCTGGCTGGTGGATTATCTGGGTGTTCTCTTATTTTATTCATTTATTTGTTAAACTGTATACATGTGTTTTATGTACTTTTCTGTATCCACGCATCATAACTTTTTTAA
Source organism: Aethalodelphis obliquidens (assembly GCF_003676395.1). Lineage (NCBI taxonomy): Eukaryota > Metazoa > Chordata > Mammalia > Artiodactyla > Delphinidae > Aethalodelphis > Aethalodelphis obliquidens. The sequence goes on along the minus strand of NW_020837980.1, from coordinate 17,826,201 downwards.
ATAAAGGGGGAAAAGTTTGCATTATCATCACTGGATGCCAGTTTCCATGTGCTGATGCCATACAGGTATTGACTCACAGAAGTCATAGAAGAACAGCCTAGCTAACTTCTTGGTAAGGGATGCATGGGAAGCACCCCAGGGGAGTCCATTTGGGAGCTGAAGATGCCCAGAATCTGAGAAAGACTTTTGGAGAAAATTACCTGTGTAGGCGTTTCTATTCATCATTCCAGCTTCTAACAATCTTGGAACCCAGCAGTCACTTACAAACATAGACTGAGCCCCACCAACGTGCGAGGCATGGGGCTAGGTGCTGGGATGGATACAGAGCCCAGTGAGATGTGGGCTTCAGCGAGCTTACGCTCAGAGAGGAGGAGGAAACCACTGATTACAGTAGGATGCCGGCTAGTCTCAAGTGGGTCTTGTGTGGGAAGTATTCCCAGAAAAGATGACACCTGAGTTCTGTGTTAGGGGACAATTGCCAGACATATGTGGAATAGTGAAGGATCATTCAAGAGAATGAAGCAGTGTGTGGATAAGTGAGAAGCAGCGGGTGCCTTCCAGAAACAACAAACAGCTCTGACTGTCTGGACTGTCCTGAGTGCGTATGTAGGGTTGATTTTATAAGAAGGTTTACTGCGTGAACCCCATCCATTCCTGGCATGACGAAATTAAGGGTTATTTAAGGAAATATTTTAAGCTTTCAGGACCCCTGAAAGTATTCCTAGAAGGGATTTAAGTGTAAAGATCAATAGGAATTTCGATACATTTTTACTAAGTGCCTACTATATGCAAAACAGGGGCTGGACAGGCAAGTATCAGAAGCAGGATGTGGGGAAGTAAGATAAAAAGTATTTCTGTAACCAGGACATGGAAGCAGCCTAAATGTCCACGGACAGAGGAATGGATAAAGAAGATATCGTTCATGTATACAATGGAATATTAACCATTATAAAAGAACGATATTATGCCTTTTGCAGCAACATGGATGGACCTAGAGATTGTTATACTGAGTGAAGTAAGTCAGACAGAGGAAGATAAATATCATACGATATAGCTCATGTGTGGAATCTAATAAAAGGGTACAAATGAACTTAACTACAAAACAGAAATAGAGTTACAGATGTAGAAAGCAAACTTATGGTTACCAGGTGGGAAGTGGGGGGAAGGATAAATTGGGAGATTGGCATTGACATATACACACTACTGTATATAAAATAGATAACTAATAAAGACCTGCTGTATAGCACAGGGAACTCTACTCAATACTCTGTAATGACCTATATGGGAAAAGAATCTAAAGAAGAGTGGATATATGTGTATGTATAACTGATTTACTTTGCTGTACACCTGAAACTAACACAACATTGGAAATCAACTATTCTCCAAAAAAATTTTTTTGAAAAGGGGAAAAAAAGGATGTTTTTGTTGGGGCTCATGAAACATGAAGGTGACAATAATGCTTTACCTCTGTATGTCATATTGCCATTTAAATTTTTTTTCACAAGCATCTCATTTGGTTTGAGGTGGAGAGGACCTGACCAGAGGTTTTGCCTGACAGCTCTGCCGGTGATTGACGTTGTGTCCTACACACTATTAGCAGCACATCTCTGTCGTGGGCTGCTGACCCCTGTCTGGGGTTTATTAGAAGTTGGAGGAAGATCAGACAATTTGCTTGTCTTGCAGGGTTACTATGTTGCCTGGAAGACAGCGGCTTAGCCCCTAAGGGCCTGGATTTTCCCTTGGGTAAAATTGCTTTGAAATCCTTAGCGGAAAGGTTTTTTTCTACAAGGGCCTTTTCTTTCATTTTTCTTTTTTCCTTTTTTTCTTTTTCTTTTATTTATTTATTTATTTTTGGTGCGTTGGGTCTTCGTTGCTGCACGCAGGCTTTCTCTAGTTGCGGCGAGCTGGGGCTACTCTTCATTGCCGTGCGTGGGCTTCTCATTGCAGTGGCTTCTCTTGTTGCGGAGCACAGGCTCTAGGTGTGCAGGCTTCAGTAGTTGTGGCACATGGACTCAGTAGTCGTGGCTTGTGGGTTCTAGAGTGCAGGTTCAGTAGTTGTGGCTCATGGGCTTAGTTGCTCCGTGGTGTGTGGGATCTTCCCGGACCAGGGTTCGAAACTGTGTCCCCTGCATTGGCAGGCAGATTCCCAACCACTGCGCCACCAGGGAAGCTACAAGGGCCTCTTCAATAGAACATTTGCCAAGAGAGAACTAGAAAAAGAATAATCCTGTAAATGTCATCGGGCTGAGGAAGACAGAAATGAAGGCCCACGCAAGCAATTCTACTAGGTTTACCCAGAAACAAAGGACCATTGGAGGTCTGTAATGCCTTCCACTTGCAGCAGAGTGTCCTGAAAACAGCCCTAAGTAAAAAGATGTGTTTTTAGCATTGGGCCAATTGCTACTTAGCTGTGTGGCTTTAGGCAAGTTATCCAACCTCTCTGAGACTCAATTTTCTCATCTGTAAAATGGGGATGAAAACTTCTACCCATCTCAGTGATTATGGCAAGAAATGAGATTAATGTCTGGGAAAATCAGCTTGTCTCAACCAAGGAAATTATTGTTGTTGTTGTTTGTTGTTACTGAGACGTTTTGTAGGATGGGCTTGGGAGGTCTGTTGTCAGGACGGGTTTATTTTTTATTTTTTGTCTCCTGCAAGGTAGCTCTGAATTCTGTCTACTGAATAGCAAATTGCTACTTTGTTTTTTTGTTGTTTGACACTTAGGTTCTCATCCTAAAATTCTGTTTACTTAAATATTTCAGTCTCTTAGCATTTCAAAAGAGTATTTTTTAAAAAAAGAATAGAGACACAATTGCTCCTTTTTCTAGGCTCAGCAGTTATGTATTAAATTATGCTCATATACGAACAGAGAGAAAAAACAAAAAATAAGACATTCGCTTGACAACAGAAATAGGAAGTATCTGTAAGTTTTTAAATCAATGCCTGGCCTTGGTGGTTAATTTCACATGCATAATTTCACCCTTGCATGAAAGCCAGGTATGAAAATGACAGTCCCCAAGGGAAGGTTTTGTAATCCTAAACGATTCCAAAGAAGTCTCTGCTTCAATCTAATAGTCTTGCCTGTTTTTTTTAAGGAACATCTTTTTTTTAAAATAGATTTTATTTATTTAGGCTGTGTTAGGTCTTTGCTGCTGCATGTGGGCTTTCTCTAGTTGCGGTGAGCAGAGCTACTCTTCGTTGCAGTGCGCGGGCTTCTCACTGTGGTGGCTCCTCTTGTTGCAGAGCATGGGCTTCAGTAGTTGTGGCATGCGGGCTCAGTAGTTGTGGCTCTCAGGCTCTAGAGTGCAGGCTCAGTAGTTGTGGCTTGCTCAGCGGCATGTGGGATCTTCCCAGACCAGGGCTCGAACCCGTGTCCCCTGCATTAGCAGGCAGATTCTTAACCACTGCACCACCAGGGAAGCCCTGATAGTCTTGTTTTAAGACATGGAGTGACAGGAGTTCCCTACAGCTTTGAAGACCGGAAACCAGGAGGTTCTAACCGACTTTGAATTCTAGATCTTGACTTCCCTGTCTCTTCTTTGGTAATGTTACAGCCCCGGTGCAGTTGGGTTCTAGAGGACATTTGATTAAAATGTTATTTTTAGCGAATACATAATTTCCTACAGTAAAATTCAAAAACCCAAGAGAGCAGCTGAGGCTTGTAACTGTGTAAGGCTGTAGGCCACTGGTGTCCAGCAAAATATGAACAAGAGGGAAAGGGGGAAAGAACTGGTACTCGAAACGCGCCCCGGCCTTGAGAAAATGACGCCAGAGCCCCGGCCTCCAATACGCCACCTTCTCTGGCGCGAGGTTGTAAGCCCGCCTGCAGGAACCCACCGTCCAAGCGACCTCTCATTCTCCAGGATGGGAAGAAGCCCCGCAGAGGGACTGTGGCCTAGATGTCAGGCATCTGGCAGGCTGCAGAGAGAAAGGAGGTGCTGAGTTTCCTGCCTTGATCAGCACAGGCCTAAATTTGCCGTGATATGATTCAGTGTGCTTCCCAGAGCACTGGATATAGTTGCAGCTCTGAGTCAGCCTCAGGCCCCACTCCCTCCCTCGTGGCTCTATAAGCCGCGCGGGGCTGAGTGTCTCACCAGGGCTCACTTGCTCCCCATGTCAGATCAAGGCCCTCCTTAGGCCTGACCTCTTGTGCCCAGAGCGTGCTTTCAAAGAGATGCTGGCCCGGTCGATAGGAACACCAAAGTCTCTGTTGTCTGTTAAGTCTGAGGAATGGAGAGTTCTTTCTGGTTAACTCAGATTATTAGAGGCTTAGATCAATCTGTTAATAAAGGTTTACCATTCATAACATTTGTCCATTTCCAGATGTCAAGGGATTGAAGTAAACCTGCTATTCACTTACTGTGTTTCTAGTGATAGGGATAGAGTAGGATAATTAAACAGTCAGTTTAGAAATTCCACTAGGTGATTAAAGACAGAAAGGGAATTTTAAGGGAGTTTGGAAGACTGTTGTAAGCTAATGACCCCTCAAGAAAATAATCCAGTAACCTAGCAATAGTCTGCACTACCTTGAAGGAAGACCAGGTGCATGCGAGCACCAGACACACTCAAGCCACAAACCCTGAGAGTTAAAACACAAGACAGTAGATATGGGGGCTGAATCTCGTTACATGAAGCCAGAGAGTTAATAGTTCTTGAAGAGTAGCATTCCTGAATGTGGCCAAGACAGAAATATAGGTGAAAGGGGAAGGAAACTAGGTGAAAGGGGGCATTATACGGAAACCTGAGATGAATGGCCGTATTTAATATATGTTACCACACTTTTGCTAATATACATGATTTAAATAACGCCATGACAGTCCCAGTTAAACCATATAGGGCCAAAGGAGGAACTAATGATGGAAGCCTTGACGTCTGCCCAAGAATGATGAAGAAGGTGGTCTTCTCCCCTCCCCACTTTCTCTTTGATTGCAAAAATGTAGCCCTCTTTCTTCTCAGGGCTGCGCTCCCTCGCCTGCCCGCTGGTGTCTCTCACAAGCATCCTATGCTAATAAACTCACTCTTTACCTGTCACTTTGCCTCATACTGAATTCTTTCTGCACCGAGACAGAAGAACCTGAGCTTCAGCAAGTCCTGACACTAGGTGAGAGGTTTCAATGAAAGGACAGTGGGTTTCAGTCCCCTCCTAAGCTAGGGATTGTGGGTTTGAGCCCCAATCTTGATGTTGGCTGGGTTCAAGCCCCATCCGAGAAGAGGTGCAGTTTCACTAGTGTTTAGGTTCGTATCTTAAAGAAGTTGGAAATCTAGCTGGTTAACAATCTAAAACACATGTAACAATGAAGAAGGCTTGACCAAGATGAAAACGGATCTAGAAGGACAGCCATGAAGAAGGTAGTTGTGGTCAGAGATGATTTTCGGGAGGAAGTGAGGTACCCCCAGAGCTCTGAAGGACCAGTAGGATTTACCTGGCATGCCGGTGGAGAATAAACAGGAAGAGCCGGGGAGTGCATGTGAGAGAATTGCTAATACCAAAACAGGAGAGAAAATAATTTAATCTTTCTTTGCTTTCTCAGAAGGCTTATTAGGACTTTACAGAACTCCAGGATCCTTCTAGATCACAATGTTCAGAAGCCATCAGAGGGTGCCGGCTGATAGCTGAGGCTCTGAGAGAAGAGAGGGCTGACAGCCTTCATTTTAGTTCCTGGGTCTCCTTTTGGAGACATGAAAACTAAATTTTTTGTGTGTGTGTGGTACGCGGGCCTCTCACTGTTGCGGCCTCTCCCGTTGCGGAGCACAGGCTCCGGACGCGCAGGCTCAGCAGCCATGGCTCACGGGCCCAGCCGCTCCGCGGCATGTGGGATCTTCCTGGAGCGGGGCACGAACCCATGTCCCCTGCATCGGCAGGCGGACTCTCAACCACTGCGCCACCAGGGAAGCCCCTAAAATGTTTTTAAAATCAAATAAAAGAAACTTTATTTGTTGGGTTAGTGAAAGGATCAGGGCATATGAGTCTGGTCGGGGAACTAGCCTCTTCCCCCAGAGTCATCCTCGCTCACTTGGTAACCATGGGTCACACAGGAAATAGCTCTCTGCCTTAGCCTGAAAAATGGAACTAATAACAAGTCCCCTTGTGTGTAAATAAAATGGCCTCAGGGATAAGCACTATGAATATTATTCCTTACACTCCTTGGAAGAAAAGATTAAAATAGTTTCAAAGAATTATAGTTATGATTACAGATGCCTGGAGACCGAGGGCTGATTTTTCGATTCAGTGATTTCGTAAATCCTTCATGGTGTCTTAGAATTGAAAGCAATATTCCAATTGGAATTAGAATTGGAAGAGGATCATCTACTGGGGAAATCTTGGGCTTTGGAATCAGAAAGGCTTGACCTTGAATCCCTGATCAATCGCTTATCACCAGCACCATCTTTCTTTCCTTCATTAAAGAAATACGTATTAAGCTCCTGTGATGTGTTCTGATAAATTATCTAAGTTCCTGGAGCCTCAGTTTCCTCATCAATAAAGATTAAAGTATAACCTCTTAAGGTCATGAGAGTGACTGGCATATAGTAGACCTATAATTCACATTAGTTTTCCTCCTTTAATGAATGAATGAGGGAATTAAATAAGACATGGCTACTTAAGAAGCTTAAAGTATGTGATGGGAGGAAAGGCAAGGCAGAATGCATCTGGTGTTAGAGACGGGATACAAAGGAGCTGAGATTGTCTGAATGGACAGAAGGGAATTGACTCAAGGACTGGGGCCATGATGGTTGAATGGAGAAAGTGGATCCTTATCCGCTGCTGCAGTGTGGCCCATAACCAACAGGATGCTGTGAAGTGATACAAGGAGGTGTCCCACGTCACACTTCGCCTTGTTTCCCATTTATTAGTTTAACATTGGCATTTGCATCCAAGCATCCATCCATTCTTTCCTTTATTCATTTATTCATATTGAAGAAACATTTATCACCCTCCTTCCCTGAGTCAGGCATTTATCTAGTGCTGGGAATACAACCAAAGTACTTAAAGAAGAGTGGAGAAGAAAGACAAGTAAACAGACAGTTATAAATCATCGTGATGGAGACTAAGATGGGACCAGACACAGACCTGAACACTTCCTGAGGGTCACACAAAACTGGGTGCTGGCTCTGGCTTTGCCACTCACTGGCCGTGGTATCCCAGGGAAAACGATGAGGAATCATGTACTTAAAAGCTCTTTGGAATCTGTGTTATGCCATATAAATGCGCATTTTAATATATTAACCGTCAGTGAATTCATCATCTTATATTATCCCATCAGATCTGATCCTCTTTTAAATGTTTCTGTAATAAATAGTAGCTGGCGCACAGATTTCATGGTCATTCCTGTCATTTTTATTTCATGACGTGGCTTCTTTTTGAACCTCTGTAAAACCTTGTCTTCTAGTTCTTTCTACCAATGTGGTTGTATCCACACCTGTGTGTTCTGTGTCAGATAGAATTTTAGGGACGTCTAATAAGGTTTTTTGTTTTGTTTTGTTTTTCTTGTGGTACGCGGGCCTCTCACTGCTGTGGCCTCTCCCGCTGCAGAGCACAGGCTCCGGACGCGCAGGTTCAGCGGCCATGGCTCACGGGCCCAGCCGCTCCGCGGCATGTGGGATCTTCCCTGACCGGGGCACGAACCCGCGTCCCCTGCATCGGCAGGCGGACTCTCAACCACTGCGCCACCAGGGAAGCCCTCTAATAAGGTTTTAAATTGCCTTTGGAAAGAGATAAGGAGACTGATCACTAATGAGGGAAAGACTCAGGCACAAAGATTAGAGGGGAGTCTCAAGTGTTCCAGAAAGATCACAGTAAGAACATGAAGGGTGGGGTTTAGCAGCATAAAGGGAACAGAGATGGAAATAAAACCTAGAATAGAATGAGTTGCGAGTAAGGGCAGAGGAAGAGACAGATACAGCCATCCAGCTGGTGGAGGAGAGAAAAAGGTGCCTCCCATTTTAAACAGCTTATCTCCTCTATCTGCAATATTTCTGCCGATGTCTGAATAGAGAGAAAGATGTATGTGTGTGTGAGTGTGTGTGTGTTTGTTAATAACAGTCGTCTATTTATAGACCTTAAATTATACACCATGAAAGCCTCTCTGAGACAAGATGTGTTATTTTGCTGCCAGAAGGAAAAGTTAAAGAAAAAACTACCAAAAAAGGGGGCTTCTGGATGTCTTTCTTCCTTTCCTCATCCTCTCTGTCCATCTTCTCATGGTTAATGACAACTGTCAATTCTGTGTTTTGGAGACAAAATTCCAAAGAGGTGAAAGGAGACAGTCGAAGATCTTCCTCCAGAATTAGGGGTCTCCATGGTTTCCAAATCACATCATTTCCCAGCTGAATCAGAAGGGAGGTTGGACAGCATCCTTTCCATTTCAGAGGATGCTCTTTCCACCAGGGTGCCCACCAGGCCATCATTCCTCTTTCCAACTCCGATTGTCTCATCACATATGAAACAAGAAGTTTCCCTTACCTTTTCCTCTAACCTCATCTTTCCAGAGAAGGGGCTGAATCCCTGAATGACCTCAAGATGACCTTCAGGTAAAAGGACTTCATACTTGGTTCCAAGTTTGTAGAATTTAGAGAAGAGTGTGCCTAAGAGTGTGAGCTTTGGTGTCAGACCCAGATCTCCCAGTTATCACTGTGTGACTTTAGGTACATGATTCTTTATACCCTGGTTTCCTCACCAGTAAAATGAGGATAATAATGGAACTTCTCACATGGGGACTAGTGTGGAGATTGAATGAGGTAATACATGTAAAGCACTTAGCAAAGAGATGGAACGTAGGGAACTCCCTGGAGGTCCAGTGGCTAAGACTCTGCGCTTCCACGGCAGGGGGCACGTGTTTGATCCCTGGTTGGGGAACTAATATCCCACATGCCACATGGTACAGCCAAAGAGAAAAAAAAAATAAAAAACAAAACAAAAAGAAAAAAATAGATGGAACATAGTAGTTCTAATGATTTTTTTTCTTATTATCATAGATTTCTAATGGGTTAGAAAAGCTGACTCCAAGGACAAGAGTTTTAGATGGGAACCTCAAATGCAGTGTCCACTCCCTCTGAGGCCCTTCACGTGCAAGGTATTGATGGAAGAGATGGGGATCAGCCAATAGCCTACCAGTCAGTCTATAGATGGTCTTATTGAGGATGTCAGCATCAAGGGAAAAAGACAATAGTGGGAGGGATGGGGGAAAGTGGCCAGGGGCCATCAGAGAGTATCAGAGAGAGGCTGGGCCTCTTCCTTTGACGAGAAAGAACTCACGTCTTCTGTCCTCCCCTTCCCTCTATAGGCCATGGAGGTATCAATTTTGAGCTCCTACTCTCTACAAGGAGGGACCACTTGCCAAGTTCTGTAGCCTGAAATGACTTACCCATCTCATATACCAGCCCTCTGACCTTCACCCATATAAAGTTTGGCTTCTGTTCAACTTCTTGATCACCTTTTGCTAGTAATTTAACATTTTCTTTTATGAACTATTTTGACTATTATTTTATTGGATTCAACGACTCCTCCACAATTTGAGAGCAGATTATGATTGCCATTTGCAGAGAAGTCAAATGTTTTCTCCAAGGTCCGACGTTTAGAAATTGGCTTCCTAAGTCCAAAGAAGGGGGGTGCTTTTCCTGCTGCATCACTGGACTGGTTCTTTGTAGTAACTTTAATCTTTCTTTTGCTCTCACATATACATTCAGATACACAAGAACTTACACATTTAAAAAATCACCAAAGCATTATGTATTAAGAATTTCTGTCTTAGTGTTAAGTTGAACAATATATTCTCTTATTTCCTTTCCCCATAGGGGAAACACAGGCCCTAAAAATTAAGTCTGAGAAGATCCATTAAGGCAGGCATAAATGAAGCCTCTATTAAAATCTAGCCTCTAAGCAAAACGTTCCATCCTCACATCCTTTGTAAACAACCCAAGGGTACGATTAGTATCTTATATATTTTATTTCCTATAATGTTTATGACAGTGCTCTGAATTTAGCAGCATTTCAACAAGTGTAATAAATGAAACTGATTCAAAGCATCTTAGCGTGGGAGGTGGGATAGGGAGTCCTCTTATGCTGATGTGTGCAGCAATGTTAGTAACATTAATGGTTTTTACTGATTATATAATGCTACATAAGGCACATTACAAAGACTATCTCTAATTCTCAAAATCATCCTGAAAGGTAGATACTGTTCCTATTTTACAGTTGGGAAAACTGAGGCTCAGAGAGGTTAAATAATCTGTCTAATTAACTAGGTAAGTATGAGGCAGGGTAGGAATCTAGGACATGCTAGTATTTTGGTTTGGGGTTTTTTTTTACTCCCTTAGTTTTTTTTTAATTCATTTTTTATTGAAGTATAGTTGATTTACAATGTTGTGTTAGTTTCTGGTGTACAGCAAAGTGATTCGGTTATATATATATATACACACACACACACACGCACACACACATACACACACACACACATATATATATATATATATTCCTTTTTCATATTCTTCTCCATTATGGTGTATTACAGGATATTGAATATAGTTCCCTGTGCTATACAGTAGGATCTTGTTGTTTGTTTTATATGTAGTAGTTTGTATCTGCTAATCTCAAACTCCTAATTTATCCCTCCCCACCCCCGTTCCCCTTTGGTAACCATAAGTTTGTTCTCTATGAGTCTGTTTCTGTTTTGTCAATAAGTTCATTTGTGTCATATTTTAGATTCCAGATATAAGTGATATCGTGTGGTATTTGTCTTTCTCTTTCTGACTGACTTCACTTAGTATGATCATCTCTAGGTAGGATGCCCCAGTTTTGTGTAGTTTTATGTGGATCCAACACCCCCAGGCCACCACTTTCATCACATTGGTTCCAGTGCAGTTCTCTGACCTCCCACAATATACTTCTCTCCATCAGCAGAGTTGGGGTCATGCTTCCCATGTGTGTGTGTGTGTGTGTGTGTGTGTGTGTGAGAGAGAGAGAGAGAGAGAGAGAGAGAGAGCTGGTGGGCCCTGCGTGGGAGCCACTGTTGAGAGAACTTGAAAAGTGGGAGGGGGGAATCTTCTTTTACTAAGCAAGGATCTAAGAGCTGTTGTCAAGGAAGAATCCCAGGCCTTCCATAAAAGGAAGGCCTCTCTTCCTCTGCTGGCAGCAAGTGCTGCTTTGAACAGCGAGCCTGACATTTTTCCTGGCTCGCCTGTACTTGGGCAGCTTTGGAAAGGAGGCCCCCAGGGGTGGGCATGGGGGGAGTGACCTGGAACCAGCAGGTGGAACCTTTGCTTGAAGGCACAGGGCATCATGGGAGGCAACGCTCAGCAAAGCAGCAGAGCTGAGCTCACCAGCCACGCCAGGTGACAGGTCACCTGCCCGCCAATCCTCTCAAGATCTACCTGGGAGACTTTCCCAATATGCCACAATTCTGCCTAAATGTCCTTCCATGAATCCCCATCATTACTGGATAAAACCCAACTTATTTTGCCTGACAAGTGAGGGCTTTTTCCTGAGCTGACCTTTGCTTGTTTTATCAGCCCTTCATACCAGTATCTCTCTGGCTATTTCCAAGTGCTTGTCTGCTTCTGAGCAGAGTAGGCTTTCCTGTGCCCCTGTGATTTGCAAAGAGTGTTTCCTCTGTCTGGTCTGCCACCCTCCTGACACGTACCAAAACCCTTATAGGCCTGCGAGTCACACTCAGAGTTTTCACACAAGCATTTCAGATCAAGACCAGGCCTCCCCGCCACCAGCTTGTCAGTTATGACACACCCTTGGCAGTACTTCCTTCTTTCTCAGTCTCCCACCCACCCCAACCCTAAAGGAGCCAGACTTTAAAGAGAGAGGTGGAGTGGGTATGTTCCCAGTTTAGACTATGCCGCTCTCTCCATTCCAAAACCTCTAAGGAAAAGTGAAATGTACCAGGTAGCATCTTTCAACTTCCCTCTCTTAGTCCATTCAGGCTGGTATAACAAAAATGCCCTAGACTAGGTGGCTTACAAACAACAGAAATTTATTTCTCACAGTTCTGGAGGCCAGGAAGTCCAAGATCAAGGCACCAGCAGATTTGAGGTCTGGTGAGAGCCTGCTTGCTAGTTCGTAGATGGCCATCTTTTCACTGTGTCCCCAAATGGCAGAAGGAGACAAGAGAGCTCTCTGGTATCTTTCTTATAAGGGCACTAATCCCATTCAAGAGGGCTCCACCCTCATGACCTAATCACCTCCCAAAGGTCCCACCTCCTAATGCCATCACTTTGGGCATTATGATTTAACATGTGAATTTGGGGACCCACAAACATTCAGTCTAGGGCTTCCCTGGTGGTGCAGTGGTTAACAATCTGCCTGGCAATGCAGGGGACACAGGTTCGAGCCCTGGTCTGGGAAGATCCCACATGCCGTGAAGCAACTAAGCCCCTGTGCCACAACTACTGAGCCTGCACTCTAGAGCCTGCGAGGCACAACTACTGAGCCTGTGTGCCACAATTACTGAAGCCCACGTGCCTAGAGCCTGTGCTCTGCAACAAGAGAAGCCACCACAATGAGAAGGCCGCGCACTGCAATGAAGAGTAGCCCCTGCTCACCACAACTAGAGAAAGCCTGCATGCAGCAACGAAGACCCAATGCAGCCAAAAATAAAAATAAATTAAAAAGTAAATAAATTTATAAAACAACAACAACAAAAACCCATTCAGTCTACTGCATGTCCTTACCTCACCTCACCCTGAACTTCCTGAGGAAAGCAGAGGATATTAGATTTAAATCAAGCTTAAGATCTAAGTTTTAAGTACAAGTGATTTTTTTTAAAACCTGAGAATGATGAAACCCAGCCCAAGATGTTACTGAAGGAAAGACACAAGGATTGGAAGGCAGTTTATATCTGGCAGACTACCCCCAAAACTGACTACATTCAATTCTCATTTCTGATTCTGACTGAGAGTCAGTTCCTCTGTCCCCCTATCACTCTCTCAAGTGTTATGTGGAGCGATGTTCTTCAAGGGGGTGTATAAACAGCTGTGTGTCCCACGCACACACTTGCAGGGCTGATGATTCATCACCAGCTTTCACCGTAGGTTTCCCGCTAGTATTATAAACAACTAGGGAACACCTGTGCTGACGGAAGCATCTTCGTTAGCTCATGAATCCTCTCAACCACCTGAGGTCTGATTCTGCCCATTTGTGCTGATGAGGCTCACAGTTACACTGTTTGCCCAAAGTCACGAAGCTGGCAGGTTCTGAGGCTATCAGTCAAAGCCACCACTGGTTCCCAGCTCCACAGTCCTTCTACTGTGCCACCGATACGTTCAGTTCAAGAGAAGCATTTATTAAGTGCCCGCTGTGTATCGGGCACCATGCTCAGAGCCAGGACACGTAGATGAAGAACGCTCCATTCTTGCTTTGGTGCAGCTCGTGTTACTCTGGGGCAAACACACCACGGAGACTTTGTTCAGTGTGTCATGGTGAAGATGATGGTGACGGTCTGCATCGGGAGCGATGGGGGCACAGAGGAGGGACGCTGAAACCTACCACGAAGGGGTGATGCCTGAATAAGGAGCTGGGCTTTTCAGTATGAGTTTACCCAGGTGAAGGGCTCAGGGGACGGAGATGCTCTGCAGTGGGAGATGCCCATGTGCACAGGTACCGTCTCTCCACAGGTGCAGATTGGGCGGCCTGGTTGTAGCATCCCCTCCCCCCTCTTGCTCTGGGGACATTATCGTTCATTTGCCCTTTAGTCTCAATCTGTGCCCATGCTAGGTGTTTTTCTTTTTTAAAGTTCTATCTCAAAGTGAGGAACAGAGAACAAGGTCCAGAAGAAATATCAAGTACTCTTTGGGAGGAGATGCGGATGGGGGAGGATTATTTTAAGGGGCAAGAGGCCCATTTCCTGAATCCTACAAAATGTGCCACATAGACTAATACCTGTTGCACCTGTCCTAAGGTTGGTGCTGGGAGGTGCTGTGGAGGAAACACAGACCATCAAGGTGATAAAAATATGTTAAGGCTACTGTGGCTGATGGAAGGAAGAGGCTGTGCGCATCTCTAGAAAAGCTCCGTATAATCAGAAGCTGGATTTACTCAGGGATGTTTGGGTTTTATAGCTACCCACTCATAGCTATAAAAAAGGGTTTACTTTTGAAATTGCTGCTGGGGAATAATTTTTTTTTTTTTGGAAGGCTGAACTGCTTTAGTCTTTAACCCATTTTTCCCATTGAAACAATTGTTCTTGTGATACACTTTTTGAACTCAAGGTTTCATAGCCACACAAAGAAAATATAACTAAAGAGACTTGGCATGATAGAGTTTCATCCTGGAAGAGCTTACAAATGCATGTAGAAGACAGAATATACGCGAAATAATGAAACCTGTCTAATATTTTTCATTAAGTGCTACAGTCTTTGACCTGTAATCACCTAAGCTCTGTAGGTTCATATATGTGAATATGGTGTTTCCCACAGGTGGGGCCTTTGTGTGACTGCAGTCTGTCTGCACTGCTGTGATCCAGGTGCCATCCTGGTGCAGCCTGTCCAGGACCCTTGCTCTAGGCATCAGGGCCAGCTCTGAGGCACTTACTTCCCTGGTGGGAATGCCACAAGCCATTAGCATGGCAAAAGCACACCAAGGGGGGGCGGTTAAAGAAAGGAATATAGATGGACGGAGGCAGAACCACCACCATGCACAACTCCAGGGGGCGCCATTCACATGGAATATACACTTGAATACGTGGTGATTGATGCCCTCTGGAGCAGCTAACATGGCGGCCTACTGGGGGGCTATTAGAGGATGAAGAGGGGGACCAAGGAGAGGAAGCAAACATGATTGCTTTGGGCGAGCATTATTATCATCTACTTTTCTCTGTCCCCCCTCCCCCCGTCTCTCCCTCTCTTGGAATCTCAGCAACTGTCCCCCTTCCTCCCAATTCCTTCATTTCTTTCTTTCTTGGCTTTGTCCATCTAAGGGTCTCTCCCTGATGCCTCAGCCATCACCAATTTCTGGTCCTCCTCCATCTAGTGCATTTCCCCACTCTGCTTCCATTGCTTTAGCCTATGTTCTTTCCTTCCCTTTATCGTTGTCAACTATTTGGCTCATAATTTTAGGACTTACTGCCAAAGAAGGACATCAATTTTGAAACTTTGTACAAAAATGTAAAGCTAGCCTAATGAAGATGATCCCTAAATAACTCTTCTAGCTGAGAGTATTTCTCTTGGACACCTCCAGCTCTGACTCATCTCACCTCTCTGAATCCCTTCCCTGGCCTCCTGGGATGGTGAAGGAAACACTCAAATGTCTGGCCCTAACCGTGTGCCTTCCCTCCCCTCCGTGTCACCCTGGGTCCTCTTGTTCTCTTGCTGACCCAGACTCTCTGCGATCGTCTCCTTTCTGGTCCCCCCCTTCCTTGCTGATCTCCTGTCACTTTCCTCTCTCTCTGTATCCATGAAACATCACACTCCTGGACCAGCTGCCCTCGGCGCCACCCTCTCCTGCTAGAGTCTCACGTTTGATTCTTAGAAGCACCAGCCTTACCCTCAGAAGCCGAGTCCTTTGCCTCATGAAGGGTTTCCAGACAAGCCTAATCGCAAGAGTCAGAGGGAATGTCCAAAACCCAGATTCCAGGGCTCTGCCCAGCCCTAAGGAATCTGATGATCACTCCATAGCGAAAAATCCTGACCTGGTTTAAGGTCACCAGAACACTGAGGGGTGGCAAGGGCGCGGGCGCGGGAGGGCAAGGAGCTGGTCTGCAGCTCACTTAGAAGTCACATCCTCCTATCTCTGTCCCTCCAGGCTCCAGGTTAGTTAATTCTGGAGCTGGGGTGGAGGGAGGCCTGAACCCAACCAAAGCCCAGCTGAATGGTTCTGAGATCTGAATCAGCCGGAAGCCACTGCTCTGGTCCCCAGAACCCATGTCTCAGTTCCACCTGGCACCACCAATTATCTGTGCCTCTGACATAGGGTGTTTTTTTTTTTCCCTCGAAATAGGGCTATAATTAAATCCAGAATTGTACTGGAGACTTTATAGTCATGGCAAAAGCAGAACACAATGTCTGCAGACAAAGAAAAAACCTCTTTCAATAAAAATTAATTATTGGCAGCTCGTGTCCCAGTGCCGGTGGTGATGTAGGGAATGCGTATGAGGGTGAAGGCTGGGGAGGACCCCGGCAGGGAGGCGCTGGATGGCAGCTCCCACATCTCCATTCATGTGAAGCCCTCGCTGCGTCGCCCTCCTCCCCTCCCTCCCTCCCTCCTTCCCTCCCTCTGAGTAACTGCGTGTTCTCTGCGGCCCTGGAGGTTACTGCTTTTCTCTTTTCCCTCCTTCAGGGTCTGAGAAATTGAAAGCAGCCATAGAAGGGCTGGGAGAGGAGAGAGAGAGGAGAGACAAGACACAAAAGGAGACAGTGAACCTGTGATCTGCATTCCCGTTCGATCTCTCTTTCTTGCAAGTGGAGAAACCCACTGATGGGGAATATAGAATTTTGCCGGCAGTGTGTGCCTCTGCTTCCTGCCGAGGGGAGTGTGCAGGCTCCGGCTCCCCCGGTCAGCTCTGGGGGAAGATGGGAGCCTGGACACGGCCTGTGTAACACCCACGGGACAGAGCCCGCTGGGACTCGGCCTCTCCTCTTGTCCAGAGCGTGAGTCCAGATGTGCAATAGAGTCAGAAGAGAGTTCTGAGCTGCACAAGCCTCCTGGAGGGGGAGTACAGTGAAAAATCAGAGACAGGGATGTGACGGGGGAGGCAGAACGGGAGGGTCTCACTCTGTAACCTGGTCATCAGATTGGCCAGGAAAAAGGAAAAGAGCTCGTAAAATCCAAGGTGGGCACAAAGCAGGGTTGGTTATCTTCCAATTTACCCAAGGGCGTAGACATGAGGAGCGGGAACCCAGCGTCAGTTGCTCCGTCAGCATCTCGAGTTTCTTCCTGCAGTAGGTCAGGTCTTCGCCATCCGCTCTGCCTGGGGGAGGTTCCCACCAGACCACACGGAAACCCGAGATCAGAGTGCCCCGGGGCTGTGCGTCATCTAAACACACAGAGTGGAACAGAGGGCAAGGGGCTTCCTCAACAGGGTAATTCAGTGGGGCACCCCCTGGGTCAGGCTCCGCCCCCAAAAGAGCCGCTGTGCTCATTTGGGTTACGGCTCACCCAGGCCTCCGTAAGGGGCGGAGTTAAATTTCATCCACAGAAGCCGCGGAGGTACAAGACGACAACAACTCCTGGCTTGGTGGAAGGTGAAGGCTGGGAGTAGGTAACGCTGCGGGGTCATAAAGCAACAGGCAGGGGTCATGGAAGGGCTGATGGGACGTTTTTGGAGATGCTCTTAGATGTGAGGATGAGCACAATTGTCCTCCAATCCCACGTTTTTCAAGATATTCCCAGGGATTCATGCTTGGGGTAGAAGACTGAATGAGATGCTCCCCAAGTCTAAGATCGGGTGATTCTGTTGAGTCAGCCAGATTTTCCTGCGTTAGGGGGATTACATGGGTTTAAGGACCAGCACCTCCTTATCGCCTGCTGATGGGACCCCATCTCCTCTCCCAGCACCACAGGCCTCAGCGCATAGACGCTCAAATTGCACCCGCTGCACCACATACAGGTGGGCAACACATAAGCATGACAGGTCTGCCGTTTATTCCACAGATGTTTGTTTTCCTCTTCGTTTCTGCTGAGGCAAACTCTCTCCTGCATACCTGTCCCCCACCCCCGCACTTTATCCAGTTTCAAAGCTTATCAAAAGCTCAGATTATTTGACCTCGGAAGGGGAGAGGCCATGCCGTGCTTCAACTCAGATGGTTAAAACTCTGTCAAGCCTCTCTTATCCTGGGGAATTGAACGGTAACTACCACTACCCGACTTGTGGTCATTGTATCACACATCCCAGCCAAGACGATAAGACAAGAAAAGAAAGTACAAGGATCGAAAAGGAAGAAATAAAGCCATCATTAGTTACAAATGGCATAACAGCTTATGTAGAAAAAATTTTTTAAATCTACAGATAAACTATTGGAATTAATAAGTAAAGCCGGTAAGAATACTGGACTCAGGACAACATAAAATTCTTGGTATTTTACATACATAGGCAACAAATTTTTGGCTAAATATTTTCAATAGTTACAATTTGAAAAGCATCAAAAATATAAAATAACTATGCATGAATCTTACAAAATTGTACAATTGCACTATCCTGCAGATGGAGAGACCCAAAGAAATTATTAAGGCAAATGAAGAGACGCAAACAAATGATGGGATACATATCATGTTAATGTGTTGAAATACTGTGAAGAGGTGAATTCTCCCTGAATTGACCTGTGGATTCACCATAATCATAATCAAAATTCCAGCAGAGTGGTGTGTGTGCGGGGGTGTGTGTAAAGTGTCATACTGATTCTAGAATTTATATGCCTGTGC
This sequence comes from Aethalodelphis obliquidens, assembly GCF_003676395.1. NCBI lineage: Eukaryota > Metazoa > Chordata > Mammalia > Artiodactyla > Delphinidae > Aethalodelphis > Aethalodelphis obliquidens. Next base: position 17,807,843 of record NW_020837980.1, on the reverse strand, counting down.
AAGAGGATGAGGAAAGGCAAGACATTCTTGTAGAAACACAAAGCAGGAGCCCTTATACTACTGTATATTCAGGCTTATTATAAAGTACCAGTAATGAAGACAGTGTGGTATTGACCCAGGATAAACAAACAGACAAACAGAACACAATAGGGTCTAGAAATAGACCACACACATGAGGTCACTTGACTTATCACAAAAGTGACAATGCAGTGCAGTCAGGGAAAGATAATCCTTTCAGTAAACGGTACTGGCTTAATCGGATATCTAAACGGGAAGTAATAATTTTACCCTACCTTACACCATACACAAAAAATCAGTCCCCAATGCATAGTAGATCTAAATGTGAAAGGTAAAACTATGAAGCATCTAGAAGAAAACATAGGAAAAGATCTGCCTAAGCTTGGCACAGGGAACAATGTATTAGATAGAAATAGAAAAGCACAAATCATAAAGGGGAAAAATCAACTGGAGTTCTTAACAATTAAGAACTTCTGTTCTTCAAAATACTATTAAGAGAAAGAAAATGCAACCCATAGAGTGGGAGAACATATTTCCAATATACTTTTGTGTCTTTCTATATCCAAAATATAGAGAAGACTCCTACAAATCAATAAAAAAGAGAACTATTTACCAAAGAAGGTGAGTAAAAGTCTTGAATAGTATTTCACAAGGATGTCAAAATGGCTCATAACCATTTGAAAAAGATCAAAATTTCAGTAGTCATCAGGGAACTGCAACTCCAAACCACAGTTTAAGGTTCCACCATACACCACCGGAATCACCCAACTTACATAAAGTACCCATTCATGTAAAGTACAGATTGGGCAAACTCAATCTATGCTGTTAGGAGTCAGGATAGTGGTTATTTCTTGGAGGGGGCAGTAACCAGGTGGGGCTACAGTGGGGCGTCTGTGGTCTGGGAAGGTTCTATTTATTGATGTAGGTGCTGGTTATTCGGGTGAGGCCTCTTTGTGAAAATCCATTGAGTTAAACTCTTACGATTTGTATACTTTTCTGTAAGTATGTTATACCTCAAGAAAAAAATTCACTTAAAAAGAACAACAACTGCTGAAGAATTTCCTCAGAAGAGCATAATCCCCCTGGTTAGGAGGAAAAAAAAAAAATTAAAAACTGAGGCAGGAAGGTTAGGTCACAAGCTCAGGCCAGCCTCCTAAGAAGGCAGAATGGTGCCCATCCGCCTGGTACAATTTGAGGACCATCACACATGGTGGTCATGGTGTCAGAAGTCCCAGCGCCGTCAATCTCTCCGTTCCTTTGAACTTTCAGGAGTCCCCTGGAAGGCTTAGACTTTATGCCGTGTGATCAGCTAACATGTCAAGGAGATTTACTGTCAGCGGGGAGACGGTCCAAGCTTCTTGCACATAGAATGGGTTCTGGGAGATCTAGGGAGGAGAGAGACTGCACTTGTGGATGGGAGGCGGAAGTGTCCACAGATGCTCTGTCCACCACTCAGGGCAGCCCCTTACTATGGCTGTTCCATGTATTTGTGAAGAAGCTACTGTGTCAGCACTGCAGCTGATTACAGACATGAACAAGACAGGTCCTGCCCTTGCCCCTTGACGTGTACTGTCTGTAGATGGGCACACAAAGCTGAATTGCTAGTAGGTGATAAGCTTACTCTTCTACAGCTTAAGAGCCACGCTGGGCTTCAGCTCCCCGTCTTCTGAGCCCTCACCTCACACGATGATCTCAGCGGAACTGGATGGAACCCTCCCCGTCATGTAGTTCAAAGGGCAACAGGCGTGCAACTCAGAACATAAAAGATTACTTTGAAATGGTTGAGGAGACACGGGCACAGCATATCCGGAAATGGATTCTAGCCAATACTACGAAGTTCCTATAATCTCATTTTATGTCATAATTACAGTCTACTTGCTCTTTGCTGTCATCAGCCAAAAGGGGTTCTTAACAGCGTATTTGTCATTATAAATGTTATGTATATAATCATGGAAATTTGTTACTGAGTCAACAGAGGAAGATTAATCATATTCAGGAGAGACACATTACCTACTACGAAACACAAGGCTAATTAATTATGGAAGAATATACCGCACACCCAAGGCGACAGAGCACCTTCCCTCATCTGGGCTTTCACGGCCACATAGGAGCCCACAGCCAACGCTGCAGCCTAATTTGTTTTTGTCTTAGAAATTAAAGAGAGACCAGTTATCAGAGAGAACAATTTCATCCAAAGAACCAGAATAGACCGTGCATGTGCAGTGTTCATGCTTAACCACGGACATATATGCATTTTGGTTCCTTTTTATTTTTAGTATATGTTAAGTTCTTATGTTCTCATCAATAAAACTTCATCGTCCTTTCATTAAGAAATAATTCTGGGAACTTCCCTGGTAGCACAGTGGTTAAGAATCCACCTGCCAATGCAGGGGACACGGGTTCGAGCCCTGGTCTGGGAAGATCCCACATGCCACGGAGCAACTAAGCCCGTGCGCCACAACTACTGAGCCTGTGCTCTAGAGCCCATGAGCCACAACTATTGAGCCCATGTGCCACAACTACTGAAGCCCGCGCACCTAGAGCCCGTGCTCTGCAACAAGAAAAGCCACCGCAATGAGAAGCCCGTGCACCGCAACGAAGAGTAGCCCCAGCTTGCCGCAACTAGAGAAAGCCCTCGTGCAGCAACAAAGACCCAACACAGCCAAAAATGAATAAATAAATAAATAAATAAATTTAGTGAAAAGAAAAAGAAATAATTCTGCAGCTTTTTTCCATAAGAAGACAGGTAGGAGTCTTTTATCTCAACACACCATGTGTCCCAGGCCCCTCTACAGATGGTGGAAGAGGCAAAGTAACTTTGGCACAGTGCTGATGAGTCCCCATGACTGCCTCACCCCCTCACTGACTCTCCAGTATTGCTGGGCAAAGCTGATCACGCCTGAGGCCCGAACACATTCTTTAATTGTAGTCTGAGGCACTTGCATACCTTCGGTATCTTTCCTTCAATAAATATTTAATGAGTTCCTCCCCTGTGTCAGGCACCAGGCCTGTGCATTCCACCTGGGGCCCATCCTCCCAAGCCAACCACCACTGACCATGAGGGCATTCTACAAACAGTCCTTAACCTAGGTGTATCCTACTAGACCTGCTTCCCTCTCTCTGATGTTCATTCTGAATCTCGTATGAGCGCACATCTAGAAGTGGACCCTCCCATGTACTCAGTGTGCTCTTTCTCATGTATCATGCCAACTCTCACTAGCACGTTGTTGTGCCCATAGCCCCTCAATGCATGTTTGCTGGTTCGTTCTTTGAGATCCAGACACAGTTCCTTTTACTAAGACTGTGTGTTAATACTGTGCTCATGCCATAAACAATGTGTTCATGCCTTTCTTGGCGGGGTGGGCAGACGGTCCGAAGTGGCATTCCCTTGCAACTCATGCCACATCTAGATGACCCTGTGCTTTGGGGGAGTCGTATATATGCCATAGAACCTACACATGGTTAAAATACTACCGTGCAAAGGTACAGTGAGTTCCTGACAGCACATCGGGATTCACAGGGAGAGAGTCCACAGCCTGTAATTCAAAGATCACAACAAGATCATTTCTATCAACACCACCTGAGGTGTTTAATTGTCAGGCCTCAGGAGGCAGCTGGGTCAGGTGAGGTGCTTGGGGGTTTCCTAAAGGATCTTGCTTTTTTTTTCTGAGACGAAGAAGTGCAAGCTGACTCAATAATTAGTGCCATGAGGAATGTGAAGAGATAGGACACTGAACCCACTAACAGATGAAAGCAGAAAAAGCTCATGGAAGCAGAGTGAGCCTTCCCCAGATTTCTGAGACGAGGGCTAGTACATGGCACACAGGCAGCGTTAAGATATACTCCCAAGCGCTAGCGGCACCACTGGGATCTGGGCTGGTAGCTATTTCTGCATCTCTACAAATTCATCTGGTGAAATTCCAAAGAAAAACAAGAATTGGGCTATAGATGGATGAGACTAGAAGACACTTAGTTTTAAATTTAACTGAATTTATTGTTACTGTAAAGGCCACACAAGTTCTAAGAAATAGCAAGATGGATGATAGAAATAATAGGCATAATTTTCTGGAAATAACCAAAGTCATCCTGGATGCTGGAGACCCATGCTGCGTATAAATTTTATAGTCATCTTAAACATACTAGAGGCTCGAGAGCTACTAATTTTAACCTAAACTTACTTACTAACCTTAACCAAATAACCTCCAACTATAAAAATTTTCATCATACATACAGAGAAAAAATATTAGCTTGAGAATAACAGTGACAAATAGTGATGAGGGTAGTATGAGAGGAGTGAAATGGAGAAGTGCTCCCAGCCTCAAGGAGAGAAGAGAAAAGAAACTTCACTACTTGGACCAAATAGGACAACGTTTACCCCTAACTGTCCTCTAAGATTAAGCATGGGCTGGATGCCAGTTGCAGTGGGCATTAAGAACCCAAAAGAAGAGGCCCAGAGAAACTATTTGGGAGGTGACTGAAAGAAAAGACATTTAGCTGAGCTGGCAAGATTGAGAGCAAGTGCATGAACATATTTGAACTCTGCAAGCAGCTCTCGGCTAAAGCCCTGGATGGATTGCCAAGACAGGAAGACTCCCTAGCTCTCCTTTCTCCTTCTTCCCTTGGCCTGAAGGCTTGAACAGTGATTGGAGTTTAAAAACTGAGAGTGCCTGAAAGCATTCTTAGTTTCCATATTCAGGGTTCAGGTGTGGAGATGATATAGATATAGATATAGATATATACACACACATAACACATAGATAAATAAATGTATATAAGTATGTATATTATTATACATATATAAATAAATTTGTGATTTAAGAATATGTATATATATATTATTTTATATATATATATAATACACACACATATACCACACACACACATACCACATATATAGCTATTTATGGTTCAGTTAATGGCTTTGATTAGCATTGAGGTAAAACCTACCTGGTAATGGATCAAATGATTATAGCTGATCAGCCCAAAATAGCCTGCCCTGGGCCTTGTTCCACATCCCCCAGAAATGGTCTACTGAGCAAGAAATGACACCCAAGCAAACACCAGGAGGATCCTCAGGGTGAAGTCCAACTCCCCAAAATGTGACGCTACAAATGCATATATGTGGAATCTAGAAAAATGGTACAGATGAACTTCTTTGCAGGGCGGGAATAGAGATGCAGACATAGAGAATGGATGTGCGGACACAGGGTGGGGAAGGGGAGGGTGGGATGAACTGGGAGATTGGGATTGACATATATACACTACCATGTGTAAAATAGATAGCTAGTGGGCACCTGCTGTACAGCACAGGGAGCTCAGCTCCGTGCTATGTGGTGGCCTAGATGGGTGGGATGGGGTAGGGAGGGAGGTCCAAGAGGGAGGGGATATATATATATATACATATAGCTGATTCACTTCATTGTACAGCAGAAACTGACACAACACTGTAAAGCAACTCTACCCCAATTAAAAAAAAAAAAGTGGCTTTAGATTAACTAGTGGTGTGTGTATATATATATATATATATATATATATATATGTATACATTTTTACTTATTAGTCTTGGGTATGTATAAGACTAAACACTTGCCACTAAATGGAACCAGGGCATCATGGAGTGATGGTTGGTTGATTATATTTCTGTAGCATGGAAAGTTCAAGTTCTAGAATATCTTGTACCAGAAAGCAAAGAATTGCTCAAAAACTATGGGAATGTGTTATAACTACAGAGGAGGAGATTTGAAGTAGGTCATAATGCCCAAAACTTGGTAAAATTCAGGCATTCAAAAGAATAATAATAGTGGTGGATTATAATAATATACTCAATCAAACAAAGAATCCCTGAGTCCAGAATATTGCACAAAAAAGGGAGGTGGTTCTTCTAATAGAAGAATGCCAGCTAATAGATATAGGAGGAGTGATAAAGTTATAACATAACCACTTTACGATCACCAAAATAAGTTAGGTCAGTATCATCAATGGATGATAAAACCACTGGAGGAATGTTATTGGAAAAGGATATTCACACAGTCTCAAAGTATCACCCCATCGATTATATATTAACTACAAATGAAAACATGTGACACTTCACAATGGAGAAATCCAGAAGACACCTCCTCAACCAATTGAACATACTCAGCATCACCGATAGAGGGACAAACTGACATTCCATGTCTCCCAGTTTGATGTACTAAGAAGTCACAACATCACCTATGTATATTCTTGGCAAAAATGTTTAATATAATCGTGAGAAAACAATCACATAAATCTAAACTGTGGGACAATCTACAAAATAAATGACCTGAATGACCTCTTCAAGATGTCAATGTTATGAAAGATTTTTAACAAGGCAGGGGACTGTTCTTGATTAAAAGAGGTTATAGAGATATATCAACTAAATACAACACATGGTCTTTGATTGGATTCTGGATCAAATGAAGGAAAAAAAGCCTTCATTTGATCTTCATCAAAAAAGCCTTCATCTCCCTTCATGGGAGAATGGGAGAATTGACCAATTTAAGATGAGCTATAGATTAGAAAACATTCTCGTATCGATGTTAACTTTTTTTCAGAATTAACATAGTGCCCTTAGGAGGCATTTGTTAAAGTATTTGGGGGTAAATTTTAATTGTGATGTCTACGATTTGCTTTCAAATGTTTTTCTGTTGGGGGACAGAGAGGGAGGATGGCAACATGGAGAAAGCAAACACACGTGGCAAAATGTTATTAACAACTGGTGACTATGAGTGAAACATAAGTGAACCTTCACTGTGATATCCTTTCAGTTATTTTGTAGGTTTGGAATTTTTCAGAAGAGAAAGTTGGGGGAAATTTGCTTGTGAGGCTATAGAGGAACTATGAGGACATACCATTTCAATATATTTTATGTTCTCTGCTGTACTGAATAGAATATGCTAGCAAAGAGATCGAACATGACTGTGTTGCCAAAAGGAAACGATTCCTTCTTAATATTCCTAAAATAATAATATCTCACCCTGGGATATTTACACATGTGCCAAGTATGGTGCTCAGTGCTTCAGGTGCTTTAGTCTTGAAGTCAGAAACCTTATGACATAGGCACTGTACTGCAGATGAGGAAACCAGGACTCAGAGAGGTTAAGTAACGCACCAATGTTAAACAGTAAGTAGACGAGAACCATCTGCCCGACTGCAAAGCTTGGCTTTCCACCTCTCCTTCACTGACGCTGTGGCCAGTCCTGAGGGCCCTGACCCCGTGTAGAAAATCAGGTGACGTGAGTCTTATATGTATATTTGTATATACATATTCCTAAAAATATACATGAACTTGTTAGAAATTGGGAAGAAGGTCACATAATTTTATGAAATTGTATTCTGAATACTGTTAATCTGGTAGCCATCAATTATGAAAGAAACTCTCAAGTTATTTTAAGCTATCTGTAATTCAGCATGACCACTTAAATGTATTATGTTCATTCAATATTCTGGTCAACAGAGTTACCATATATACCGTGGGTTGCCGGTTTTGAAACAAAAAAGATCAGTTTGAAGTTGGCTCTGTAGAACTCTACCAAATGTACAAAGTCGTTTATAATAGTAGCAATATAAATAACAAGACCACCATTTACTGTTATGTCCCTTTTATCTTTTCAAAAAATGCCTTAATAATTATTATCCATTTTTCATCAGCTCAGGAATGTCCTTATTAACATGGACAGAGACAGGTGTTGGTGCCGTAGAGATGGAGCTCGCTCGAAACTGTGTGATACCTCTCAAGATTTCCTCTAGAAAATACATCACTTGACTTGTGCCTTGTTTGCATAAATGTAGAGGAGAGAACGTGTGTCTCTGGCTTTGCTGGTGAGTAGAGAATTTCGTTTCCTCGAGTCCCTTCCCACCCCACAGGCTGGGCTGAAGGATCTCTCTGCCTGGTCAGCCCTGATAATGAAGGCTGAGGGCCCGTGACCGTACTTCTATCTGTTGGTGTTCTAGAAAGCTAAGCATGGGTTCCTAATAGCTTGGCATTTTTCTCAGCTGTGGCCCGATGCACTTGGACTCCATTTGTGATGGGTCCCTCATTGAGCATGAAAGCCGGTTTCCTTTTTCCTGCCAGAAAACCTGGCTCTCTCATTTGCCATATTTTCTGGGTCTGTTGGACTCAGCTCAAAAACGCCCCAGCAGAGTCTGTCTCCAGGGAAAAGCAGCCCCCGAGAAAGGGTGATTAAAGGCAGTGTTTGTCTCTGATTCTTCCTGGCATCCGTGTGCAGGTGAAGACATAGAAAAGGCCAAAGCCCGCAGCCTACACACAACCCAGTTGTGCAACTTAGCAACTCTCCACAAGCAGTTGAGCTGGTAATAGGAGCACTTAAAGGAGACTTCCTCATGGCACCAACGGGGGGAGGAGAATGTAGGCCACTTACCTACACAATGAGGCAAATGTCCTACTTGCTAAGTCTGGAAAAGTGGGTGGCAAGGCACGCAGTTTTCTGAGAACACAGTTTGTCTCTTTGGCTCCATTTTTCCCCAGTATCATCCCCAGACAGGGCCGTCCTGGAATTCAAGGTCATGGCTGAAGCCCTGTGCATCGAAGAGCATTCAACGGAAGGTAACCTGCAACACGTTTGGTGCAGTTTTCCCAGAAAACAGCATCATTGACTTTTGTATAGCCTGGAAATTCGGATTTAGTTCAGAAATCTCAGGAAAACAAAAGGAGTAGGGATCAATCTCATAGCATCATCTACTCTTGACTGTCCACTAAGAGTTAGATAGGGGTCATCATAGAAAGTATTGCCGGGCTTCCCTGGTGGCACAGTGGTTGAGAGTCCGCCTGCCGATGCAGGGGACGTGGGTTCGTGCCTCGGTCCGGGAAGATCCCACATGCCGCAGAGCGTGAGTCATGGCCGCTGGGCCCGTGAGTCATGGCCGCTGAGCCTGCGCGTTCAGAGCCTGTGCTCCGCAACGGGAAAGGCCACAACAGTGAGAGGCCCGCGTACCGCAAAAAAAAGAAAAAGAAAGTATTGCCTAGATGGCTTATGAACAAAATGGTTTTTGACATCTTTTCATTGTTGTTGTTTACCAGATGCTAAATAAGAGAGATTTGAACACCACTCAGATTTCATATTTAATTTAGAAAAGACATTAAAAAAACCCCAACACCTCAAAATGTATGAGTCATTTATCCTGGGCTGACATAAACATTAATTGTAGGAGTAACATGATCTCCAGTGTGAAGTGTAAAACCAAAACAAAGGTATCAGTGAACTTTCCAGCACTTCTTGAGTTGGTCACTCGTGATTACTTTTATCAAGGTTACCCAGTCCCTAAAATATCAGATACTATTTATTAATTTCAACATAAATTTAACAATTTTAAATCCATATCATAACTATTGCATCCTTTCATTGAAGGTAATCAGTAGTTAAAGGTTAATGATTATTTCTGGAAAGGGTAATCTTTTTTTTCCCTTTGTAAGCCTTTTTTTTTTTTTTTTTTTTTTTTGCGGTACGCGGGCCTACCACTGCTGTGGCCTCTCCCATTGTGGGGCACAGGCTCCGGATGCGCAGGCTCAGCGGCCATGGCTCACGGGCCCAGCCGTTCTGCAGCATGTGGGATCCTCCCCGACCGGGGCACAAACCCGCGTCCCCTGCATCGGCAGGCGGACTCTCAACCACTGCGCCACCAGGGAAGCCCTGTAAGCCTATTTTTGATTATGACCTTCAGCACCCCAATTTATATTGTTCAGCTCCCCAGTGAAATTATGGAAAGAATATACAAAATAAACGCTTTTCCAAGGGGGAGGGTCTCATGCTCTTGGTGCTATTGAGAAATACAGGGTATCTCAGGGCAGTTTTCACATATTCCTGTTCTTAGTCCAGAACCCTGCAACCAACATGTTCAAAAGCTTAACTCCAGCTGCCAGTACTCTTCCTCCTTAGTTCTCCTAATATCCAACTGCTGTTGACCCCCTCTAGTGTTTCACAAATTCTTTCCTTCCTTTTCACGTTCTTTGCCACTATTCTAGTCCGGGTCTTTATCACTCCTATCCTGGACGGTGGTGTCAGTCTCCCAACTTATGTCTCCTCTCCAAGGCGGGTAGACATCACTACTGCTCATCGGGTTCACGTTCCCCTGGACTCGACGTCTCCTGGAAGTAATATGGAGATTCAGCCCTTTCCCTGACCGCTGAAATCTGAGCAGATATCTGAGCAGAAGTGCAGTGTCTTCTGCCCTCTCTCTTCTGTGATGGAGACTTAGATCATTGCAGAGAGTAAAGCCTGTGCCAGCAGGGTGCCTGGTGAGGATGTGCTGGAGCAGAGCCCCTGCCAATGTGATGCAGACATGCACAGGGATGAGAAAGTGTGCTGTTTTAAGCCACTGAGGTTGGAGTTTTGTTTGTTCGTTGTTGTTTAGCTTCACCTAATACACTCCTCCAAGTCTCCGTGCACGCTCTTGCCGGGGTAGTCTTCTGAAAGCTCAGGCCAGATTGCTCCTTAATCGGAAGCCATCAGAAGTTCACCACTATCCACAAATATAAAATCCCCCTTTCTGGCTTTCAGGAAACCACGAGCTCTGTCTTCGGTTTCCTTTTCCAACTTTCTCACCACACCCGTGTTTCCAGCCCAGTGGTAAGACTCGCTGCGACCTTCAAATACTCTTCTCTTGACTTGGGATGTTACTTTCATCTGGGGGGCCTTTGCCCTGATTACATCATGTTCAAATTCTACCATCCTTCGAGCACAGGTTCAAATGGTAAGACTCTCCTGACTCCCAGAAATGGATAATTACTCCCTTTCTTCTGGGATTTCCTAGCAAATTGGATCTTGTCTACAGTATGTATCCCTTTCTATTGTGTAGTACAGTTATTTGAGTCAATACCTCACCTCTCCTATTAGACTATAAACCACGTTAAGGCATATACCAGTATTGTTTATTTTTGCAATTCCCTACAACACCAAGCTGTGCAGTTGCTCAACAAATAATTTATGAATTAAATATTAATCTTCAGGGGAGGACCATGGAGTCCTATTTTAAATCCCAAGTGATCATAGTTTAGTAAGTGACTAGGAATGCCACCTGTAGAACAGACATGCATTTTCCCGGTGAGCCTCCTTCTTTGGTGGGAGATTCTGCAAGGCCACCTCTGTGTGAGGCATCAAAGAGAGCCTGTTTCCCAGGAGGCCTAATTAGACTTTAGCCCCACAGTAACCTCTATCCTGCAAATAAGCTAAAAACTAGAGGAAATCCTAAGGCAATAAAAGAGAAGCATATTGAACGAACCAAAAAAAAGGTCGTTGAGAAAAGAATTGGTAATTCTTGGATTCAGAGGAACCAGCTGTATTGAAGAAAGTTTCCCAAGGTAAGATAGCCCTGGCCATTGAAGACTTGCAGCTACTTTTTGGGGTGAAGAGAAAGGAGCAAAGGGGAACAAGAGACTAAGTAGGGAAGGCGAGCTTGGAGCAACTGATGTTACTGAAGGAGAACAGCCCAAATAATCATCTGGGGGGAATTCTTCAGTCTAATGGCACAGGGTAGGGAATATACATCATAAGCGAGTCTAGAGAGTTACAGGTAGGGAAAGGTGGGGCCTGTAAGGAGACGTTTGTAACTTTGGTGCCATCGGGATGGAATTTTTGTAGTTATGTCTTGAATCGGGAAGGGCCTTCCCCAGCTAGAAGATCAGTCACCCGCTCAAGAGGCAAGAGGAGCAGGCAACTGTGGAGTAAGAATAAAGCACTGAAATGGTGCAGAGAGAGAGGCGGAGAAACACAAGGGGCTTCCTTGGTCTGGAAGCTGTGCAGTCCAAATCTACCCTGAGTTTAATGATTTTTACCATCTGGCCCAAACAAACCCCGGAAAACCGAGAAGCCCACAGGCTATGCCAACGCAGCTCATGTGGTTTTAGATATTAGTTGAAATGAAAAAGTACCACACAATTATAGAAATTAAGAAACTTATATTAATTTACAACGTTGGTGTTGCTTTGCAAGACAGTAAAGAATCGTGGTCACTCTTCCAACATCAAACGCTTGCTCTCATATGTATGCGAGCCAGTGCGTGTGCCCCTGTTCTATTTCTGTACCTCTCTGTGTGTACAAAGTAAGTTTTTGTTTCAAAGCCAAAGCACAGAGAGTGTTCTGCTTATGTTTTCCTGTGAGAGTTTTATAGTGTCGGGTCTCACATTTAGGTCTTTAATCAATTGGAGTTTATTTTTGTATATGGTGTTAAAGAATGTTCTAATTTCATTTTTTGAGGGGCGAAGTGGGGGAAGGATAGTGAGGGAGTTTGGGATTGACACGTACACACGGCTATATTTAAAATGGATAACCACCAAGGACCTCCTGTATAGCACAAGGAACTCTGCCGAATATTATGTAACCACTTAAATGGGAAAAGAATTTGAAAAAGAATAGATACATGTATATGTATAACTGAAAAAAATGTATTACAATCCTAGGGGGAAATAGTCACTGAATTGTACACTTTAAAATGGGGGAATTTTATATGTGAATGATATCTCAATAAAGCTGTTATTAAAACATCAACAACAAAGCCAAATCACAGTGTGCTTTGTTCACAAAAAATAACAGCCTAAGTCTAAGACAGAGGCATCTGGAAAATGACAGTATCAGTTTTGATAATATTAATCTGTTGAAGAGTAAGAAGAAGCAACTATCGAATGATTTTATTGCCAATTTCTTCAATAATCCTGTGGCATTAGAGCCAGGGGACTATGTGTACCTAATACACCACTAACCCATAGCAGATGTAGGTGCCCGACACCTGGCCGGTTGATAGATGGAAAAACGCACACCATAGCACAGATCCCGAACAGGATCCTTAATTCCTGACCAGAGCTATGTCAGCTGGCCACTCTTCAGTTAGAAGAGATGGGTAGAAGAGATGGGGCCCAGGGAGTTTGGGAGAGAAGTTAAACAGAGGTCAAGGAAATGGAAGCTATGTGTGTGACGGGGGTTCAGCACGACTGCCACACTTGACCAGTGTTGCCTGGAATAGATGGCAAGGAAGAGATACTTAACATCAGGATCACACCTGATATACTGAGCTGAATAGTGTCCCTCACAATTCACATCCACATAAAACCCATCAGTGTGACCTTATCTGGCAATAGGGTCTTTGCAGATGTTACTGAATTAAGACAGGGTGGACCCTAAATACTATACGACAGGTATCTTCATAAGAACAGGGATATTTGGACAGATGTACACAGAGACACAGACACAGGGGAGAATGCCATGCGAAGACAGCAGCAGAGATTGGATTGTAGAGATGCGTCCACAGGCCAAGGAGTGCCAGCAACCACCAGAAGATAGAAGAGTCAAGCAGGGATGCTTCCCTTGAGCCTTTGCAGGGAGCACAGCCCTGCCGACTCCTTGATTTGGGACTTCTGTTTTCCAGAACTGGGAGAATACATTTCTGTTGCTTTCAGACACCTGGCGTGTGGTACTTTGTTACGGCAGCCCTAGGAAGAGACTACACCTGGATCGGGGCTGCATTTCAGACCCCAGGTCGAGGCTCTCTGCAAGGTGGCAAGGGGGCCAGTTTTTACTAAACTCTTCCTCTGGGTAGACTGAGCTCTGGGTGATCTTGATCGATCTTGACCGATTTCTCTGATTATGGCCCAGAAACCTTGCATCTGCTCCTGATGTCCCGATGCTTCCGCTTTAACTGACGGACTGTGAAAGCCTTTCTCTAGATACCACAGAGGCCTCTCTTAGCAAAGCTGGGCTATTCCTGAGACCCGCGGAGCTTCTTGCCTCAATACCGAGCATTTTGCAAATAAGGGAAAACTGAGAGGCACTTGTAAAACTCACATGCCTTAGAGAGCTCACCGCCTCTCTCCCACCAGGCACATTTTATCTCACGCTTTCTCATAAATATTGATTTCCATACAACACACCAGCCCACCTTCATTCCTGATTGCAGGCTCACACAGACAAAAACTTCCAAGTGGTGAGAGCACACTTCTGTAATCAAATGCTTCTTTACTTACTCCGATCACAGCGTCCCCCTTTTTTCCTCGAGTCTGTATATTCCTATCCACTAGCCCCTGACACACACATGCTAATGTAGTCTTGTTCTTCACATCTTATGTATTAGTTATCCATTGCTGTGTAACAAATGATCCCAGAATTTAACAGTTCACAACAATAAATATTTATTATCTTACACAGTTTCTAAGGGTCAAGAATCTGGGAGTGGCTTAGCTGGGTTGTTCTGGTTAATCAAGCTGTCAGCCAGGCTGCAATGCTTTCAAGACTTGAATGCGGCTGGAGAATCTGCCTCCAGGCTCGCTCATGTGGTTGTTGGCCTCTCTGACTATTGACTAGAGAGTTCAGTTCCTCGCCACCATGCCAACCCCACAGTCTCTTCTAAATGTCCTCGTGATGGGCTCTTCCCCCACAGAGTCCACGATCTGAGAGAGTACATACCACCAAGATAGAAGCCATATCCCTTTATAACCTACCTTGGAAGTACCATACCATGACTTCTGCCCTTTGCTAATGGTCACATAGACCAACCCCAGCACGAGGTGGCAGAGACTACACAGGATCTTTGGGGGTCACCTTGGAGGCTGGCGACCACACCCACATGGAAATATTTCCTATATTTTCTGAGCCTGCAGCAGGAGACAGATTACTTATGGCCCCCAGAGTCTGGAAATATGTAACCCCTCCTAGAGGATCCAAATGTCTCTATTTATCAATCTGTCTTGATCTTTCCATAGGGCTAGAAAAACTGTGGTATTTTGTTCATTTCTCTTTGGTCAGACTGCCTGGATTCAAGTCTTGCCTCCTTCACTTGTTAGCTGTGTGATCGTGGGCAAGGTACTCAACTTCTCTGTGCCTTAGTTTCCTTGTATGTAAAATGGGGCTAAAATAGTATATACTCCACAGATTATTGTATGGCTTTAATGCTGTAATACACAGAAAATGAGTAGCACAATCCTAAGTGCTCCTTACATTGTAACTATTATGGTCGTTGTTGTAATATATCCTGTTTTAGGAATCAGAAAGGAAGGAGAAGGGTTTAAAGAGGGCGATAAAACAAAAAAACGTCAAGAATTCCTCCTCGAATGTTCTGCTGTGCTCTATGTAGCGTTGGACTTTTTGAGATAACTGTTATTCCGCGCAAAGTCTCTCATCCTCCCCTGCCCCTTCCTCTCATAAACACGTTGCCATGAATTCCCGTACATTTCACTGGCCAACTGAGAAGTCCTGCCCAGTTGCAGCCTGATCTATGTGTGTGTATTTGGTGAGGGTGGTCTGCCCCAACACAGAAAACCTTAACTCGGACCTTTCAACTCAATGGAATTCACTTTAAAAGGAAACAAATTAAAAACCAATGAAGTTAATAAAAAATTAAATTAAATCTCCTTTATTAAATCCATTATTTTTTTATTTCCCTTTGCTGAGTTCGGGGCAGTCCCATCTGCCAGAGGTCAGCCCAAATGTTTTTATTTGTAACATAGTCATTAGTAAAACTACCTAGACCGCATGGTTCAGAAATGCTTGCCAAGTGAATTGGGCGCTGCTGGTTTAAGCTCCTCGTCATCAACATCGAGAGAGACTCTCGTTATTCGGATCAATGGCTTATAAAGGAGACAGCATGAAAAGCTTGGTAGGACACTTCCTCATTCATATTTGTAAATAGAGAATCAGGAAGTGAGACCAACACAAATAAAAAGAGTAATAGGACTAGGCTTCACATTAGAAAACCAACCAAGGTTCATTCTAAAGAGGCCAAAAGAACAATGGTCAAGAACCATTCATCTCTTCTTCCTCCTGTTGGTTGAGTATATTCACCAGGCTCCAACTAACGGTTTTCCTGGAAGAGCCCCTGAGAAAAGCTTTGCCTACTGGTAAAGAGGGCCGCCATATTGCACCTTGAGTTGCTATGTTTCCATCAACATTTTAAGGCCAGCAACCACAGCCATTCCTTATTAAGCTGTTAGAACAAAGAACCCAGAGCTTCCTTTATGTCTGATGCTTATAGATCAAGGCAGTTCCTACTGGTAAGAATCCTTAGGTTTCTTTACTTGTTAGTCTCTCAACATCTGACAACCTAGTGCAGAAAATAGTGGCTATTTCTCAGAAATGGAAGGTATGGGACAGGTGCCTCAGACTACTAATGGTGCAAAGATTCAGCAGTCAGGCCAGAGAAGCTCTGATAATAAACAGGATTCTTTTCCAACCTGTTGTCCGCATTCCTCACCCTTCTCTCATCCAGCGGCCCTGCTGCCTGCCATAGAGAAATTCATAATGATGGTGAAAAATTGCCAAACCCAGGAAAGTTCTCCAAGCAAATAACGATTGCAATAAAGAGTGTTCAAATTTGCAATAATCGTAATAATGAAAATGATCCTATTTTATACACCTAAAGCACTTCTCATCCCCTAGTCTACGATTTAATATGTGAGGCTTATGCGTTTACATATGCCTGTAGGAGGATGTGCACAGTGTACACTGAGTCCATAAAACGATCCGATGAAACATTGCCCTCTGATTAATTTCCAACGTTTATTCATCTTCCCTATTTTAAAATGTTAATACAAAATATTACATTAGCCTCCTCCCACTGTCATCAATTTCACCCATTTACATTTTTAGCATCAACGTTGTTATCTATTAATATCCAGTAGATGGCTAAGAAGTTGGGGGCCTCTTCCTGTGAGGTTGTCATTTCATGTTCAGAAAACTGAAGCAGAAAGAACTTGAGAGACAGGAGCAAACAACACATTTTGACATCGGGGATTGTGCCTGATTTCTGTTATCTCTACTCATGCTCTCTGAGGTCAGAAACTCATGAACCAGCACACTCCAGCCTGGCTTTATTCAAGTTTAGGAATGAAACAGTAGAAGTACCAAATTCTGCAGAGCTGGAGGGTCTTGCAGCCACGGTGACTCATAAACACGGCAAAAGAGACGTATTTAATTTGGGTTTTGGCCTCTCAAGGTGCCACATTAATCTCCTTTTGGCCTCTGCTCCCCTGGTGGGATTCCACTTAGGACGGCAGAGCCAGAGCTGTAGAGCTCCCCAAGCTCTTTGAAGAGAAAGGCCCATTTTGTGCAAAGCGAATCCGTATTCTTATTAAGGATACACGAGAAAATATCACTGGGCTTCCCAGACTGACAGGGAGAGGCCACTGTGCTGGGAAACTTAGCCATCCTTGGCCCTTTCAGGATCTTTGATCTCTTCTGGGATGATCAAGGAGAGGTGGGTGGAGGAGAAGAGGAGGACGGGGCCATGAGAAGGAGAAGGGGAGAAGGAATTATAGGGAGGAAGTCAGTTCAGTGCACATTCACTGACCTACCTGCTGGAGACAAAACTCCATAAATAACCTCGTCAGTTATTTGCTGGATGGGGAAAAAAAAGGGGGGGGGAAGGAGAATAAGGAGGCTTCTGGAACCATGGTTTTCAAAGTGTGACAGCCAGACCAGCAGCAGCAGCATCACCCAGGATCTTGTAAGAAAGTGCAAATTTTGCAGCACGAGAAGGTGCACAAACAGAACATTTCAGTATCAGGTCCTGAGGAACAGTGTGGAGATGTGCTAGGAAATGCTGGGAAAACAGCATGGGGTCACTGAGGCCACCTTGCGGGGGTTTGAAGAAGGGCTCCCGAACAACTGAAGGCTGAGCTCAGAGCCCAATGCACAGATAGAGGAGTGGTCTAGAAAGCGTGCCCGCGTCCAAGAGAACAGGGAAACGCAAAGTATGTGCTGGGAATTCCTAGCCCTTCGGTATCACAGGGAGTAATGCAAAAGGAGTGTGGCGAGGTAGACAGGTCCCTTGGGGCGTTGCCAGCCATGCTAAAAAGCTAAACGTTATTCTGCTGGTAGAGTGGGAGCCACTGAAGATTTTTAACCTGGGACAAGTGGGGTCTGACGGGTTTTAGATGGATCATTTCACTGGCAGTACATAGCGAAGGTGGAGGTGGCCAGCTTGCGGGTCATTGGAATTGTTCACGAAAGAATGGCAAAAGTCCAAACTAGGACAGAGGTACCAGGGAGGAGACAGACTAATTTGTAGACAGAAATCAATGGAACCTGATCAGTTATTTGCTGGATGGGATCTGCAAATTTTGTGCAAATTTTGTGGCCGGTGTCAGACCTTCAAATCAGTTACTGTATCAGTGACTCTGAGGCTGGGGCCCCATAAATCTTCATGTTAGCAAACCCTGCAGGGTATTCTGAGGCAAGCTCGAGTGTGAGAGCCAAACTCAATAGAATAACCTCCAGAATTTTGCCTTGGGTCCTTGGGTAAATGAAGTTGCTATATGCTGAGATAGCGAATGCTCTAAAAGGAGCAGAGTGATTTGTTTTTGTTTTGTTTTCTTTTGTTTGAGGATGAGAAGAAGACCAGAAGTTAAAGAAAGGAAAAGAAGTAGGGTGACACCCAGCAAAGAGAAACAGAAAAAGTATTAGAGAGAAAGACAGGAAGAGAGGAAAGGTAGGAAGAGGTAACTTTCAGACCCCGCTTAAGATTAGCAGTTGGCAGAGGGAAAATTGTGAAAGCTGATTTGCTGCTCCTGGAGTAGCGATGGGACGGAGAATGCAGCCTGAATGGTGAGTTAGCAATTTCTTCCCCCTGAATCATTAAAGAAATCTGAGTTGCCCACACTATCGATGGCAACATATCCTACTTTTTATTCCAATGCACAGTAGCCATAATTTGGAAGGATGTGATTGAGGTCTTCCTCCTTTTGTTTGGCTGAAAAACTGGAAAGAATTTGCAGAAACACAGGACTCAGGTTCACAAGCACTTGGGCCCAGGTCTTTCTTGTGTCACGGGCGTGATTAACACCATGTTCAGGCAGCAGTGTAGACCATGGCAAGGCTCAGCCAACAGGTTGGAAAAGCCCTTCTCATGGCGACAAGACCTCAAGCGATTTGCCTCTCAAGTTGTCTGTCACCGTGCCAGGGTCAGAGCTCAATGTACCGTCCACTGTGACCCCAGTCATGCTTCCGTTGACCTGGGGAAGATGGCGGGCATAGTGGAGGATGATGTGCAGAGAGAGAAAGGGAGGTGCTTTCTCCCTTTCTCCCTCTATGGAGCGCCCTGGATGGGTTCAGAGATGGATAAAGTGACTAAGGAGAGGCAAGAGCCAACACAGGGGGAGGTGGTAAATGAGAAAACTTCTGCCTGGATCCAACCCTGCATAATATAAAGAGAGATGAAATAGCATCCTCATCCCTTTGAAATGGAGTGACTTGTTCGGGACTTTCAAGTCTGAAAATAGAAGATTTAATGCAACGAGGAGGCCACTAACTCAGTTATGACAGGTGTATGGAAGCTTTCTCCTAACATGGTATCTGAAGATAAAAGCAGCTCAGGAGAGACATATATTTTAAGTGCCGTCCTCCTAATACAAATCCATCATCAGCTAGCCGTGCTTTTGACCGCCGTTTTCGCAGTGAAAATGGTTCGTGCTGTTGAATCCATGTGTTCAGTGCCAGCATTTCCAAGCCCTTGGCTTTGCGACATCACGCTCCAACCAACCGTTCCTTTGCCTGCTCCAATTTCTTCTAGGTATCACTGCCAGATTGATTTTCAAAAGTAGGTCCCATGTTACACTTCTGTTCAAAAACCTGCAAAAGCTCCCTCTTGCCAACACAATTGAATTCAAACTTTCCAACTTGGCCAAGGTACCTGAAATTCCCAACCTCCATGCCTGTCTTGCCTCCAAAAGCCACCAGTCGTAATGGAAGTATGATGACACCCGGAAGGAGAGCATTATCACTCATTAGCACCAGATGGAAAATTCAACAATGGGTACATTTAACAGACGGAAAGAAAGCGGGGTCCTTGTAGACGCAGTATGGGCAATTTCCAGCGAAGTTTCCTTCATACATTTAGGGAATTTTTATAATAGAAGTTTCAGATGGTACATATTGATAGGGGGGTTGGAAGGAGGAAGGTCTAGCCTAGAGGATGGTGCACTGCTGGGGTTGAGGAGATTTGATGTGAATTATGAAGAGCCTACTCTAAAGGCATACGTGGACTCTCTACCCAGGATGGGGATGAACCCAGAAACAGTGAGAGGGGCCTCACAAGAGCCTGGAACCTTTTGCAGTAAATTATGTGCAGCCCAGCTCCTCGGAGAGAGGTCAAGTTCAGAATTTCCCATTACAGAAATGCCTCTGCGAGGAGATGAGGGGACCCTGCCTCCCCCTCAACTGCACTCATACTGCTAGTCTGCTGTCCGCTGTGGGATCCCCATTGCCTTCATAAACAGGGTTCCAGGTTCTTCTTAAATAGTGTGTGGCGTTGCCAAGAAGTTGACAAGCATTTTCTTGGGACTAGCAAAACCACGGGTGCAGGTGCCTTATCTCCAGGAGGATAGCTGAAGCTGGGACCCCAAGAAGGCACACAGGATGCTCCAATGCCCCCCTCCCAGTAGAGAGCTCAGAGATCTTGGTGGAGTCTCTTAACCTGCTTGTGCTTCAATGTCCTCATCTGTAACCTGCACATGATGTAATACCAGTGCCCACGCCACGAGATTGTTCTGAAGATTAAATGAGATGATATGTAAAATGCTTAGAACAGTGTCTTGTGCTCAGTAACCCCCATGTAAGCGCTTGGGGCAGCTGCTGCTGTTAGTGGTGGATAAGACCGGGCTCTGGAGTCACATTTTCTGGGTTCAGATCCTGCCGTCACCTTGTTGACCTTGGGCAATTACTTCACCTTCTCTCTGTGTCTCTGATTTGTCATCTGTAAAATGGAGATGATAATATTTTTCTCATAGGACTACAGGGAAGATAGTGCACTTTGAGCAGTGCCTCCTTGATATATATTAGCTCTTATATATTTTAGCTATTAGTTTAATCATCTTAGTTTTCCTTCTCTCCCCATTATCTTTCTTTGCCACCCTCACCCCACACTCGTGTAGTTTCTTAAACTTTGGTACTTGATGTTCTAGAAAGGGTCAGGATTCCCTGAAGTCTTCCTTCCTGTAAGTCCATTCTGCTTCATTTCTTGATCACCGGGTCATGGACTTACAACCCTGATGCTTGGGTTCCACCCCAGAGACTCTGATTCGAGTCAACTGCACTGGGGCTCAGGCATTGCTACACTTTTTTTGTTTCTTTTTAAATAAATTTTATTTTATTTTATTTTATTTATTATTTTTGGCTGCGTTGGGTCTTTGTTGCTGCACGTGTGCTTTCTCTGGTTGCCGCGAGCAGCGGCTACTCTTCGTGGCGGTGCCCGGGCTTCTCATTGCGGTGGCTTCTCTTGTTGCAGAGCACGGGCTCTAGGTGCACAGGCTTCAGTAGTTGTGTGGCACGCAGGCTTAGTTGCTCCGTGGCAAGTGGGATCTTCCCAGACCAGGGCTCGAACCCGTGTTCCCTGTATTGGCAGGCGGATTCTTAACCACTGCGCCACCAGGGAAGCTCCTTGGTAAGTTTTTTTAAAGTGCCCCATTTTATTCTAACGTGCAGTTAGCATAGACCCGCTGGTCCAGGCTGATTGGAATCAAAAGAATGGAAGGAGGAGAAGAAGCATGCTGGACCACTCAACAGATCCACCAATCTTTTTCTAAAGGAAGTGATCAGGGAGCCTTGGTAGGTACTCCAGGCTGACTTCGTGCTTTTGGAACCCTTACATCATCTTGAAGTACTCTCGCCTTCAGCTCAGGTACCTGTGGTGAGACCACTGCGGACCCCTGCTCAGATGTTCTGGGTTGGTGGGCAGAAGACATTGCTCTAGGGATATGTGGCATTGAATTTTCAGCCACACTGTTTGAGAAATTACTTGAGCTACAAAGGGAGAAATAATTCATCTCAGAGTGTTCCAGCTGCTGGACCGGAAACATTTAGCATTTCTTTCTATATCCAGAGGCAGCTTTCATAGGCATAGCAGAAGTTTCTTTGCCTCAGGTGAAGGCTTTTGGACTTTATTCTGTAAACCGTGGGAAACCTATGAAGATTTGGGGCAGGAAAGCAATATGGCGACAGCAGCATTTTAAGAGAATGGATGGTGGCAAGTAGAATGGATTGGATCAGGGACTGTCAGAAGGCAGTTGAAACCACGTAGGTGAAGCGTATTGGGAGAGAAGAAAGGCTGTGTGATGGGATGAAAGGACTGGGGTTCTGTGAACATGGTCTGTCAGAGATCAGCCTGGGGTTTCGAAGAAGAAGGAGAATGAGACCCCTTTCACCACATCACTGCCCCCCATAGCCTAAATTATGAAACCCCAAAGCCATTTTCTCATCTCTCATGCAGCAAGAAGTGTAGTTAATCCCTAGAATATGGCCGTTGTAGGTCATACGGTGAGTAGTGAATGGACAGAAGAAGGTGTATAGAGCCCACTGCCCAGTGGGGAGGAGAGGGAAGGGTAGACATCAAAAAATAAATACATTAGTGGGCATCACATGAAGGGAAGTAAGCCAGACAGAGAAAGGCATATACTGATATCATTTATACATGGCATTTTTTTAAAAAAGTCAAACCCATAGAAACAGAGGGTAAAAAAGTGGTTGCCAGGGGCTGGGGCTGGGGAAGTAGGAAGAGATTGGTAAAAGTGAACAAACTTTCAGCTCTAAAATGTATAAGGTCTGAGGATCTAATGTAAAACATGGTGACAGGGCTTCCCTGGTGGCGCAGTGGTTGAGAGTCCGCCTGCTGATGCAGGGGGCGCGGGTTCGTGCCCCGGTCCGGGAAGATCCCACATGCCGCGGAGCGGCTGGGCCCGTGAGCCATGGCCGCTGAGCCTGCGCGTCCGGAGCCTGTGCTTCGCAACGGGAGAGGCCACAGCAGTGAGAGGCCCACATACCACAAAAAAACAAACAAACAAATAAACAAAAAAAAAACATGGTGACAATAGTCGATAGCATTGTAGTATTGTAGACTTGGAATTTGCAAAAGAGAGTAGAATGTAAATGTTCTTACCCTCCACAAAGGCAAGCATGTGAGGTGATGGGTGTTTTAATTAACTAGATGGGGAGACCCCTTTCACAATGTATACGTCTATCAAGTCATCATGATGTACACTTTTTTTTTTTTTTTTGCGGTACGCGGGCCTCTCACTGCTGTGGCCTCTCCCGTTGCGGAGCACAGGCTCCGGACGCGCAGGCTCAGCGGCCATGGCTCAAGGGCCCAGCCGCTCCGCGGCATGTGGGATCTTCCCGGACCGGGGCACGAACCCGTGTCCCCTGCATCGGCAGGCGGACTCTCAACCACTGTGCCACCAGGGAAACCCCATGACGTACAGTTTTAATATCTTACAATTTGTCAATCATACCTCGATAAAACTTGAGTGAATGAATGAGTGAATAATAATGAGATAAATGCCATGCAGAGGCCTAAAATAAAATGAATGATAGAGCGACTAATGACTATTTTAAGTGGTGGTCACCAATGACCTCA
This sequence comes from Aethalodelphis obliquidens, assembly GCF_003676395.1. Lineage (NCBI taxonomy): Eukaryota > Metazoa > Chordata > Mammalia > Artiodactyla > Delphinidae > Aethalodelphis > Aethalodelphis obliquidens. The sequence continues at coordinate 17,784,461 of NW_020837980.1, read as the reverse complement.
CTGAGGACGTGGCCTTTAAGCTGAGGTCTGAAGGGCAAGGAGGAACAGCCCTGTGACAACTGCTGGAAGAACATTGCAGGCAGAGGGAACACAGCAAGAAGGTGGCCATGAGCTTGAAAAGTCTGAGGGACAAAAAGAAAGCTAGTGTCGCTAGAGTGTATGATCCAGGGGAAGATGGTCTCAGATGAGGCTGTAGGGAGAGGCAGGGCCCGGGTCAGTTTGGGAATTGAAAGTCAGGCAAAGGAGTTCGTTTCTGTGTTATTCCAAGTGTGATAAGAATGGGAAAAGCGACTGGAGGAGTTTTGAAAAGGAGTGTAACGTGGTCTGATGTATTTAGTTGAAAATTGTTTTGGCTGCTCTGTGAGAATAAAGTGTAGGCAGGGCAAAAATGGTAGGATGAGTTGCCCTACCAGGGTGGGAGTAGTAGAGATGGAGGGGAGTGCATTGGTCTGGAATACATTTTGATGATGGAACTGACAGGACTTGATGACTTAGGTGTGGTGGTGAAGGATAGGGAGAAATCAAGGTTACTTTATAGATGTGGGGGTTGAACAACTAAATGCTGTGTACTGAGATTGGGGGAGTTTCAAGGAGTAGCAGGGTGACAGGGGTAGGTAATCTGAAGTTTTCTTTCTACCATCTTAGGTTCTAGGTAACTATTAAACTTTCCAGCGAAGAGGTGAAATAAATAAATATAAATATTTGACATAGGTATCTAGGTTTGGAAAGAGTAAAAGACTGAAATAACGTTTAGGATGAAGGGGGGACTCAAGGTAGGTAACACCACGAGGCTGGGTGAAGTTGCCAGGAAGAGTGTTTGGGTAGAACAGAGAAGGGGGCCTGGCGCCAGCTTTTCGGCACATTGATAGCTGGAACTGAACACAAGAGGAAGAGCCGATAACGTTATCTGTGAAGGACGGACAGGCCAGTGAGGGAGAAGGAATAGCAGGAAAGTGAGGTATCATGGAAACCAAGAAAAGGAAGTGCTTGCAAATGGAGAGAGTGATCAGCTGTGTGGAGTGCTGAGACGGAGAGTAAGATGAAAACAGAGGCAACACGTGGTCTCAGTGGAATGGGAGGATTAGAAGGGTTAGGCTGAAGAAAGAATACAAGGACAGGAAGTGGAAGGATGGAAGTCCTTGAAGGTGAGAGCAGATGTTTCCAGAGTCCAAGAGAAGGCTTGATTCTGGATAAGGGCCAGAAGGCAGGGTGAAAGGCACAGATACTGATGCCAGAAGGATGGTGGGCTTGGTGAAAGGGAGATAGCGTTGCTGTCCAATTGCTTGTATGCCCAAATAAAGTCTGAGGTAAGGTCATTACGAGTGAATAGGAACAGGTGTCGAAAAAGCTTAAATATATTTTTGATCAGAATGTTCATAAAATAATTATCAGTGAAATAATTTTATACTATACCTAAAACTGTCCCATAAAAAATTATGAACCTCTCTCTTAAATAAAACTTTTTAAGTGGAAAAAAAAAAGAGTGAATAGGAAAGAGGAAAGGGTATAAGGTCTTTAATGAGTGAGAAGAACAATAATCATGGCAAATATTTCTACTGAGGTTACTACGTGCCGGACAGTATATAAATGCTTTACATCTATTAACTCATTTAATTCTCATAAAAATCCTCTATGGGGATTCCATATTAATCCCATTTTACAGATGAGGACACTGAGGCATGCTGCGACTAAATCCATATAACTAATAAGTGATAAAACAATTGTTGGCACTGGCTCTATGGATTAAGTGTGAAATAGTAGTTTGGGGGATTGCAAGAGTAGAGATGCTATGGAAGTGCTATAAGTTTGCCCATCATGGTGAGTGCCATTGGAAATTCACGCTCATGAATTTAAGGTAGGACAGCACAGTGTGTACTTTTTCTTCAGAGTTCATCAGTTAGGGAGCAGGCACAGAGCAGGTAGACAATTTGGTTTAACCAGCCTCGGGCTCTGCTGGCAAGCTCCCGGGAGAGGGAAGAGGGCAAAGGAGTTCATGATGTTGGGGAGGGAATGAGTGTGATGATGATGATGCTTGGCCATAGATAGGACTGAGAAGATGTGTGGGAGTAATGGAGAGTGGGAGAAGTGGCAGGGTCAGCGGATTGCAGAAAACCCTAGGTCAAAGTTTTGCTGCAGGGGTCGTAGAAGAAGAGAAGTTGAGCTGGGAGGATGGGAAGAGGTGCTCGGATGCTGGAAATGAAATCTGGAGAAGATGAACTTATCAGTGATGACAAAGTCAAAGGCATCAACCCAATTCTCCCTCTGCTTCCATTCTTACGTCTTACAGTCCTCATGACAGACGCTGTGCTCCTTTAAATAAGCAACACAATCGCTCGTCTCCATACTTTTGAGTGTGTCCTTTCCTGGCTCAGGATAATTTTTCTTCTGTCTTCTCTCATTTCAATAGCACTCATTCTTCCAGTCCTTTCTCAAAGGGATCCTCCTTTGTTCCTCCCCTTTTCCCACATGCTGATGCCTTTAGCCAGAAGTTATTTTCATTGCTCTCTTGTGGCACAATTTATACCATTAATATAGTATTTCTTACGTATTGCCTTTTAGTGAGACGTTTCTTCGTGGATCTCAGCTACTCCACTAGGCTTAAGGGCAAGGACCATCATTCCACAACTTGGTATTCTGGTTCAGCCTTGCTTAGTGCTTTCCTGCCAGTAGGAGCAGTACAAATAATGAATCCAATCTCCTAAGCACAGGGGCTGGGTCGTAGATGCTCAGTAAATGTCTGTCGAATTGAATTAATGACTCAACACAACAGGAGCATCGTTTTCTATTTCTCACGTGGATTTGTACTGATAGACAACTGTGAACCAGCGTTCCTGCATATCTATTCTCTCTCCTTTATGGGGTTAAATAGTTCGAGCCCAGTCCAGTTCTTCATGAGAGACCATAATAACAATAATAATTTTAAAAACCATATAATTCGTACTCTATGTCAAGCACTATTCTAAGTACTTTCTTTACATGTTTAACACATTTAATCCTCATCATAACATCAGGAAGTGAGTGTTATTATTCTCATTTCATAGAAGAGAAAACCATGATTTAGAGAAGTTAAACAATTGTCCAGGGTCACTCAGGGTGCTGGCAGCAGAGCTCATCAGCAACAATATTTAATAAAGCTCATAATTTTGACCAGTGTTTTCTAACTTTCGGACAATGGTCCAGAACAAGAAATATTACACTACCACCTAGGACAGATACACACAACTCTGAAACGAAAGTTTCGCAGACGAATACTTCTCTTTGCTACGAGCAACGTTCTTCGGTATTTTTGGTTACATTTTATCGTATTTTATTGCGTTACAAATGTTAGAACTCCCTACATTGATTTCACAACTTCCTAATAAGTTGAGACTCACAGGCTGAAAAACACCACTCTAACCAATGTGCTTTACGGCCTCCCTTGGCTGGAATACGTGAATGACTCAGTCCTTCCCTGCTTCTCCCAAGTCACTGGTCCAAGCTTTATATCTCTAAAAAAGAAGTGTCCTAACTGGTATGCGTGGGAAATAAGACGCACCGAAGCTGCTGTTTAATTACACACGGCCGAGCTTAAGTTAAATGACATATTCCCTTCTGAGTTACAAGTAACCCAGCTACAGGATTGCTGGAGGATTAGGTAAGACAATTCTAATTGAAAAAGAAATATAATTACGTTCGGAGAGGTCATCTGCTCTGAGGCAAACTGCTCACCCGTCCTGGGGTCTTTTCTCTTCTGTATCACACTGACTAAGCAACCTTCGGTAGATAGATCCCTGAATTCAGTTTTTCTCTTCATTCCTTCATTTAGTTACTAACTTACCAACTCTTTTATTTGGAAAAGAGTCGTTAAAAGTGGGGCTTCCCTGGTGGCGCAGTGGTTGAGAGTCCGCCTGCCGATGCAGGGGACGCGGGTTCGTGCCCCAGTCCGAGAAAATCCCACATGCTGTGGAGCGGCTGGGCCTGTGAGCCATGGCCGCTGAGCCTGCGCGTCCGGAGCCTGTGCTCCGCAACGGGAGAGGCCACAGCAGTGAGAGGCCCGCGTACCGCAAAAAGAAAAACCCGAAAAACAAGAAAAACAAAGAGTGTTTGGCCATTGAATGGCACAGATGGTGTAATGTTTCAGGAAAGCAGCGATGATGTGTGGAGTAGGGGTGAAACAGGGTGACCAGCACAGGAAGTGGGGTGAAGGCAGGGGTAGGTTGGAGAGCCATTTAGCAGGAGAGTGGACAGAGTGAGTGACAGTGTGGAGGGAGTGGACAGTGGCTCCCAGATTCTGCTTTGGGTAGCCCGGGCAATAATAGTGCCATTTGCCAAGATAGGGGGTACAGGAGAGGGAACAGGCATGGAGGACGAATTAACAAGTTCTATTTTAGAGAGGATGAACTTGAAGCCACCAAGAGCCCCCCAGGTACGCATGTAACAGGCAGGCAGAAATGTTATTCTGGAGCTTGGACATAGGTCTGCTTACAGGTACAGACTTGGAAACTATAGGTTCTGGTTCCAGCTGAAGCATTAGATGTAAATGAGTGTGTGTGTGTGTGTGTGTGTGTGTGTGTGTGTGTGCGCATGCACGCACACGTGCAGTAAAATTAAGAAGGCTAAAGGCAATATTTAAGAGGTGGGCTGGAGAGGAGGAAAATTAAAAAAAAAAAGTCCTGAAAGTATCAGTCAGAAAGATGGGAAGAAAATTGCCAGGGATTATCATTATGGACACCACAAAGGAAAAGACCTTCAATAAGAAATTTTCAACAGCGTCAAATAACGTAGAGGAGCCCAGAAAGCGGTCACTGGTTTGCTCAGAGCAAGTTCAAGGGTGAGGCCAAGGGTAGGGGGCTAGGGAGGGAGGGAGTCAGGTTGCAAGAAGGGGCAGCCCAGTATTGCAGTGGTGGGAGAGGCAGCAGTGGACAGCACACCATCGCGATTAAGGAGACTCTGGTAACAGATTGTTTATTCAACTGATATTGATCAAATGTCCACTCTGTTTGGGGCATTTATCTAAGACCTATGGGTGTTTCAGTGAACAACAGAATAAAAATGAAAATCCCTTCTCTTCCAAAACTTACATCCTCAGATAACCTGAGTTTGACTCCTGACTCTGACACTTCTTCCTTGTGTGGCCTTGATAAGTTATTTTAACTGAGATTAGTCTTAGTTTACCAGTCCATGAAATGGGTATGAGAACAGAACTGTCAGGGAGAAAAAAAAGATTTTCCTCTACCTTTCTAGGTTTTTCTTAGGGCAGGGTGGGGTGGGATCTCTGAATGAGATTGACATGAGACAGACTGACAAGAGAAAATCAGACAGAAGTTCAATAACGTGTGTACACGGGAGACCCAGGAAAACTAAGTAACTCACCAAAATGGCTAAAACCCTCACCTTAAATACCATCTCTGGCCAAAGACAGAAGAGGATGCTGGGGGTAGTGGTCTGGGACCTCAGAGGGGAGGAAGGCGATTCACATGAAGATGGAAAAGCAAATGTTTGGTAGACCAATGTTTGCCGGGGGCTGCAGAGACAACGGGACACAGCGTGACTCTGATCTCGAGGCCGTGCCGAGTTTCCCCACCTCATCCAACCCATAGTCTTTGCAGATCCCTCTGATGACAGCTTTCTTGGAGGGACAGGCCTTCTGTCTAAATTCTTTTAGGCAGTTAGGGGAAAGGTCAAAGTTTCTTCTTGAGCCTTTTGGGCCTTGATTCTTTTCAGCTTGAAATAACCCGCACACTAAAAAGGCATTTTGGGGTGGCAATTTTTATTCCCCTACAGTTCCTGTCTCACTGGGTAGTTGTGAGAAACTGAGAAAAAAAGAAATGCAAGTCACTCGGCTCCACAAATGGAGCCTCATCACCTCTCAATACGTGTGAGCCACGTTCCACAGACACTTTTCCCAGAGACTTGTCTGGAAATAAGAGATCTGATGACAGCTGAGCGTGGACCTAGCCCCAGGGGCACGCGTTTCTCCACACAGGAGAGGCCTGGCTGCTTTGTGTACCGGTAAGACTGAGTCAGGCTGAGGAGAAACGGACGTGCAGGAGATCAGAGGTGCGGCTGTGGTTGCCTCTAGGAGAGCAGCTGCCCATCAGGGCTACCTGAGGCTCAGTGAGATGAAACAGAATGACCCTGAGTTTTTGAGCGAATGACCTTGCCTCTGAACTCCCGTGCTCCTTTGTCTTTCACTCTTATAATCTGTTTCTGGACCCAGAGCTGCCTTGCCCACCCCTGGAGTAACCCCCAGTAACCTCCAGGCTGGCACACTCCACGGAAGCAGCCCGGTTGCTAGGGTGACCATCCACTCCAAAGCCCCAGCAGGATGTTTTTCATACCGACTCGGAATTTCAGCGCTCCTCCACTGGGAGGTGTCTTCCTTCTCCAGGTTCAGGAACGGTAGGTGTTGCCGGAGCACATGGGCTGAGAAGTCAGACAGACCTGACCTCCATCTCTGTCATGCACTAGCTGTGTAGCTGTGGAAAAGCTCCTTAACCTCTCTGAGCTTTTGTTTCCTCCATGGTGAACATGAGAATAAGAATACCTACCTCATAGCGTTACTGTGTGATTAAACCTGAAAATGGAAAGTACCCAACCCTCAGCCCGGTACTCAGTAAGTGCTGAATAATTATAATTTTTTCTCATCTCAAAGAACCCCAGAGCATACAATCATTTAATAATAATGGAAATGATAAACACAAAGAACCTCAGAGTATTACACGGTTGTTTACGTAACAATTGCTCATCTATAAAATGGGATAACCATAGCGACACCCTGCCCCCAGCACGTGACGATTGTGCGGCACAGGATGCAGCGTCACATCTTTACGCATAGTTTGACCACTGCTATTATGAAGGCAAACGTGAAAAGGCTCAAGGCTACTTTCCATCAGGTGAGAAACCTTGCTGCTGCAATGAGGTGGGAAACTCAGGTATGGGTCTCTGTTGAGGGCCAGATAGGAATCCTTAAACCTAAGAGACAGTGTGCACCGTAAACTTCAAGCAGGGCTGTCTGCAGTCCAACTGGCATTGCCAGGAGTGCCGACGTAGAGACCCTGCACAGACTGACCCAGTGACACGGAGCTCTGGGCCACCAGACCTACCTAGACAGTGATGTTTTGGACCAGAACCATTGGTGTGAAAGAGGTTGGAAGTAAAGATACATCCAGGCGAGTCAAAGGTCAGGAGAAACATGGGGACGGCAGGCCACCAGTGAGATCTTCCCTTATAACAAGATTTGGCCCCCAGCAGGTGTCAACATGGGAACCCAGCAGCAGCCTGTGTCCAAACAGCTGGTGTGGTCATCCCACCTCAGTCAGACACAACCACTGCACGTTCTCTGGAGGTTATGAATGTGCTCACTGCCCTTCACTAGCTGCGGGACTTTCTGCCATTCCCTTTAATTTCTCTGTTCCCATCTGATTTCTCGTTGCAACCAGATACTCTGCACCTGGGAACCGGTCACAGGGACGGCCTGCGGAATTCCATAGCTAGAGAAAGCTAGGCAGCTATCCAAATGCTATGTTAGCAATACAATTAACTGGTAAATGAGGACTTTTCAGAGAACATAGGCCCTTTATTATATCACATAGCCAGGGCTGGTATGCCTTCGACTGGCTGGGATGCAGGGAAAGGGTGCTAGGGTTTGACCAGTCTAAGTCATTGGCACTGATAATACTGATAATAATACTGCCATGATGGTGAACCTCTCTTAGAAGACAGTGAAGGTAGAAGGGAAGAAGAGAGAATATTACACAAACTCTCTCCTTGCCGTTCTTCTCACCCAACCATTTCCCCAACACGCCACGCATATCCCATCCACTGAGCCTTTTCACTGGCCATTCCTTGTGCACGGAGTTGTGAAAACTAACAAAGGGAAAACTCACTAAAATGCAGTCGAGAGGCCAGAAGGGGCAGCGCTCACGTGCATGCCATTGGAAATCAATACAGATCCCAAGGCATCTCTGGCAGGAAACGACTCCACTACTGCCAGCAGGAGGAAAAAAGGTTTTCTCCTCCCCTGGCAACAGCTCAGCCAATGAAAAGCCACTCTACTTCGAACTCCCAGTTTACTCCAATGGACTTTTTGTTTATACGAGCCCCTCCCAAATTCCCCTTCTCCTCTATAAAAGAGTTTCCTCTCAGCTTTACCAAACTTGCCTGTGGGTCGCCATCTCCTGAATAAACCCATTTTGCTGGTAAAATAACTGGCTGTTTTATTGCTGTAGGTTAACAGAGTTCTCCTCCCTAAGATGCTTCATGGCTCACTTTCTCTCTGCTCATGTGGAACCATCTCTGGGAGGTCTTCCTGGTCACCCCCCCGGACTCTCTCCCCCTTTTCCTGTTCTACTTTTCTTCACAGCACTAATTACCATTCAGCGAACTAAATCTCTCACGTGTTTATCTTTCGCCTCCCCTCATTAGATCTTAAGGTCCGCTAGAGAAAGTATTTTTGTCAAGTCTAATCGTTGCTATAACTTTAGCAACAAGCATTTACCTGGCATATAGTAGATGCTCAGATGTCTGCTGGAAGGAAGGAAAAGAGGAGATGAAAGGGAAGATAAAGATATAAAAAAAAGGCAAAATTGCATTTTTTGCCCCCAAACTTTCCATTCAATTTAACAAGCCGTGTTTCCACCTATACTTTGTGCTGAGCCCCTGCTCACACCCTGGAGTAGTGAGTGGACCTGCCAACCCAGCTGTGATTTTGAGAGCAGGTAGGAAACAAGTGGCGTTAAGTTGTGGGCATCACAGGAAAGAGAGGATACATGGTCGGGGTGACTGGCAAAGGCTTTAAGAAAGAGGAGACATTTGAAGTGGCATGTTATGGGATAGAGGAAGTAGGATGTTGTGATTTATAATAAGAAACATACTTGGTCTTCATCCCCATACCTGGCACAGAGCTTCTAAAATCCTTGGAATTTCCTAAGTGATAAGAGAGATAAAGGTGTCTTTCCTTATTCATAACAAGCCCCTTTCGACCACACCTGAGTTTATGTTAATGAGGTGCTTTTGGCAAAGCCCCTAGATAACCGCAGGATGGGAACCAGCTCTGTGACTAGAGGTTTGGAACTTTCAGACCAACCCCATCCTCGCCTCCACCTCTGGGACGAGGAGAGGGGCTGGAGACTGACTTAATCAGCAATGGCCAATGAGTTTATCAGTCATGCCGACACAAAGCAGCCTCCATGGGCTTCCCTGGTGGCGCAGTGGTTGGGAGTCCGCCTGCCGATGCAGGGGACACGGGTTCGTGCCCCGGTCCGGGAGGATCCCACATGCCGCGGAGAGGCTGGGCCCGTGAGCCATGGCCGCTGAGCCTGCGCGTCTGGAGCCTGTGCCCCGCAACGGGAGAGGCCACAACAGTGAGCGGCCCGCGTACACGGCAAAAAAAAAAAAAAAAAAAAGCAGCCTCCATAAAAACCCTAAACAACGGTGCTTGGTGAACAGGCGGAGGCGCTGGGACAGTGGCCTCTTGCCCTGTGCATCTCTTCCATCTGGCTGCTCCTGAGTTGTATCCTTTTATCATAAACTGGTGATCTGGTAAGTAAACTGCTCCTGAGTTCTGTGAGCCACCCTAGCAAATTAACTGAACCAGAGGAGGGAACCTCTGATTTATAGCTGGTCAGTTAGAAGCATAAGTGACAACCTGGACTTACAATTGGCATCTGAAGTGGAGGGAGGGGACAGACTTGTGGAACTGAGCCCTTAGCCTATGGGAGCTGATGCTGTCCCCAGGTCATAGCATCAGAACTGAGTTGAACTGTAGAGCACTCAGCTGGCTTGATGAAGGGGGAACCCACACGTCCGGTCACGGAAGTGTTCAGTGACAGAGTAGAGGAGAGGTGACACACAAGAGGGCTTTTTCCTAAACAGGGGGTATGCATAGGAATATCTGCACGAAAGCAGGCGGTACCGGGTGTGACTGATGAACAGGAAATAACCCAGTGGGCTTCAGCTCGGACTGTGTATCGTAACGCTAGGCAGGAGGCAAGAGACAGAGGCCAGGCCATGACGTCAGGGGAGCGGTCCCACTTCACTGGCAGGCAGTGGGGAGCCGCGGTGGCTTCGGCTGGGAAACGGCGTGGGTCTCACGGTTCTGGAAGGCGAGCCAGCGGGTTTGAAGCGGGGGTTGTCAGGAGGGGCTCTCAGCGGGGGGAGGAGCCCTCAGGACACCACTGCCATTGTCCCGGGGAGATCCGGAGGGCCAGACCCGGACGACGGCCGGCAGAGGAGGCTTTTAGGCACATTCCAGAAGCAGATTTGACAGAACATGGCAACTGACCCACGTCGGGGTGCGGACACAGCGTCGAAGATGAACCAGGCTTTAAGCCCGAATGCACAGGAGAATGGAAATGGAATACAAGGAGGGAGAATTCCCAGAAGCAGAAGGGGATGCAATCTTGTCTGTTTTCAAAGTTCCGGGCCGTTCAACCTTATTTTGAGTAGGCAGCCTTAGGACTGGGGTCCTGGAGTCAGCCACAGGTCAGGTTCACCCATCCATCCCCTCCGCCAGCACAAGGAGACCCTGAGATGTAGTTACACAGAGCGGGCTGCCCCGCAACGTGCTGGGAACAGAACATCTACTGCAAAGTGTAAGGGCCGCAGCACTGCTGAGCTGAGCCCCCTCGGCACGTCCCTGAACCAGGGATGCTCCAGTTTCTCCTTCTGTTGGAACTGGGTGATGCTGATTTGCACCAACTCAAACTGCAGCATGAACGTCTAAGGACAACGTTTCGTCGTGCACAATGAACTCCTGGCCTAACAGGGGCTGTGGTGGAAACACCGTTGGTCGGTCCACACAAAGGGCTTGTTCCGCTGAAGGCGCTATTTATTGCGCGGGCGGGGGCGGAGGGATGTCAGAATCAGGCTTGATTCCAGCTCCCGTGGCCGCTGCTTCCGCTGTCCTGATTTCTTTGTGCGCAGCTCCTGGGCCCTCAGCTGTGGCTCTGTTCTGTTCCCATGCAGATGGTTCAGCCCCGCCAGGCTCCCCCCGGGAAGGGGTTGCATTTGTGAGAGGAGAGAAAGGGCACTAAATATGTCTGAGAGACACAGGCTATTAAGCCCCAGGACACTGGAACACCCACTGCAGCGGCTACGAGCAAAACAAGGTTGTTATTTTCCTTTCTCAACCATCCAAACAGGAAGCTACCTGTGGCATCTAAATTGCAAAGACTAAGCGTGGAGTCTGCGTTGGACCTACTGGTTTGGGGTAATTGGGAAAAGACTAGGGAGTTATTATAGGTTGATCGCCGCCTGCCGGGACCCAGGCCCCAAGTGATGCTGCAGTTGCTGTGATGAGAGCCCAGGACGCCTATTACTTGACCACGTGATGCCAGGGAATAAGCTTCCGCCCTCTGTGATGGAGATGGCAAAAGACGGAAAACATTGTATGAACTGGAGCCTGAAAACCAGGGCTCTCCTCCAACTGGCAGAGCCAATGTGGAAGGTAATGTAGATCGAAGGGCGCAAGGGTCCAGCTTGCACAGGGAGAAGCCAGCGTGGGAGGCACCCGGGGTCCCGCGCCTCCAGGCCCATGCTGCGGCTTCCTCTGCTTTTAGGAGACAAGACGCCAAGGGCGAGCACCCCGAGGGGAGAGCTGGGTTGACCTCCTCGCGGGCAGGCAGGGTGACACTAAGCTGCAAAGCATTCCTTTGAGGTCTTGGGTCCGTCTGACCCTGCCACTGTGGAGAACGCCTGTCAACTTCCTTCCCGGGGATTCTCACTCCAGGGAGATGGAGTGAAGCCTGAGGCATGTTAGAGAAAAGAACTAAGAAGGAAGACAGAGGTGGAAATCAAAAACAGAGGCCTGGGGCTTCCCTGGTGGCGCAGTGGTTGAGAGTCCGCCTGCTGATGCAGGGGACATGGGTTCGTGCCCCGGTCCGGGAAGATCCCACATGCCGTGGAGCGGCTGGGCCCGTGAGCCATGGCCGCTGAGCCTGCGCGTCCGGAGCCTGTGCTCCACAACGGGAGAGGCCACAACAGTGAGAGGCCCGGGTACTGCAAAAAAAAAACAAACAGAGGCCTGACCCACGTCTGCCATTCGCCTTTGTGTGGAAAAGGAGAGGAGGATTTGGCTTTCCGTGTTTTTGTTTTGTTCAGTTCTGCTCTGTTACTGGGAAGGGCACCTTAATCACAGGGAAGGGTGTTCATCTGTATCTACATTTGGTTTCCTTCTATTCTGCCTCTGCCAAGACTTACATAATTGTGTAGCGAAGCATTCAGTCCTTTCCCCAAACTCTCTTGGGAGGGTTTCTCTCCCAAGTGAGTCGTTACCGTTGCTGTTCCCCTCCTGTCAATCATTTGTGCAAACCCTCCTTTGAATCCTGTTTCTCCAGTGTTTACCCTGGAAGGTCAAAGCCACCATGGCTCAGAGGCCATGGAAGGGACAGCAGGGTGCCAGAGCGATGATGCTAGACAAAGCCCGGAGCTTCATCTTCTGATGGTTAGAGCCCGTGTATGTTCTCAGTCCCCTTGGCCATCTGTGTGCCTTGAGAGCATCTCACTGGCCAAGGATGGGTTTGGTGAGGGTGACATGAGTGGTTGCAGGCAGCCTAGAGGCCCCCTTATTCATCTTTCTTTCCCACTTAGATAAGAGTGGCAGTGGGCTGCAGACTGATGTGGGAGAGAGGGGTCATCACCCTACAGATGCTACAGGACGGGGCGGAGATAGCTTAGAGCCTGACATACCAGGAGGATATAGCAAGGCAGTGCCTGAGCAGAACTCTGGCACATGTTTTTGCCCCTAGGACAACGTCTGTACTTGTTGACTCAGCAGGATGGCGGGGGAGTGACACTGGGCAACCAGGGGCTCTAGGACAGGCTCAGCTCCGGGGGCGATCAGGTTGTAGATAAGCAGAAACCTGGCTAAAATGCAGCCCTCACACTGGTATTTCCTCAGCGGCCTCTGTGCCGTTAGATGCCAGCACCACGATGCCATGCTGGCAAGTAAGAGCCAACGCAAGTTCTGTGGGTTCATATGATTCTGTTCGTGCTGGTAAATGTTTACAAAGGATCTGCCAAGTTGTTTTCTTCACGTGAAGGTTTTGCAACAGTGACTTAATCAAAGTCATAAGGAGGGGTGTGCATCTGTCTCTATATTTGGTTCCATTTTACTTTCACTTCTGCCTCATCATCCTTCATCACCTTATGTTACATTAAAAAAAACATTCCTGCAATTATCCATGTCAATCATCATGAAAGTAGCCTGGTGCAATGGACAGAACACTGGGCTTAGAAAACCTGGGACCCACTTTTTACTCACTGCATTACCTTGGAAAAGTCCCTTTCCCCCCAGTTTTCTCATTCTATAACATAATAATACTCTCTGCCTGTTTACCCCTCAGGGATGTTGTGAGACTCAGAAAGACAACTGGATGGAAGCAATTTGTCTTCCTAAGTCGTTTGCCTCTTTCCATCTCTCCCCCACTCCACCCCTACCTCTGGTTCTAGAGTTCATTATACTCTTATTTATGACCGTGTCTATTTTTCACTTCAATTCAGGTATGGCTTTCATCATCTGTTGTGGAGGCATTCTGCAAAACGAGTCTATGTGGAAGAGAACCCCTTCTCTGAAGAGGAATTAAGGCATCCGTTCCAGACACAAAGGCTCTTGCATTGGAGCTGGTACCCCAGGCACAGAGAGCACTTCCTGGGACCAGTGACTGAATCTACCTCCTAAGTATGTGCTGGGCCAGATGCAGTGGGCACAAGTGTTGTCCTGCCTGAAAGTCAATCCCGAGGTTCGTTGGGGCCATGACTGATTTTCCAAGGCTCTGCCCAATTAAGTACTAGCATGGGTGTTCCTTGAGAGCAGAACTTTTTTCTGTTTTACAAGCTGCTGCATCTTTAACTTCCAGAACAATGTCTGGTATATAGTAGACACTCAATAAATGGAGGAATGAATAAAAATAAATGGAATCAGTGGAAACCCTGCTCTTCCCCTAGAATCTTCACACAAGCCTTGCCTGGGAGTCCCCACCCAAGTTTTGTGATCATTGTTGATTCGGAGCACACCAGCTTTATGAAAATTTTCCAATAAGTTTACCCTAATAAAAAGAGACACAGAGAAAATGATTAAGACTTCCTTATCTCTCCCCTACTGCCACCACAATCACCAGCATCAATATAAAACATAAAAGGATAAGCATTTACTTATATAAATTATTATTAAGTCACATAGAAAACTAATTATAAATTATATATTAGGTAACTCATCTTATGTAAATATCCTCTGTATGAAGTTGTCAGGAAATCATGTCTCCTAATTATAGGTAGCTCGCAAATTAATTCACTTGAATTCTCCTACCACTGTGATAACGCAGTGGAAGCAGAGCGAAGATCCAGTGTTAACTGTCACAAAGAAGTCCGCAGCTCACGGAGTCTTTTGTTAACCAAAATCATCAATTGAGATAGATCCCCCTATTCCTACAACACCCATGAGATCTGTTTCCAGAAATACAACATCTGTCATTTGTATAAAAGGGACATGCGTATCCAGGCTTCACAGGGGAGCCTGTGCAAAGCTTTTGTGATCTGGCAGCAGGGTTAGTCATAAAGAGAGCGATGGACGCTGCACACGAGTTTTTGACGTAACCCAGTGTAGCCGTCAGGGTTCAGGAAAGAAAGAGAAACCACAGCAGTCATCTAAACGGGGAAAATTTAGCTTGAAGAATTGTTTCCTGGGTAATCATTTACTGGAAGGGTGAAAGAGAACCCTGCAGAGAAGGGCTTCCATCCCTGGGACCGAGGGGAGGGTGAACAGACAAGAGACTTTCCTCTTAAAGGAGAACCTGCGAGGCTGAGACTTAACCACTGTGGCAAGAGGGAGCAACGCCCTGGCTGAGGAAACGAGGAAACTGGCTGGAGGCTGTTCTGGAACCCTGGGAACTGCCCACCCAACAGGTGTGGTGTAGCCTTGGGGGCCAGATGTGCAAGGATGTGCGGGCTTGCTGACTGAACAAAAGAACTCTTCTTCCTTCACCAACCCTCCACGCCCCTCCAGCGCCCTCTACTGGCAAAGCCTAACATGGCATGGCTGGCAAAGGAGAAATGAACCTCGCAGAGACCAGCTCTAGAATCACAAAGCAGCAAAGAAGGGTGTGCGTGGAACTTGGAGGCCAAACTTAATAACTGACACATCCCCGAGGGCATATGGGGTAAAAAGTATTTCTGGGTTTTATATATTGAACCAAAGAGGCCATGAACCCTCTTTGCATTCACTGGGCTGAAGAAACTTGTTCCAGCCTCTCCCCCATCTTGTGACCCTGATTTATTTGCTGGCGTTAAATGAAACCACTTGTTCCCAACCCTGGCTCCAGGTTAGCACCATCCCATGAACTTTTACAAAATACTGAGTATTTGGCATCTGTATTTTCAAAATCTGATGGGGTAACTCTAATATGCGGCCAGAGTTGAAAACCTCTGGCAGGAAGAAAGTGGCAAAAAGTAAGGCTGCCACAAAAATAATGTGTTTTAGGGGCACTGTAAACCTTCAAAGGCTCTGTAGTGGAAAGGTTCTGGGGTTAGATGGATCTGTTCCACCTGTGAAATTCCAGGCGTATTAGGTAACCTCACTGAGCTTCTGTTTCCTTCTTTGTAAAATGAGAGATGGAAAGAAAAATATGATTTGTCCCAACATTATTAGGAAGAGCAAATGAGATGATACACGTGAAATATTTAGCACAGTGCTGGTAAGTAGTAAGTATTCAATAGATGGTATTTATAATGATAGAAGTAGTGGCTATTTTCACTTGCAAAGACCACTTCTGCGTGACTTTCTCAGAATGGCTCCAAAGGGGCAAGATTTGCCAAGATTGGTGCCTAAGTGAGTAAACGTAACTAACTGTTGAGTATCAGAAAGAGGTGAGCGAATACCAAGCCATTACTAGACAGGTTAACATGACCTTCCGTTTATCTGGAGTACGCTTCTGTTCCCAGAATGGCTGCAGCGTAATGTGTACTCCTTTTAATAGATCGGTAAGACTTTTTGACTTAACGGTGAGAGTGGGGAGTCTGGGATCAGCTTTGCTGGTTTTGAACTGCTCATCTTTCACTCAGTCGTGTGGATATACATTTCTAAGCTCAGGATGGAGTTGCTTCTGCCCAGCGTGCCATGTCAGCAAACCAGAACTTAGATAACGTTAGTGTCCCTGTAAACGCTCTGCTTGATAGCATAGCCATCCAGCCAATGTCCAAACACCAAGGCAACTCTGGGCTCTATACTTACTTCCTATTCTTTATCCCATAAAAATCTCCCTGCCTTCCGCCCCACTTTACAGTTCTCTGGACCCCTGGGCATAGAGACTGCCCATCCCGTGAAGTGTTAAGAAAGTTTGTTTGTATCATCTAAATTGTCTTCTTTACCCACAACAGCTGTGTGGCTTTGGGCAAGTTGATGAATCTCTCTGAACCTCAATAACAATGTTTGTGAAATGGGAGTTATTAAGAGGATTATATAAGATGATGAATAAAGGGCCTGGAATATAATAGGAGCACATTAAATGACAGTTTCTTTTAGGTATAACTAAAAGGAAAAAAATATCCTCTCCTCTGATGTCTGGGAGGTTTCTTGGATAGGATAAAACCCACACTGCCATGTGCACTGGGAATAAAAGAAGGATCTATCCAAACATTAACTTTAATCTCAAAAAGAAGCAAAAGAGAGAGAAAAAAATAACTTGACATTTAAAGCTTTTGTGGGTATGTGTACTTAAATGTTGTAGACGGTCGTGTAGTGGGTCATTTTATTAGTCATTGGTGGCACCTCGGTACACAGACTGAGGATGTGAGGAAAAATAAAACACTGTTACCGCTTTGCCCCGAAAGAAGGAATGCTATTTTCATGGCGTAATTACAACTTTGTTGAGTACCTTGCAGCAGTTAGGAGATTAGACTTGTATATGTGTGTGTGTTGAGGGCAGGTGGCAGGGAAGGAGAGTGTTGCAGACTTAATTACCTGCTGAGACGAGACAGGTAATGGAAACTGATAGGGGCTGCACAAAACTCGAGCAGATACTATCTAGAGGTGTTCAATCATGAGAGGATCATAGGTCATTGCAAATTTCGGAATAAACCCAGGAATAATAGTATATCCATAAACCAACCTCTTGTAATAGGTTTAACTGTTTGACTTTCCTCCCGTGATCATGGGCATAGTCATATTTAATGTGCAACCCGAATTTAAAATGTATGTGTTGAATTTCCTTTAGGTAGAGTAACTTCTCAGTATATCTCTATCTGGCCATGGATTGTCGTGGTAGGCAAAATCAAAGAACTGGATTGTAACAGTCAATTGCGCCTTCCCTATGTTTATTCTGCAGCTCCAGTAGAGGAGAAAAGAGGTCTAGGAGTTCCAGAGGGTGACATCCATGACATGTGACATGAGTGGTGGTCCATAGTGAGGTTGAGAATGGGAACAGGCAACAGCTGCAGCACAGAGTTGAATTAGAAGCAAATAGGAGACCTCCTTTGCCCCCAATACACTGCTGCATATTAAAATCACCTGGAGAGCTTCTACGATGCCCTATGCCCAGGCTGAATATGCCCAGAATAATTGAACAAGAATCCTTGGGAGATGAGACCAAGGCATCGGTGTTTTAAAAGCACCCCAGATGACGCCACTCTGCAACCGGAATAGAGAACCACTGCTCCAGGTAACCTGTGTTGGAGGAGGGCAGAAAGGTGGCTATCTGGGCTTAGAGGTAAGAAAACTGAAGTCCGCTGAAGTTCAGTGATTTGTCGAAGACCACAAACGACAGCTTTGGCATAAGTTTTTAACAGGCTTCCGGACTCTGTATCAGAACGATCTTTCTGGTGGTCTTTCCCATTCTTTGATCATTCTAGAATTCTACAGGAAGTTGCTTCCTGAGAATAATTTATTTCAAAAGGATTATTTCGGGTTTGTGAAAGGACAAGGGAATTCAAGCCAAATGATCAGGGCAGGTGTTTGAGTG
Organism: Aethalodelphis obliquidens; assembly: GCF_003676395.1. Lineage (NCBI taxonomy): Eukaryota > Metazoa > Chordata > Mammalia > Artiodactyla > Delphinidae > Aethalodelphis > Aethalodelphis obliquidens. Next base: position 17,766,528 of record NW_020837980.1, on the reverse strand, counting down.
AAAAATGCCGAGAAAGGATGTCAGTCTGGGAAGCCCATCTTTCTGGGACAGTTGGCTGGTGGGGACATGACTGGGTGCCCTTCAGCCCATCATTAGAGTGCTGTTGTTGATTCTCCCTTACAGTGGAATGCAGGGTGGCACAGAGATGTGAAGAACAACACAGGTGCTCTGAGATAATTAATTCAGGAGGTCCCAGGTGGTGGGTGAGGCAGGTGGTATGAAGAACAGACATCTGCCACAGTCTCGAGAATTCCTACAGGGTGACCTTGTCAGTTGAGTCTTTGGGGTTTTTTGTTTTGTTTTGTTTTGTTTTTTGAGGTACGCGGGCCTCTCACTGCTGTGGCCTCTCCCGTTGCGGAGCACAGGCTCTGGACGCGCAGGCTCAGTGGCCATGGCTCACGCGTCCAGCCGCTCTGCGGCTTGTGGGATCTTCCCGGATCGGGGCACGAACCCGCGTCCCCTGCATCGGCAGGCGGACTCTCAACCACTGCGCCACCAGGGAAGCCCGAGTCTTTGGTTTTTTAAGGTGCTCTGGGCATGGTCAAAGCTTTAAGTATGTCCTTACCTGGGGCTCCCACCAGAATTCTGATACCTATTCTTCAGCTTACATTATTTAAAACCACTTTAAAATGGGGTGGAAATCTTATCTCCCCCAACTTTATTTTAAATGAATGTCATATTTTCAAATCAAACCTACTATATAACTTTCAGATTCTTTTTAAAGCAAGTTTATGGCCCAAGAACAATTTGGGCTTCAGTGAAATACCTCCAGAAGTGAAGAGAATAACTATATCTGGCAAGAACTCTGGCTTTATGTTAGAGCTCATCTACTTTCAGGAGTGATCAGGGAGATAGGAGACCTTTTTGTTTCAGAACAGAGGAAAATACAGGAGAAACCCTCACAGGGAATCCCTCTGAGACAAAGAAACAATACATCACCCTGGAAGATGCTCAGAACCGAGGATCAGAAGTGCTGGCTTCTAGCCAGGACTTTGCCACCTGTGTTAGCTCTCTGAGACTCCTGAGTCATAAGGTGGGTTTCTCCTAACTATTCTCTCTATAGCATAATACTTTCTAGCACGAGGATTCTAGGAGAAGCACATGGCTCTTAATAAAGTGATGTTGGAATGTGCTTTATGATTTCCATCTGAAAAGCTAAATATATCTATGCTATTTTCTTTTATTATCAGAAATATCCTTTCACTTGAATAATTTAGAAATTAAAGTATAGTAAGAGAAATCATCCAGTGTGTGTGTGTGTGTGTGTGTGTGTGTATACATACATATATATAAAATCAATGACAGAACTGGGGGTAGAGGAGAATAAAGAAGACCTTTCAGGCAAATGTAATAGCTCAAAAGAACAGGTTGGGGCTTCCCTGGTGGCGCAGTGGTTGAGAGTCTGCCTGCCGATGCAGAGGACGCGGGTTCGTGCCCCGGTCCGGGAAGATCCCACATGCCGCGGAGTGGCTGGGCCCGTGAGCCATGGCCGCTGAGCCTGCGCGTCCGGAGCCTGTGCTCCACAACGGGAGAGGCAGGACAGGTTGAAGAGCCAGACCAAGTACAGTTTCTTGTCTTGGCTGTGAGAGGAGCTTGGTCACCTTGTGACTAGAGCCACATTACTGTTGACCACCTGGAGGTATGTGAGTAGCTAATTCTCTTCAATGCCCCACACATTGGTTAAAATGAGGTTTAGTTAGCTTTCCTGATAACTCTACACAATGGAAGAAAAATGCATTAAAGAGTAAGAAAGACAGTTAACAATTTAAAGAAAACAGAGGATAGAGGAATATGTCAGTTGTGACCATGGGGATGCCACCAGCAAAATCTAACTGTGGGAACATTTACAGGATAAAAGACTCCACGTCTTTAATAAATACATTTCAAAAAATAAGTTGAGAGGTGAAACCATAGGTTCAAAAGAAATTTGAGAAGTAGCAACCAATTGTGTGGACTTTATTTGGCTTGTGATGAAAAAAAGAAATACCCAACTGTAAGACAGTGTTATATTTGAGGCAAGAAATTTGAACAGTAACTAGATATCTGTTATCAAGGAATACTGGGAAATTTGGATGTCATGATGGTATTGTGGTTACTCTAAAATAGAGTCCTTAATTATTAGAGATACGTCAGTGAGATATTTACAGATTAAATTATACCATTATGGACTTTGCTTCAAAATAATATAGAAGAGGGAAATGGACGGGGATATGACTGAAACCAGACTGGCATAAGTTGATAATTATTGAAACTGGATGATGGATACACAGAGGTTCATTATACCATTCTGTTTACTTTTGAATATGTTTAAAATTTTCCATGCTGAAAAGAAAAGTAGATGACAGCTATCATGTAGTAAGAAAGAATCTTATGGAAACGAAAAAGTTGCTTTAAGATCATAATTATTTAGTCTCCTCTCAACCTCTTAACAACATCATTTTCAGTATTACCAACATCTTCAGCATCAGCTAGCAGAAACAGTCTCCTAACTTAACTGGATTCACCAGTCCAGACCACCACTGACAGTTAGAAACCGATTGGGAAAGGAATTTTTTCCGAACAGCACCTTGTTATAACAAGCTTTTCCAAGTCATAGTAAACAGTAAAGAAAGCACAAAGACCAAAAAACAAAACAAAACAAAACAAAAGACACACACACACAAAACCACTCTGATTCTGGATTTTTTAACCCTGATAATTTATGGTAGGTTTCTTTATTTTTTGAATATAAAGTGACAGAAATAATTTGCCATTAGAAAAGAGAAAGAATCTTTGACTATTTACAGCTTTTATACATCACAAAGTTTTTCTTGTTTTTATGTTGTGTCTTTTTTTTTAATTCATTTTAATTTTTGTTCCTGCATCATTTGAACAAGTCCAAACTGGAAATCTATACAGCTCACAAAAAAGCCCTCCACCCAAAAGACCCCCCCCCAACCCCCATGAGAAACAAGATAAATCAAAAGAATGAAATCAACTTATTTCTTTTTTTCAAGGTAAGTCATTTGCTTATATATATACTTGTAATTATTTTTTTTCAAGTTCAAACACCAAAATCCAAGAGAGAAAGGAAAAAAATAAAAAGACCCAGTCATCCGCCCTCTCCCCCCACTCCAGAATCTCAGTTGATCCCTACACGTCCAAAATAAGAAATATATATTTACAGAAAACAAAAACAAAACAAACAAACAAAAAAAGAACTTGGAGGTGGATGGACTGGGGATCTGAGAGTCAAGAGGAAGAAGAGCCGGCCCCAGGGACGGGAATGGGATCTGGGCCTCACAGAGTCAAGGCGAGCCTGAGTCCTCTGTGTTTTCCCTGGGGAGGGTACCACACTGGGAAAGCTAGAAACGTGTCCTCTGTGCCATGGTGCCTCGGGAGGGGTGCGGCTCTGAGTTTGCAACCCAGCCCTGTGGTGGATTCGTATTTTGTGGTTTCCACCATCACCCCCTCACGCTCACACACATATGCGTGCACGCACACACTCACAGGCACACACACGCATGTGCCAGTCATTGCGGCACAGTGTAATGATGACAGTGCTGGAGGTTTGGCTTCTGTCAAGTGGACGAAAGAGATTGGCCCTTCGGGACGAGAGCGCATTGCCCTATCTTGTCCCTTTTCTGATCTCCACTGTAACATGCCGTCTAGGGCCTTCAAATGTTTCCAGCTACACTGAAATATTAATGCTGGGATGCTCATTGGGTAACAAAGCTCCTACGGAGATTTGCCCCCTGCCCTCCTCCTACAAATTCCCTTAACAAACAGGTACACCCACTTAACCAGGTGTGGGATGCAACCTGAACTAGGGAAAAACCTGAGGCAATGGAAGCCATGTTGTTTCCTGCTCACCTTTGAAAGGTTTCGTTCCCAGGCTTCAGAAAGCAAACAGAGGGCATGACAAACCCATCCCTGGCTTGCCTCCCTTGCTTCCTTCTTCCTTCCTTAGTCCCTTAGTCTTCGGCGCAGAAAGCCCAGTATATCCCCTTGGGTTGGTCATGATGTCCCTCCAATACAAGAACTCAGGACGTGGCATTAGACAAGCCAGGGTGAACACAAGAGAATCTTCTGGGGAAAATGCCAGGCAGGATATGACTAAGCTCGGGGGTCCCTTTACTGGGGGACAGAGAAACTGAACCAGTGGTAGCCGTGGTGTGATGAAATGCATGCCTTGTTCAAGATTCTGCAGCAGCTTGGAGAACTAGTGCACCCGAAATGGTTGAACAGCTTCTATCTCTTTTCAAATTATGAGAGTTTTTTTTTTTTTTTTTAAGGGCACAGGATATAAAATAGAATGAGCACGCCATCTGTGTCAGAAGCATGTGGACTATTCCTGGGGGCAGACTCTAGGTTGCTCTTGCTAAATCTCTAAATGCCGATGCAAGTGGATTTTCCCCCCTGCCTCCCTTGGTCAAATTTCTGATTTTTTTTCAGCCCTCCCTAAAAGCCCTCACTTGTCCCTTTTTCATGCAGCCCCACCCAGAGTCCTTTTCTTCCTAACCCTCTCCTGCTCTTCTAAACCTCTCATCCAGAGCTTTTAAAGACTACCGATCATTTCCTTACGTTCCTCTCTGTCGCAAAAGAAAATACTAAATGAAAACGATCAGTCAGAGAAAACTTTCATAGAGCAGAACTGGGCAGAAGCAAAGCTGCTTTCCAATCTTTTTACTTTGATTTTGTTTACACGGTAAATGAGGAGAAAGGTGAACAAAGAGTTATGATTCCCCCAAGGAAACTGACTTCGATGGGAGCCTTGAAATAGAAAGGACGAGATTTACTGGGAAAATGTGTTCTTTCCAGGGCGAGAGTCAAAGTGCGGCCTCGAGCCACGATCACATTTGCTGACACCTATAAAAACAGGCTGTGGCTTACCGCAGATGGCAATGGAGTTTCTAGTGAACATCAAAGAACCCCAAACATCAGGACTGAAGAAGAGGCACCAGAGTTGCGCTCAGTGCCTTGGCCTCCGCTCCTTCCATAACCTTTTCCTCCACCTAACGGCAGTCCCACCCCACCCCAGACCCCAGACCAGTAACTCCAACCTCTGTGTAATCGAAGCCTCAAACATCACACTCTCTGACCCAGCTCCTACTTCCCAGATCGCTCTTTCTGGCAACTGACTCAGTAATTCAGGCACCCCAGTCTGCATCTCGATCCCCTCCCCCTACCACACTTCATTATTCCTGATTCCCTAAAAAAGCCTCACTTTTCCCCTCACCCAGCTTAGATTCCAGGGCCAACCATAATCACCGCTTTGCAGTTGCCCTCGACTGTGTTTCTCGTGCTGCCCTCATTGCATTTACCTGGCTAACCCCCAGCTGTGTTTAAATCTGACTCTCCACTCTAGCCGAGCAGCTGAATGCAGCCGAAGAAGATTCTTAAGTTACTTTTAAACTCACGACTGGCAGCATCTCAAGTAAGTCCTTCGTGCCACCTAGGACGCCTCTTACAGTCACTTTCCCTCCTCACTCTTCTGCTGTATGGCAGTATGAGTAATTCAGGCCTTCTTTTCCTCCCAAACCTCCAATACCCATTCCCCAACACTCACTATTGGCTGATGAACTCCCTTGGTAATTCACTACAAAATTATCAGTCAGAAAAGACGTATTCCCAGCATCACATCCACCAATCCCCCTGCACCTGTGCCCCACTCTCTCCCTTCTGTTACCATAACAACCTGGTTAGGATCCTAAAGCCAGTCCCTCCACTTGTGCCCTGGATCCCTTTCCCTCTCACTTCGTCGAAGACATCACTCCAGCAATCATCCCCTCTCCTCAAGGATCAGCAATTTCCCCTCTTTACTGGATCTTTCTGGTCAGCATGAAACAGAATGTTATTTCTTCCATCTTTTAAAAAAATAACCTCCTTGGACCTCACATCCTTTACTATCTACTATTATTCTATGTTCCCTTTACTGCAAAAGAGTGCCTTTTCATATTGTTTCCACTTCCTCTTCTCCAACTCTTTCTTGAACCCCCCCTGACCATGCTATTGCCCCCCCGCCCCAGTTCACTGAATCAGCTGTTTTCCAGGTCATGAAAAGGACGACCTCCCTGTTGCCATGGAGGCCACTCCTGGCCACTCCTCAGTGCTAGTTTCTCCCCATCTCCTGGGGCTTTGAACAACCCCCCCCACCCACCCAGGGCTCAGGCCGAGGGACTCTTCCGTCTGTACTCACTCCTAGATCTAGTCTCATGGTTTCAGATACCAACCAAATGTCTCTGAATTCCAAATTTATATCTTCAGGCTCTACCTCTTGCCCTCACTCCAGGTTCATAGAGCCAACAGTCTAATCAGCATTTCCACTTGGACGTCTGATGGACATTTTAGAAGGAAAGGAAGGAAGGAAATCTTTCCCAGTCTCCTTCACCTCCAGGATTCCCATCTTATTAATGGTGACTCCAAACTTACAGTAGCCGAGGCCAAAAATTCTACGATCATTCTTGATTCTTTCTTTTCTCTCCCTCAATATCTAATTCCTCAGCAAACCCTTCAGAGTATTTCTGGAATCCAGCCACTTCTCACCACCTTCACGGACACCGTGGCCCAAGCCACTACATCTCTTACCTGGAGGGAGGCCACAGGCTCCTGAGTAGCCTTGCTGCTCCTTCCCTTGCCTATCCTCTCACAGTGTATTCCCAACACAGTGGTCACAGTGCTGCTTTTGAAATGGAAATCGGTTCCCATCACTCTCTACTCAGACCCTTCTAGTGATTTCTCATCTTGCTCTTGGTAAAAAGGCCTTACAATGGCCTATAAGGCCCGTGGGCCAATGCCATCTCTCTGACCTCATCTGCCACACTCACCTCCTCACTCATTGGCCTCCTGGCTCTTCCTCAAGTATGTCCAACATGTAGTTTGACCTCAGGGCCTTTGTGATTGCTTTCTCTTCGCCTGAAAAACCCTTCACAAAGACAACTCCTAGTCTCACTCCCTTGTTTCCTTTTAAGCCTTTGCTCAACTGTCACCTTTTCATAGAAACTTTTCCTGTCCACCCTATAAAATGTAGCAGGCCCATGTCCACCGCATCACCACTACCCCCCTCAATCTGCCTCATTTTTCTCCACTGCACTTTGAAGTGTCTGACATGAAATATATTTATTGATTTTTTGCCGATTTCCTCTCATCAATATGTAAGCTTCACAAGGGCATGGACCTCGCATTCTTCTCTTTTGTATCCCTGGCCTGGGGGTTCCATTCCATAAACATCAGTGCATGAATAAACAATCACTCCAAAACACGCTCCTACACTGCAGGCCAAGTCTCCCCCAAAGAAGAGTTTCAGTCAAAAACAAAAATCTGGTTGTCTATTCTAAACTTTAACAAATTTGTAAATGACAAGAGTAGAGCTTTCCTTTCTGATTTAAGAATTGCCCTTGGGTTCATTATGTTTTTTAATAATTAAGAAAACAATTTCCTTGAGTCTCAAAGGCTCTCTTGCTGTTGCCTAACTCTTAAATCCCTTGTGGGTCCAGCAGAATGTATAGAGACTCAATATTTGGAAGGATATTTAACATTTTTCAGCCTTTCTGGTTTGCTTCCAACATATGATCTACTGCCTTTCAATAATATTATAGCTTAAAAGATCATGTCTGAGTCAGTTAATTCCATGTTAATATGTGTAAGACTCGGGATTAAATCAATCTGTAAAAAATGCCTATTTGTAATCAAATCTACCAATTTCCTTCCCGAAGTAAAGAGTAACCAGGTTAGAAACCTGGTGTTTTCTCGGGGGACGGGCAGATATAATTTTATTTAAAAGACTTTCTCTCTCAGAGGTGACAACTTTGTGATCCAAAGTTGAAAAACGCCCCAGCTAAATTCTATTTCCCTGATATACTTTTTTTCCCACAGCACCCTCTGCCTTCCCAATTTAAGTAAATGTAGTCATAATGGGGCTACAGTTCTTCTACTCAGAACACTTTTGACTGGAGAACGGAAATCGTTGGAGAGGAGCTGCCCTAAAGATCTGTGGACACATTTTGGAAGAGTCAAGGTGCAGTGCTTACCAATGTCTACCTGGAAGCGAGCCTACGCCCCTTTCTCAAGTCAGCGTCACCGTTTTTCCTGAACAATCAATACCTGCCCAGCTTCCCCTGCTGCGCAAATCTCTTATGGAATAAACCAGAGCATCTGGGTGTCGGTGTCACTGCCTCCTCACCCCCAAACCGTTCTACCCTGATTTCTCCTTTCCTTGCTTTTGAATTTTTCTCAGCTCAGTAAAGAGCAATTTTCAGAAGAAAGGTTTTTGTCCCCTTGTCACCATGTCTGTTTCCTAGTTCACCTTCTCTCTCTCATCCCAATAGAGGGACAATGTTAACGATTAATAAAATAACGTACAACAGCTCATTGGGTGAGATATTTAGAAAGTCTGGGGCCGCCAGGCCAAGGAGAGCTGAGGAGAGTGTCATATCCCCAAGCACCTTCAGACTGGAACGCAAGCATCCCCCGTCTCACAGGGCTTGTGCTTTGAGACACTAAAAAAGAGAGAAGATGATGACAGCCACAGAATGCCTCTGTGCACACGACAGGCACCTCAACCAAAGCCCCGGTGCACACTCTCAAGGAGGTCGCCTGATACTCAAGAACACACCCCCTCTCCACTAGGTGAACCACAGGTTATCACCGGAACAGGCACACACTTTCCCAGCATTCGACCTTGAGTTGAAGCATCTGGTGGTAGGCCCTTCGTGTTTGCTTATCATTCTCCTTTTAAAACTTCTCCATCTTCCCAAGTTAAACAAACAAACAAACAAAAAAACCCATGAGAAATTACCAATGGTTTCTTTTAACGATCTAAGAGTTTAGATAATAACACGGCTTAAGGACTACATCCCTCCTTGAGGCGGGGGGCGGGGGGGAACCAAATCCATGAAGAGGAACCAGGAGAGCCACCAAGAAGGCTGAGAGGTGAGGAAGAGTTTCCACGTAAGAAACCTGGAAGGTTCCATGATAAAAGCCACCTCACCACAGCTAAAAACATAGGTATTTTGGTCTATTTCCTATCCTAGCCATCATTCTTCTTGTTCAGTACCAACCACTGGAATTGGTTTTGGAATCATGGCTGCTGGGCCAGGAGCGAGAACAAGTGCCCCAAAGAAGAGACGGCTCTGGAAGAGAGAACAAGCTCCCCCAAACGATGGGATTAGAGGACATATGCTGATTCTGTTCGTTCTGTGTGAATTTCCATACCAAACTCTGCCTGTAGGATGTTTGATGGGCGATGACCAAGTAGATTTCCCCACAATGGGGCAAAGAAAATGAAAACGAAACAAAGGAGACCAAAAAGTGATGATGACAGCCCCAGAAGATCACAGTTTTGTTCTTGGTCTCGTTCATCTTTCCACTCACTGGACTTTACCCACCTACCTGAATTACCACGCGGGTAATTCTTTCATGTTAGCTACAGAAAGCAAGAGGCCAACGAAAAGTGTGAGCTGCCCAGGTGCCCATGACCAGATGGACAAGCCTGGCTTGAGGAGAAATCAAAACCGCGCTACCAGAGGAAATTACATCCTGCCCCCGGCCTCCGAGAGAAGGAGTTTAAACTCATTGTGGAGGCTGCTGCCCAGCAGAGCCCTCGACTCTGAAATGGACTCTCCCCTCCGCTGCTTTTCCACGGGACACCTAGCACCCAGGCCCAATAAAATCTACTCCCAATGGGAAGCTACCCGCATCTTACCTGTGCTCTCGGCTTAGAACCCCAGTCTCGTGCACACATGGATTTTCTTTGGAAAACTTTGCCCTTGTAATGATTCCTATCTTTCTCTATGAGCTAACTTTTTGGCAGCTGTACTGAAGGGTTGGCTTTTTCATTTCTACCATAATCTTTAATACTAAGCACAAAAGCTCTGTAGTTTTGATTAAATAATTCTCTGTTATTTCTTGCCCTTAGGGTCCCCACGAATCCTTTTATTCCCCTCCCCGCTTCAGTGAATAGAGCTGCAGTAGAGCACGGAATGGCCATCCCAGGCACTAAGATGTTCCGAATGCTCATCAGCTGTGGGCCCTGTTACTCCTCATGAAGGAGCATCAGGACCAAGCATCTGTAGTGACACGCCTGTGAAGGATGACGTTCCCATGGACTGAAGATGGGACAGCCCCCGCCCCTCTCTCTTAGCTTCCTGTAATACCATCATGATTTCAGGTGGCCTATGGGGAACAGAAAGGAATGGACATTTGTCATTGGCTTGATTCTAACCTTTGAGCTTAGGGAGGGCTCTAGTACCTTCTGCTACAGCAGCCCCGTACGTGAGAATAAAACTCACCTCCTTCCTCTGCCCCTATTCTCTCCCGAGCGAGGGTCCTGAGCCAGGCTCTGGGAATGACCACACTGTGCGATCGATGATACAGAAGACCACCACCCTCCACTGCCCCAAGCGGCTATTACTTTTGCAACTTCCTATTTCTTCTCCTATCTTTCCCCTGGGGCAGGAAGGACCAATGAAATGAAAAAAAAATTTTTCTACATTGAACTAGGACACTTAGAACTCTTTCACTGCTCTTGGTAAGCAGCGTGCTCTGTACATGAACCAAAATCTGTTCTGTGGCAGAAACTAAAGACTATCCTCTTTGGAAAGACTGATGATTACTTCCTGATCTTAAGTCATTCATCAGTGAACAGGTGGACTGCAAAAGAAGATGGTTGCAGGATTCCCTGGCCCTTGGGTGCGTAATGATTTTACCGCTATAATCTTGGGGTGAAATGAAGGTTTCGTAAGAATTCTCAGGAGACCTTTATTAGTCTTTGCAACGTCCATGCTGCCCCGCCTCTGGGCTTTAGGCAGCAATAATTATTACGGGGGATAATTGCTTCCTCCTGAAATTCCTTGCATGCATGAACTTCCTTATATTTCTATGTAGGCTTCCAGAACTAACTCACGCCTTAAAACTGGCATCAAGCTTGCTGTGTTTGAACTTGACTAAGTTACCCAGAAGAAACTAAAAGGCTCTGTCTTGAGGTTGCCCTCTTCACTGTGAGCTGATTAAAACCACTGATACCTTCAGAGTACCATGACTTTCTCGCACAGATTCTTGAAGTCTCCCTTCCCCATGGAACACTCTGGAAGAGATCCTCTGTCTCAGTTTTCCTTGAGCTTTTTATTTGAGTGGGTTACATGCTACATACAAATTTTTTAATGATAAAAAATTATTCACAATGTGTCGCCCCACAAAATTCAAAACGTTTTTGTTACTTAGCCTTCAACTCTTCTTCATTATAGAAACTCTTCTATTCCTTTCTCGTTTTTAAGTTTTTTGTTCTTACCCCTTTGACTGGTCTCTGTAGACTAATGTGGACTCTGTGTGTGTGTGTGTGTGTGTGTGTGTGTGTGTGTGTGTATGGCTTTGTGAAGAAGACAGGTTCTCATGGGAAAGATTTGGGTAAACCATAAACTAGCTGCCTGGCTTTCCTGACTTCTATCCATTAGATGCTGAACACAGCGGGGGTGGACAATTCAGGCAGCACTGTTTTCTGAGCTAGGCCGAGAGTTGGAAATTCAGACAAGTTTTGGTTCCGCCAAGAATCTCCTGTACAACCTCAGTTCTGACTGCTCAGCAAATTTTGCCATGCTTCAACATTTTCATCTTTAAAATTAAAAGACGACCGTATTTCCATGCCAAAGGAAGCCATTCACAGGGATGGTTGTGGCGGAGGTCTAAGTGGGATGCTGGTGACCCTGGAAAACTCTATCCTTCTCCAAGCACGGGTAGAAGAGTCAGGCTGAGAAACTGCCGTAGCTCAGGACCATTTGACATGGGAGTTAAGCTACGAATGCTCAAGAATGACTCCTCAAATGTCTATGTACCCCCATTTCTCGTGCCTGCTACCGAGACACAACCAACGTACTTGCCCTGATCACTGAAAGTGCCCAGGAGTCCCAGGAGGAGTCACAGTAACAAGGTTGTTCTCTTTTCTGGGATCCTAAGTACACAGTTATGTGCAGCAGGATATATTCTCCATCGTTAAAATGCAGCGGGGCTGACTGTACGAGGCGTGTTGGGCTCTGGTTTGAAAACGTTAAATACCACGCACACGTGCAAGCTCTGTGCTCTCTCAACTTCTCATTCTAACAACGTGTGTGCGGGTGTTTGGAGGGTGAGCTGCTCGGAGCTGACTTAGAACACAGAACACCTTGAGACCCTTCACCTGAGAATGAGAATGTAAGATGATGAGTGAAAGAGGGAAAACACGGCTGTAAGTGCCCTGGTTGTCTTCCAGTTGCGTTCGCATGAAAGAAAGGGTATTTTTGCTATTTTATGTCTTAGTAAGAGTTCTGTCTGGATGCCTCTCTAGCCTCTTTGCTTCCTGCTGACGTGAAGTCTTGCTATCTTCTCTGCTCTTGACCCTGGGAGAAGAAAAATGATTGAATCTCCCAAGGTATGTTTGCCATTTCCGTCCCACTGAGGACAGACCTCTCCACCCCCGCGCATGGTGTTGTCAAGAGATGTGGGTACCCATGGAGACGTAGTTATCTGAGCAGCAAGCCTGTCTGTCCTTGGAGAGCCTGGCTTCTACATCTCCATCCTCTTAGCACTGATCCACTAATGGGACATCAGAGGACCACACGGATTCCACAGGGCTCAGTAGGGACAGGCAGTAGGACAACCACGTGGTTGTTCCATTACAAAGAAATGCTCCCTTCATATAAAGCCTGGATGTTCCGTCAGACCTTGAGGTGTCAGCGATCCACAGGCTAGGAAGGGCAAAGCGAAAACACTGGCTCGAGAAACTGTAATTATGTCCATCCGGTTCCAAATGAACACTTTCATCTACCGAGAATGCAGCCCTGCTCCTCCGTAATATGACTGACAGTGGCACTGTGGGATCTAGTTGTTAGGAGTGAGTGAGTGAGTGAGTGAGTGTGTGTGTGTGAGTGTGTGTGTGTGTGTGTGTATGTGTGTGTGTGTGTGTGTGATGTGTGTTGGGCAGGGGCACAAGCATGACAAAGAGGCCAAATTAGGTGTAGTCATGCTGTTCGAGTGAATCTGTGGAAGCATTAAGAGCACATCTCAGGCAGAGGCAGCATCGTGGCCTAGTCTCTGATTTTCAGATGGTCCTACGTCACAGCCAAAGGGAACATTAAAATAGCCCTTGATTTCAAAAGAAAATGATCAATGACAAAGTGTGACAATGACATTGGGCGGTAACTACAAAGACTGTTCCGTATAAGACTGAGGTTTCAGGCAGGCATGTTTTTGTTTTTCAAAAAAAAAAAAATGTCCCCTCTGGAAACAGGTAACATCCTTATCTAAGGGCAGCCGGCAGCCCAGCAAACTCCCATTCCTGGGGCCGCTTCCCCTGAGGCTTCGCTCCTGGCAGATCTCTGAGACTACGTGCCTCTTGATACAAGGAGGGGGATGGAGCCACAGCCCGGGGGCTTAGACTTCCTGTCACTCCCTCTCTGCCCAGGTGATGACCAGGGGCTCTCGGGGTGCTGTGGTCTGAAGGGCACAGCCCGAGGATGGGCTCAGGGCTGACCTGTGGCTGGACTCCCTGAGGACACTCGGGAAGTCACAGGTATGGTGGCATCCAGGCTCCTCCCTCACCCTGGGGCGGGCACAGTCACCGCTGAAGGCAGCCGCCATGGGGCTCTGGCTTTCCTGGCGCTGCCCTGGACAGCTGTTACCTGCCCTGGTATTTCTGGCATTGCATCAAACAACTCCCAGTCCACACGAGGGCAGGAAGGTGGCCCTCAGAAAGTGCTTTTGAACCTGCTGCAACTCAGGTTACAAGTGGAAATGGAAAATGAGCAGTGTAATTCTCTCTTCAGTCCAATTATGCCCAGAAAACGAGCTCCAAGTTTGAGTGAATGTTCACGCCCTGCGAAGGACTAAAGGGACAGACACCTGAAAGGGCATCAGCTTTGGGTCCTGCTCTTTCCCAAAGCTACCATCAACACCAGTAACCAGGGAGACGCAGGTGCAGCTCCTGGCTTTGTGACATGAAGGGGTGCTCTCCTCTAGACCCCCTGTACTCTCCCTTCCTCCTATGCTACCCTTCCTCTGCTTTTGTAAGTATTTATAGGCCGAAAATTGACATGAACACCTCATGGGTAAAGCTTCCTTCTGGATATATTCTGAGTTCCCTGGACATTTCTTCATTCCACTCGTCCAAGAGAGATTCAGGAATGTACCTCTTCACGAGGATGGCATCTCTACACCCTTCCACCAGTTATTATCAGACTATTTGTTTCACTGGTTAAAAAAAAAAAAAGTGTCCTAACATAATGAGCTGGATTTTGCTCTAAAACATTAACTATCCCTATTCCTTGGTGCGGGACTATCTAGATTTAATGGGATTTTTGAGAAGAACAATTCTCCCCCAGACTTACATTTTAATTTTCATTAGGGTGCTTCCCAAGTTGTCACAGTTTGCCCCATCTCGCCCATAATAATTCCTCTACCCGCTCCTGTCTCAATGAAGAATGGACTTTGTTCACTTTTTTGAAGAAGAGACTTGCCACTTCCTGTAACTTATTTGAGTTTGGTTCTCTATAGGATGCTTTAAATTAGCACACAGTGGCAGAAGATGCCTCCCATGGGAGAATAATTCACGTTCTATGACAAAATGAAAGTTACAGAGAAGGCTGGCCAGGAGAAGGGAACATGATCGGTTACCAGAGCAGCGTAAGTGAAAAGACAGAACCAGCTCTAAGAGTTTGTTTACGGGGACATCAGCAACGGACGCTGACCGGAATAGGAATAGGACAGATTGCCCAGTAGACCACCAAGGAGGTGAGGGAAGGCTGAACGGGGCTCAGAGACTAAAGTGACAGGAGGGCCATAAGGTCAGAGGTGATGTTGTCTCTTCCAATGCCATGAATCCCTTCACATTTAGAGAGAAAGGAGTCCTTTAGAAACTAGAATTCTAAGCCAGCTCATTCAAATCCTAAGCTACTTTCGTTTGTGATATAAAGATCAGAAATAAAGTGCTTGATTACGTCAACTCTTGTCTACTCTTTGGGAGAAGTTGTCCTGTAGTCCAAGCCTCAGAAACGGTGAGAATCACACAGACTCCAGGAAATATATATCATCAAGACACAGGTCGTGAGCTGCACAAACAGTTCCCCCAAGTCTGATCTAGCATAGATACAGAGGTGGAAAATACCAGGCGTGCAGCATTAATACATTGGTCCTAGTGGACCAGTGTTTGGGGTCCATAAGACTGTGTGATTAATGAGCCGGAACTGTGACAAGTTCTTTCTGGTATTGCAAGTGCTTAAAAAAAGGCTAGAGGTTACATCAAAGCCAGATGAATCCCAGCGTAGGTCAGGCTGTTAGAGACTCAGTCTGGACAGTGCAGTGTCTGGAGACAGGCTCCACTGAAAGCACCTGAAAAGCTCCTGGTACCTAACATTTGATCAATATCCTCCATGGTCTCTCCCTCTGTGACTGACAATATGTATACCTATTGCATGCCAAGGACACTCCACTAACCGTAAGACAGTCACAGCGTAACTTTGAAGGACAAAGCAAAACTCAGAAAAATCCAAATTCCCATCTGAAATAATAATTTACATGAGAATGTACACATGTCCTGTGTTGCAGTGACTGTTGGTGGGTGCAGATGTACAGAGAGAAATGGGAAGGGACTCATCCTTAGGTTTTACTGCAGATTCAAATATCCTGTGGGCAAAATAAAGTGACTCCTTTTCAATTACAATTTATAATAACATCGAATATTTGTCAGTACCTTCCATAAACAAGATGCACTGGTAGGTGCTACAGGAGATAAAAAGATGAATAAATGCATGAACTCTGACCACAAGGAGTTTATAATCTAGCAGGGGAGATGGATGTATAGCTACATAACCATAAATAAGATGGTCCACGATGGCTGCCACCAGACAGATTAAACTAAAGTGTTATGAGCGTTCACAAAAGGCATATATATGGGGTTTTTTGGGGGGGGCGGGGGATGGCAGATGAAGACAGTGGACATGATGGACCAGATGTTCTGGTCTTTGAAGACTTATATTGAGGAAGATGGATATTAGGCAAGAAGGGAATGAGATGAGAGATCGGGAGGCGAGAATTTGGGGCAAAGGGCGCAGTTTAAGGAAAGACAAAAGTGGGAGAACAAGTTAGTACAGGAAAGGAAAGGGACAAAAATGTGATTCCCCTGTTGTCTGGGCCGCAGGCAAACAACAGGAAGTTATTCTTGCTGGTGGATTGTGGCAAATACAGCCCATCGAAGGGTCGTTTGTTTTGTTCTGAGTTGGAAAATGACATGATTTAATTTGTACTGAGCAAGTGATACTGATGAGAGTAGATTCAACTATAAAATGTTGGAACAGGGCTAAAGGACACAAATAATCCAGACTAGAGGGAAGGGCCTGAATGAGAAGACTTGGAAACTTTCAAGGTATGAGTTAACGGCTTTCCAGAGGATTAGATGTGCAGGATGAGGGAAATGAAGGAGGCAAAAGTGGCTGAAAGTCTTTAGTTTGGTGACAGAAAGAATCGCGGTACCATTAATCAAAGCGGGGACTTGGTGATTATGTTGGTTTCCATTGGATATTTGACTCAACATGAAGTTCGTTGTCCAGGAAGTGGCTGGAAATATGTGCATTAAGGTGAAGTGAAAAGTTGGGTCTATAGGAGTGAAGATTTGGAATTCATCCTCATCCAGCGAGTCGTTGAAGTTGTGGAAAATGGAAATATTGCCACAGAAGCACAGAGGAAAGGAGAAGAGCGTCAAGCTCAGAACATCAGGGCAAGTTGATGCTGAGGGGGCAGGATGGACAGCAGGAACCAGTGAGGGAACACCGAGAGAGGACCAGAGGGCTGGGATCAAAACCAGAACGTGCTGCTACCCAGTAGTGGATTTAGGGTAGCATTCATGGTGCCGAAGAGCAGAATTTAAAAAAAAAAAAAAAGATTACTGGATCTTGTAACAAGGAGATCATTGGACTGCTGCCACTGAGCAGTTTCAGTAGAGTGGCAGGATGTAGCCCAATTTAAAGGGTAAGTCATGCGCATTAACTGAGGAAATGAAGAGAGAAAGGCGACCCTTTTGAGAAATTTGGAAGTGAAGAAAAGAAATGGAGATAGGACAGGAATTCAAGGGTCTAACTGGACTGAGAGAAGATTGGGATTTAGGGACTGTTGTAGGACTTGTTTTTGGAGATGGTGGAGGACTGAGGACTGTTTTTAGTGATGGTTGTAGGCAGATGTGTGGAAGGGATTAAAGATGCAACAGAATGAAGTGCTACTGGCTGGAGCGCCATAGAAGAGGTTGGGGGGGGGTATCAGAGTACGGGGAAGAGGGTCACCGAGTTGGGAGGGAGGATGGCGAAGATAAGTGAAGGATGGGAGAAATTTAAAGGTAGAGAGGAGAGGTCATGTGAGAATTTGCAAAATCAGGTGTCTTTTCTTAGTAATTCAGTAGGAAAGAGATGAGATGAAAATGAAAATAAAAAACAAATGAACAAACCCTTGGAGAATGTGACAGGGAGTCAACACTGGAGAATAAAAAAGATATCTGAGCTGGGTAGGGTTTAGGTGAGATTAAATGGATCCAACCTGTGCTCTTTGGCATAGGTTTTGACCTACTGTTCTTGGCGATAGAGTGGATGTTGGGAGAATGGGAGACAGAGTTAGAAAAGCAAGGTAGGTGGGGTGAGAAGGCGAGAGGAAGAAGAGATTGCTGGTGAGGGTGTTGTTGATACGGGTGATCACAGGGTGAGACCAAGGAGGGAAGTAAATGAAATCAGAGGGGTTTATGGACCAGAACAACAGAGGGACCCTGAAGGAAGGCAGACAGGATATAGAAAACGCCAGGTCGTGGTCAGAGAGGGAATTTCACTGGGAGGCGGAATAATTCCAAAAGAAGGATTCAGGCGAGGCCACGACGGGGAGAGGTGAATCTCTGTAGTGTTTTTAAAATAATATAATGCATAATATCTTTGACTCACACCCTGGAGCCAGAAAAAATTAAACCTGCATGTATAAATCTACCCATTTATGCACACCTATTTATACATACATAATACAGACATTTAAATATTGTATGCTTTTGCATTCGCATATTATATGTGAGTATAATATACTCCATTTTAAATTCTTTTATCTTCTTCACAGCACTAGCCCAGGGGCATGATGTGTTCAGCAGACATTGGTTTAATTGAACTAACACATTTAACTGGAGCTTTTATTTTTTTCTCCTGCATATTACTGGAATCAGCTCTACCCCTAAATCACAACGCTAAGTTAATTACGAAAAAGAGAGTTCAGGTTTAAACTGAGGAGACCAAACCTTTAAAATAACAGTTTTATAATGGGCTTAGTGTTGTGTTTTTTCATTGTACCCTTAATCCTTGCAGTGAGCTCCATTTCTCTCACCTTTGCCAAAACACGAATTCTACACACAAGAGTCCCGAGGCTATGGGGAATTCTACTCATCCGCTCTGTTTTCCACCCTTAGTTCTCATTAGGAGTCCTCACCCTCAGAGTCACACCAGCAATTCTGCTGTAAAGCACAGAACACAGCCAGAAACTCACTGCGATGGGCTCGGAGATGGATGCAAATGGACACACTGGCAGAGAAACCTGGATGATTTCTAACTCTGCCCACTTATTCCCAGTACTGCTATCCGAACCCGTCACTCTCTCTCCTTTCTCCTTGCTTCGGCATTGTAAATTAGAAGCCCCAAACTTAATTAATCTCTCCAAGACACGGAAAGAGCACTGATTTTCACTTGAGGTTTTTGGGGGCATTCTTTGCCATGAGAATAGATAGGTTTCTATGCTTTAAGTCAGAGGACCCACAGCAGCCCTGCGTGGTGATTGAGTCTGTGTGGTTGGAACGGGATGGAGGGGGGATATATGAAGATCTCTTGGGATTTTATACGGTACTGGAACCCCCAAACTAGAATGGAATCCTAGATCCAAACTAGAATGGAATCCTAGAACTAAACTATGATTAGAAGTTCTCAGACTGCCGAATCTACATTTTAGTGTTGTCCCCAATACCTGGTAGGTCTAAAAAAGAACTGCCCACCAGTTAAGTGGTACCTGGTAGTCCAGTAGCTTCCGTTAGTGTGTGTTGGGATCACCCGAGACCCCCTATGGAGGTGGGGAGGTGGAGAACATAGAACGACCCAGCTACACTGGAAGATTAATTGAACTGGGACAGAGGACAGACAATGACAGTAACTTTTTATTATCATAATTTGATCTTTCCAGTTGTCTACTCAGTAACTTGTACCAGAGGAGAAACATCAGTGTTCCATTTTCTACAGAAGGAGCCAAAGCCCTTAACCCGTCCTACAAGGTACAGATGTTAGAAATTCATAAACTACACACTCATATGGCTGCTTATTGAAAATAATTCCCAGCTGGGAGCCCTAGTCCTGTGTCACACGAGCCTTCATAAAAGCAGGAGAAGGATGAGATGTTTTGAACGTCTTTACACCCTAGAACCTGTGTCTTTCCTCCCTCCTCTGTCACCCTTAGCATTTTTTGCGCTCTCCCTCTTCTCCTGTACTGTTACTTTATTTCCAGGAAAAGAAATGAGAACCCTAACGTAAGCTAGGTGTTTCAACGTCTAAGCTTCTAATATGGCTGAATACGGCACCCTTCCGGGGATGACTTTCATTTAAATGACAGATGAGCAGCTCGGGGCTAAAGGAATAGTTCTGTGTGGGAAGCCAGTAGTTGGAGTGAGGTGGGGAATGAAAAGGAAAGGTCTTCTCAGGACCTCTGAAGCCACACCATGGACCATATGCCATTTTTAAGTCCAGACCCATTCCAGGGTAACTGTCTACCTTGAGCTGCTTCTCACCCATACAGAGTTCCTTAGACAGGAAGGAGAATCTCTTGACACTCAAGAATGAAACACTCCACCAAAGTACCTGGCAGAGTCTACTGAGCACACATTCCTTGTATGGCTTTGGGCTCAGAGAGCACAGAAGGTATGGCCACAATATCTAGAAATGCCTAATGCGTTCATCCTTAGCACTGCAGCTGCATCATTTATGCACACATCTGAATCATTCCTAACACACCAAACAGACACACACAGGCTGTCAAGCAGTGACAGGGCTTTTTGAAAGAGATAGGAATTAAAAGAATAAAGTGAGTTCTGGAATAGCTTTTTCCAAAGGTTATTGCCCAGACAATCTGGTTATGCTGTCCCTAAACCTTGAACTAAGTAAAAACCAAACCAAAAAACAAACAACAAACAAAAAACACCAAGAAACCCTAGCTCTTAAATGAGATGTGCAGGTGACCAGCACGCTGCGTTTTGGTAACACAGTTTCTTCACCTCCCATGCAGAGAATTCACCCTTGGGCAACTTCTGATGGCCATGGAAGACTGGGCGGGTGATATTCCCTTAATTTTCTAGACGAGTCCTATTTTATCACATTACACATGCGTTTTGGCACGACTGACACCACCGACATTGAATGGAATCATTTGGGATTTTTTTCTCCCTCAGTCACAATATGGCTGTGGCCAGCAGAGGGGAATCCGTACCAAGGCCGTTTCCCACGTTCTGGCTGAAGAAACACAGTGACATACTTTGAAATTACAAGATCCACTGTACATGCGTCACTCTGAAGGGTGTGCACACTCTTGACTCAGGCAAGTTCAAGGGTCAGATTACCTGAAGTTGGTAGAAATGCTGAGATTTAAGCATGGCCACCGAAAGGAGTGATATAGGACCACACCCAGCGACTCACTTCCACAGTGGAAGGGAATGATTAGAGGACACGAAAGATAGAAAGCACGGACTCCGAAGAAAGTCGGAACCATTAGCGCTCCCAAGGGTGTCTGTGGAACGTCACAGTTTGGACAGACTGTGTCTTTGTCCAGACCCATCTGTGGAAGAGATGGGGCTGAGAGCTGCATTCATCCTCATGCATTTTTCCTGGCTTCTTCTTTTGCAATGAAGTTAACATCTAGAACTTGGCCTGGCTCAGCCTTCCTTTCTTTAAGCTTTCTTGAGCAGGCCATGAATATCTTATTTGGTCTCAATTCATACATTCAGTTGAAGAGAAGTGACCAACGGGGGCCAAAGAGGGGTTTAGAGAAATGGAATTACCCAGCTGACAGCTCTTGATGATGGCAGGATAGGACAAAAGATGTAATGTAATATCTCAGCTAAATGGATTTGGAAATGTCATCTGGTGGTAAAGAGAGAGAGAGGCTGCCACCCTTCACAAAGCCAAGGGTCCAGTGAAAGAAATTCTACTTGTCTGGTTAACCCCAGGTCGGGTTCTGAATACCTGGCTCGAGGCAAATAGCACCTTCCTGACAGCAGAAGCAAGGACAAGGCGAATATAAAGTCACTACTGGCGCTGTCCCTCCTGTGCTCACCCTTCTACCGCTAAACCCAACTTCTGAGACCTTCCTAAGAGAACCCTCTGGCCGCTGAGCTTTGAGTAGAGCCGGTAGGCTTTTCTGGAAAAGCACGCTCATTTGTAAGACACACATCCAGGGCTACCTCCCTGTAACCAGATAGCACGTGCTTCAAGAAAGGAGACCTCGTGGGAAGTTTCTGGGCGTGCTTGCAGAGGAATGGAGGGGGTCGCGGAGAGGGCTGGAGCCCAGGTAGCAGGAAGAAAAGAGTCCGAGTGACTGAGGTGCTTGTTAAACATGAGAGGGGGCTGTGGGGAGATTTCTTAAGACTGAGTCTCCTGAAGCTCAGCTTACGGTTGATTTGACCTCAATTCTGGTTTAAGCCCTTTGGGGAATCTTTCCCACCCTCGGTGCCGACAGGGAAGATGTGACGCCACCAGCTTGACTTTGCACAGATGCTGGTGATCTACGGTCTTCCTGGAAGATAGGAGCTGGGCCTGCGGTTTGCCCAGGCCGACAGGCATGACTACTTCTCGCAGGCCAACGAGAAGACTGGTGAGGTGGGAGGTGGAACACGCAGCCCTTCCCTGGCTTAGTCACCACGGTGGCCTCCATTCCCCTCACTGTTCTCCGGACACCCCGAAGCGAAAGCCATACAAAACAATTCCCCCGAAATGGAAAACGAAAGCCCGTAACAAAACACTTCTTCCCCCTTCATTCCCATCCCGACCCCGCTCCCTCCGGCCAACACCCTGAATACTCACGAGAGAACACTTTATCTATACAAAATTAATTAGAAAACAAAATATTTACATATGAAATAAACACCATCTTGATTTCTGTCACCAGCGGAGACGCCAGAGCCCCCTTTGTTCTAGATTGCTGTTCGCTAGGTTAGTTGGTTTGGTTTCTTTTTATTTGAAAGGGATGAGGTAAGAGGAAGAGTGAGGGACGAGCCCCTGACCTGGGACAGAGTCGGGGCAAAGAATGCTTGACGGCCCTTCGCCTTCTTCCTCCTGGAGATGTCTCACGCCCTCTGTCCTCTCTCTCCAAGGTCCTTCCTTGAATCTAAGGTAAAGCACTCCGTGCTCCTCTCTCCAAATCTGTGAGAGATTCAGCCCCTTGCCCCCAGGTTTGTTTTAGAAAGAAAACAAAGCTTTACAAGGCCTTCGGTTGGCTTGAAAATGAAAGATACTGAGGTAAGAATCAAGGAGGAGAGCGGGGGCGGCAGTCAAGGGCTGGGGGGTGAGGAAGGGCGGTGAGTTGGGGCGGGTGGGACCTGAAGAGACATGGCAGCTTCCTTCCAGAGGAGGATGAGCACCTTTCTGGTTTATGTGTCCTGTGTGCGACACGGAGACCCTGCAGCCAAGCCTCCAAACGGACCTGGCTCTTTGGCTGCCACCCTGGGTAAGGGGACGATGGCAGGACAGTGGAACTGACCCACGGAACACGCCTACCCCAAGTTTCAGGACTGGCAGTGACAAGTATTCGTTTCCCTTCTCAAGTTTCCAACTCTGAGTGAAGGGGGTTATCACATCTGCCAGTGCCCTCATCTATCTATATATATATATATTATTCTTTATTCTTTATCTGGGAGGGGAAGGAGGTGTTGCAGGAAGGTGGAGGGGTTTCTACAGAGAGTGTCCACACTGGGTTCAGCGTCACATCCTCAGGGAGCCAGACCCAATGGGGTAGCGGGGGAGTCCCTTCTCGCCTCCCGTCCCCGCTTCCGAACCTCTTCCCTTCCCTCCACTGTTTCCCGAGCTGTACTCGTGGAGCGAGCTCGTGCCTCTTCACTGGCTGTGCCGTATCGGTTGTGGCCAATTCAGGGGGGTAACAAGCCTGCTCTCCTAGCTCCAGGTTAAGTAAGAAGGGATCAAAGCACTGAAAACATCCCCCTCTCTCACTTACCCGACCACAAATGACCCCCCTGTCCTTCAAAGCCTTACTTAGCTCCTCCCCACAAACTGGCCAGAGGAGGGTCCAAAAAGCTCAGACGAGCTTTGTACAATCTTCTGCCCTCAGGTACGGGCCAAAAGAATCCTGGCTGCTTCTACTTCCCTTTAGCCTTCCTGGAAAGTTCTTGGCCAAAACTGGTGGAATGTATTGGCAACCACGGAGGAATTATTTTTGTACGTTGCCCTTGTAGGACTGTTCACCCACGTTTTTGTCTAGACCACAGGAACTTCTCCGTCAAGAACTTCCATTCTCTTCATTTGGGAAGGGTCAAGGGGAGAGACAGCCAAAATTCAGGTAACACAGGCCCGTCTCTGTTTGTATATAAGCCAAAACAAGCCCGGTGCTTGTTGAAAGAAACAACATCATGAGGCAAGGTTGCCTTCTCCGCATGAAAAGGCCTGATGACAGGCGTGTACAGACAACACGTGTGCAAGCGTATATAGACACACATGCACACGCAGTCCCTCCTTCCTTGCCTCTAATGCACCATGAAACACTGCTCTGATGTACTTTCCATCATCCGTCAATGACCTTTCATTCCAGTTCACTACAAGCTAAGTCTCATGGAATTGAAGCAAACTTTTTTTTTTTTTTGGCTTATATAGAAACACACGTGGCTTCCCACCCTCTGCCTGGCGCACGATCCCCAAACACACGCCATCTAAGCAACAAGAATTTAGCAAAAGCCTCTGTTCATTCACAGGCAGTAATGCTAAAGGCGCTTATTGGGGCGCTGTGCTTCCTCACCTAAACGTAAAGGTCAGTTCGGGGAGAGCTATCCTGCGCTCCCGCGGCCTCCTCCCGCTTCTCCGTGCTTCCCTCGAAGTGCGTGGCAAAGAGTCCTTCCACGCTAGGAGGAAGCTCGTGTGGGGCCACTTCCTTCAACCACTCCGCCCTCGCCGGCTGAGCGAGCCCACCGTATCCTCTCGCGGGAACTGGGAACTGGAAGGATGGACAGACCGGGAAGGAGGAGGGGACTGGAAAGGGAGCAGAGATGGTTCTGGTCACCAGGGTCGCCCTCAGAAGGAATCAGAACTCCAGGATCCCATAAATAAATGAAAACGACAAGAAAGGAGCAAATGGGAACCAAGTTCACCCCCGTCACCCTCTGTGACATGCGCACCACACGTCCACAGCCCCGACCCTCCCGTACCCACCTTCGCCTCTCTCTTCCCTCACTCAGACATCAGACTCAATACTAGACAGTTTCTCATACACATGCCCATTGCTGGAGCCATTGAAAGCCCTGGGGTTTTTGTTGTTAGGCACACAGGGGTTGGACTGGTTCCCTATACAGATGTCTTTCTGGAAACGGCCTGGTACAGCCCCGTGCAGGGCCGACACCACCGGCTTGTTGGTGACAAGGGCACGGAAGTCCGGCCTGGCCTTCGGCACCCCTGCCACCGTGGGCTGCCTGAAGAAGTAGGATTTGCTGCCGTGGAGCAAGCACTGGTCGTCCCCGAAAGTGGGGATGAAAGGGTTCTGCGTGACCCGGTCGGGGTAGAGCGACTTGCTGAGCATGTAGCTGCCGCCGCCGCCGCCGCCGCCGCCGCCGCTGCCGCTGCCGCCGCCGCCGCCGCCGCCGCCGGGGTTGCCATGGTTGCCGTGGTGGTGATGTCCCGCGGCCGGCGCCGCCGCCTTGCCGTTGCCGAAAGCGCTCTCGCCCGCCGGCATCTCAAACATGTGCGCGTAGGGACTGCCGTCCAGGAAGCGGCCCTTGTCTTTCAGGCTCACGCTGCGCGGGGCCAGGGCGGCCTCCTCCTTCTGCAGGTCCACGAAGGTGTCGTAGGAGTGCTGGCGCCGCAGCTTGTTCCGGGTCTTCTTCTGCGCCTTGGAGTTGGTCGGGCTCTGGGGGTACTTGGCGGCGGGCGCGCTGGACGGCACGGCCACTGGGGCGGCCGGCTGCTCCAGCTCCTGCAGGGAGCTGTCCTCGCTGATGTCGTACAGCTTGCCGGCCTTCTTGCACGCCTCGCAGCGGATGCACGCCTGCCGGCCCGAGTTCTGCCCGGGCACCGCGCTCGAGTAGTTGTGCAGCTTGGACGGGCAGCTGCGGCAGAAGTTGCCCCCGGAGCGTTCCTCCCAGTCCACGCTGGTCAGGTTCTTCTCCCAGGGGGCCGGGACCCCACCGACTCCGCCGTGCTTGTCAGCCGGCCCGTGCTTGAGGTGCGACCGGTTGGTGCAGGGCCCTCCTCCGCCCACCGAGTCGCGCTTGAAGTCCTCGCCGCGCTCCTTGTAGATGTCGGTCAGGTCCACGTGCTCCCAGTGCGGCGAGGTCTCCTTGGTGCGGAACTGGTCCAGGTAGAAGTCCCGCAGCCCCTCCTTGTCCCTGAAGTAGCGCTTGTGGTCGGGGGAGCGGGGCGGCCGGCGGCGGTAGGCCAGCTCAATCTCGTCGAACTCGCGGCGGGACTTGGCCGAGGCCGGCCGCTTCTTCAGGCTGTCCTTGTACTGCTGCTTCCGCCTCTTGGCCGCGTTGCCCTCGATGTTGCCGTAGGTGACCGTATGCGTGGAGATGTCCGACACGTCGGAGCGGATAAGGTCGTCGTGGCCGCCGTAGCGGTCGCTCTTGAACGAGAACTTGCCGTACAGGTCGCTGAGCTGGCTGTGCTTGGAGGAGGGGAGGCCGATGTCCAGGGGCTTCTTGCCGAGGGACCTGGGCTGCGTGGTGAAGGGCGGGTTGTCGCAGTCATAGAGCCCGTCGATGGAGCTGGTGCTGCCGATGCTGTGCGGCCGGTGGTGGGGGTCCTGGTACGCGTTGCTGTCCTTCAGCTGCAGGTTGCCGAAAGTCCTCTCCACCTCGCTGATGTAGTCGCTGAAGAGGTTCTCCTCGCAGGGCGGGTTGTTGTAGGATTTGCAGTCAGAGTGCGTGAAGCTGCGGCGGTGCTCGGAGATGTCGTAGACGGACGACTCGCGGCGGATGAAGTCCAGGGCGCTCTGTGGGGAGCCGTTCACGCCGGACAGGTTGGCCATGTTCTTGGCCGTGCGGAGAAGACGCAGGATGTTGGAGTGTGTGTTGTTCATGGTTGCGGTGGGGGAATTCATCACGGATTGGCGCTCCTCGATGGCCACCCCGTGGATGCAGCTGTAGATACCCTGGAGGGAGGATGGGACCGGTTAGGTCTCCGGCGAGGCAGGAAGTGACCATAAACAGCACCCCCCAACCAACCCACCACTGACTGCCCAAGTGGATGAGAAAAGTCAGAGCGGACATGAAAGGGATGGTCTTACACACTCACAGAAACATATGGCTAGAAGCTTGCCTGCCTTACCCCCCTGCATTTAGCAAGTCGCATCACGAGCTGGCGGCCTGGTGATCCAGAGGGAACACGGCTACACCGAGTGACTTGAACAAATGGATTCGAATTGCAAGACAGGACATTCTTGCCTCAACTCCACTACGGACTCGAACTGATTTTCCTTTCCGTGCTGAGGTTTTTGTGTCTCAAAAATGAGGCCATGATATCGACTGATAGCAAAAAATATTGTCAGCCTTCTGGAAATCAGTAGCAATGCTCTACAGATGCTGGGGCTTCTCGGGCCTGGCTGGTCACCCTTGGCTGGCAGTAAAGTGCGGCAGAGCCCAGGCGCTCACAACTGCCACTCTTTCCCGGCTCTGACAAACTTTGAGCAGCTTTTAGGATTTTGGTCACCAAATCACAACTGAGCAATTCTCTTCTTGAGCCAAGCGTGAACCAAATTCACAGAGACAGTCAGGCAGCCCTGGGGTCAAAGAGGGATTTTTCTCCTGCTGTGCCCTATACCAGGGCAGGAAGGACCTGGGACAGATATCCCAGTACTAAATACGAATAAAGAATGCCCTTGTTGGGGAGACGGAGGTGGGGGAGGGATGGATTGGGAGTTTGGGGTTAGCAGATGCAAACTAGTATATATAGGACGGATTAAACAACAAGGTCCTACTGCAGAGCACGGGGAACTACACTCAGTAGCCTGTGATAAACCATAATGGAAAAAAACTATGAAAAAGAGTGTATATATATGTATAACTGAATCACTTTGCTGTGCAGCAGAAATTAACACAACACTGCAAATTAACTGTACTTCAAGAAAATAAATAAATAAATAAATAAAAGAATCTTGTGGAATCCTCTGCTTTATTCTCTCCTTAGCTCCTGGTTTCCTCCTTATAGTTTCTCACTCAGTTACTCTGATCATAAATAATGAATATCTTAACAAATTAGTATCGACTGAGAACTCCCTGTGTGCGGCTCCTTGTGCAGAGCCCTGAGGAACACCGTCCAGGAGAGGGAAAGGCTTGGGCTCAAGTCTAAAGTCAGGCCAACCTCCTGCCAGTCTCTTGCCCCCTGCCTTGAAAGGTGGACACATTTGGAACTTTTCTGCCTGGCAAGGGAAGGTCTCTGCAGAGGAGGTTGTTTGAATTGTATCTTTAAAACTAGGGGGATAAATTTGGAAAGGGGCTGTCCCAATGGAGGGGCACGAGAGGAGAGAAGATTAGAAAGGAGAATGGCAGGGCTTCCCTGGTGGCGCAGTGGTTGAGAGTCCGCCTGCCAGTGCAGGGGACACAGGTTCGTGCCCCGGTCTGGGAAGATCCCACATGCCGCGGAGCGGCTGGGCCCCTGAGCCATGGCCGCTGAGCCTGCGCGTCCGGAGCCTGTGCTCCGCAACAGAGAGGCCACAACAGTGAGGCCCGCATACCACAAAAAAAAAAAAAAAAAGAAAGGAGAATGGCAGCTACATGGGAAAGAAGGAAGATTTGCATATGATAAGCCTCAGTTTCCCTGAGGCAGCAGTGAGATAAGAGACCTCTAAGAGAAGGTTCCTCTACTTTCCTTCTTAGGGCTCCTTTCTAACCCTTCTTGATTATGGCCAGGAGAAAATGCACTTTTCCTCTACAGAGCCATTGATTATGTCGAGGGGCTACAAATGGGATTTCTATTACAGGTTCCCCCCACTGCTGCCATCCCCCTCTCTGGAGAGGTCTTGGGGAGGGCCACGCAGTGCAACGACGTGGCTCAGGGACCACTAGTCCCAACCTCCTGCTCCCAGGTAACTGAATGGCCTGCAGCAACTCACAGCCAGAGAGGACACTTTCTCTATCAACTAAAATACTACAGGAAAATGATCAAAAGATGCAACAATTGAATGAGTACTCCATTTTCTCATGTAATTCCATTAGAGACAAAGTTGGTTATTTATGTCTGAAGCCTAGACCTCTATTTGAAGAGGACATTTGAGTCCACCTCTCATGAATGAATCCCATAACTTTATTAACAAATTCAAAAGAAGTCTTTTTTTTTTCTTTTTTTTAGCTCTTCCCTGTGACCCTCTGTTCATATTCAAAACTGTGTTCAAAATCTCATTCTGGACTAGACACACAGAAGAGCACTAAATAAAGAACGACTTGAGCTATACTCTTGCTCCAATTAAGGAAGTTTCTGGAATGCAAATTTCTTACAGGTCAGGACTTATTTCTGAAGGCTCTGTTAAGCTCTTTAACTCCCCAAACTCACACATGGTTAAAACATAGAGTAGACGGTGAAATAACCAATGGTATACCTTTGGATGTCAGAATAAGAGAGAGATATTTCATGATTTAAATAGAAATAGGATTTTTTAAAAGGATTAAATGATTAATCCAACCTCTGCAGAATTAACTAATGGTGATGAAAGGCATCTGGGAAAAGGCCAAATGTTTCATTCTGATAGATCTGCCAGTTCTTATGGAGAACCAAATGCCCAAACCCCACACAGAAATCTGTTTCTTGAAGGAAAAACTGCATCACCTGTTTTTTGAGCCACTTGAAATGATGTCATCCCCCCCACCCCCCCCCGGGGAAATGTACATGATGTGGCTTCTCGCTTCAGCAGCCTCGGGCTGCAGTCAGTGCCCTCCTGGCTCTCTGTGCTCTGCACAGTGAGCTGTCTTTCCCAAGCTCCAAGCACCTGAATCAAAGCACTTACTCTGCTGATGGAGAAGACCATGCCAGGCTTGCCAGAACACACACCCATAAAGCAGTGCCTGAACTGCCAATAGAAGAGGTGTTCGCAAATGAAGGTGATGAGGCTGAGAGCCATGGCGGCCCCCAGCATGTAGAAGACGCCCGCCATGTTGTCAATGTCCAGCTGGCTGCTCATGACCTCGTTCTTCTCATTGTGGCAGATGCCCGTGAGCCACAGAGCTTCCAGCTCCTCCATCTCCCCTGGCGGCGGGACGGGAAGGAGAACAGGCAGAGAGAGGAGAGAGGGCAGGAGTAGAGAGAGGGGGCGAGAGGGGTGTTGGGGAAAGGAGAGGAAAACATGCGAGAGAAAGAGAGAAGGAGACATAAAGAAAGAAAACCAACAGAGAAAGTTAGGATTTTATTAAATACCGTTATGTAGTAACTTATCGATGTATTTAGGTATTCAGTGAAAACGATAATGTGGATACCACCGGTGACACAAAGACAGGAGACATTACCTCTGTGCCCCATGACTTACCCAGTGTAAACTGGTGTATAAACAATCAGTATGACAAGCTATATGCAGGTCACAAGAGCTGCCTGAATTAGAGTGATTTTGCAGATGGGTGGCCAGTGGGTTTTCATGAGGATGTAGGACTTGGAGGTGGGCATGGTGAATGGGTGAATTTTAATTTATATTGCATAAAAAGG
The DNA here is from genome assembly GCF_003676395.1 of Aethalodelphis obliquidens. Classification (NCBI taxonomy): domain Eukaryota; kingdom Metazoa; phylum Chordata; class Mammalia; order Artiodactyla; family Delphinidae; genus Aethalodelphis; species Aethalodelphis obliquidens. The sequence goes on along the minus strand of NW_020837980.1, from coordinate 17,736,637 downwards.
CACTCCAGGCAGCAGAAATAGCATGATCAAGGGGAGGAAGGTAGAAAATCACAAGGCATATTTGGGAAAGGCAGGCAGAACGAGTCAGAGTAACAGTAGGCAAAGGAAGCTGAATACAAAAGGTTGATGCAAGATCGCCGAGGGCCCGAGTATCAGACTAAAGCACTTTGAACTTTTTCTTGCTGTTGTGGTAGACAGTGAGGAACAACATAACCGAACAAGTGGTTCAGAAAATTGCTCTCAAAATATATGCAAAGCAGATTGGGTCGGGGGGAGGAGAGACAGAGACATATCGGCAGAGAGATTGATTGATTCCCTAGAGGTCCTCAGACTTCCTGATCTCTTGTTGAAAATATAAATGTTCACAGCAAAAGGGAGGAAGCTGCAGTAAAATGACACCACCCAGTTCGGACCTGCCTCCTTTTAACGCTGCTTAAGGAAGTTTTGATTAATTCAAGTCATGCCAGGTTACAATAACCGTGATCCACTTCAGTGGATACTAGGAATTAGCAAGGTAGAAATCGTAGACAAAAGGAAAATGACAGACACCATATGCCCGAGAATGCATCTAATTCCAGAGAAGCGAAAATCTGAAAATCTCATGAAGAAAACTGCCTGTTCCAGTAGTTCCAGTTTGGTTCAAAAGGTGAACCTTGTCTGAATAATCTGACCGAAGCCCTGGCAACTTCTGCAAATCATCTCTATGGCTGCACTTCCTCGTGGATAGAGGCCCCGTTATTGCCTTTGAGTGACAGCTGCATTACAATGACAGAAACTCTTATACCAAAATGGCTCGTAACCCTCCACCTGGAACCCCCCTCTTCTTTCCAATGTTAATCAAATCACTTTTTACTCATTTCTTGGATCAAAGTATGATTTTCCTAACTAGGGAACAGCGGACTTCACCCAGAGTCTGACAATCTCCCTGTGCTCCTCTGCTTCTTCTCGCATCCCTAACAGCAAAGATTCTGCAGACAGAACTTAGGGAACCGCTTGGTTGATGGCCTGTGAGGCCAAGTAGAGTCAGGCTGCTCATCCGTAACTGGATTAGCTTCTGTGAGACGAACAGGAGGAGTAGGTGCTTTAACAATAAAGTGAAGAGGGATGCAGAAGGCGTGAGTGTAATGAAACAGGAGATGAGATTTCCTCAAAACAAGCTGTCTGCTCAGTCTGCTGCGAGAATCACTCTGGGGGGTGAGTGCCTTCCGGTGTCTGTCTCTGAGGACCCTGGCCCTGCTTCCTCCCTCTTCCAGAGGGAAAAGCAAGATGGGAGAGGGAAGGATGAGCAGATGCCCACGTGTGGATGTCTCTGCCCTTTCTCTGGGCCCAGAGAGAGCAGAGACCTTTCCAAAATCCCATCCACTGCTCTGGCCACATGTGAGAAGACTGGGGAACTTCTGATCCCAGCCCCTCTTACTCTATCCCTGAGGGTTTGATCATACCCTGTAATCCTGAAACACACCTCCCTGACTGACTAATCCTCTCCCCCAAATTTCACCCTGGGTTGGATTGTATAACCACGCCCCACTGCCCCCCGCAGTTCCTTTGTTGAAGTCCTAACTCCCAGTACCTTGAGATGTGACTTTATTTGGAAGTAGGGTAATTGCAGATGTAACTGGTTAAGGTGAGATCACCTGAATACAGTGGGCTCCTAATCCAATATAACTGGTATCCTTAAAAAGGGAGGGAATCAGACATAGACACGTACAGAGGGAAAACATGCACACAGGGAGAAAGCCATGTGAACATGAAGGCAGAGCAGGGGTGATGTGTCTACAAGCCAAGGAACGCTGTAGATTGCCAGCAAACCATGATGGCTTAGGGGAGAGGCATGGAGCGGATTCTCCCTCGAGTCCCTCATTAGGAACCAAAGCCGACACTTTGATCTTAGGGTTCAGGCCTCCAGAACCTTGAGCCAAATGTCTGTTGTTTAAGTCACTCAGTTTGTGGTACTTTCCTACAAAGCGTTAGGAAACTAATAACATACACCCTCCAAATCTCCTAGTATACTGTGAAATGCTTTTCTGGAAATGCAGAGGTTAGAGGGATGAGGAAGGAAGAAGGGTTGATGTTTCGGACTGGCCATCGGGAGAGGCCAAAGAGGCACTGTCCCTTTCTTTAACTCACCATCTCCGAAGAGCTGCAGGATAGCAAGGTCCACCTGGCGCTTCCATCCAGAATCCTTTTGGATGGCAATGCCATAACCAGTGGAAGCAAAGACCTTCCCGCTGCCAATGGTCACCAGCTTGCAGCCTTCGTCTCTGCCTGCCATGTAGTTCAGCACTGCTGCATCGTAGATGAAGGCATCCAGTTTCCTGTGCGAGAAAGAAACAAACAAAGCAAGTCCAGTGGAGGAATTTTAGTACAAAACTACCACTGGGGTCATTAATAGGAAGCAGTAGGGCTCCAGCAGACTATGGGGGGAAGTGGCTCAAAGTAAGGCTCAAGGTGGAACTCAGCCAGAAACTAAAGCCTAAATCCCAGGCTGTTCTTTGTGCGATTTCAGGTGGACAGGAGGAGTTCTCTCCCTCCCACTGGGAATGATGAGAATGTAAGCTGGGCCTGAAGCCAACTCATAAGCTGTGTCTGAAAGGAGAAGGAGTAAAAAGGAATCAATAAAAATAATAACAGAAATAATGAAAAGGAACCATCACAATGATAACAGCAAATAGCATGGGTTAGACTTCTATACCATTTTTCATTTCTCCGTTCGTTACAGTCCGGAGTGGGGTAAGTGTAGGTAGACGTGTAGCACTAGATGGACAATGCTTTGTTTGCAGTCAGAAGGGTTTCAATATTCTGTTTTGCAGCACAAGGAGAGAAGTGAGTCATTGGGGTGGTGGTAGCACAAGCTTGTGTCAAGAGCCAATGTGTGAAACCACAAGCCAATGCAGCATGCAGGAGAAGTCAGAGGTCTCAGATTCCCAAACGTATGAGAATCTCATTGTACATACTGTGCTTTTCAAGGAAAGAATATACAGGGAAGGGGATAAAGCTAGGGGCGGGGTCAGGAAGGTATAGGTCAGTATTTAAACACATCAAAGGGGGAAGCAGAAATTGATATATTCATATAGGTAGTAGAGAGGTCTGCAAGAAAGAAAGGCAGCCATCATCCTCTTCACTTTTACAAGTTAAGTTAGCTTTACTCCTCCTTAAGAAAAAAGAAATCCTTTCTGGCATGGTAAGACACAGAACATTTTTTCAAAAGGCCTGTGAGTAACCTTTAGGAGGGGTGTCCATCAAAAAGCCAAAGTTCTGATTGACAACTGTGATTGTACCAGGGACCAGACTGCCCAGACTAGTCCACCCCAAACTCAAATCCCATCTTCTGAAATCTGCCGTGACTTCATAATGATAAGACAGAGGCTAACAGTATTTAAGTAAACATGCATCTGGGTGGTTCTTCCAGAACCAGAGCCACCAGGAGGTTTAAGTGTTGCTAGTTAACCTACAACACAGGAAATCAGCTACGAGGCCCCAGGACCTTCAAATTCCAACAACTCTCATGGTCAATTGTCTGTCTTACTCTGCAGCTGTGGCTTCTGAAGGCCAAATGAATGAATGTGGCTGATATTATGCAAGCAAACCTATTTGCAGTTCATGAGCTCCTTTTAGTGAATGAACTGAGATTACAGAGCTGGAGCAAAGAATGCCAATTTTGTTGGAATTGGAGATCGGTTAACACATTCTTACTGTGCGTTGTCTAAAAACTTTTACCCTTTCATTGTTGATTTCTCCCTGTCCATAAGACACCAAAATCATCATTTTCACCTTTTGGTCAACAGGTCTTTATTTCGTGTGTAACGTGTGAACTTTAGCCTTGACTCTCCCCTTTGACTTTTACATCTATTACATTCTTGTTTCACGTTTACATTAATGCAAGTAGAATAGAGTTTATTAAAAATACATAGACGTGAATAATAGCATAGGGACCTCTGTGCGCTGGCCTGAATTACACTGTCACTTTAACTCGGAGATCCACAAAGAGCAAATGCAGCCTGCTCTGCTTTAACGTGGCATGGCACCAAGCATGGCACATCTGATTCCACGTATGTTTCATAAACGTGAGCAACGTATCAAAGGTTCTGAGCTTGGAAGCAGTTCTTACCCTGTTTTCAGGGAGAGCAGTGCATCGTCCACGCCCCTCTGGTTGAACTTCCCCATGTAGGCGTGCATTTCCGCATAGTTGTTGCGAATGTTCCTCTCCGTGCTGCCGTTGGGCACAGTGCCAAAGCGGAAAGGGGGTGAGAAGTCATTAGGTCTCTGGAACTGGAGAGAGACAGAGAGAGAGAGAGAATAATATGAGGACTTCAGAAAATGTGAAGAGATATTACGTTAGCATTAGTGGATTTATCATGGAAGGGACAAACAAAAGTTCACCAAATAAATTAGCCCTCACTCAGGAGCAGCAATTGCTATCTGAAAGTGAACTTCAATTCAACTCAATTTATTCCACGTTGTTGAGAGCTTTCTATCTGCCCACCCTTGACTTGCATCTGTAACACTTGTGTGCTGCATTTATGCACACTGCACAGAACCAGGGATGATGGAAATGTGCTATTAGCTGAACTGCAGTGGGCTGGTTACCTTTATTTCTGAAAATTGTGTGAAATCTGCTTGCAGGCCCCTTCATTGCACTATCAAGGCTATAGGACCTTAGTGAGGTAAGCTACAACATACTCCTGAAAATCACTTGTTGGACAGCAAATATGTTTTGCTAAGTTTTCTCTTGACCTTGCTTGATGCTTTAAAAGCCCATGTTTATCCTACATGAGTTGTAGGATAAATTGTAAAAGCAAATGCAATTTTAATTATGTTCCCTCTCGTGTTTAAGAACTGAGTGTGGATTACCAGGGCTTAGCATCACAAAGTGAAATCTCTTGGATTTTCACCCCTATGACATCAGCTTTATTTCTGGCCATTGCCCTGCAATGAGCAAGTCTTTATGTTGCTTCCTGAACACACAATTCATTCATTTGTACCTTCACAGCCTCATAGAGTCTGTTCCCTCAGCATGAACTCACCTTTCTCCCCGGGCCAATTCATGTCCTTCACCTCAACATGTAACTCAAAGCAATTTCTTCAGGACAGTTTCTATGAGTTCTTCCTTCCATCAAGTCTACCCAACAGTGACCCACCAGTACTCTGTGTTCTTGGTTTAGATCATAATTAATACTACTAATTCATTTACTTTCTAAATGAGCTGGCTAAGTTCTGAGAGCTAGTCTCTGACATAGTCATGAAACTCTAGATTGAGACAGATATGGACTGAAGAGCAGCTCTGCCACTTACTACTGTGGGACGTGGGGCAAGTAACAGGAGTTCTCTGTGCATCATTTCCTCATATGTAATAAGGAGACAGTAACGTCTACTTTTCAAGATCGTTGTGTGTTGTATTAAATGACACAATGTACAAGAAGTGCATGGCACAGCATCTTGCACACAGCAAGTGCTCAGAGAAGACCCCTTATATTATTTTAAATTCATGTCTATATTCTGCATTCCCTAGTAAACTTCATATTTTCTAAGTTTCTCATTCTATTAGAACAGCAACGATCAGATGGAATGTGACCAGGGTGTGTGGTCATATGTGCTGTGCCTTGGTAGAGGAAAGACAATCTAGATATTTGAAGTCCACTTGGTTTCAATACTATACCATTTACTGTGGAGATGCATTTGAAAATCTAACTCAGGAGTACTCTGAAGCTTTGGAGCTGTCTGCGCTTCAAGCCATTCTCCTTCCTCCCTCCCTTGACCTGAGACACTCAAGAGCTTCTCAGAATATGGGGATTTCATGGACCACAAAACGTCACAGCACCAGGAACCATAAATGCCATCTTCATTGCTTAAAGTTGGCCATAGTTAAAAGTAAGGTCATGCAGTGGTGTTTGTTAGGTAATCTGAGACGCATCAAAAGACCACTAGTTTCTGACTTACCGTGGTGCTTTTTGCCATTAAGAGTTTCTGTTTAATTATTTTTAAACAGGTTGTGATTTTTAAGTGAAAAAAAAAACACTATAAAAGAGTCAAAGAATTTTAGAGTTGGATGAGCCACTCAAGGTTAACTAGTCCAAACCTTTCATTTTACAAATGAAGACAGAGGCCCACAGAGGACAAGCAATTTGCTCAATGTCCCACAGCAGCAGTGATGGCTAACATTATCAGGAATCAGCTGGCTTAATTAATAGTATTCCTCATGGTCCCCAGCAGATAACAAGCTTAAAGTAAACAGGGATATGTTTTGTTGGAAGAGACAGAATGCTGTGCATAGAACTGTCAATTATAACACTTCAGACGTTTGAGAAAAGGTATCCCCCAATCAAAAGTAGAGTAGATACCATGGCAGGCAGCAGTATAACCAGATGAGCTCCCTTTAATCAGTAATTCCCCACTTTGCTAGGACAATGACAACTGATGCTCACAGGGTCCAAATACTAGGGTCCAAAGTATTTTCTGAAACATCAATGAAAACTGAAATCATGTCCAGTACAATTCTGGTATAAATTTTTATGTTCTAGTTGTTTTGAAAATCGGCAATCCATGTAAGGTAGATACAATAATTTTTCTTAATTAAAACTTTTTATTTAAGTATAATTGATTTATAGTGTTGTGTTAATTTCTGCTGTACAGCAAAGCGACTCAGTTATACAAATATATATTATTTTTCATATTCTTTTCCATTATGGTTTATAACAGGCCATTGATATAGGTCCCTGCGCTATACAGTAGGGCCTTGTTGTTTATCCATTCTATATATATAATAGTTTTCATCTGCTAATCCCAAACTCCCAATCCTTCCCCTGCCCCCCGCCTCTGCCTTCCCCTTGGCAACCACAAATCTGTTCTCTATAGATACAACAATTTTTGATTAACCAAATGGAATGTGATACCCAGAGTGCCTCACGTCCTGATGAAGCTAGATTATGGAAAGTTTCCATACTACTCTTAATTAACTTTAATTTCTAAGTTATCTTTAGATTTCTAGATGCTGTTTTATAACTATATCTTTGAATACATAAATACTAAAGAAATAATAAAGGACCTAGAATAGCCAAGATGACCTTGAAGAAGAAGAACAAAGTTGAAAGACTTATACTACCTGACTTCAAGACTTGTAAAGCTGTAGTAATCATGACAGTGGGATATTAGCATAGAGAGAGTGAAGAGATTATGGGACCAGAATGGAGTGCCCCCAACAGACCAACACACATATGGTGCAAAGGTGATTCGGGACAGATAGGACAGTCTTCAACCAGTGGTGTCAGAACAGCTAGCTATTCATATGCAAAAAAACCTTCATTCCATATCTCACAAGATATATAGAAATTAACACAAAGTAGATCATATATCTAAATACAAATCCTAAAATTATAACATTTCTAGGAGAAAATATAGGAGAAAGGTTTTGTCACCCTGAGTTAGACAAAGGTTTCTTAGATATGACACCAAAGTACAATCCACCACAAAAAAAAAGATGAATCGGACTTTGTTAAAATTAAGAACTCTTTGAAAGACACCGCTAAAATCATGGAAAGACAAGCCACTGGCAAGATAAAAATATTTGAAAACAATTGAAAGCTATTAAGGAACTACAGGAATTAAATAAGAAGATAGCAAGACTCCTGAATAGTTAAAGCATCTTCCATCGGAAAACAATCAGAGAAATCAGCCAACACTAGAAGAATGGAAGGCGTGGTCCTGTGGAAAGCATTGGTCTTGGAGGCAGATAATTTGGATTTGAATTCCAGATCTTTCTCTGACCAACTGCATGAACATGGGCAAGTTATTTAAATTCATGGAGCCCCATTTTTCTGGAAGTATTATTTTTAATTAATATTGAGATAATATCTGGGATTACTTAACACAATATCTGGCCCATGGTGGATTCTCAAAACTATTAACTGCTTACATAAGGATGATGTTGTAATATCTAAAATTGTCCTATGTTAGATAATGTTCCCTAAGATGGAAAACTCTCGTTCCCTAATTTGTTCCTTAAACTCAGCCAGTCTGGGGACCAAAAGGGTGAGTGTATCACCCCACAGTTAGCCAAAGCAGAAGTGAGCCTGCCTTTTCCTTTGACGATTCTTGTCCCAGCTTGGTGAAATTTAAATAAAAACCTAGATTTTTTAAAAAACTGTCATTGGAGCTTGAATTTTACTAAAATTCATGGCCATGGAGAACTGTATCTTTAGTGAGGAAGAAGGAAAAAAAGAATCCTCCAAATGCCACCTTGATGCCTCCACTAAACGCCCTGTAATAAAACTTACCCCAAGCTGGGAGGCATTGCCTCGCACTTACTTAACCTGAATGACAATCTGTGCTCTCTGGGGTTTGGGGAAGGAGTAAATTAGTACTGTCCAGAACCGGAAGTCTTAAAAATCCACAGAACAAGAAGGACTCTAAGAAACAAATTTTTAAAATATTAAAAAACCCAATACCCCAAGGAGACCAGCATTGGATTAAAAAGCTCAGTCTGATTTTCAAATAGGGAATTTTATATAGTATTCCTTATTAGCCGCCTTTGGCCATTATAGAGCTTCCTTGAACTTGGAATCTTTTTCCAGAGCTACCCTGGTCGGGATTCTAAAAACATACAGAGGAAAATAAAAACGCAGAAAGGAAGGAACTTGGGGGATGGATCCCATTTCACAGACGAGGAAACTGAAGCTCTGAAGAGACCAAGGAAGTTGTTCCAGGCCACATGGTGAAATAGGAGGACAAGCTTATAGGGCTTGACCCCGAGCTGAGTCATCCCACTGCGGCTCAAATACCAGCCCCCTGGTTCTACTGCTCACTGGGGAGTGAAGCCACGCACTGTGAAGCCACCCGGTGAGGGTATCCTTCCCTTCCTGTCATATCAGATGACAACACCTCCTTGGGATTCAACACAGGGTGTCCAGCCATCACTGCAAGCACACTCTCGCACAAGGGCAAAACAGTGCCAGAATGTTAAGAGACCTGTAATCTCACTTGATCCTCCTAGAGAGCTGCCGGGAATCAGAATTCAGCACTCTGAGCTCCTCAGACCATCATCTCAACCCCCATCTTAATGACCTCAAAGTGAGTTAGTCTTGGCAGTGAGGCAAGGAGAGAGGTGCGGAGGCCAGGAGCAAAGGCCCTTTTCCCCACCCAGAGATGGTGGGATTAGGGGGCACTGGGGCTGCCCCTTCCCAACAGAGAGGCTCTCCCGCAGCCTGCTGCAGAGGGAAGGGGAAAGGGGAAGGAGTCAAGGAAGTGGAGATCTGGGTCCATTTTGTTTAGTTATTAAATAAATATATAAACCGATTTTACTACGTATAAGGCAGTACTAATTTATTAATAGCAGCTACTCATATTCAACACCTATATATGTACTGGGAACAACTCACGTGATCTCCTTTAATGATAATTAAAATGCATCCATTCATTTGACAAATATATCCTGAGCATCTCATAGTGCAGAGGACTGTATTTACGAGGATACAAGAAGTTTACATACCAGAGAGTCAGAGATGTAAACATTCATTCAATTTTTCCTTCCTTTACTTTTTCATTCATTCATTTGTTCATTCATACAGACATTCAGCACACATTTATAGCATCTGTCACGATATTCTGGGCGCTGGGGATACAGTATGACAGGAGAATAAGAACCTGCTTTCAGGGAGTTCACATTGTAAAGAAGTAGGGCAGATAACAAGTTTTTTTTTTCTAATGTAATGGACTAATACAGAGCCGCAGATTCTTTGCTAGTCCTTGTATAAGAGATGAAGTATGTTCCCTGTCCTTGATTCTGGCCTGGCCTTGTGACTTGCTTGACCAATAGAATGTACAGAAGTAACATTCTGGGGCTTCTGAGGCTAGGTCATAAGAGCCTTGCAGTTTCCTCCTGGGCCTCTGTAAGAAGTCCTATGACCCTGTGGGCTCCACGCTGGAGCTGTCATATCTAGGCACTTCTATCTGCAGGCCCAGCTGAGCCCAGCCCTCCAACCACTCCAGCGAGGGCACCAGGCAACCCCGCCCACATATCTGACCCATAAACTGGGGAAATAAAATGAAACGGCCCTTGCTTTGAGCCACCAAGTGCTGGGGTAGGTTGCCGTGCAGCCATAGATAATGGGCACACAGGTGATCTCAAATAGTGAAAACCAAGCACTGGGAAGAAATGGACACAGCTATGATACAGCATAAAGAGCGACTGGCCGGAGAATAAGTTTAGCCTGGCTGTCCTAAGAAGCCCCCTCTGAGAAAGGTGGCTTCTGAACAAAGCACTGGACGATGAGGAGGAACCAGGCACGTGAGGATCGGGGGAAGGGCAGCGGGTGTGGCTGGGGGACTGGGAGTGACATGCTGGGCGCCACGGAGCAGCGTGCCCGTGACAGTGGAGGCCAGAGCAAAGGGCGCCGTCCTGAACAGCCTTAAGGAGGCCACAGAGCCGGGGCTAAGAGCTGAAGGGAGAGTTCTCTAGTAGGACAAGAGGAGACAAGGGGTTTTTAGATAGACACAGCAGTCTGTGCAGACGCAGGGCCCTGGGAGAGATCGGGCATGACTGGAGATCACGGGCAGTTTGTCATTGCCGGAGTCTAACAGCTATGGCCCTGGTAACTGGAGGGCAGCAGGGCTGAAGAGCCAGGGCCTGGTTCACAATGGGAGTTGAATTCTGCACAAAGGAGTTCAGAGTCCATGCTCTAAGGGAAAAGAAACAGCAGAGCCTCTGGAGCCAGACTGCTTGAGTTCAAATCCCAGCTCTGCTGCTTAATAGCTGTGTGACCTGGAGCAACTCACTTAACTTCTCTGTGCCCCAGTTTCCCCATTTGTACAATGGGGCTAATAATGCCACCTACCTCATGAGGCTTCTTAGTATTCAACAGGTTAACCTGGGCAACATGTTAGCACAGTGCCTGGCACATATTAAATACACTATATTAGCTATTATTACTGTCATCATCATCGTTATCAGAAGCAACTGAAGAATTCTGGCTGAGTGTCAAGGCTGGGTTTTTGTGTCAGAAAGAGCCTGGAGGGTCAGCATGAAGAGCAGGTTGGAAGGAATAAAGCAGAGAGACGGGAGCTGCGGAGGACATGCGCTCGGATGAGGGTCTGGGCCCCAGGGAGAACAAGGAGGGGCAGAAGCGCCGTCAGATACTTGCTTACCGTCCAAGAATGTGAAAGAGGCCGTATGCACAGCTAGACGAAATCACGACCGCGGGCTGTGTACCAGTGCCACCGAAGTTCCACGGGAGAAAGGCTGCAAGCAGCCCGGCTTCCTGGATGGCTTCTTGAAGGAGGCTGCGTTTAAGTTGGTAGGGGGATGGGTTGGGCTTAGAAAGGTGGAGGTGGGGCGGGAACGTCCCTTCACGTTAAAAGAACCCTCTGCCGTAAGACGCTCCTCGTCCAACTCTGTTCAGTTCCCACGGTGAGGAAGGAAACAGATCCTTGCGGAGTTATTTTGAGTCCATGATGGCAGAAGAAAAGAAAACCAGATGGCGCCCAGGCTTCTGTGCTGACGACCAGACACAGCCCAACGAGGTTCCTTAGTGCTAGATGTTGGGAACGACAGCAGGCAAAGGAAAGGGTCTCTACTCAAAGGAGGAGGGAGGCAAGAAATGCCTTCTGGGGTGGCTGGTGACCCTGAAAGTTGGCTCTTCTCCTTCAGTCGGGAGTCCAATCAGTCTATGCAAATTAGGACAAGCCAGCTCTGCGACCTTGCAGAGATGGATATTGTAATGTCCTGTTTGCAGGGTCCACCCGCGTGAGACGCGGAATCTGGGGGCTTTTGTCTTCAAAGCTTGACAATCCCACACATCAATATTCATTCCATCACTCTGGCTTTTCCATTTGAATCACACACACAAAATCAATGCCCAAATGCCACTCAGCCCTGTGAGGCACCCAGGAGAAAAGGTGGGAATGCTTAGGCTACAAGGGCAGCCTTTGCCTGGTCTGCTAATAGTGAGGAGGTGGCAGAACAGCAGAATTCTTCGGGGACCACTTTACCTACGCAGCACGCTCCTGTTATCACCGTTATCGCATCGGCACCCTCTGCTTTCACAGGACTGTTTTATCACTGACTTTCATTATTTTTTAGGTACAGTTCTATGCATTTGTTATTCTATTGATTCATTCATTCATTTAAATTGGGGTAAAATATACATAAAATTGATCATTTTTGGTTATTGATGTATCTTTGAATCCATTGTTTGTAGTTTGGTTTTGCTTTATGATCCAATCTGAGAACGTTTTGCCTTTAACACAGGCATTTGTGCTATTTTTATTTATTCATAGGAAAGGTACGTTTGGTACTCAGTTTATCTTCTAAAAATGTCCTTCTGTTTTAGCAATAAAATTTACCATTTTAAATATTTCTAAGTGTGCAGTTCTGTGACCTTAAGTGCATTCACACTGCTGTGCGACCAGCACCACCATCTACCTCCAGGACTTTTTCATCTTCCCTAACTGCGATGCCGTACCTGTGAAACAGTAACTCCCCATTCATTCAACTCATTTTAACCACATATAGAATCTTGTAACCAGGAGCACGATCACGGCACAGAACAGTTCCACCACCCCAAGAATTCCCTTACGTTCCTTGTCTACGGTCCCCCCTCCACCTTTAACCTCTGGTGACCACTGATGTCTGTCCTCTGTTACCATAGTTTTGTCTTTTCCAGAATGTCCTACAAATGGAATCACACAGCATGTGACCTTTTGAGACGGGCTTTTCACTTCTCATAATGCCTCTGAGATTCATCCACTCTGCTGCTGTGTATCCGTAGGTCACTCCTTTTTATTGCCGGGCAGAATTCCACTGTATGGCTGTATTGGTTTGTTTATCCATTCACCCATGGAAGGACATTTTGGTTACTTTCAGCTCGGGGTAACTATGAATAGAGCAGCTATAACACTGACATACAGATTTTTGTGCGAGCCTATATTTTCATTTCTTTAAGGTAAATGCGTCATGAGAGCTACCACACTGCCTGGGACCCCGTCCCCCCAAGGGCATCTCCTTTTGCATCTCTCCTCTCTTTTGATCTTCCCAATTTTCCCATGAACTATAAAGTACATCAACTGTTATTATCTTATTATTCTGCCTGATACTCGTTCTTCCCGTAATATTATCCTACAGCCAAAGTAGGATGATGTATGTATGTGTGTGTGTGGCTTCAGACTCTGAGCAATACCCGAAGGCAGGACGGGGTGGCTGGGGAAAGTGGTCCCCGTCCTCTCCCACGGTGATACCTTGTTCGCCCAAAGAGGAAAGAAGGTCAGATGACAACACAGACCAGACTCTCTGAAGGTATGACCTTCACTGTTCCATGGCCCATAAGTACTTGGGACAGATGGGGAAAGCAAGCAGAGTGTGCTTACACTGAAAGGGCCATGTAATGATAGAACAGTTAAGTAAGGACATGGGTTATGGGCCCAGAAGATCTAAATTCAAAACTGAGCTCCACCGTTTATTAACTGAGTGACTTAATCAACAAACCATTTAGCTTTGAAACTGAATTTCAACAATGTTCAGGAGGAGAAATAAGGAATAGCATCTCATTACAAATCTTCCATTTCAAACATGGGGCGCAGGGCAGCCACCTAGGACCCCACCATGGAATGAGCTGGCTGTGGATATAGTGATGGGTTAGAAAGTCAGACTCTTCACCTTCATGCGAGTTATAATCTGGGATGGAAGTGGGGGGAAAAATAATTGTTTTTACATTTCATTATACATTATTCATCGGAGAGAATATTGTTCAAATTCATTTGGAATAGGTGACTGACTTGCGATAACAATAACACGGAATGTAGTTAGAAGATACAGGTATATAATGAATGTGCCCAAATTAACTCAGTTCTCTTCCGGGGCACCAGGAGAAATTGATCCCATCTTGCTACCCGGAAGTGAGTCAGCATTTAGGAAGCACTTGACACCTTAGTTGTTTCTGCTCTTTTTTCTCTTGTTATTAATATTAGTACTGTGGTTGTCTACAGGGGCAGACACATCTAAACTTGCATGTGAAGAAACCTGTACTTGGATGCAAGAAGCCTGGGAAGTACGTCTTCACAGCTCCGGGTGCTGTGCTTCTGGGGAAGGAGCCCCTTGCCTCTCTGAGCTGGGGCTCCAGTGGGTGACAGGCTGTAGAGGGGAGGGAGTGATGGAGGGAACAGAACTCGTTCTCCGCCTGTCACTCCCCTCCTGCTGTGGCCCAAACAAGAGCTTGTAGAAAAGAAAATACAAGTTCTTTGGATTCCTGGAATTTATAGTTAATGCTCAGTTTTCCTCATTGCAAAGCAGTCATTTCTTTTGTATTTTCCTAAATTTGCATATATAAGCCTTAATAAATATTTCCTGAAATATTTCATAAGATTAGACAGTGGCATCATAGTTCATGTTAGCTCGTTGAGGTTTGGTCCCTGAGCTAGTAGAGCAGAGCAGAAGGGCTTATTCCTGCATTATGACACTTTACCATGTCACACTTGGACCCTGAAGTCTTAGGCGGCTGACCCTAAAGTATCAACATCACACATTTAATGTGGCAAATCCACGCATAAGTCACTGAACTCTGCAATGACTCTGAAATGAAATGGGGCAACAGATACAATTCTTACACTGCAGTTCAGTTGGAAATAATAGTGATGGTATAATACAGACACAGCTAACACGTCTATGCTCATGTACCACACAATTTACATAGAGTGACTCACTAATCTTCCCATCAACCCTATGAGGGAGGTATTATTATTCCCATGTAACCGACATGGAAACTGTTGCCCAGAGAGATAAGTAACTTGAAGAAAGCCACACAGCTAGGCTTCCAATCTAGGGTTCTCACACTTGACTGTAAAACACATCACAGAGCTCTAGATACACAGAGTAGATGTTCAGCAGACACGTAGAGCAGAATAATCCAATAACTAAATGAATATGCCAAGTTCCAAAAGGGACGTAAGGAAAGCAAAGGCAATGGAGATTTACAGGGAGTAGAGATCATCATAAGAGAACGGGGATGAGGCGGCTACAGGGAGGAAGCAGAGATGGAGCTGACTCCCACAGATGGGCCAAGATTGACACAGGAAGGTGTGTGGGGAGGGCACTCAGGACCAGAGGAAGGGCACCAGCAAAGATGCAGAGGGACCCGGGCATAGTGTCTCAACAGAAGTTGGAACGAATGTTTGTATGTGTGAATATGGACCACTGAGTTGGTGTCCAGGCAGGAGCGGAGCGGCCAAGCACCCGTCATGGTCGGGCAGGGGAAGGACGCAGCATTTATTTATCATTACACAGCTGAAGCCACCGAATGAAGAACTGAGAGGCTGGGGCGGGGATGCTCACTGGGGGTCTGGCCTGTTCCCAGGAGAAAATAACGGGAGGAATATATGGAAATGACATCAAAGCGTAAGCCTTGACAGAGTCCAAGTCTGCTTATACGTTCAGAAGAAGGAAGGAGAGGATGTGGCAGAGGGGCCTCGTCCACACCACCTCCTCTCCCACTGCTTTCCTCGCCCTCCCCTCATAGCCACCCTGGCCTCCTGGAAGTTCCTAGGAACACCGAAATCCCCGGATACCCATCGCTCCCTCTCGAGCTTCAGGTCAGACCTGATAGTCTCACTGAGACCTTCCCTGACCACCAGATCTAAAGATGCAACTTCTCTGCCAACACCATCTCCCTTCTCTGCTGTATGTTTCTCTGTGCAGTAAACACCCTTCTTAGATTGCATATAATTGCCTTTTACTTTTCTCCCCTCCGCCAACCCCGCCTTAGAATACAAGTGATGTGAAGGACAAGAGTTTTGTCTGTTTTGATCACTGCTGTCTCTCTGGCACCTAGAATAGTAAGTGGTACTTCGTAGGCTCTCAGCACGAGTGAATGACGAAATGAGTGAATGAACTGAATAGCGCAAATGCAGATCTATTTATTATATTTTAAAAAATCACTCAAAGTGCCCTCCTTACTGGCGAATGCATTATCAGGCAACACAGCTGAGAATGACTATTGTTCAGAGCTAGTGAGTGCCCTTCTGGCATCCCTGGTGAATGAGGAGTAATACGGCCTCGTGCCGGCTGGGGACAACTTTCCTGGTCCCATCTCCATTTGACCTTCAAAAAATATATCCAAGCTGAGATCCCTCAAGAGCTTGTGAAGTTTAGGACTTGACAATGCGTATGGGTATTTCGTTGGCACCAAAAATGTGACAGAGCTGGAGATGACTATGATAACACAGGGATGAAGGAAACAGAGGCGTAAGGACAGAGGCATTTGAATTTTATCCTTAAGTCATCCTGTGCCTGACGGGTGGCCTTGATCGTGCTTCCTCAACCTCCCCTTAGGCGAGACTGTTACAAAGAGCTGTTACTGTCTTCTGTCCACTCACACCACTGCGCAGACAGATCTGTTAGGGGGCGGGGACCGTGTAGGTAGTTTATGAAAGTTGTGGGCGCTGGCAAAGAGACATGGCCTTTAAAGGAGATTTTAAGTCGATGGTACAGATGGATTCGCCGTGGAAACTGGGACTCCAGAGCTTCACTAGAAGCCCCAGCCGCTCATCTACGGTTTGGGGGACACCGTGAGGGTTACTCCCAGGATTTCCATGTGCAGGATGTCCCAGGAATTTAGGGGCACTCCAGTTGTTAGCATGATGACCTGAGGCTCTTATCACAGTGGAAACAGCTCAAGGGTTGCGAAGTTGGGGTCAGGGGAGGGCAGCCAAAGGTCTGTGCCAGGCAGGGCTGAGGATCCAGGGAGAGGTGTGGCAGGGGGACGGGCACACCTCTGCTTTCCTGGCCACCAATCAGATCAGTCACTTCCAAACCAAGAGATGGAAACTCCAGCATGAGCGCACACGCTCGCATTGTGCCACATTTACACAGACCGGAACTCCTTGCCTTGGTCAATAAAGTCAGCCCCCAAGCAGGGGACATTGCAGCCTGCAGAGTATCAGCCCCGGGAGGGGGTCAGTGATCCCACTGTACACACTGCATCCCCTTCTGGGTTCACAAGGGACCCGCACAGGAGAGGGCTCCAACAAGTCCTTTGGTAAAGGAACTTATTTAACCCTGTTACAGCATTTTCCCGAACACGTTCTGCTGTCGATCTTTTAAAAGAATACCCATTATGTGTCCCAGGACACTTGCGGGACACTTGCGGGTGAAACAAAGTTTGAGAAATGCCGACTGAGCGACGTCCTCACTGTGAAGAGCGGGAAGCAGAGGCCTGGGCAGTTCATGACCTATCCAGGGCCAAGGGGCCATCCCCGGCTCCTGTCCCCTCCATCCCCTCCTTCATCCAGTCACCACGTGCGCACTGAGCATCTACTCGGCACCAGGCGCTGCTCGAGCGTCAACATCGCGGGAAGGCAGAGGCTTCCGCTCCCCGGGGCCTTTCGGGGCCTTTCGGGATAATGAGAGTCCAGCTGTGCTTCCCTTGTCCTTCATGGGCCTCCAATTACAATGCAAACGTCATTATTATAAGGCGACTGCTACAGAAGTAAAAGACCAGTAACCCCGTCCGGAGAGGAATGGGTTTAACTTTTCCAGTTGACTGAGGGTGAAGTCAGAAGCCCTTTCACGTTCAATGCTTTCGTCGTCAGTCATCCTGAACTACGGTAACTCACACTCCTCTTTAGGGTTACCCTTCATCAGACATCCTCGCTGAGCTCCGCTATGCACCATGATGCTGGGGTGGGAACGCAGCGTAGGAATTCAGACCCAAAAGATCAAAGATGGTTTAAGAGATTGGGTTTAATGTGTGTTTATTCCAGGAAAATCTTAGAAACTGTTTTTACTTTTAATAAGTCCTTTATATAAAGCTGGTTTTTATCATCATGTATCTCTTTTCCCTCTAAAAGTGGCACTGTTACAGTTATTTCAGGGCTGGCTCCCTCTTGTTAAATGAGTGATGGGAGAGCAGAAAGCACTTGCTGGACACCTGGCTGGTTGAGAAGCTGAGGTCTCACACTCAGAGAACACAGTCCAGACTTAGTGAGCACGTGCGTACACAGAGGGCCCACCGTACCCTGCGCACGCATGAGAGGAGACGCCGTCAGGGGCTTGGAGAAATCGAGTATCTTGCCAAATAAATCCTGAAATCACTGTATAATTTCAGATATGACCAGCCACAATAGTAGTAGTATTCGGTATTCTTCTTATACACCTGCTTGATCTAGATGATTTGACAGCAGAAATCACAAGTCGAGCAAATTCTGAGACTATAAATGTCCAACATTTCTCTACATTACCCTCTCTTCCCCACCAGTATTGACGAAATGTTCCTCACATTCAAACGGCTAATAAAGAAAAGGAAGTACTGGCTTATGCTATGACCGCTATATGAATTATATAACTGTCTTATTCATTCATTCATTCATTCGCCTAAATAGTTCATTAACTCATTCTTCAACAAATATTTGAGCACCTATGTTTGCCAGACTCTATTATAGTTACTGTGGATACATCAGTAAATAAGGACAAAAAGTCTTGCCCTCACAGAGGTTACGTCTAGCAGGGAGAGACAAACGTTGTAAATATGTTAAATATGAACATGTCACACCATATAATATAATTTCCATTAGTGGGGAAAAAGAGAAACACAGGTAGGGAGGGATAAACCTGTCTGAGAACCTCTTTGAGATTTTAGATCAGTTGCTTAACTGGGGGCCTCCCCTACAGGATGTCCTGAGCTTAGACTGCCTTTTAGGGTCACTGCTCCCTGGAAACTCTTGTCTGTAATAACATACCTCCTGTCGGTGCCTTTCTCCTTGAGTCTAGCCCAGCTAGCTCGGTCTGATGTGAATTCTCAGAAGAACAACTTCAAGTTCACATCAGATAAACATATTAAGGTTAATTTTTCCACTTAAAACCCAAGGCGTGTTTCGTCTCAGGCTTGGAGAGAGACTTTTTCTAGAATAAGCAAATGAAGAGAGAGAATTACTGGCATGGTAGCTTGCTTATGAATTGCAATATATATTTGGGAGAATAATCTAGATGAGTCCATTTCACACTTATATTTCTTTAAATCCTTATCTGGGTGGATGTAAATTAGAGGGAAATGTGTGCACTAATTGGGCTATTGTCTCAGCTACTTAGCAGGAAGTTATTCAAGCTTCCTTTTCAAGCTCCATGATGATTCTTTTAAGATACCAGCCCACGGGGTCCTTTTAATGGTTCCAAGTGCATGTGTCATGTTCCCTTTGTCAATGGTTTACAGAGAACCTAGTCTACTTTAAAACTATTCTATAAATTTCAAATCAGGAGCCAATTAACAGAATGGGAAAAAGTCTCTACCCAATGCCAGAGTAAACTGTAAAGAAAAAAGTTTCTCTGTATCAAAAGGTAGATGGGACCCTTGGTGAAAGGGTAGGTGTGATTGCTTGAGTTGGGAGGGTGAGGGTAACATTAAATACACAGGGAAAGGTACCATTTTCTTTACTCACTTAGATGGTGGGACGGAAAACTTGCTCCTTGAATCTGCTATGACATTAAATTGGATTGGATGGCTGGCCATTTGGAAATAGAATTAAACATCAAAGTAATAAGTCTGGCATGAGGAAAGAGGATATTAAAAGGATGAAGTTCAGTTAGGGATCGAACAAAGTAACCCTCACAGGATGTAAACCACATGGTCCTGGAGTAAGAAGGGGCAGGAACTGGCTTTGTCAAAGCATGGTCAGAAAGGATCATGGAGCCCTACAGGACCACAGGCTATACGAGCCGATAACGCAGTGCTCCTAGTTAAATAGGGAGCCTATAATGGGAAGCTAAAGAGAAATGTGGCAGGTGGGAAGCACACGGCCAGGCCCTGTGATGCGCCAGTGGGAGGGCTTCATGATCACTGTGCTCCCTCCTGTAACTCACAAGTGAAATTTGAGAAGGTTCAGAAAACCATTAAAGGTAAGGGGAGCAAGTCTCATGCTGAAAGGTTAAAAGACTGGGTTTATTTAACCTTGAAAGGAACATCCAAGGACATTCCTCTATCATGGTACTTGATCTACTGTTTTGAGTGTCTGCCCCCCTCACCGGACTATGAGACCAGGGCTGTTTAAGCCCATCTCCAGCACCTCACAGGTAGGGTTCCATGAAATCTGGGGACACATTTATACTAAAATCATATTCGCTGTTTATCAGAAATTCAAATTTAAGTAGGTACCCTATATTTCTATTTGCTAAGTCTGGCAACCCTACTCACAATGTAACTGTGGTAACCATCCAATAAATAACCTGTTGAATTAATTGCTATCATGTACTGGGTGTTATGCTAAGTGCAGAGAACAGAAAAACTTAAACAAAAAGCCAGGCAGATGATACAACAGAGGCCTTAGTTAATCCAAGATGCTGTGGAAAGTGGCAGGATTCTGCTAGGAGGTAGAATCCAGGTTGAAGTGGGGGCTTACAGAAGGTGGGAGGGGTTTCAGGAGAGATTCTTTGAGAAAAAGAAGCACAGCTACTGGTCTTTCTTATCCCCAGGCCTCTAGGCCTTAACCACGGACAGCGTGGCAGCCGCTGGGATAGACAGGGACAGGTGTGTAGTTGGACTCTGAACTCAGTGATGACAGGAAGATGAGAGAGAGAGAGCGTGCTTGCACAGAGCTGTTCTGATCTTCCCACACCATATTCCGGGCAGTGGTTTATGTAGATATTTAGAGTCTATCTGCTGAATGAATAAATGAAGAGTAGACAGTGAGACTGAAAAACAACGCAACTGATTGTTTAGAGAACACCATCACACTAGGCTTGCATCACAGAGGTACGCAAGACAAGGGGCACTAACACAGCATGTCTAAAGTGTGAACTGGCCAGTGGAGACCCCTCAATGGTATAGAACATGGGAAGAGAGCTCCCTGGCTTAGCTACCGAGAAGAGGAGCTTCAGGGACTGAAACCATTGGGTCTCAGGCTCTTCTCCCAAACCCACATCTAACTTGACTTTCTGGGAATTTTCCAAATGGCGAGGGGTCATTGGGGAGCATTAGTCTTTCCTTCATTAGCGGACAAATTATGATAGAGTAGCAACTCTTTACGACAATAAGAACATGATTTCTATTGCTAAGTAAACTAGTCAAAATGGATATTAATAATAAACGTAGGGATGTTATAAATTCTCTGGCTTCATCAATAATTCGCAGTGTAGCGAAAGCTCTTTTCTACGTCTTAAAGAGACCTTGAGGTAGAAGCAGTTAGGTTTACTTTTTCTGGGAGTCTGAAAGGACAGACGACTCTTGGGCAATACAGACCATGCAGTTAGGGAAGGCTTTAAGAGGAGCCCAGGTTTATAGTCTGTCCACTCCTGTAAGAAACTGTTGGGGTAGGGCCCACTTGCCCAAGGAAATAATATTTGAAGTAGCTGTTTTCTATCACAGTGATGGGTGACAGACATAGATTTAGAAACGACCACTGAGCTCTTACTCCGCACCTAGGAGGACGCTCAAAAAGCATCCTAGGAGGGGCTTTTCTCTCAAAAGCCCCACAGGATGGCTGTGAAGAGGTCCCGGGCGCCTGCTGCCCATGGCAGATACCCTCTTTCCAGGCATCCCTGGATCCAGAGCTATTTTCAGGGAGTCTAAGCACTGCAGAGTGGCACCTCCATCCTCCCCTGCACACCCTTCCAGTCCTAGCATAGTACTAGTCGTCCCCACCCCGTCTCTGAATCTCACTGAAATAGACAAGTGCAGGGATCCTGGAGGGGAGAGGGAGGGTGGGTCCTAGAGTGGATTAGGAGCAGTTTGTCTGCGGCTTTCCAAGCACATGTTAGTCATCTGCTGGAAACAGCATGGCCTTTGTGAGATGGACTCCGGCGCAAACCCTGGGTCTGTCATAGGATCCGAACCCTAACGTTTACTGAGGGATGCAACACTATTCTAAGCATTTCACAGTATTATAAGTATAGACAGTACGATACATCTTTAATCAGCACAGCAGCTATAATGTAGGTGACATTTTTATCCCCATTCTATAATTAGGAAACTGAGGCACCAGAGGGGCTTAGGAACCCAGCCATACCACATGCTTTCCAGTAGCTGAGTCTTAGTTTTCCCTTCTGGAAAGCAGAGGTAGCATCTGCCTAAAAGGTCTGGGAGGAGAAGTAAAGAAGACCAAGAATGTAGAGCATCTAGCCCAGGAAGGCAACCCCTGGTCAGGGATGACTGGTCCACTCTGAGACCATAACCGATGTGGTTTCCATAGTGACCACCACGGATGATGGTCGTGGTTGCTCACACTGCAGAGGAGCGCACAATACAAAGACTGATGTATTTTTGGCTTTGGAAATGCAATTTCTAATAGGCAGGCCCCAACCTATGAACACGCTGTCCTCAATAGTTCATTTATAAGTCAGCTGTTCAGAAACAGAAATACATTTCCCCAGAGAAAGAAGACTGTAAATGCTTAGCTCATTAAAGGCAATTTAATCCATAAGAAAGCAGAACTTCAGTGTTAATATTATTAGTTTCTGTTCTGGGAACATTCATTCACTTAACACCTTTCTATAATGTACCAGGCACTATCCCAGGAGCTGAACAGAGTTATTGAAAGCATGTCTGTTGCCTCAAGGAGTGTCCAGTGCAGTGAAGGAAATGGGCATCAATCAGTGATTCTAGTGGAGGGTGACAGGTGGGGTCTGGTGGTGGTAGGAGGACAGGGGTGGGGTAGCTGGGCTGGGGAGAGGCAGGAGACGGTGATGAAGCGCTGGAGGAAGGGGAAGGGCTCCCCTCTGCTTGGGGTCAGGGCTGGCCCTCACACTTCTCTTTCTGTACTCATACCCCACTTCCTGGGCCCTGCTGCTTTTCTAGGCTCCCCTCCGGGGCATCCAAAAAGTCTCTATTTTCCTACATGATCCATGGCCACAAAATCAAAAGCCCCGTGTTTTCAGTCCAAAGGAATCACATGTAAGTGTCAAAAGGGAGACAATCTTAAAAACAAAAAAGTCTCTGAGGACACGGGGAGGGGGAAGGGTAAGCTGGGACGAAAGTTGACAGTGGCATGGACATATATACACTACCATTGTAAAATAGATAGCTGATGGGAAGCAGCCGCATAGCACAGGGAGATCAGCTCGGTGCTCTGTGACCACCTAGAGGGGTGGGATAGGGAGGGTGGGAGGGAGACGCAAGAGGGAGGGGATATGGGGATACGTGTATATGTATAACTGATTCACTTTGTTATACAGCAGCAACTAACACACCATTGCAAAGCAATTATACTCCAATAAAGATGTTAAAACAAAAGTCTCACTAACCTGTGATTAAACTATTACTAAATGTCCCCAAGATCTCTTCATTCTAAGTAGCAGATAGTTTAAAGTTTTTTAGTTCTTTATATAAATGTTTCAACTAGAAAGCACGTGAAAATGTTCCACAACAGCAGCGGTCACGCAGACCAATAAGCCCCGCTTGAGGACTGCCCTGGGCACCATTTTCTTTCAGGGATCCTTCCTTCCTCGCTGAACCACGCGTCCTTCAGATCCTGCAAGGATGTCGAGGATGCTGCGCTGTGCACGGAGTGCTGCTTCCGGCAAGGGAGGGGAAGTGGTGGTAGACTGGCCGCTTGGCTGGGTCATCTGTAACCCGGAGGGACTCAACCTGGGTGTAGTGCATGATGTGTGATTTCGCGACCTTTCAAACCGAAAACTGAGGGCACATCATGAAGACTATTCAGGAGGGGCTGGAGAACTGCCAGCTTCCCAACAAGCCCTCCCTGCAACCCCCAGCCCCGCTCCTGTCACCGAGACCACACCACCAAGCAGAGGTGCCCGTGCTGCTGGGAGCTGTGTCTGGCCTGTGCCACCCCCAGCAGAGACGACCAGGGCGACAATTACCTGATTCTGTTAAAAGCCTCTTTTTGATGACTCGGGACTGAGAGGAGAGATTGTAATTCTAACTCAAGTGCTGGGGTGAGGGGACAGCTGGAGGCAGTCAAGAGCGAAGTCAGTCCTCCCAGCTGTGATCGCTGGGAAGACTCCTGTTCTGCGTATAGCAGCTCCTGGAGGAACCGTGCAGGCCTTTTCCAAAGAAATGAATCTCACCATGTGAGATCTTAAGTGTTCATTGATTTCTTCGTGCGCGCGCGCGCGTGTGTGTGTGTGTGTGTGTGTGTGTGTGTGTGTGTGTCGTTCTGTGCCCTTCCCATGGTGGCTCATGCTTGCCCTTGACTGCAGGTCTTCTGAGTATGGATACATTTATGGTTACATCTGACCCCCAGCTCACTGACGTCCACGTGTCCCGTGAACTGTTATTTATAGCTGTCAGACCACCTCTTCTCATCACAGCCTGGAATCACTGCTGCGCTGAAGGCTGCTTGGCTCTTCAGCGCTGGAATATCAATTTGCATAATGAAGCAGGTGAGAGAGGCTCCTGCCTGTTCAGGCGGCCCTGACTGGCGGAGAGAAAGGGATTTGGCCGTAACTGGCCGGAATTAATCTGACGTGCTTTTACAAGGAGAAACGGAAAAAAGCAGAAATTGTCCAACACGCCCCGTCAGAGCCGCATGTGCACCCTCCGGTGTGTGCGCGCGTTTGCAGGCATGGGTGGGTGTGTCCCGTAAAGACACGTAAGTGGATGACCTTGTGTGTTCAAGTGCATTTTTTTCCCCGGGAGCATCACTCCCTAGTGGCACCTCTGCCCGGGAGGTCTGCAGCCGCAGCGTGCTTCCTAACGCGAGGCTGTTTGCCATCTTGTCCAATTTGTACTCGAGGCCACTAGGAGACATCACTAGACATCACAGCGTTCTCTCTTCAGTACCAGGATGACACCCAGCTCAACGGCTCTCTTGTACTCGGTCCAGAAGAGGCCAAGTCCCAGCTGTCTCACGGTCTGCTGGCCATCAGTTCTTGCAAGAACTGGAACTGCCTTATGCTTAACTCAGAACCCAGTGCCGTGCAAGTGATGAGCTGGGAGATGGGTGAGGAAGTTTGAAGGAATTAAGCCTTTAGCACATTTACTATCGAGGTGGTTTCTAGACTTAAACCACTGATGGTCTCCTAGCCACGAGCACTTCAGAAGCAGTAAGTGAACACAGTTCTTGCTCTAGTTCCCTCCTAAGAGGAGGATGGAGCTGGGGGAGAACGATACATTTCCCTCCTCTCCAATTCTTTCCTCTCTCTTGAGAGTAGGATCTTTTCTTTTCTGGCCAGATTAAGTATGTATATTGGTTACTTCCTGGAAGGGAGAAAACATGGTGCCCGACAACATTCCGTGTCTCTTTGATTCATTCATCCAGGCAACACTCGTCAAGTACGTGGCTCTTAAAGGCGCGAGGGGCTGAGTTCAGAAACAAACACAATAGAGCCCTTGGCTATTCCTAGACTGGATTGAACAGAAGTCTCTTCTAGGTTCCTGTGCAGAGGGTCTACCCGCTCTCAGTGGGTTGGTGGGCTTCCATAATCACCTCCTTGAGAATCCGAGAAGCCAGGTCAGACAGGGTCCCGTGACGGGGGCTGGTCTGGGTTCTGCTGCCCCAGGCCTGTGTCTCTAGAAGCGTGTCCGTCCTCCCCGTGTCCACACAGAGAGCACATGGGGCTACGGCGGTGCGGTAAGACAGGACGGCTGCAGGCTCTGGAGTCGGCTCTCCCTGGATCAAATCCGATGCCCTCACTTGCTAGTTGTGTGACTTGCGAATTTGCTTATCCCTTAAACGACTCTCCTCATCTATGGAAAGATGTCGATAATATCTAGCGCAAAGGGTGGGCACGAGGATTAAAGGAGACACAGATGTGAAGAGTCTGACAACAGGCACATAGCGTGTGTGCATTAAATAGTTCAATCATTGCTCATGAATAAGGGCCGAGGCGGCCGTGTGTCTGCAGGAACCCCAGGTGCTGACACCGGCTCTTACGGGACCTGCCCCTGAGCTGTTCTGTTCTCGCCCGGTCTCTGGGGGGCCTGGGGTGGAAGGCAGAGAGTAGGAGAAGCCGGAGGCGGGCAGCACCCACCTCGTGGTGCCGTAGTGGGCCGGCATGGATGGTCTCTGGACAAGGCCGCTGTGCAAAGCAGACTCTTCTCCTGGTCAGGCGAGTTCACGGGTTCCCGAGAGCCTCTTGGTGAGCACCTGGGTCTCGCTCCCTGAAGGAGCTGCTCGTCTACATCAATCCCTCCGGCTCCCCCGCCGGCTGCCACCCTCCCATGTATCTCTGGATGGGCAGCTGCCTCATCCTGAGCAGGAAGCCCAGTGGGCAGGTACCTTTAAAATCACCTCCCTCCACTCCCGGCCCAGACTGGCCCCCTCCTGCCCGAGTGGCCTGATGTGGACTCGAGGGATGCAGGCCTGACCTGCCGTGGGTGGGAACCTGTCACCTGGGTCTTCTCAGGTTTGGGGCAAATGCCAGCCCCTCCCCCATTCTAACCACAGGGGGTGAATGCCAAGCTCTCCCAGTGACCCCCTCAAAGCCCCTTCAGTAGGTCTGAGGGGTGGGAGGAAAGTGGAGGGGGCGCAGCCCTCCAGTAGCTCCCCGCAGAGCGGCTCCTCTCTCAACCCTTTTCACATGTCTGGTTTCCTGGCTGCGTCCTGCTCAGGCGGCAGCTCTTGCCACCTGGACTTTTATTTCCAGCTGGATGGACAGAGTCCTGTTTCGTTTGAAAGGGTTCCCTGAGTGACTCTGATATCAAGACTTGGCCCTAACCCACCCCTTCCTGGGTGTCACCAACACAGACAGGTCCACATGGACAGACTAATCCTATGACGATTACACAGAGGACCCAGAACCCCGATTTTCCTCCTCCCGACTCTGCCTCCTGAAAGTCTAAGCTGCCTGCACCTCGGGGACCCTCCATGTGGGCAGCTGTCAGGGTCACACTGGCCTGGAGCCATGGCCCTTGACACTCTGCATCTGATCTTCCCAAATAGGGCAGAAGAAATGTCTGAGGCTGTGGTTCCTGCAGAGCTTGAGCCGTCTCTCCTGGGCTCTCTGTGACCCTCGCTGGAAAGGAAACCTTGACATGAATTGTAGAAGAAATGCTTGGGCTTCCCCAGCCTCAGGCTCTCTCAGCCACCACCCTCACCCCGCTCCGAACACCCGCTTCCCTACCTTCCTGGCCCGAGCACATGCCCAGCTAGCCCGGCTATGCAGAAGGCTTCCCAAAATACAACAGGCTGCACATGGGCCACTGAGGCCCTTGCCCACCTCTCTTGCCACCATTATGGGGTGGAGGGTGTACTGGAAGCGCCAAAAGACCAAAACAAAGGCCCAGAGCCAGCCCGGGCCACAGTCTGCACTGTGAATACAGTTCTGACGTCTCTAAAACTTGATTCATTTTAGGCCCGATGCCTTTGGCCACATATAAATTTTCATGGCTGCGTTAATTTGTCTCAAAGGACTTGAACTTAGTTGCCCAGAAGTGAAACACTAGTTCTTAATAAATCCTCAAAACACAAGCTAAGATTTCATCAGCCTGTAAAAGCCCCCTTTACGGAAACATTTATTTCTAATTTTTGTTTTTAACCAGAGAGAAAAGGATGTTGAGGAACTCTCTTATTTTTCTTGGACATCTATAAACTTCAGAATAAAAAAACTGCTTTCAACAGTTAGCTAAGTGCAACGGCTCACTTCTCTCACAACCAGAGACTTGACCATAAGTAGATTCGAACTTCTATGGGATTCCCCAGGGCCGCTTGCTCTTCCCAACCTGGAAGAGATGGCCTGACCAGAGAGGCCCCATATGGAAGCCACACAGATAAATTCAAGGACCTGACCAATTCAGAGACACGCTCACTATTTTCTCCCGCTCTCAGTGCACCCAAAGCTTGAGTACTGCACTTGGTGGTACATGCTTTGAGTTTGGTTAATAAAATTGTTTGTTGTCTATTGCTGGCTTTCACTTGGGGTCAATTCGGGTGGGGAAACTGTGAATTCATCCTCATGCTAATCTGTGTAGTAGCAATTATAAAAAATGTCATGGCTCCAGGAAGGCATCTATCTCTCCAATACCTTGCACAGGACCACCTTTCTAAGAAGAGATACACAGAGCAGATCTAGCTTACGATTGGGTTCTGATGTTCGTTTTTCTTTCCTTCTTTCTCTTTCCTTCCTTTTCTTTCTTTTCTTCTTCCTTCCTTCATTTCATTTTTGTTTCATTTCACAAAATGATGTTTCCACTAATAACAGCAGAATGAGACAAAAGTTTCTTTCTTTTCCAGGTAAAGACGTCCTTTCTCAGATCAACTCTGTAAAACGGAAGTTCCTATGGACATGGGAAACTTGAGCTCCTTATGCATCTTGGCTAAGTGTCAAGTTCCTAACTACCCAGTTATCCTGTTATCTTTATGTAGTTTCGGAGGATGGAGATATACGTATCTATACACACATATGCACACATATACTTGCATATGTGAGTGTGCACTCCTATGTAACAGGGAAGATACATTCATCTACATGAAGAGAGAGGACACCTGTTTGCCTTTGATGAGCAAAACATCACTTGTACCTGATGATCAAATAACGTCCCTTGCAGTCCCGTGATAGGAACAGCACAGTGAAATCCAGAATATAAGAGGGCTGCATTAATAATATTTTCCCCAGAAGAGTGGTGAAAATGATACATCTTACAAAAACATGTCCTCAGTCCCCTTTGACAATGGCCTCCCTGCTCAGAGGTCTAGTAGAAGGCTGCGCGGGGAGCGTACACGCAGATAACACGCTACATACTGGGAGAAACTAACAGTAACCAGGCCCAAGGACAGAGCAAAAGGGAGCACACAGCGACACGCGGGATTTTTATTGTCTCCTTAAAATTAAGCAGCAGGGAGAAGACTCCCTCTGGGTGTAAACCATGTCTCTGCGAATCTTCAGGGTGACGTAGATCTGTTCTTCCAAGCAGAGGAGATTAGTCGGGGGTGGGGGGGCGGGAATGAACTGGATTCTGCTGTAAGAAGTACCCGCTTTGGAAGGACGGGGCTGGGTGGCTGACAAGAGCAGGTAAGAGCTCCAGGGTTTAAGGGGGGCAAGCCCCTGAGAGTGCAGGTTACAGGAGGGGCACTGAGGCCCCGTGTTCGTTTCCTGTGGCTGCCACAACAAGCCTCTGGCGGCTTAAAACAATACAAATTTCTTCTCGCACGTTCTGGAGGCCAGGAGTCCAAAATCAAGGTGTCAGCAGGGCTGCGCTCCCCCCCGAAGCTCTAGGGGAGAAGCCATTCCTTGTCTCTCCTAACTTCTGGTGGTTCCAGGTGTTTCTGTGGCTGCCACACTCCCGTCTCTGCCTCTTACTTCTCCTGGTCTTCTCTTCTGCGTCAGCTCTCTCTCTGCCTTTCTCTCATAAGGACACTTGCCATTGGATTTAGCAGCAATCCAGGACGGTCATAACCTGAGATGCTCAACTTAATTACATGTGCAAAGATCTTTTTTTTTTTTTTTCCAAATAAGGTCACCACTCACAGGTTCCAGGGATGAGCATGTGGACGTATCTTTTGGGGGACCACCGTTCAACCCCGAGAAGCCCCAACAGTATAGCAGAGGTGGGAGGTGAGGTATCCTGTGTGGGAAGTCACAGAGGGTCAGGACGCAGGTGGTCATTCAAGGAGAGGAGGGCAGAGCGAGGCCTGATGCTATAAAGGGGACATGAGAAGGAGAGGAAGGGGACCTGGGGCTCCCTCGGGAGCTCAGCAATCAGCACGGGGACACCTGTATCCCTGGGCCGGGAGCGTGGCCCCTGCTAAGCCCTGCTGGACGCCTCAGTCAGGGCGGCCAGTCACGAATGGACTCGGGAATTAGAGCTCACGGGGGCCAGCTGGGGGCCGTAAGCAGTCCCGCTCTCAAAGAAACCTAGAGAAGTGCT
The DNA here is from genome assembly GCF_003676395.1 of Aethalodelphis obliquidens. Lineage (NCBI taxonomy): Eukaryota > Metazoa > Chordata > Mammalia > Artiodactyla > Delphinidae > Aethalodelphis > Aethalodelphis obliquidens. Next base: position 17,706,905 of record NW_020837980.1, on the reverse strand, counting down.
GAGAGCTGACCCTGGGCAGCAGAGCTGGGCTGCTTAAGCCCCAGGGCTTTGTTCTGGATGCATTTGGATGGGGGCCGCCCTGGCAGGAATGAGTGGGTTCAGTACTTGGGGTGGTGGTCCATGCATTGGACCGGCTAATTAGGTTCAGCTAATTAGGAGACAAATGGGCACGTGTCCCCTCTCCCACCCATGTGTGTCCTGTACCCCGTACAGTCCCAGGGTTTGGGGAGTTTTCTTCTCTTGTCACTTCCTCCAGAACTGCTCTTGGCCAGCTGTAACAAAAGGACCAGATGCCCGACAGCTCCAAGGGACTCCATGTAATAAGTCACACCCTTTTTTTGCTCAGCTACCTGGAGGCCCAGCCCAGGCCCTCATTTCTAGGTCCCCGGCTAGTCGGTCATTCCTGCTGCTCTGACTGGTGAGCTACTTTTAGTTCACTGTTCCATGACCTGACCAAGATGGTCTGGGCCAGGACCAGGGTGTGACAGATCAGGCTTGAGGTCAGCTGCCTCCACTGGCTTCTGGCCTAAAGTTAATAGGGCAAGGAAGTACCATTTGTACAGTGGCAAGCAAGGCCCATGTCCTCACCCATGCTCAAATGCCATCCAAGCATCACACATCAGTGTAGTTGTGGTGTAAATATCTTACCCCAGGCTGGCTTTCTTCCAGGATGCACACGGACACGTTTGTTTGCGTGCTGATTTAAAAAGTCATACACTGCCTATCTGCCAGAAGGACACGAGACAGCTTCCAGACTCTATGGAACTTCTCAGAAACTCAGAATAATCATCATCTAGAAAAGCCACGGGCTTCTTCCTTAGTTTTTAGAAGGCTATCCTGATTGCACCTTCAATGTTGCAGGCGAAGATGTCTGCCCTCCTTAACCAGATAAACACCTTTTGACATTTAAAGTTCATAAAGTTCCCATAGTTCCTTGAGGAAAAGAACAGCAAAATACAATGCGGGCGTATGTCACACTGGTGGCAGGAATGTGTAAGGTAGGACGCAGCGTCGGGAGCCCCCTGGCCTGACGGCAGCCCCTGGTGACCTCGGCAGCCTCTGCCTCCCTGCAGGCTTCCTTCACCCCCTGAACCTACCACTGACGCTTCTCTGTCCTGCTGCCACCCCTCTGCCACCCTCCAACAGTGGCTTAAAGCTCACGGTCACAATAGGCCCAGGCTAAAGTCCATTTGTGGGCCATTAGCCTGCCCAGGTCCACGAAAGCACCACCATTCTCTGTTCAAAGCAATGCCTCTGAAAGACTTATTAAATAAGGGGCAAATGTTAAAATACCATCTAATTATTTTGGATCAGTTAATCAGATAGCTCCTCTTTAATAGGGGGAAAGGACCCCACTTGCTAAGCTTCGGGAAGGTAGATGGGAAGGTCAGGAAGAAAGAGATTAACTGGAAAGAACACTGGAATCTGAACACGGTGGCACACGGCTGAGGGGCTGTTGGCCAGCCAGGAACATCAGAAGGGCAAATGACTTAACCTCTCCAAGCTTCAAGTTCCTCATCTACAAATGAAGGTATGATTATAAAAGCACCATTACATAAGAAATCTATGTAATGTATTTGGCATTACGCCTGGCTCCCGAGAGCTGAAAAAAATGTTTGCAGAGATATCAGTGTTGAAGTCATATTAATAATAATGATAATTGCTATTATTATTATCAGTCCTAGTAGTAGGGGTAGTAATAGCAGTCTTGGCAGTGGTAGTGTATGGCGACCTGAGAAGGGTTAGGTTAAGTGGAACCAAAACTGAAGGTCATTGAATGAGAGGGTAGGAGATTCAATGAGGAAGTGGGTGGGGTGCAGAGGTGTCAATACCAATCCTTAGCTGTGTCATAACTTTGTCTGGGATTCACTACAAGGGAGACATCCTGGCAAAATGACTTTTAAAGCCAAACACACAGGAACTCAAACCCTGGCTCTGTCACTTGATAATGTATGACTTTAGGGAATCATGAAAGTTCCCAGAGTCTCAGTGCCCTTATTTGTAAAATGGGAATAGTCATACCTGATGAAGATTATTCATATAACATATATGTAAATACTTAATGTATCCAGTGCCCGGAAAATATGTCTCCTGTTCGCCTGGCCAAACTCTCCTCCATACTGTGGTTGGCCAACTGCGAAATGAGAAATCCATCTGGATAGCTGAGAATATGAGAATGAGCACTGTGGGCTCTTTGTTAAGAGAAGAAAGATGTCACCAGCTTCCTTATATCCTCCTCCCACTGGGAGAGCTGATGGAATGTACAGTAGGGCTGCTAAATGTTAGCACTTGCACCCATATTTAGTTATAGCATGTAGTGGAATAATTCTGAATTCAATGATGTAATGTGCTATTGCAAGATGGAAGCCATCCAATAAAAAAGGAGCCCCCAAATAGGAGTTCATGGAAATTTAACTCTGAACGTTCTGACTTTGTACCTTAACATAAATGAGATCTGGGAACAATTTCCTGCCATAAAATTGAAGACAATTTCTTAAAATATCTAAATCTAATGACTACAAATATCTCCCCATCATCACTCCAAAATATTTATCATTTGGTCTGAGTTACATAGAAGATATGTCATCCGTGATAGTCTAAACAAGTATAGAAACCCTTCTCCACTTTAAATGTTACCTTCCTTGATGAAAATTTCATGACACTGAAAAGAGAGTCTTCAAAATCACCTCATTTCTGTTCTCAATGTTATCGTTTTGAAGACTTTATTATTTTCTTTTGCTAAATTCACAGAATATACTTCCTCTCATGTAAGTCATTCTCAAGACTTAGTTTCCTTTAGGTGTTTTGAAGTCAAATGGATAAGAATTTTGACATTTTAAGTGCACTTTCAGAAAACTCTCTGACTTATAATACTGTTCCTGACACTGATCTGCAGTTGTATGTCATTGGTTACTTAAATGTTTTCTATACTTCTGTAAATTATGTTGACACTTTCTGGACAGATGCTATTTTGTCATTTGCAGAGTTCTGAAATGGATCAGATAATCATTTTCAAACTGAACAGCTGTTAAAGGCTTCTTGCTCTCTTGCTGCTTTCTTTGCCTGTAATGCTTAGTCCACTGCTCTGTGCAAGAGACTCTTAAATTAGTACACCATCTCTCCCTCTCTCCCTACAGACTTTCTGTAAAAATGATAAGCAAGTTATGGTCACTGACCCTGTGAAGCTCATGGTCAAATAAGGGGAGATATGGACAGGTACACGTCTGTAGGTTACAATGTGGGAGACAAGTGCTATAATAAAGGTATGAATGATTGCCACGACAGAGGAGACAATGGCTAACTTCCCAGATGAGCCCAGATGAGAAGGCTTTACAAATAAAGGGATCTCTGATCTGTGTCTTGCAATTTCAGTAGGAGTTTGGTGAGTGAAGAAGTAAGGAGAAGAACACCCCAGGCAGATGCTGAGAGGTGTCGCTGGGAAGGAGGCAAGGATGCCTAGGACATAGGATGCAAGAGTCTGCGCATTGGCTGATGAGACGGAGTTGCTGGTGCACCCTGGGAATCACTTGTAAAAGCTCTGAGCGCCACGCCTGAAAAGAGTTGTCTTTATTCTGTAAGCAATGGAGCCAGTCAAGTTCTTTAAGCAAAGATGGGATCCAACTTCTCAGAACATAACCAACGTGGTGTGGAGGACAGACAGGGGCAGAGCCTCTCTGTTCAAGCAGCCCAGAACAATATGTTCTTTCCAAACCACAGAAGGGAAAACAATCTCCCTCCATCTCAATTATGCTTAGTTCAAGTAGAAAATCATTCAGTTGTTGCCGGATGGCCCTTGAGAGGATGAGAAACATAAATACAGCGTCCTAACCAATTCTCAGAGGAAACGAAAGAAAACACTGTGATAATGGTGGTGGATCCCCTACTTAACAGCCCAGAGTCCCCGGAAGGGCTGTGGCCCACCACCCTTCGACCATGTTATTTACTGCGTGGTGACACGGTCCCACCACACTCTGCACGGGGACATAATCCGGCACACCTCTGCCGTTCCCTGATGTGAGGATATGGTCCTCCGTACCCCTGACAGATCCACGCGGGGGGACACGGTCTGTCACGCTTCTGCCACATTCATGTCTTAGGGTGGCCGTGGCCCACCTCAGCTCCGCCACATCCAAGTACGGAGCCCTGGGAGATCAGCTGCTCTCAGTACCACGACTGCCCAGGTCACAGAAATAGGCACAAAAAGTAGCTGTAGAAAGGGATGAAGGGAGGGGTCCAGCTCAAAGTTTCTGAGAGGATCAGAATGGTAAAGGAAGGCTGCTGACAAAGGAACAAGGAGAGAGACAAAGGTTTAAAGTGAATGAAGGGATAGATGGATGAATATCTGAAGAAATGCGTAATAAATCATGAGTTAGAAAAAAAGAAGTAAAAAAAGAAAAAAGCTTAAAGATAAGGGAGAAGGAAACAGAAGAGAGGGAACGTTTTTAAAAGTAAGGAAGAAAAATAAAGTGAAAAGGAAGACAAACCAAAGAAAGAACCAACCTAAAGAGGTGAACATGAGTGTTCCATGTGTGTGTGTGTGTGTGTGTGTGTATATATATATATATATATATATATATATATATTCCCTTAAGAAGCTGTTTATCTTCCTTAAGCTTTTGAATGTCCTTGGTGAGTAGTGAGAGTAGATGGAGAAATCATAACTTGAGTCCCCAAAGAGAATACCTCCTCCTTTTCATTCTTCTCAAACCATCTGCTAAGTGTTTAAGGTTTTGTCTTGGGAGAAGCTGACCCACGTGATAAAGCATGAACTACATATGACCTATGTGGTCTAAACACACATCCGTCTATATCACATAGTTTCATCCTGCGGGAAGGGGTGGGAAATCACATTTTCTAAATCTTAAGGAAACGGAGAAGAGGAGACATTGTAAGTGAAAGTCTCCAGAGTGATTTGGGGTATCCAGGGGCTCTCCTGGGCACTCCAGGAAGGTAGCCGCTAGGACTGGGGTTGGACCAGAGCTCCCACGGAACCTGTGTTGCTTCCAGCAGACCTAGAGAGTCACATGTACTGAGCCTGGGTTTTACACATCCTCACCCAGAAAACACGGCAACCAGCAGACACTTACTTCCCTTCCTCTCTTCGCGGCACAGGCCAGCAGGGAGGCCTGCGGTTGGTATGGGGACAACCCATTCATCGGCACCCCCCGATCCAGTTAGGTAGCAGCTACCTTTCTTCAGGACACAATGAGAACAATCCTTCTCCTCGACCCTGGGAACCCGCGAGCGTGCAGAGGAACAAAGGGGGAGCGTGCAGGCGAACAGCCCTGGGAGGAAAACGAGGGCCGTGACAGGCCGGCACCCTCAGCGTGGGTGCCCTCTAGTAACAGCCCAAAGGTGCAGCCTGGTGCTGCTGCCAGGCCTCCTGAGCGCCCCAGACAAGAGGAACCCTGTACTCAGAAAACCGCTAACACACCAGGCCCCTCATTTGCGGCCCAGGGCGCGCTGGTGACGACCTTTCACAAACGAGAAGGCGAATGTGCAGTAATATTATTTCGGTGGGGAAACTGAATTCTGCTCCTGTGTCCCAATTTCAGGAGCCATAAGGAAGAACGGTCAATTCTAAAGGTTTAGGATATTAACAGGTCCGTGAGAGCTCCGAGTATGGCTGAGAATGGGACTGGGGGAAAGATGGGAGGTTTCAAATGGTGCTCCTACCTTTTTGTCACTCAGGCCGGAAACCTGGTCCACATACTCCTCTTGGATCATGAAGGCAGCTAAGTTGGCAGTGTAGCTGGCCAGGAAGATGACAGCAAAGAAGGCCCACACCGACACCATGATCTTGGAGGTGGTCCCCTTTGGGTTCTGCACCGGGACGGAGTTGTTAAACACCAGACCCCACAGTAACCAAATAGCTTTGCCGATGGTGAAAGATGGGCCACCCGGCTCTGGCAGGACAAAAAAGACAAGGACAGAAGGTTAAGACAGAGTCACTGGTTCTATTTCAACTTACAAGTACATAGAGCTGGTAAGTTCCTGCTCAGAGCAGGAAACCCACCAGCAAAGCCCCAGCCCTAAAGCTACCCTTAGGCAGCTTTTTCAGTTGAGAGCTTGTGTCTCTCTTCTCCTGGGACCCACAGGAAGGTGGAAGAGGAAAAACCAGAGGCCTGGGGTGTGTGCGGGCTCTTACTCCAACCAATGATCATGACTCAGCCAGGGCGCCACAGGAGCCAGCTTCCTGCCCTGATGGATGTAAGACCCTTAAGAGCCCATCAAGACTGAGTAACGAAGGCAACCATCCCACCGTGGTCACACTTGCATCCTCATTACCACGTTCCCAAAATTTGTATTTGTATTTGTATCTACCGAGAAAGCATTTCAATTTCAAAGAAGGTCAGCAAGGGCTTCCCTGGTGGCGCAGTGGTTGGGAGTCCGCCTGCCGATGCAGGGGACGTGGGTTCGTGCCCCGGTCTGGGAAGATCCCACATGTCGTGGAGCGGCTGGGCCCGTGAGCCATGGCCGCTGAGTCTGCGCGTCCGGAGCCCGTGCTCCGCAACGGGAGAGGCCACAACAGTGAGAGGCCCGTGTACCACAAAAAAAAACAAAAAAATACCGGACGGTCAGCAAGAACCTAGTGGGGTCTTTTTCTCCCACTAGTCATAGATCTCCTCCAATTTCATTCACGGATGCCGCTTTGAATGCAGTTGATCCTGATTCTCCTGTGGCTTCCAGCTCTTAGCACTCAATGTTTTGAAGGCAGCCTTGACCTCACTCCAGTGCCAACACCTCCCATCTGGTTCCCTCCAGCAGGGCCTGCCTTCCGTGTAAAAGAATACCAGGCGGCCCAGAGGGTCTGCCAGAGATCCCTGGCTTGGCCACATGCATCTGAGGGTGGAAAGGGAGGCTGCCTTTGTCCTCCACCCGACCTTCACACAGATCACGCAGGGCTTCTGCACACTATTTATTGTGACCTCTCTGCTTTCTCTGCTTGGCGATGGTGAAATCTTGCCTGCTGTCTGGGGCTGCACGCAGCCCCTCCGCTGCAGAAACGAACACCTGCCTGCACAGTTTTACAGCACATTAGCACAGGTGTTTCGATGCTATCTGTGATCCTGAGAGCATCTGCTCAGCCACCTAAATCATCAGTGACTACACATGTCGAGCCTAAGCTCTAACTGTGCACACATGTCTGCGCGAGTGGACCTTATTTCTTGGAACAGATGCATAACTAAAAAACTGTTTATGAATCAAAGTTCTGTGCGTTGTAAAATGCCCCAAGGAGACTTGATAGTTAAAGCGGCCCCATGTTGAATTCTTTGGCGAAGTCAAGCATCCTTTGGTAAAGTGAGTAATCGTAAGCCCTGGCTCTGATTTTTGTGTCTGAATTTTTGCCTCTTTGATTTTCTTTGCGGGGTCGGGGAGGGTGAACACTAGCTTTGGTTCTTGACATTGTCACCATGTGTGTGTACTCTCGTGCTTCTCGGACCTTTCACTTGTTACTAATGCCCACCGGGATGGGGAGTAGTCACGGCTTTTGGATGACCCTTTGGCACAGGCAGGAAGCCTCTGACTATTCCGCATTGTGAAGGCATCCAAGTGTCCACCCCAGAAGGCACACCCCAAACGAGAAGGTAGGTCTACACCTGGAAATACCTCAGTGCAGGGGTGGCTCATAGCCTGGACGTGAATTCAACGGAAGCACAAGGGGAGCTTTGACAAAATACTGACACACCATCCCCAGAGATTCTTACTAAACTGGGGTGAGGTGCGGTGGTTATTGTAACAGGCAGCCAAGGTAGAGAACCACTATTCTGAAACATACAAGGGTTCAAGTCCCGCTCTGGACTTAGTGAATCAGAATATTAGAATGTGAGGTCTATGCATCTTTGTCTTTTAAGTGCCCCGTAGGTAATTCTTATGTGTAGCTGGGGTTAAGAATCTTTCCTCTTTGACACATAATTCCAGGATAGAGCTCACATGGTGGATGGGAGAAGACGCAGAGAAGGCATGATATTTCCTAATCCTGGTGCTCTCAGGAAGTTTTAGAAGAGGTATCTATAAGGACCCCTTGGTCCCCTTCAGAAATCTAGTAAACTTTTTGTGAAGTCTCATAAATGCCTCAAACACATGGGTAGCCCTCACATCTCTGGACCTTCCTAGCCAGGAAGATGGACCACCCCCAAGAGTAGCTGTGGGTGAGAATTGTTATCTCCCAGCCATTTTATTTCCAATACCCAACTCCTCTACCTCCTGGCAGAGAGATGTAAGCCGGGGACACATGCTTTGGGGATCTTGTAGCTCAGAGGCTATCCTTGGGCTGTGAGAGCTGTTTCAGCCCCAACTACCCTGCATGTACCCTGGGGTAACCTGTTTTTTCTTACTCTTGATACATGTGTCTAATCTGCCTTGTTAGCACATCTGATCAGACAGACTGCTCGTAGCCTAAGGTTATCAAGAGTTTCCTCTGACACGTTTATGTTACACGTTTCTGCTGCCAGCTTTGATCTCACTTGCTTAGGGGTGGAACTGGGCTTGGGGTCAGGCTTGAGGCAGGGAGGGGACATATAGATTCAAACTAACATCTAAATTGGGGTCTTTGTGTGTGTTTGCTTCTTGTTGTTTATTTGTTTTAATAATGGGAAATGATCAGAAAGTTTTGGAATCTACACAAGTTTTTGTTAAGGGGTTCAGTCACATAGTCTCGAAGATAGGTAATAATAGAAGAAAGATAAAAGTTTTCACATTCTTGCTCTACTAAGTTTGGGCTACTTAATAGAATGGCTACATGTGCATAAAACTTAAAAGACTAGAAGTATATATACCAATATATTAACAGACATTATTTCTTTTTTTTGTGTGTGTGTGTGTGTGTGGTACACGGGCCTCTCACTGTTGTGTCCTCTCCCGCTGCGGAGCACAGACTCCGGACGCGCAGGCTCAGCGGCCATGGCTCACGGGCCCAGCCGCTCCGCGGCATGTGGGATCTTCCCGGACCGGGGCACGAACCCGCGCCCCCTGCATCGGCAGGCGGACTCTCAACCACTGCGCCACCAGGGAAGCCCTCCGTCACTATATTTAAGGTATATTACTTTCCTGTGAATTAGTCTTCTACTTACTTCTCAAGTTAAAGAACAATGGCAATCCCAATTGTCACTGTACATTTAGCAATTAATATTTTCTGAACACCAAGGTAAAATGAAAAACGATAGCACTGATTAGAACCCCTTAATAGGGGTCTTTCTAACGAGTCACCAAGGTGGTGACCTTGAAGACTGAGGGTTAGGGCGGAGGCAGGCAGCAGATGAGGGGCACAGAGATTCCGAGCTGAGAGCTAGAGAAAGGCAGAAAGGCAACGGTTACAGCTGGCCTTACCTCTGCCATCAGCGAGGCACCTGTTGTAACCCACAGGGCTAAAGTACTCGAAGACGAAGACGGCCACAGCGGAGACGATGAGTAACATCACGAACATCATGACCCACACGTCGGCGCTGAAGGGCTCTGGGGAAGCAAAACATCGGCGCTCAGGGTTAACGCAGAGAACAAACAGGTCCCGATTGACTCGCGTGTTCATTCACTCGCGTGACTCCTATCTTTGGGGAAACAAGCCAAAGGTGTGTGCGTCCCTTCAGAAAGCCAGGGCCTGGCTTAGGAAGGAGGGAGTAAGAGGCTGTGTCTGAGCGTCTCCACTCCCCTGATGGGCGTGTCGAGGCTTGTTTTTGTTCAAACATATGAGAAGGACGGCCTCTTGCCCATCCTTTCTGAGACTGTACAGATAGTTTCTGCCATGACTGGACCAATATCTGGGTCTTTTGGAAAACAGTGGAACTAGAATAAGTACTAGACATGGATAAGTGAGTCGTGTTGGACTGGCTGTTGGTTTGCACTCCTATCTATATGCCACACCCCACAGCTGGACCTGGAAAAGTTTTCACCAATGCTTCCGAGCCCTGAGGCCAAGTTCATTCTCAACAAACTTGGTTACTCTTTGTGGCTTGAATTGGTTCAGTAATAATTAGGCACAATGAATAACTCCCGTGCCCCCTTGCTTCACTTCTCTTAAACTTTCCAGCCTGGCTTTGCTTTTTCAACCTGGTTTGACGTGGTATATTTTATTAGACATCATTAGTGTAGGAGAATACGTCAATGTTAAAAAAAAAATCCATCCACATTAAATATCAGTGTCTACAACACTGGGAATTTAGCAAATGACAAGGGGACATGATAATCAACAAAACAACCTCAATCTAGTCCCTATTTCCAGGTGACAAGGTTGATGGGACAAGAACAGGCAAGAGAGTAAGAATGTTCTACATATGCTTTCTTTAACTTTTTAAAATCATTTTTGCTGACTCTCTTCCAGTTGATCTAAATCTCTCTGGCTCAGACGTGTCTAGAAATTGAATACTGAATTCCAGGAGCCCTCTCTCTGGAGGCCTGTAAAAAGAGACAATCACTCTTCAGTCCCATAATACAAAGCTTCCTCAATTGTGCCTCAAAATAGCCTGGCCTTTTTAGCTGTCACATCACACTGTAAATTCAGAACTAAGTGAATTTACATGCTGTTGCCTCCACCTTCCAAATCATTAATAAAGATGAAACTGAAAAGGGAGGGAAATGGGCTGAAAATGAGAAAATATTGCCTTATTTTGAAACCTACTTTACTTTTGAACTCCCAAGGGAATTAGAAAAGCCTGGTCACTTCATTAATTTAATATGGCACGCACCGACTGTGAAATGCACGGAAATGCAAAACCTTGCGGTGGCAGCCACAGATGCGAAGGTGGAAGGTACAACTCAAAGCCTCTGTACGGTGGAATAGAGACCCTCTCCTCCTTGGGTCTGATTGATTGAAATCCTACTCTGATCCCAGTCTGTCCAAGATTAGGAAATAACTGAGTAAATGCACTGTCTCTATGCTTCCCTTCCCCCCATTAAGCCCAGAGCAACTTTCGGTACACAAAATACAAAAAAATATTTGTGTTGGTCTATATAGTTTAGGAAGTACTTTCACCACATGGTTTCTACTATCCTTTGATGGCCCTTTCATTATGGATGGTTACATCTATTTTACAGAGCAGTAAACTAAGCCTTAAGAGGTCCCAGCCCTTTGTAAGTTCATACTCGGGAGGTGGCAGGGCCAGGTTATGGACAGAGGGCCTCTGAAGGCAAGTCTGTGCTTTTCCATTTTATATCACATCTTAGTCTCGGCCCCCTGCACTGTTTCCTGATTTTAGGAGTCGAGCTCTGAAATGCCCCCATGTGTACTAAAACACAGGCTGCAAGGGCAGCCACATCTGGGCTTTAATCCTGGATCTGCTCCTTCCTAGCTGAGAGACGGTTGGAAAATTGCATAACCTAGGATTTAGTTTCCTAAGCCATAAACTGGGTATTATGGTAGTGTCAATGAAGTAATATAATCAAAGTTTGTACAACGATGCCTGGGCCTTCACATAGTAAGTGTTCAATAAAAAAAAAGTGTTGGTATCCTTTAGAGAGACTGTGACTGGTCCAAGGGCTTTCAGCTTGTTTATGACCAAACCAGCTTCCTATCTCCTAGCCCAGTGGCCTGTTTTCAAGGTGACATTTTATTTTCCAATCCCTTTGATCTCACAGCCCCTGCCAAAAATATGGGGTTATGAGCTCACAAAAGACCTCATCTAATTGAAATCTTGGCCTCATCTCACCCAGTCTTATATCATACGGAAGGCTTTGACACATAAGTAATGCTGGAGAGCGAGGAACAGGTTCTATGGGGAAGGATGGGGTCGGTGGGAGGGAGAATCGGAGCAGCTTTACCTGGCAAAGCCTCCAAAAATTCACGTGAAAACAGAAAAACCTTTTTTTCTTTTTTGGTAGCACTGAGCTCCGCTCTTGAAGCTAATTTGAAACAAACAGGTATTTGAATGATATCCAGAATTAGACATCATTAAAGCAGGAAGCAGCTTCAGAGATCAGCTAGTTGAAATGCCTTCTTCTGTGGATGACGAGACTGGATCCCAGGATGGAGCAAGTTTGTTCAAGGTCAAATGCAGGAGTGAGACTCCAGTAGGACCCCTGGTTACCGGTCCTGTACTGTTTTCTTACCGGGTACCATGCCTTCCTATTTTCGAGGGTATTCTTCAGTTTTCATGCTGGAGAACGATCAATTCTGAGGTTCCCCAAAGTGAAATCCCTGGCTGAGGGAAGCTCCTGAAAAATCAGCTCCTGCACCTGTTCCTCCTTCCCTCTACCTGTCCCTGGGTCCATGTCCTTCACGCCTGCAAGCCCATCACTCACCTAAGAAGGCAGAAGGTGAGACGGTCCCATTGCTGCGTGACACCATGACACTGATGCCAGTCTCTATGAAGGGCACGGAGAAGTCGACCACCTCCGATCGCTCCTCGTTGATGGTCAGCGACCCCACTGCCATGTAGGCCCTCTTCATGACCACCTGGGGAGAAAGACACAAGGCTCCAGTTAGGGCATCCAGGAAGGCAAGGGGCCACCATGCAGAAAATATTTGGGGCTCTACAGTGCTTTCCTTTGTAGAGTGGGAACAGTACATTTCATTTATAGCCTTCCTTTGGTATCTTCCCTCGGTATTGGTTCCTGGACCCGCCGTGGACACCAACACCTGAGGATGCTTAAGTCCCAAAGTCAGCCCTTCTTACCCGCGGATTCCACCAACTGAAGACTGTAGACACAGTACAGGATCCACGGTTGGCTGAATCCACAGATGCAAAACCCACAGGTAAGGAGGGCCGACCATATATTTACTGAGAAAAACCTGCTCACAAATGGCCCACATAGTTCAACCCATGGTGTTCAAGAGTCAGCTGTACTATTTTATATTTTCTAAAATTTATAAAATGAGCGTTTTAAAAATATTTAAATGAAACACGGACATGGCCCTTAATTCCTGACACGTACCTCTCCAATCATACCATTCCAGGTTCCATTGATTTTCTTCCCATGCTTGCCATTGGTCACCAGATAAAGGTCATAGGTGAACTTCACAGATTTAGAAATTTTCTTAAGGATGTCAATACAGAAGCCCTTGCAGCATTTTTTGATGTAACCTGGCTCCTCGTCTGTTTTATTTCTAACCAGGTAAAGAAACAAAAAACAAAAACAAGGCTTTTATACAAGAGGCAAAATATTACCCTTGCCAACCACAAAGCAGGCCCTCCTTCACAGCTCAGCACAAGTTATGTCAGGCCCAGGTGAGGACATAAATCAGACCACAGAACTGCCATAATCTCATTACCTCATCATACTGGACCATGTTTTCTCATACTTTTAAATGCTCCTTGGAAGTATAACATATATCAGGAAAGTGCACATATCCTAAGGGTTCAGCTGGATGAATTTTCATACACTGAACCCACCCATTTAACCAGAACCCAAATTCAGATACAGAAGTGTTACCAGCACCTTAGAGGCCTCTTGTTCTCCCTTGCAGGCCCTTCCCACCCTCACCAAAAGGAACCATTAACCTGATTTCTATCAGCATAGATTAATATTATCTATTTCCAAAAATGGTTCTAAAGACATGCTGGCCTCAGAAAACATCTTTCAACACCAATGTAAACTTAAATCTCCACGAACTTGAGGTCCCGGTCACTGAGACCTCGCGAGGCCCCAGAAACGATAACATAGTTAGCAGTAATTCTCCCGGGTCATGATCCGGACAGAACCAGATGCCAGACCACAGGGCTGCCAGAAACTCCACTGCTCAACTGTAACGAAATTCAGACATGGTGTCCAATTCGTTCTGTGCCTCGGATCCTTGCCGGGTGCTGACAGCTAGGGCAAATCGGACTTTCCCAGGCCACGTACTCAGAGATGATGCGCTTCTGACAGGGCACCGTGTTCCGCATGCAAGTTCCACTCAGGGGGTCCACGCTTTCCACAATGACGAACGGGGCCTCCTCCAGCGTTACGATGCTCAGATGGTCATCTTCCTGCTCTTCCGTCTCAGGACACATTCGGGGCCACACGTAGTACTTCATCTGCAGAGACTTGTCTTTCCACTTGCCCACCTGCACAGGGATAAACAAGGACTCAGAAACCACTGGCGGAGACAGAGCTGCTTCTCCTGGCCTCCCCTGGGAAGCTGTTAAACGAAGTCCAAAGATGCAGGCATTGTCCATAATAGAGACGAATCCTCCTCAGACCACATGCTCAGGATGAGACTTACTGTGTCCAGATCTCAGAAAGGTAGGCTCTTCATCTACCCCCCCCACTTACCAAACACGTGCCCGGCACTCTGCTAAACCTCGTGGCTTAAAGAAGCATCTTTCTGCCCTCTGTCAAGTTCACACTGAGTGAAGGAGTCAGAAATGTAAGCAAATGTTTACAGCACCGTGTGATAAGTGCTAAATCTGAAGCCTGTCCCAGTGCTGGGAGGAGGCCAGAGCCTCCTGCCTTGAGTGCCTATTGGTGTTTTCTCCTCAGCTGTAACAGAGAGCAGGACGGTGAGAGCAGCAAATAGCTTTGGAAAGGTCAACAGAGTGACTGGAGCAAGTGAGCCGGAAGGATGTGCTCTGGCTTGTGCCAGAGGTCTAGTGGGAAGCCACAGGGAGGACTGGGTGGATCTGAATTGGAATAAAATGGTGAGTCAGGATGAAAGAATACAGCACAGCTTGGCTGGGGAAGGGAGTGTGGTCGAGGGGGTGATGGACGTCACAGGTCAGCGTGGATACGCACCTGCTGGGCTGGGTGGGCGCCCCGGGGGGTGATCAGATAGGTCTCTCTGTGAGCTGCTACACGTGGCCACATGGGCCGTGTGCCTCCAGTTCACGGACTCCAGTGTGAAAGGCGGGTGCCCCTGGCATCACGCACATGGTGGCCCTGCTGCCAATCATCGGGAGAAATGTGTGGGTTCCATTGTTTTTTAAAAGAGCCCTTCGTTCCTGTTTTTATAATAGAATCTGCACGCCTTGTTGGTAGGTTCTTGCTCTCGCTCTGCCACCGAGTTTATCGAAAAAAGAGGGAACGCCTTTTAACTTTCTATAACCAAACATCTTCAGTTATCACCAGGAATTATAGATGGCAAGTCCCTGCATGTTCTCTCCTCTATGCAGCACAACGAATTAGTAGCACAGGTGAGGCACCAGGACTACGAAACGACTTAATTTATGAACTACGAAAACCAACAAGGAGCAACAAATGGGCAGTATGTCATGAATCTTCAAGCAAGTGGCTTCGATTTCCGTATTAATACAAAACCGAAGTTCACTCCTTTGCTACTGCTTTCGTCTACACCTAAGTCTCTACCTCGTGCCTCCCCTGGTGTGGTTTGTACCTCCCCCCAACCTGTCTGGTAGGTGTTGCCTACTTTCATGCCCAAATTAGGCCTGTACAGCCACCGCCTCTGTTCTCACGTGTCACTATAACACGGGCAGTGGCTCGGTGGCCTGGGCTCTTTGGTTTGGCATTAACCCTGATGCTAGTTTTCTTCCAAGCGTGTAGCCATATGTGACTTCTGTGTTCGGAATTATGCACTGAAGCAAACATCTGCTTCCCTTTACATGTATAGTCTCTTCCGTACTGTTGGTTCTGATTTTGGTACAAGTCTATTTTTCTTCATATTACTAAGACTACTCATTTCTAAAACAAAAATGTCCAAATAGCTTCCCAGCCCTGTGGAGAGCTTAATGTCTTCTGCCTGTGATTTGGGGGAGGTGGGGCTTGGGGAAGGGAAGACCCAGCCGTGGGAGCCCATGACATTGGGTCATGTCCATCTCCAAGCGGCCCTAGTTTTTTCTGCATGTTCCCTTATGTGAAAAGGATTGGGAAGCCCTAAGGTACCTATTTTTATTTCTTTCACTGCTATCATGTTCCCCCAGTGTCTCTCTGAGTGTTTTTCTTTAATCCAAATGTACGCTCTTCCATCTTTACTGCTACTAGCTTAGCCCAGTCGTCCAGCAGCCCATCTTGGGATTACTGCAGGCAACTGCAAACTTCACATAAGGTTTCCCCTAGAGTCCACCGTGGACACTGCTGCCAGACGGCTCTTCTGAAAACATCATTTCATCATATAATTTCTATTAAAAAATTTCAACAACTTCCCACCACCCTCAGGACTGTGTCCAAACTTCTCACCTAGATGGTCAAGATTTGTGCACTGAGCCTCATCTACCCTGATACAGTTAACTTCACTATTTTGAAACACGCAGCCTTTATTAAAGTCGGAAAAGGAAGTTGTCGGTTTTGGAAGTTAACATAGGTTAATCAGGAACAGGTTTCAACAAGCTGGCTGTATTTTCTTTTCTGATAGTCTCACTGTATCTGTGAAACAAAAATGCTGCACACATAGCATGTTGGCAAAGTTTTTTCATGAAACTTGTGAACAAGAGGGGATATAATATAGATTCTTGTATACCTGATGGATTTGAAAGGAGTCTAAAATCCATATCCAAAAAAAAAAAAAAAAAAGATTGTTTAACGAATTAATGCCAACACAGAAAAAGGTCTCTAGTGCCATGTCGGGGATGCTGTTTTTAGAAGTGGCCTGTATAGTGCTTCAGAAAACAAAACAGAAGTCATGCTCACCAAACTGCAGGTAACCCAAACCAGAAAGGATAGAAGATACATTGCAGTGCAGAATCAAGGATGGAAGCCGTATGAATTCACTGGAATAATGGACTGAACGAAATGGAATAAAATTCAACAGTATTTATACTTAACGTCTAGCACTTAGATTTTTTAAAAGCAACTGCACAATACTGAAAAGGAGATATTTCAAGGAACAGCAGTCTACACAAGCGATTGCAATGACAAATGGTATATTTACAAACTTACGGTGTCCAGCTCACCGAGGGAGGGGAGGGTATGCATGATCCCACCCTGCTCTGCGCTCATCATACCACAGCTGGAAAGCTTGGTTCTGATCCTATAATCCTATGATCAACTGATTTTTATTTACTATCTCATCCTCATTTCCCCAGCAATAATCTGTGCGTGAGGTCTCCTCCAGCACTCTTTCTTAACTTCCTGTCAAGATAGCTGGATCACATCCTTGCTTCACTTCGACGTAATGCAACCAACATCAACTGCACATCAGCTCTGTGCCAGGCGCTGGGCTGTGTGCTAGAGAAAACAATACCAGGCAACATTTACTAAGGGCTTAGTGTGTGCTGAGCACCAAACACATCCAGGAATCTCCTGCATCGTCAGAGCGAGCGTGTGAGATGAAGGCTGCTGTTTAACGTCTCACTTTGCAGGTGTGAACAGAGGGGTCTGATGACTTGCTCATGGTCTCAAGGTAAGCGAGCACAGTGTCTCAGATCTGAAGCTGACCAGTCTGGCTCCAGAGCTTGGGCTCCCACCCACCATCCTGCATTGCTTCTCGGATAATAATGAAGGAGTAAGACACGGTCCCTGTCCTCCAAGGACAGTCCCCTGGGGAAAGACACTGTCTATTGACAGTAATATCAAGTCAGGCTTTGGTAATTACCCTAATAAAAGGTCTAAAAAATTACTCGGATTCAGAGTAGAAGTGACTATTTCTGAAAGGGTCAGGGAAAAGCTTGACTGGGACCCTTTTTGAAGCTGGGCCTTGAAATGGAAGTGATAGCTCAGTAGATGAAGAGTGGTTTGTCTGCTGAGGCAAGAGCAAAGTTGCAGAGTCCTGCAGCTGCCCCACGGAAAGACCAAGGATGGTCCTTCATGTGTGGAGAGAACTGGTCTAGCTTAGTTCTCTTCCTTAGAGACCTGCTCCCCGCTCCAGCCAGAAGATCTCTGTTACTCTTGACAGCCAGCTAGATGGTATAAATCTGTTCCCAGATTTATGCATTCAGGTTGGTAGTTTGAAACTGGTCTGGGCACCATGAAATCAGGGCTGCCCCTGCCCACCCCTGCGCTCAGCAGTTAAACACTTACCAGCTCACCACTGCCCAGAAAAACCAAATCATTCATTATTTCATGCTCTTTACTACCTTATTTAGTGACTTTTTAGATGTTTTGTCTCCTAAACGAAATTCTTTTTTTTATTCATTTTTTATCCTTTTAATATATGTGGGATAGTTTTCTTTTGTTGTTGTTGCTTTTGTTTTTGCCTCACCCCAAGGCATGTGGGATCTTAGTTCCCCGACCAGGGATCGAACCCACGCCCCCTGCATTGGGACCACAGAATCTTAACCCCTGGACCGCCAGGGGAGTCCTTCCTAAACTAACTTCTGAATGTGTCTCTAAGTATTTCTGTGACTGCAGACAAATATCTGTAATTCTCTGAGCCTCAGTTTCCACATCTGTAAAATAGGGAGTGATTGCTAGGTGTCTTCTACATAATTTCATGGTCTTTAAGACACAGGCTCCCTACTACATTTCCATCTGATGAGAGCCCAGTAAAAAGGTGTTCTTAGTGGTTATTTCCTAAAGGGAGGGAAGTATCTGATCTGATTCTACAAAAGATTAGCTTGTCTTAAAGTCTTGATTCTTTTTTTCTTTGTTTCTTCAAGGATGATTACAGTGAGAAAGAAAGTTAACCAATTCCTTCAGGACTGAAAGGAGAAACAGGTTTGCAAAAAAACCAACACAACTTTGCTATGAATATCAGATTTGCAATGCCACTACACAGTGCTTATGTTAAAGAATGTGTTTAGTTCCCACAAATTAATTACTTCAACTTCTTGTGAAGCAAGACAGTTAGAAATAAGTAAACAACTAAAATTAAATAAAATAGGGGCTATTTATGTGGAAGAACAAGGTATATTTCAAGCAATTCTTCTTTCAAGGGGAAAAAAGTATGGTGAAAGTATTAAATATGGGAAAGTTTGTAAAAGTAAATAGAGAAAGAGAAGCCTGAGATTCCGAAAGGAAAAATCTTGAATTCTTTTCTAGGGTGTCTGAACTGGCGTTAGTGTATCATATTAGATATACAGAGTGGGAGGAAATGAGGTTAACAGGAAATATTTCAGAAAAAAATCAGTGAGAAAAACTGAATGAAAAATTTATAGTCGAGCATAAAACATGTTCAGGAGAAAGAAAAAAACCTTAAGAAAAAATGAAGAAAATGTCTGTAAAGCACTCTGAATTCCTCAGAGGAAAGCACTAAACAAACATCTCCAGAAGCACATTTAACAACAACATCTGTCTGTAAAAAATGCAGTTCCCTGCCACACTAAGATTTCAGAAGATCTCTTGAGACCTGAAATCATCTTTCTCAAGAAAAAAAAAAATCTCTGATTAGTTTTCTCAGGAAAACATGGAGTCATTTTGAGGGTTTCTGGTTGCTTCTCTCAGTACACGCTGAACACCTGTTCAGCTGGGGATTTCTCCTCAGAAGGAAGTCTACCTCACAAACCTACAGCGTGTTACTCCGTAAGCTTTCCCTTAGGAAAATTCTAGAACCAATCTGTGGTGATGGGAGACGTCAAAGTCTTCCTTCTGCTAACAGATTTCCTCCACCGCTGGCAGTGAAGCTGGCACCCAACAGCACGCTGGGACACACAGGGACGGCACTCCTTCTGGAAGCCCCCGAATCTGTCCCCTTGGTGAGCGCGTCCTCGGGGAGAAGGAGAGGAGTCCAGGCAGGGCATGGCTACTGTGAAGGCCACCGTAGTCCTTGCCCAGAGAGCAGAGGGCATCGCTCTCCCCGGGCAGCCTCTCTCATCTGCAGGCAAAGGCATCTCTCAAGATGCTGGCATGAAAGCCCTTAAGTGAGCCTCTTTAGGCGTCAAGGGTTATTTTCCCCAAGTCAAAGCATTGTTGTTTCTTGCCGGAGATGACATCTGGCTCTAACGCTAAACACTTGCTGCTTATTTGATGCCTTCGTCTGACTGTTAGAATGCAAAACTGAAAACTACATGTAATTTCCCTGAGCAAGCCGAAGGGACCAGCAGTCTCTGCCAGGCAGCCCGGATCTGCACCCCATCCCGTCCCAAAGTGGTGTCAAGCAGGCCGCTGTCATGTGTGGGGCAGGCCTGAGACTCCTGATAGAACAGAAATCTGAGGAGAGCAGGGCACTCCTCTTTCTCCTCCCCCAAAGCTACACATCTTAGCTCTGAGGATTTTCAAAGGTTAAGTGTGTGATAACACTTCATTTTGTTCAACCTTTCTTTTTCTGCATCCATCCCTCCCCTCCATTCCTCATAAGCAAGTAAATATTCTGGTGTATGACCATCCATTCTCTATATTCATACAAAATACATCTGTGAGTATGTATGTATGAGTGTGTTTTTCCAAAGTCGGATGTGTATGTGTGAGTATGTATGTATGACACCAGGTCATAGTATGCATGTCTCTGCAAACGTGCTTTTCCCACTTAATTATACATCATGGGCTTCCTTCCAGCTCAGTAGATGGCAGACTTGAGTCCTTTTAATAGCTGCATAGTACTTCCTACTAATGAATGCATCCTAATTTATTCAGTCATATCCCTATTGATAAACATTTAGGATGTTCCCCCCAAATTTAACAAAAAGACATACTACTGAATACATATCTTGGTATTTCCAAAGCATCAATTACCAATAATAAAAAAGTAGAACGAAAGGATATTTGTGTTTTCAAATGTGCTAGATGTTGCCAGACTACGTTACCAAAGGTTTAGAGTGACTGAAATTCCCATCAGCAGAGCACGAGAATGCGCCCTGCTCACGTTCTCACCAGCACTAGGTTGTTACCCCTATTAAGCGTTTGCCAATCTGAAGAATAAAAACTGGTGTCTAATTGCTCTAATTTTCATCTCCTTGACTCGCAGTAAACCAGAGCACCCTTGCACGGCTGTTAGCCATTTTGATTTCTTTCTTTTACCCTGCAGTCACACACTTCACCCATTTTCTGTTGAGCTGTCGGTCCTTCCTATCTACTTGTAGGGAGTTCCTGGTATAGTATGATAGTAACCCTTTATCTGTCAGATGTGCTTGAAATATTTTTCTACTCTAAGATTTGTCTTCTGACTGTTTTTGGTATTTTTTTATGCACAAGGTTTTACTTTGACTCCTTTCTGTCAAAGTAAAACATGTCTCTTTTTATCCAGAACGCTTGATTACCCACCCTTACTTTAAAGAAAAGATCTATCCCACTCTCATAGCATTCCTTATTTTAATGTTTGGCAGTGTTATTTACAATACTAATTTAAACGTAGAGCTACGAATAAACACTAGAAAAACTAAGGTTATACAATGAAATGTGTGTGTTATAAACCTTGACAATGGAAAATAAAATAGCATGTACTAAGAGTTAGGGAATGGGAAGAAGTATAAAAGTACTAAATTTGTTTTAAGTGTGTCTCTAGAGTATAGCATGCGGTTGGCTTTTGCTCTGTAAACCAACCTGAAAGTCTTTTTGTCTTAATACCTAAATTTTGCTCATTTACGTTAATTGATGTGGTGTATTTGGCTTTGTCTCTGTAATATTTTGGTCTTTACTATTTTTTATTTATTTATTTTTAAGGATAGTTGATTTACAATATCGTGTCCATTTTCAAGTGGACAGCTAAGTAAAACTCAGTTGGTTTTTCTTAGATTATATTCCATTATAGGTTATTGCAACATGTTGAATATAATTCCCTGGGCTATACAGTAAATCCTTGTTGCTTCTCTATTTTATGTAGAGTAGTCTGTATCTGTTAATCCCATACCCCTTATTTGTGCCTTCTTCCCTCCCTCTCCCCTTTGGTAACCATAAGTTTATCTTCTATGTCTTCTCGCAGTGTTCTTTGTTCTTCCTTTTTGCACGGAGCTTTGTCTATACTATGTGGGGTCGACGTGCAGCTTCGTTTTCTGGGCTGCACAGTCTTCTCTCCGTCAGCCCCTCCCACGTTTCTCAAATGCTCTGCATCCTTCGTAGCCCTCCTCAGGCCTCAGCCACACCATGATGCTGTGCTTGTCCACCCCCAGCTAGAGAACAAGCTCTGTTTGATCTTCCGTAATCATTTTGTGGGTCAACTGCTCCCTGGGGCTATTACATTAAAATCTCTGTCTCTGTCTGTGAATGTGTCTTCAAGCACTCGAGGGCAGAGACTATATTATTTACCTCTTTCTGTCCCTGTACTGGCTTGAAACAAGTGTGTTCTCAGTAAATTATTGACTGATGTGTCACTGGGGGACAAATACTTCATACCCTCAGAAAGCCTCCAGTGCTAGATATCGGTCCGGTGCTCTTCCACGGAAAGGCTGTAGCAGGTAAGGGCTGCCTCACATACTGCCTCTCTCAATTCTGCCTCTAGATTACAGAGTGCCCTGGGCGGACTCAGTTCCATGTGGATGGCTGTACGTGCGACGGCACATCTGCTGTGCTCCTTCCCCTAATCACGTGCACACTCGGTGATGTCTAGATTTGGAAAGTTAGTGTTTTGAAAAATGTGTTAGAAAATAATTTCCATATTCAAATTTGACCCATGCTGCCTTGACCCTTTACTGCCTTGACACGTACTAAGCTGGGGACCGGGGCACACACGCCGAAGGGAGACCCTTGCAGCCACTCTTGCCTGGCACCTGAGTGGGTCTCCCAGCAGCACTGGGTGTCCGTTGTCATCTCAGGCCTCATCTGCTATCCCTGGCTGAGCCCTGCCCCTCTGAGAGAGCCCGGGGCTCTCTGGGGGTTGTGCAGACCCACTGCTGCCACTGCCCATCGCCCGCTGTGTGGTCCCTGTTCTCCACGGTTCCTCCCTCCATCTCTCCCGCTCTGGAGAATGAAGGAATGGAGAAGTGGCGAGCTGGGGTAGAATCTGGGGCCGGGAATGGAAGGTGCTGATTCCCTTGGCACCAGAGAACAGCTGTGGTCATCTCAGATAACACCACGAGCAGAGATGCGATAATATCAGAGTAACTGTGTGTATCCTGGGTCAGGCCCTGGGCCAGACACTTCACACAGAGTGATGGCATTCCGTTGTCACTAGCTCCCAAATAGGTGGGTACTGCGATGCCCACAGTAGAGGCAGAGAAACTGAGGCTCGCTGAGGGTCCAGGACGTCATCCCTGATCTGTTTGACTCTGGAAGCCTGTGTTTCTTGCACTGTGCCATGTGGCCAAGAGAATATTTCTGGCCTCTTGACTCCTTCCCTGCCGTGATCTGAGAGAAAAGCATCTCAGCTCCACAGCCCCCTCCAGTCACCTAAGCCTCCCAGAAGCTGGGACTCATGGTTGTGTCTGAAGACTTTATAGCAAGTGTCAACTGGGGTCCGTGGGGCGCGGGGGGCACAGGCAGGATGGTAGCAGCAGGAGGCAGGGCACAGACAAGCTGTGTGACCTTTGGTGAGTTATTTCACCTCTGGGCCTGGCATGCCGTAGTTTTATGCAAGTAGTATTTGCTATTTTTTCTCCTTCTTCCCCTCCTGCTGTTACTGTTATTCCTACTACCAACAACAGCAACTCCTCAGCGTGCCTACTTTCCTCCCAGAACCAGCTCCAACTTCTCAAACTCTTAACTCGATCTGTTTCAAAATGTCAGACTAAACTCCATGCCATTCTTCCGGTTACATGCAATATTTTCATTCAGGCGAAAATGAAAACAGATCACGAGAGTAAAATTGCTACGACCCTTCAAGATTTACCAAAGGCCTTGAACCCAACGAATGCCACCCAGCCAGGTGATCCTCTCCCATAAACCCCTCCCTGGGGCAAGGTGGACAGTTTAGAAAGCGTAGTAATTCTTTTAGGTCAGAGCATATTGTAAATACTTTGCTCAACAGGCTCAACTAAGCTGAAAGATTCAACATGTTTTCCTGAAGTATCTGATGCCTTCCTGGCCCGAGGGTTTGAAACCTCCCAAGCCAACTCCCCATCCCTGGACAGCAACCCTCAGAGTCCATCCTGGGACTCAGAGGGGCTCAGTTACTGAGAGTGGAGCCCCATCGACCTTGTCCTCTGATCCACTTTTTTCCAAAAAAGGCCCTCTTCTTGAACACCAAGACTGAGTCCTGGACCATCTCCTCTGGCACATGTAGGACCAGGCAGAGACCTCCGGAACTAAACAGCACCAAGTCATGTCCCATCTCCTCTGAGTCAACTTCCTCCTGTATCATGGGGCTCTAGACATGTATGCAACATGCCCAAGGCTTAGGTTGCTCCAGAACCCAGCTCAGCAGGGCTGGGACGCTGACGGACTGACTTGACTGATGGATGCGGGTGGTGTTACAACCTGCTTCGGGGGACTGGCTACAGGCTTTAGTTACGGACATCACTCCTCATCAAGTTCCCTTGTCATGGCTACCTTTATTCTCTGATTGCAAACTGAAAGGATAGAGCACGAGTGCACAACACCTGAAGGTTCTGAATGTGACTTCCTGGATTTGAGCCCTGGCTTGGCAAAGTTTTCACTGGTATTTACATATGTGTGCATGACTGTAAGCATGCGTGCACGTATGTACGTGTGCATTCATACATTCACTCACTCCACTACTTCATTCTGATTTGTCATCTTAGTTACGTGCAGGGCCTTGAGTCAGAAAGGCCTAAATTGAGTCCTGGCTTTGGTTGTGTGTGACTCTGCAGGGGCTACCTAACCTTTTAAGTTCTGGGTTGTGGATAACTGCTCTTTTGTCTACCAACCAGCCATCCTCTGCCTGACCGCCTAACTCACTCTCTCCCCCACCCCTTTTGCTTAGCTCAGTCTCTCCTTTTGTGAACTGCCCCTTCCTCGATTCCAACCACATGGTCCTCTGAGAATGGCCATGTTATTAAATCTCCCAGTCCATCCTCTGACCCAGCTACAGCTGAGGGGCGGGCACCTGACTGGTTGGGTCAAATCCTTGGGATTTTTGGCCTTAGGAACAAAGAGTGTTAAGTCAGTCTTTCCCCAGTAGCACAAGCTATCGTATGTAAAAATCAGAAGCTCTTTCCACCACCTTTCCGTGCTGCCATAGTGGTGCCCATGAATGTCCTGGCTGATGCTCTTGAGAGTGTCAACAATGCCGAAAGGAGAGGCAAGTGACAGTTTCTTATTAGGCCGTGCTCCAAAGTCACTGTCAGGTTCCTCATTGTGACGATGAAGCATGGTTACATTGGCAAATTTGAAATCACTGATGATCACAGGGTGGGGAAAATCGTTGTGAACCTCACAGGCAGGCCAAAGAAGTGTGGAGTGTCCAACTCTAGATTTGATGTGCAACTGAAAGTCTAGACAAATGGCAGAATAAACCGCTCCCATCCCATCAGTTTGGTTTCATTGTACTGATAACTTCATCTGGCATCATGGACCATGAAGAAGCAAGATGAAAACACACAGGAAGGAAAATCCTTGGATTCTTTTTCTAGGGATGTAGTACATACATGCAAATAAAATGCCTCAGAGAGAAAAAAAAAAACCCGGAAGCTGTGGGCCACCATGCTTCACACCCTAGGAGAAAACTGGCCAATGGAGAGAGAAGAATGAAGCCAGTGGCCAGAGGAAAGCATGTACCAGTGAGAGAGTGAGCAAGATACCTGAGAGCATCAGTGTTCCAGAGGCTCAGCCACGTTCCCATCGTGGGTTCTGGTCAGACAGTCCAGTACCCTTGTAATAAATCTGCCTCTTGCTTAAGTTCATTCAAGTTGGATACTTATTCTTTATCACCGAAACGGTCCTCATAATGCACTGTTTATCTCATCTAAAAATGGCAATAGATAGTAACTATAACTATATTTATGAGGTTTCGATGAGAATTAAATGAAATAAGGTATCTAAAATGCTTTTGCAAAATGCCCGGAACTTGGTGAGCACTGAGTAAATGATGCTGGTGGTAGTTGGTGTTTATCACCAACTTTCTGTGAACATCTCAGGGGCCAGGAAGTAGGTCGCGTCCCCAGTGACAGGCAGATCCCACTGCCATTCCTAAATAAGCACCCCCTGCATGGGATCAAGGAGAAGCAGGAGGCTTCCCCTCAGGTTCTCAGGTGCTGGGGTATAGGCAGGGCCAATCAGCAGAGTTCCTGTTGTCAAGTCCCACAGTGACTTGTGGCTGCATCCCCTTCCAGCCCCCAGGCCTTGGGGAGGTGGGGAGGGGTTACTTGGACAATCACAGGGTCTGCACTTGCAGCCAATCTCACTTGGCAGGTCCAGAGTACACCAAAGTACCTTTTGCCCACTGGCCCGCATGCTAAACTCTGCTGCCAGGTCCCGTTACTTCCATTCCCTCCATCTCCTTTTCTACTCTCCATGGCCCCCTTCCACAAATCCTTTTCCGGGATTAAGAGCTTATAACCAGAAGGTTCTTATAAGATCCCTATAGAGAGGTTTCAAAAGCCAAGCAAGTGGTAGGGACAACATCTGAATCCAGACATTCTAATACCAGAGTCTTCGCTTTTTGCCACTCCTCTACGTTGCCTCAAATATTGGATAAGACACATAAGAACCATATCAGGCATGCAGTAATAATGTTCAGTAAATGGTACTGATCCAGAATAGCCCACCCGCCCTGTTCTCCTTAGGCAGCCCATGTGCCGCGGGCCCGCCATAGCATCAGGTGTCCTAGAGGCCCAGAGCAGCAGCAGGACAAAAGACACTAAGTGGAAGCAGTGCCACCACCCCGAAAGCAGCAACTCGTTGTGCGAGACCTCTGGAAGCCAGAGGTGATTATACTGCTCTTCAAATGCTTTACTGAACCGCTCACTGCTTGCTCTGCCCTTGGCTTCCTGATGAGTTTCATTACATCGTCTATCATGATCTTTCACTCAATTTTTTTAAATTTATTTTTTATTTATTTATTTTTGGCTGCGTTGGGTCTTCGTTGCTGTGCACGGGCTTTCTCTCGTTGCAGAGAGCGGGGGCTACTCTTCGTTGCGGTGTGCGGGCTTCCCATTGCGGTGGCTTCTCCTGTTGCAGAGCATGGGCTCTAGGCACGCAGGCTTCAGTAGTTGCGCCGTGTGGGCTCAGAAGTTGTGGCTCGCGGGCTCTCGAGGGCAGGCTCAGTAGTTGTGGCGCACGGGCTTAGTTGCTCCGCGGCATGGGGGATCTTCCCAGACCAGGGCTCGAACCCATGTCCCCTGTATTGGCAAGTGGATTCTTAACCACTGAGCCACCAGGGAAGTCCCTCTCTGAATTTTAAATGTATTTAATATTTAAAGACAAGGTTATTTGAAAATATGCAAGAATCTACCCATAAATCTTAGATACATAAGGCTAGCACCTGTATCAAGTACATCTCAGGACACTAAGAAAAATGATGCAAATGTTGCACACTGAGTGAACCCACCGAACAAGCAAAATCGGGTTCTCGTGCAAATCTTCAGGAGCTAGAAAACATGCCCAGGACTGAAGCAGGACCTTATCAGGTGAGGTTGCGGAGAGCTGTTTTCAGCACTGCGGGGTGCTCACACATGAGAGCCAAAAGGAAAGTAATGGGAGGGATTCTGGAAAAGGAACATATTGCATAAGTGTAATGACAATGTTTCCCAGCCCACAAATCTGAATGTAAACTCTGATGATTATGAATGTGTTTTCAGGGACAATGAAGCAGCGGAGTTGTGAGGCATAAGGTTGTGAATATATATGAAAAGAAACAAGGCATGAACACTGATAAGGCACATCAAAATAACTGAGGCAATAAGGGAACACAAATAGAAGAGAGCAAAGTCATTGAAAATGCATTCAAGTTTAAAACGACTAGACCACAGATAAAAGAAAAAAATCGTGAAGATGTGTGTCCAAGAAGGTCCCTTGTAGAATTCATAGAACAGTGTGCTCACACCTCACTAAGGCCATGCAAAAGAGGAATAAATTCCTAATAAGAACACTCTAAGACTGTCCAGGGTCTACCACCCCTCCTTAGCCAGAAAAGGTCCATTTTGTGGACAGGCATACACTTGTTAAGAATGTAGAAAGTAGTTTTTTTCCAGAATATTCTGGACTACGCTATCCCAAACTAGGATATCTAAAGTCATTCCTTTTCTCACTGAAGTGCCTTGCCCCAGCCTTGCAGGGTGGAAATGGCAGGAAAGGATCTCAGTCTGGCCTCCATTCTCAGATATTCTATCTCTTGCCTGGATTTCTGGATTACTCCTAGCTGGTCCCTGGCCCCCTCCAGTCTTATCTTCCTCCAGTTCATCCTCTTCTTGGCCCCAGATTTCTTAAAATACAGATCTGACCCCATCCCGACTCTTCTCAAAGCCTGTCAGTGCCTCCTCATTCACCTACAGAAAAGTACCCAACCTCCTTGGGAGAGGACACATTTGTTCCCCATACTTTCCCTTTATCTTTCCCGTTCCTACCCACCCTCCCTCCCTCTCCCTCTCCCTCTCCCTCTCCCTCTCTCTCTCTCTCTCTCTCTCTCTCTGTCTTTCTTGCCTTCCCTCTTTCTTTTTGGGTTATCTCTTCAGATTTCCTAGCCTTTCACTCTGATAAGAGCACACTACTCTCTTTCTTACCCAATGCCTCCACTCATGCTGTATTTCTCTTTTAAACGCCTGCTCTTCTTGGTGAAACCCACTCAACCTTCAGGATTCAGCTCATTTGGTATCAAGAAGCCTTTTCTCACCACACCCCCAGGCTGGGCTAAGGGGTTAGGTATCCCTCTTTGGTACTCCCCAAATACCCTGTGCAAACCTCCGTCACTGAACTTCCATATGACACTATATTTAATTGCTTGTGTGTCTGGCCTGCTCCAGTAGACTATGAGTTCCTCAATGGCAGAGACTAAATATTATTTCTTTTTTCCCAAACGCTCAGCATAGAGGATGGTACCACAATGGGCACTCAGTATTACTAGGTTAGTTGAATAAATGAATGACTGGGATTTCAAAAGGAGAATCTGCTCCTGGCCGCTAATAACGGCTAATGGTGATCCTACTACTAATACTGACTAATATTTATTGAGCATTTTACTGTGTGTTAGGGACTATGCTAAGCAATGAACGTGGATTAGCAAATTTAATTCTCAGTATAGTCTTATAAGGTGGATATTAGTTTTTACACCCATTTACGGTAGTTTATTATATTACTGGTACCCAGTAAATCACATGTCTCAGTAGCCATGCCCTTGTGACTCGCTTTGACCAAAAGGACAGCAAAAAAATGTGACACGTGTAGAGACTTGATGATTGACAGTGCAAAGGGCCTTGCCTTCTTGGCATGGTGGCCGACAACTCTGAAAAAACTCGGGCCAGCCTCCCTGAGGATGAGCAAACCTGCAGAATAAGGTCCAGCTGATAGCCAGCAGCAACAGTTAGACACGAGTGAGGCCATTACGGATGACCCACCCTTGGCTGGGCCACCAGATGACTACATCAGGTGAGTGTTACCATGTGAGACCAACCGAAGGACCACCTAGCTTATCCCAACTCAAACTAGCCCAAAGAATAACGAGTAATAAAATGGTAGTTGTTTCAGGTCACTAGGTTTTGGGGTGCTTGTTACATAGCAGAGGTTAACGGAAGTACGTCCATCTCGGGAAAAGGCTCTGTGTAGCTGGCAAAACCAATGAAGAAGATAGAAGCAAGAAGCAAGACATATGGAGATAGAATTAAAAGACAAAATAGCACTAAGTCCTTTAGCCCACGTTAATAGAAATGAGTACAGTGCTGACGTTAAGTCCTTCTTAATTGTAGTACTGTTGAAATAGTGTTAAACATAGAGATGGAAATCCTAGATCGCAGGCCCAGCCCTGCTCCCGACAAGTCCTGTGAATGTGACAGATCGCTTAAGCTCTTGGACTGTTTCTTTATCAGCAATGTGGGAAGTTACACGTATATGTTTACAGGTATACTCTACTTCTGCTAATCTCACAGGGCTGGTAGAAGAATCCAATGTATATAACAAATTGTCCAAATGTAAGTATTAATGTTGTTGAATTAGTTAATAACTTTGGTTCGCAACAATGACTAGCAATTTACCTGTGAACCAACATAAGCCGGTGGGACAGTGAGAGAAATTCTGAAGTTAAACAGTCATCATGTTTCCATGTATCAAATAATATTTCTCTACTAGGTATTTCAACGCCTTTCATATCAGTGGTATCTTACCGTTTTCTTGTAGAAGGTGCTCTTGGGGTATCTCGTATAACTCTTTTCCTTTTCTCCCCAGTGTTTATAATCTAGTTTTACGTCATCCACTGAAGGCCAGGGGGATACCTGGTCTCAGAGCGAGAGCACAGGGCCAGCAGTGTGGACACTTGTTCGGCCTCTGGCTCTAACCAGCTGTGGGGCCTTGGCCCTTACTTTCCTGAGCCTGATTCTCTGTCTGTAAAATATGAGGGTAACAACGTTTACCAAAACTCCCCCAAAGGGGTTCAAGAGCGACAACTGGGATGATGTGTGTGGAAATGTCTTGAAACTGACTATTCCCTGCACAAAGTCAAGGCGGTGTCAAGCAGAAAATACCCTTGATGTTTAAAGGTATTCATTTATTTAGAGGTATTTAAATTGACGATATGCCAGACACTGGCCTAAGTGGTAGGTTTTGCAGGGGAAAAATGGGGAAACTGACCTTTTGAGATGCGAGGTCATTTGCCTGTGGTCACGCAATAATGAAAAAATGGCTGAATTGGATTCAAATCCTTGTCTGCCTCCCTCTACAGCTTGGGCAGCCTCCAAAGGAAAACTCCTCAGCCCCCAGGAAAGCAGAATGATTGGCCAGGTTGTTTACGTTAAATGGGGTCACCAGCTTGCGGCTAAAGAAACAGATGATGAAAAAAGTGCTGGGGGAGAAAAGGCCTGTGTACAAACACAGCTTAATTAATTAGGCAACTCAGACAAGGCAGAAGAGGCGGGTTTCCAGATGCCTGACATGGAGGATTAATTAGCAGAGAGGCACCAGTCCCCGGCCTTGATTTCTGTCCAAAGCACGTGGTGGGATTAAATGACTAAATGGCCTCAGTGCCCCTCACCTAACTCAACTAAAGCCACTTGACTGGTTGTCATTGAGAATGACAACCAAATTGAAAAGGCTTCACCGACTAAAGCTTCAAGTGCCGTCCAGAAAAAAAAGTCGTTTCCAGGGTTTCTAATTCAAGTTACAAAGGGTCAGAATAAAATTAAAGTGAGGTTAGGTTGCACGCCACTAGCACTTGGAAATTCCACATCTGTACCTACTCAGGGAAATAAAATGGAAACCCTCTAATTCCTAGCAGGCAAAGCCACCAGCTTCACTGCCACTGTCTTCATGGCTGCAATGGAAGTGTGTTTGGGAAAAGCCAGAGCACACAGCCCACTGCTTCCATTTTCTAATTCATTTTGCTTATTTAAAGGATAAGTGATTATTTAGGAAAGAGAGATTGACTGTACTCACCTGAGTTATGGTAACTATAAAGTACAACCATCCCTTGATCTCCACAGGGTACTGGTTCCAGGACTGTCCCCCCCACCCCCAAGGTACCAAAATCCAGGGATGCTCAGATGCTCAAGTCCCTTATATAAAATAACATCGTACAGTCAGCACTCACACCCTCGGATATGGAAGGCCAACTGTATGTGTGGAATCTTTCGGGATCGTGACAAAATGGGGTTGGACCAGCCTAGGGGAATAAATAATATGGAGTCAATATCAAATGAAATGTGTACTGTTCCAGCTCTAGTGTGACTTCATGAGTCAAAGTGACTTTCCAGGAATGGGTCCCTTCTCTGCTTCCACAGTTAACATTTCCTAGGGGTTCTAAAAGCGCTGCTAATTCGTTGTTTATGTGTTTGACAGTGAATTTCCACGTATTCTGCAGTTGTTTGGGACTTGTCCTCTGCCCAATTAAGCAGAGGAAGTTAATGAGGTATGAAATGACTTCGTGCCACCCAGCAAACAGGATACAAAGTGTACAGGGAGAAGTCAGTGAAGGGTCAGGGCAAAGAGTCAAGGGAGGCTGGAGGGTTAGGTCTGGGCAGAGGGTGGAGGGGCAGAGAGGCCAGGCGAGACTCCACATTTGTGGCAGGCGGGGGTGGGGAGCTAAACAAAGACACCTAGATCTGGACGTGGTCTAGACAGATTCAGTCATTTTTCAACCACGCTGTATATTAGAATCACCTGTAAAGCTATCAAAATGCTGAATCCTGGGTCCTGTCCCCACCCCCAGTCTTGGAATTGCAGGATGTAGTCTAAACAACAGTATGATAAAAAAAATCTCCCCAGGTGATTCTCACGGGAAGCAGGATGGAGGACCACTCATCTATGGGGACCTCTTCATTTTACTAAAGGGGAAACAAGGGAAAAAATATGGGCAAGCCAAAGAGAGCGCCACTGGGGGCCAGTGGCGGAAGGTGACCCTTCACTGAGTTGTCCTGGGCAGCTTCGCTCTGGCTTCAGGCGGAAGGAATTTCTCACGGCCCGGCATCCTTCACCTCGTCAGGCTGTCGCACTTGGGCCCATTTGCAGATTCTTCTGTTAACATGAAGTGAGGCTGAGGGGATTTAGACCAGTGGCGCTCAAAGCGTGGTCCCCACACCAGCCCCATCAGCATCACTCGGGAGCTTGTTAGAAATGCACGTTCCCAGGCTTCACTCCTGACCCTGTGAGTCGGCAGCTGTGGGAGTAGGACCCAGAAATCTGGGTTTTAACACACCTGAGGCACACTGAAGTTTGAGAACCACTGGTTTAGATCATTGTTTTTCAAACTTGGGTCTTTAGAGGCAGGAAGTAGAGTGGGCGGGGATGGTACTAAGGTTCATGAGGACACTGGCTGCTGCAACTGAGGATGAAGGATGGGGTTTTCTTCTAAGGAATCAAGGACCACAGGGTAAAATTCATCCCTGTCCACAATGAGGATTTTAATATTTACCATGTGTCCCCTGCCTGGCTACAGCTAACTGGTGGAAATAAAGTGCCTTTTCTTCCCTCGAAGAGATGTGAGGTCACACTGATACATCCCTGCTTTGATCAAGTTCCGTCTTTGCCTACGATAGGGGTTATTTCAGAACCTTCCTGGTCTTAACGTTAATATTTCTATTTCAGCTCTTGATTATGTCTCATAATAGATAAGAAAATTCACATAATAGTAAAAAAAAAAAAAAATCAACATTTTCTTTGCTTGCAGAACGTATTCACGACTCACACCCAGCGACACAAGCACCCACCCCCAAACCCTCCCCCACTTGTTTCTCATTCTCCCTTGGCTCTGGGCCCTTCTTGTCACTACCACACAGCTGTTGACAAGAGGAATATGCTGAGATGATGGAAGAGCCAGGTCACAGCAGATAATCCATTTATGTATAACAAAAAATGTGTGTCACACTTCGCTGACCATGTCAGTTCTGAGCTGCTATACATGCAGAAGAGATCCTTCATTCCCAAGATGGATTTCAAAGCAAAATGCAAAATGCATATGATTTGGCCATGTTCCTGCTCATGTTTTAACGCATCCTAGAATAAAAGGTAGAGAGAGGCTCTCTGACCAACAACTCTTTATTGACCACGTGGGCTGTGCTAGGCTCTGTGTGAGATTCCCTGCCGGGGACACAGAAGGCACTGACACGGACTCTGCTTTCCAGAAGCTGATAGTCGTGCCTCGGTATCCACTGGGAACTGGTTCCAGGACCAGCCAGGGATGCCATATCTATGGAGGCTCAAGTCCCAGAGTTGGTCCTCTGTATCTGTGGGTTCCACATCCACGGATTCAACCAACCCCAGTTGGTTGGATTCAATCCTGGTTGAGTCTGAGGATGCAGAAGCTGTAGACACAGAGGGCGGACTGTATGATAAAATGGAGGAGAAAGAAATACACATACTGAAAACCGTCTTACAACATCTGGTGGATTGGCTATGGTGGGCTAACTGCTGTAACAACTAGTCTGTGAAATGTATTATAAGTCCAACACAATAGGATTTTATTTCAAGTTCATGCAACTGCACTGAGGTGGCCACGGCAGCCTCCTCCATGTAGTTATTTGGGGACCCAGGCCAGTGGAGACGTCCCCACGGAGGTGTTTCCATTCCAGCTAGACAGAGACGGGGGAGCACAGTTGAGCTTGTGTGGGAGGATTTTACGGCACCCATCACTTCTGCTCACGTCGCATTGTCTAGCCGTCAGTCATGTGGCCACACCTAATTGTAAGAGAAGCTGGAAAACAGAGTCCAGCTGTAAACCCCAAGACGAAGCACAAACACGTTTTGGCAAAAAGCTACAGCTTCTGCCATAGTAAGCATGGTTGGAGGGTGTGTGGGGCTCGGTGGGGAGGGAGATTGGTAATAGCTTTCTCTATATGTGGTGGTCTTGTTTGGTTGTTTCCCATTATCGAGTTTTACTTTTGTAATTTTTGAAGATCCCGTTATCTGTACTTATGGTTACTTCCTTGATCTTCCTAGAGCGCTAGGGAACACTAGACAGTACAGTCCACTCCAGGGATGAGTGTTATTGGGAGGAGAAACTGCGCAAGAGAGGGGTAGCAACATTCAAACGATGCTACTTTGACGTCTTTCTGTCTCTCCTTTTAGCCAGTAATTCACTGCCTAATGCCAATGCATGAAAACCACTTTAGTGTTGCACTTACCAGGAAGTGATGGATTTCATTCAGATGCCTGGGCCAAGAGAGGTCCAGTAAGGCAGGACACCGAATGAATGTTTGTTCTGGGGTCTGACGGGATATGAATGCTGAAAGGAGATTTAAAAATACAGAGTGTAGAGGAATATGAGAAAAAGAAATCTCTTCACATGGAGAAAAGCAGGATGGTGAGACAGTCCGTAGTACTAAAGAGGGACTGGAAATGGAGAGAGGGCCATTTGCATTTTTTCCTGTTTTCTACAAAGAAGGGAAATCAATAGACCCTCCTTAAGAGCTCTCTCTGGGCAAAGAACAGATACCTATCTCATTTCTCCCCCTCACTACCCTGCCAGCACTTTCCCAGACACCATTTTATTAGTTCAGGGTACTGGGAGGAACAGAGGAAGATGGAAAAGCAGCACACATCTGGACTTACAGCCCCCCTGCTGCTTGTCTGCAAAGATAATTATCTAATTGGAATTAACAGACACTCAGCGTCTGTTGGAAACAACAGACGTAAGTAGTCATCAAAAGGTTGAGTGTGAGCACAGAAGGATTGGCAAATATGTGAACCTGGCCTCTTTAACTCGGTGCCCTGAATCTAGCCGTCTGCTTGCTTTAAGTAAGATGTTCTGCTTCACGTAGACAGTTAGTGGCAGGGAGGAAAGGAGTATGTGTTAGATGTCCCGTGCATTACGCTGGGAAAGGTATTTTACACCTCTGGCATTTGATGGTGGAAACATAAGCTCAGGAAAACCTTTCATATGTTGATAGCTGTAATTAGAATACAGGTTTTTGTTCTTTAACGCATTCATTCATTCATTCATTCACTCAACAAATATATACCACTCAGGAGGCAGGCACGCTTCTAGCTGCTGGGGATAAAGGTGAACAGTCCAGTCCCTGGCCTCCAGAAGTTTACATTTCAGTGAGGAAGAAAGACAGTTAGCAAATATATAATAAAATGTCAGCTGGAGAGAACTGCTATTAAGCAAATTAAATGTGGGAAAGAGGACGGCATGTGATGGGGCTTAGACAGGGCGGTTAGGGAGGTCTTCTCCAAAGAGGTGGCATTTGAGCAGAGACCTGAATGAAGTGAGGGTCCTGGGAATATCTGAAGGAGGAGGATTTCAGACAGAAGAGTGCAAGGGCAAAGATCTTGCAATGGCACCTTCCTTGGAGTGTTTAAGGGACAGCAAGCTGGCCAGCATGGCAGGAGCTGGGGAATCCAAGGGGAGAGTGGCAGGAAATGAGTCTGGAGGGCTTGGGGGCAGATAGACCAGCTAACGAGGCTTTGGATGATCTGTGTTTGATGAAAAGCTGTTGCAGGTTTGTGAGCAAATCACTGACATGAACTGTTATGTTTTGAAAGTACTGCTTTGGCTGTTACATCGAGAACTGACTATAGGCAGCAAGAGAAGATACAGAAGTCAGGTAAGGAGATGATAGTGACTTTGACCGTGGCGGTGATAACAGAGGGAGTGTGAATTGGCTAGTTTCAGGATATGTTTGGAAGAGAGAGATGACAGGATTTGCTGACAAATTTGATATTGGATGGAGAGAAAGATAACTCTGAGGTCTGGGGACCGGGCCACGGGTGAATGGTGATGCCATCTACTGAGACCCCGTACAGAACAGTGATTAGGCTGCAGCCAGTGCAGACGTGGATGCCAGGAGGACTGAGATTAATACCCAGTTCTGCTATTTATGAGTCATGTGATCTCAGGAAGTTCTCTCTGTATCTCCGTCTTTCCTCTGTGTAACGGGGATGTTAAAAACACTGACCACATAGGGTTGTTACACAGATGAAATAACTTAATACCTGTAAAGCACCTAGAACAGAGTCTGGAGTATAGGAAGCTCTCAATAAATGCTGGCTATGATGAGAAGCATGGAGAGTGGGAAGCAGACTCATAGAAAAGAATCAAGAGCTTGACTTGGGACAGGAAGTTTGAGTCCCCTCTCAGACATCCCAGTAGAAATGTCAGTGAGCAAGTAGGCATAAGAGTTTGAGTTCAGGTGAGAGTTCCAGACTGGAAATATAAATTTGGGAGATATCCACACATAGAAGATTTTGCAGGTCAAGGGGTTGGATAGTATAAGCTTGCCCTTCCCAAACAAACACAGACCATGGACTGTAGCCACCAGGGAGAACGGTATGGAGGTTCCTTAAAAAACTAAAAACAGAGTTACCAAATGATCCTGCAATCCCACTCCTGGGCATATATCTGGAGAAAACTTTAATTTGAAAAGATACATGCACCCTAATGTTCCTAGCAGCACTATTTACAATAGCCAAGACATGGAAGCAGCCTAAATGTCCATCAGCAGATGAACGGATAAAGATGATGTGGTATGTATACACACACACACACACACACACACACACAATGGAATATTGCTCAGCCATAAAAAAGAATGAAATAATGCCATTTGCAGCAACATGCACAGACCCAGAGATTATCATATTAAGTGAAGTAAGTCAGACAAAGACAAATATCATATGATATCACTTATATGTGGAATCTAAAACATGATACAAATGAACTTATTTACGAAAGAGAAGTATACTCACAGACATGAAAAACAAACGAATGGTTACCAAAGGGGATAGCGGAGGGTGGGGAGGGATAAATTAGGAGTTTGGGGTTAACGTATGCACAGTACTATATATAAAATAGGCAAACAACAAGGACCTACTGTACAGCACAGGGAACCATACTCAATATCTTGTAATAACCTATAATGAGAAAGAATCTGAAAAAGAATACATACATACATATGTATACACACACACATATATACATATATACATATGTATGTGTTTTTTCAGATTCCTTTTCATATACATGCATACATATATATGTGTATATATATGGTGTACATATGTGTGTATATATACATATATGTATGTATAACTGAATCACTTTGCTGTACACTTGAAACTAACACAACATTGTAAATTAACTATACTTCAATAAAAAAAACTACAGACCATGGACAAGAGATTAATGTGTTCTGAAAGCTAACAAGGAAAGGCAGAGTAATGCACAAGAAGAGGTGCTTACTTAGACTTGGGGGACAGGGACTGTTTCTCTGAGCAACTGAGGTTTAAGTTGAAACCCTGAGGGAGGACTTGCATTCATAACTATGCTCCCTGCTCTTCTTTGTCTATTTTGGGTCAAAACACTCATGGCCTATATTGAGCAGATTAAAAAAGATATGCGTATAGAAAAGGACAATGACAAAATTAATTGTGCATCTATGTACATTTCCTTAGGAAAAACATCAGTTGGTCTTCTTCAATGAGATGTTCTGTCTTCAGTAAAGTTTTGGCATTTACCAGTGAAAGGAAATGTCATAATTTCCATACATTTTGCATTTGCAGCAAGAAATCACTCACGGCTTAGTCAGCATTTTCTTAAAACGATAACGATAATCACGACACAGCCTTATCTAAGCTAACAAACCATTATCCTTCATAACCTAAGCATGAACGGGACCCTGATGAAAAGGCTTACTAGTTTTCCTCCCTGTTTAGGACATTAGACCCTTAATATACACATAGAAGCTGTATATATTAAGATGCCTGTTCACACAGTCCACCAAATATTTCAATACTCTTTTCCCTTTCCCTTCCACTCTGGCATCAGTAAATTGTTTAACTCAAACAGAGCTTAGGGGGCTTCCCTGGTGGCGCAGTGGTTGAGAATCTTCCTGCTAATGCAGGGGACACGGGTTCGAGCCCTTGTCTGGGAAGATCCCACATGCCGCGGAGCAACTGGGCCCGTGAACCACAACTACCGAGCCTGCGCTCCGCAACAAGAGAGGCTGCGATAGTGAGAGGCCCGCGCATCACAATGAAGAGTGGTCCCCGCTTGTCACAACTAGAGAAAGCCCTCCCACAGAAACGAAGACCCAACGTAGCAAAAAAAAATAAATAAGTGAATTAATTAAAAAAAATACTCTCCATTCTTTATGTGCTCAAAAAAAAAAAAAAAAAAAAACCAGCTTGGTTAAGAGTTTAGGCCAAAATAATGTCACTGACCTGTGAATAAGCGTGCAGGCCTGACCGGCAAAGGGGATTTAAAAGACACAAGATTAGAGTTCCCACTGAAGTGGAAAGGAAGGCTTCTACTCTTCAGAGAGACCTGCTGTCATTTTTCCACTGTCCCAGATGGTGAGAGTTATATACTCCTTGACCTGAGCCAAAGACGATGTAAGAGAAAGC
The DNA here is from genome assembly GCF_003676395.1 of Aethalodelphis obliquidens. Classification (NCBI taxonomy): domain Eukaryota; kingdom Metazoa; phylum Chordata; class Mammalia; order Artiodactyla; family Delphinidae; genus Aethalodelphis; species Aethalodelphis obliquidens. The sequence continues at coordinate 17,668,415 of NW_020837980.1, read as the reverse complement.
AAAGGGATAAACAATATCTGCTCAAAGAAACGGAGCAAAAGCCTATCTCCAATGGCTTAAGTACAAGACAAACTTTCCGGACGAGGATGCGTCGCCTGACCCTGTTTTCTACACTATGGTTTACAAGGTAACTGAAAAAAAATCTCGTAAGAGACTAGTTCAAGGTATCCCACAATACCTGGAAATGACAATACTAGATTTAAAGGACTTTGAACGCAGTGATTTTTTTTTTTTTTTTTTTTGTTAAGGAGTAAACCAAGGCCAAGATATGTCCATATGCATACATTGTACACGCTGAATGAACGTGGATGGACAGGTACTAGCAGAGGCAATCACTGGGCACTGGCCACTGATCAGAGAAAGTAACATCTTGGGGGAAAAGCCATGCCTGCCAAAGAGAATCAGAGCTGGGGATCATAGTTTTCAATCTAGCCCTCTGTCAACAGCACAAGAAAGGGTCTTCTTAATTTGCAAGTTAAACAGGTCTCCAGAGTGCAGGAGTCCATCTCTGTGTATGGAAGGGTGCTTGAGCTCTCATTTCAAGATGGTCTGTCTTAATAATGCAAGTAACAGAGCACAGATGGCAGCCTTTAACACTGAAGAAGCACTTGGCAAATGAGAGTGGAGGGAGTTTCTACTAAGTCACATCACGTAGAGAACTGTGCACTCCCAGTGACCTCAGTACGGCGAGCCCCATCCTACCCCTGTCTATGGAAATGGGATGGGTCTGAATTTTCTGGGCAAAGAACATGTCTCCTCTTCTTACCCTACTCTTGGCTCCCCTGCATATGACAGCCTACGGTGAAGATGAGGCATTCCCTTCCCCTTTGTTTACCCCATGGGAAGGAAACAGGAAATGAAAGATAACATGTATGGAATACCTCCAATCTCCCAGTCCCTGAGGAAGGTCTACATACCCAGCTAGGGAAGTTATATTTTCTCCTTTTTACTGAGGAGAGAACTGACGTTCAGGAACGCTGAGTAACTTGCCCAAGGTCATCGAGTCAAAAGTTGCAGTGTCAAGATTCAAACCCAGTTGTCTCTCCCGAAGCCACATTCTTTCCAGGGGAGGCAGTCTGGTTCTGATCATGCCTATCCTACTCAAGGTCCCAGCAAAATTTCAGCAACAATGCTTTTTGATTCATACGCTGTGGCAACCAGTCAGCAACAGACCCTAGTGCCAGAGAGCGCCTTGCTCAGGTCATAAAAATAAAAAGGTTTTGCAGTCGCAGAGGCAGTAAAAGCTGTCACAGCACTCACAGACAAGGAGGAGGCTGCCCTAATACCAGCTACATCCTGTGGGTTTTGGCAGTCACGGCATTAATAGCTTTTTCATACCTGATGACCATTAATAGGTCACTTCTCAATGTTCAATGTCCCATTTCCTTTAAGTTCCCACACGTGTTCCATTTACTGTCCTCTTAATCATTCTCTTATTTTCCAATAGACACTCACCAGGTTCTCTTAAATTCCTGTGGAGTCTGCAGTTTTCAACAGGATCCAGTCCTCCGGGAAGACTGGAAAAGTACCGTACGTCTTGAAAGAAAGATGTCTCGATCAACACTTAGAACGCGCTTGTCAGACACACGCTGCATCCTCTGCTGGGGAGTCACACTTCCCCACCCCTCATTTCACTGCAGCCTCCTTTCCCTTCATTACTTACCTATTTCTCCCTTCCATTGGTCCTTCTATTTTTCCTTTTCATTTTCCTCTACTCATTTTCTCTTTCCATCGTTCTCCCTTTCACTTAAATGGCCTGCGTTCTTTTCTTCACCCCTCTCTTCCTTTTCTATTCTTAGAGGCCAACCAGTTCAGTTTGAAAAACACAGGTGTCGATGTCACACAAACCTGGTTCAAAAGCTGATTCTTACACTCAGTGTGCCCTTGGACGAGTAACCATCCTGCTCCTTCCTTCAGCCTCCCCGTCTGTAAAGGATAGTTATCAACTGTATTCATGGCTAGATCTGCATTTTAAATGAGATCATCTGTGTAAATTCAGTTCAGGGCTTTGTATGGAAGTAGGACAATGCCCCGACTTCTGCCCTGTCTCCCGTCCTGCTGTTGTGAATCCTACCTTCTCTCCGTGCCTCTCCTAGCTCTCGTCTCTGGTCCTGGCTCAGCATTCAGCTCAGCTAATCCCCCTCACTGTGATATGGTTTCCCTTTAGCTGACTTCTCCTCATGGTCAACACGCCTCTATTCTGAGTCCATCCTTGTGTGGAAATAATTAGACATCACAGAACATTGCACACAGACAGAACATTCAGGCACCTCAGCGACATGCTGATTCTAAAGAACAGTAAGAACAACAATATTAAATATTTCTGGACCATTCTGAATTATCCAAGAAGAATGAGGAGCTTAGGATGAAAGAATGGCCAGGTTGCCCTGTACCTCCAGGAACCAGATGTGTGACTGAGAAGGAGCCTACCATTACCAACATCACACTCATGACCTGCCCAGATAACGAAGATGACGATATTTCTTAAATTGAAAGTTTTCAAAATTTGTGAGTGACATTAACCCCTGGCTCTTAGATTACTTTTTGGTGGACATAACTCTAATCTAAGGGGAACAATTTAGGAGGTAAACCTTCCACAAAAACTTCAGACTCGTAGCTCTCCTTTCCGTAGAACGTCGGACCCCACTCAGAGACACTGACTTGCGTTGTTGCACGTGGTGACCTCTGCTACGTAACCGCATCGTGTTTATTTCCCGGCCTCTGTAGCCCGTGCATCTTTCGGTAGTTCTCAGCCTGACCTGCCATTTCCGTGTCTCAGACTTTTCTTGTCTTTATTTTCTCTGAGTCCTCGAGTTCCCTCTGCCCTTGTCTTAACTGAACTTCATCCTGTTAGTTTCTGATTACTTGTCCAATTTGTCGAGGTCATTTCCAATTCTAATCGCATCCCCCACGGCTTTAGGCTCCACTGTAGATTCAGCCTTATCTGTGAACTTAATGAGTGCGCTGCCGCTGCGTCCAAGTCGCTGATGACAGTCTTCACTAGAAGTGGAGCCAGGACTGGGCCCTGTGCAACCCCATTTTTACGTGTTCACTTGTCAGAAGAAATGTATGTGCGGATGCCTTAACGATATCTAGAGAACATAAGCTTCTCTTCTCTTCAGAATCTAGGGTTATTTGGGTAGAATTTGTGACATTTTTGGCATTTCAAGTCTGTAGTTCCTTACAAGCCAAATTAAATAATCGAAGTCACGGCTCCAAACATAACTTTCTTTGTTTAAAAAAGTCTCAGTATTTTGAATATAAAAGTCAGTACCTATTTTCACTATTTCTTCCCTGGGAATCACTCATATGCCCCCTCAGCCTTGATGAGGGGGCACCGGGAGGGGAGGGCAAGGCCCTGGCTTTCAGTTCTATCTTTGCCATTTGGCGTATGACCTTGGGTGAGTCACCTAACCTTTGTCACCCTGGACCTTATCCTCATCAGTAAACGCCTTCCAGTCCAAGAGGCTGTGATTCTCTCGTGATGAAGGGCCTAATTATTCTCAGTGACAAATTGCTACACACATTTTTTGATTATAAGCTTTTCCCATGACACTTACATATGATGTTACAACTCTGAATACATTTAAGAAGTAAGAGTTAGATTAGCTCTACCCATCATCTGGAATTTATTTGCCAAAAACACATGCTTATCTGCTTAGGCGTGACTTCTCCATGCATTCTCAAATACTTGAATGTTAGGTATGTGTGAGGTGCCCTGACGCTTGTCATTTCCTTGCGATATCACTAACAACCAATATTCTCTTGCAGAATTCTCACTTGAAGAATGAGGAAACTGAGGCCCAGACTGTTTTAGTGACTGCGTAGGACAACAGGGCTTGCTTGTGGTGAAGTTCGGGCTTGAACTTGGGTTTCTGGGCACAGAGTTCTGTACTCTTTCCATATGGCATGGTCCCCTTCCACGTAAATTATTGTTCAAACTCAGTAAAGTATATGCTCTAAAAGAAAATACCAACAATTATTTCAGCAATCAACTAAAATGCCTCCCCACGCTACGGAGGACCATCTCTTTTCCAATGATGAATGATCATCAACTCAGCTGGTGGAGACGAAAGTAATTCTACATTTCTTACACTGGGATAGGTCAATTATTTTCTTTAAGATATTTGGCTCTAAGTCTGGAAACAATCAATTTTTTAAAAGTCAAATTCTTGGTACTTATTTCTTCACAGAAATAAACAATGTCCCCCTTCTTCTCTCCTCCTCCTCCTCTTTCTTTTAAGCCCAGGGCTTAGGTTTTCTTTTTTCTTTTCTTTTTTTTCCCACTTGGTACTAGATTCGGCCTCCAGGTAGGAGTAATGATGTCAACAGCCCCCTTTCCTGACCTTCCTTAACATTTCTACCCTCTGACTCACTGATTTCTCTGATTCACCTGAATTTTTCTGCAAGACAAGTTCTACACAAATAAATATTTAAACAGCAGGGAAAAAGGTGGGGGTGGGGAGCATCTAAAGACCTAGTTGTAGAGTCTGGGGAAGAGTAAAAAGAAAGACGTATATTTGAAAGGAATGATTAGAAGAAATTTGAAAGCATCATTTCACCTCAGAAATTTGTATTCTTCCAGTCAGTCACCTTAAGACACTGGGAGTTGTATTTTTAATCCCCCAAACAATTCTCACTAATAAACTAGGGAGCAGTCTGCAATGCTTGCTCCACGGAACAAACAACAAGAACCTGAAACAGCAGTAAATCATAAGAGGTTACTGATTAAGTTCCTCTCCCTGAAATTACAAAAGAATAATGCAAAGAAATACACGTAATGTCTCTAATGAGAGGCTTGTGGACAGAAGCATCTGCCCTCTCCTTGCTGAGACCTTCCTTTATTACCCGTTTTTCCTCCTCCAACTCTATCCATTGTCTTAGTTTCTTCTTCTTTAAGATTCTCAGAACATCTGCCTCAGTGCGTCTCCCAGATAGAAAGAAAGGAGCTGATATTCTTTTCATGTGTTTTACATAGATTATCTCATTGAATCCTCATTGTAACTGAATGGGGGGGATGTTATTTCAGCAGATGCTCCCTAAGGTGACTCCTACTGAGTTACTACTACCTTGTGTAATCTCCTCCCCTGGAGCTTGTTTCTAAGCAACAGAATATGGCAGAGGTGATAAGATGCTACCCCCTTGGTTAGGTTACGTTAATGGCAAAGGTGACGTGACTGTCACTTTCATGACTATGTTATGTTACCTGAGATTTCTTCTTCACAGACTAGGGGGAGAGACTCTCCCACTGGCCTTGAGGAAGCAAACAGCATGCTGTCAACTGCCTATGGAGAGGACCACAGGGCTGGGGCCTGTGCATGGCCTCTAAAAGCTGAGGATCGCCTCTAGCCCACACCCAGCAAGAACCTCAGGCCAGTGGCCACAAGCAAATGAATTCTGCCAACAAAGCAGAGGAAGCTGGAAGCGGATTCTTCCTCACTCAAGCCTCCAGCGGAGAACACAGCACGGCCAACACTTTGACCGCAGCCTTGCAAGATCCTGAGTTCAAGTCATGCCTGGCCTCCTGATCTCCAGAAACTGTGAGATGACACGTGTGGGCTGCTAAAGTCACCAGGTTTGTGGGAGTTTGTTACACAGCAATAGAAAACTACTCCAATTGCTCTCTCTGCTTCATGGAAGAGAAAAGCAAGCTTCGGAGAACCTACGTGTGCGAGTTTTTGAGAACTTAACTAATCTGTTCAGGATCACACAGCCAGTAAGCAGCAGAAATCATATTACACTTAAGTCTCCCTAAAGCTCAAAGGTCAGATGCTCTCCAGTACAGCACGATGCCTTTCCACAAATCCCTGCTCGTTAACTGGCACTGCTGACGGGATATCACCACCTGTGGGCTATGATATGACTTCTGGCCGTTACGAACCTCTAACGTACATGGTCTTGAAGGTTAAAATGAAAGAACTGAATTAGTTAGTTCCTCGCCCCATGCCCCCCTCCCTGGCCATCATGTAGAGGGGTGCTTCCCCCTGCTCACCCTTTAGAGAGAGGAGAGGAGGAGACCAAATGGGGAAGTGCAGAATGGAGGGGGGGCTGCCTGACTAGCGCTGGACAGAAGTTCTCACCCACTCAAAAGCGGAATTAAAGGAACGTCCTCCAAAAAAGAATTGCTCCACCTAGGAAAAGGCTCTGAGGGTCACACTAATGAGCCTCCCCCCAGGAACACCCCAGAGGCAGAAGCTCAGGGCTGATGAATAAGGTTCCACACTTTGGGTCCATATTGGGTAACGATGAATCCCGCAGCTTCACTTCAATAACATTTGCTTTGGGTGGCATGAGAGATCGCTGGCAGCAGGCTGACCTGGAGCCTGACAAGTCAAGGAGCGTTGCTTCAGATATCTTAGGGGCTGTTTGTTTGACGTGGATCATAAAGGCTGAAATTTCATTGGTTAGGCTTGGCTGGACCTGCCTGCCGCCGGGCAGCGTTGGACTGTACTTTATACGCACCTCGGTTAAATGACTGGGACAGTGATAAACTAGGTGTATCAAAATTTTGAGACATGCCAAATTACATGGGAGCAGAAAGGGACTAGTATAAAGCTCAGCTCTCTGCAGTCCATCATAACTCTCAATTTCTACAGCACAGCTTCAGAAAGAGCTCAAGAGTTGAGGACCGATCCCATGCCAGACCCAGGGCTGAGTGCTGTGAGGAGAACAGGGGTGAGACACAGCCCTCACCACGTCCCCCACTCCAGAGTCTATAATCACGCAAGATAGAGAAGGGTGTACATGAATAACTAAGCAAGCTTCCTTACAGTTGGAATTTGCCATCTTTGGAGCAGGAAACAGTGAAGGGCACAGCCAGCCCCCACTTTAATGCAGTCGATTAGATGACACTAAGTCACTTGGAAGACCAGGTAGCAGGTGTGAAAGGCCTAAGGGACAGACTGTCATTTGCTGTAAGAATTCCTAGAATTTCCAATTCCCTTCCACTGCCGCAAACAGCTTCTTTTTTTGTTGAAAGATCTTATTGCAAGTACCTCCTATGATAGCAGGCAGGGTCTAGTTGAAAAGGGGTGTGAGCTCAATGAACACTTCTGGACTTCATCATCTTCACCTTCCAAGAAAAAGGCATGCATAGGCAGTGTGCAATGAGAACTTTAGAATATGGATAACAGACCCTGGCCCTGGAGGATCTTGTTGGTCGAGCTGAGGAAGACTAAATTACCCGCTAAATCTTAAATACCTAAGAGGCACAGGAGACATGGGAGCCTTATGGTTGAATACCCTTGAGAGTCCAAGATTCTCCTTCAACTCATTTAACATGGATGCTTTGCGTGGTTGACATTACAAGGGAGAGAAGAAAAAGAGAGGAACAAGAAGAAATAACCTGGGAAGAATAACATAACAGACAACAGTACTACCTTTAATTAAACACTGGTTCAAATCTTGGCTCTGCCAATAAACTAACCGTACGATCTTGGGCAAGTGACCTACTATCTCTGCGCTCAGTTTCCTCATTTGGAGGGGCCATTCCTGACCTTTCCAGGAGCTTACTAGGAACAAGCAAGATAACGTACGTAAAGCCGGTAGCATGAGGTTTTACATATAGTGGACACTCAGAAGTTATTTTGGAAGGAAGGAATGAAGGCAGGAAGGCAGGTGAGAAGACGGAAGACAGAAGGAATACTGATTTTTCCGTGATTATTTTCAGGCTTTCCTCTGAAGCTTCTCTGATTTATCTACCTTTCTCTTCCTCCATAGAGGCTCTGAAAGAGCCAACTGTTGCTGAGGACAGATGGCTCGTGGTTCCCAGGAGCGGTTCCATAGGACCGTAAGTGCTTAGTGAAAAAAAAAAAAAAATCAACATGGTGTGATATGTATGGAGACATGCTACAGAAAATTTAAACCATTTTCTTTACTATCACTAAAGAATCTTAGAGGTTATATTTTTCTACTGTGCATTATAACTTTTCAAGATGATGATAGAGTAGATAGCATCTCCCAAGTGGACTTGACAGGGACCAGTTTTTCACTGTGGATCACATGAGGCTAGGGTTCCCTGGAATACCCATTTGAGGGACTCTGATTTATATCAAGACAGTGGGCAGTAGTGGGCACCAAACTGGGGGTAAAAGTCCCCAGAAGAGGCTGTTGGGAGAATATTCTGGAAGAAGAATCCCACCTTTCTTATCAGCTAGGCTGCCCTAATCACTCAAACCTCTGGCCCTCTGTTTTCTCATTTGTAAAATAAGAGGGTGGAGACACATAATCGAAGTACCCTTCTAGCTCTAACAGTTGAACATTTCCATGGGGATGTGAACTATATGGTTAAGGATTCAAAAATTATACACGTTACTAGGTCCCTTCTTAGACAACCAGCAATTCCCTTCCAGGAGGCCTTCGGTGGTATTCACCAAGCACCCACCATGAGCTGTGATCAATGATAAAAGCTCTATACTCCAGATTCTTCTAATTGATTGTTAATGCAAGAACTCCCCTTACGAACAAAGTAGAAATGGAAAGAAATTACTTTGGACTGGCAGTCAAGGCCCTCAGGGTCTCTCCATTTTGAATTCTCCATCTCTCAGTAATCCTGTGCCCACCATGTTCCATCGGTCCAGGTAGACGCTTCCCTTCCTATTCCATTATTCTACTCATCTTCTCAGTGGGCCCCAGCCACGTGCTTTCCTCTTTCTTTCACAGCATCATCTTGCCTGCGATCCCCTTCCTCCTCCGTCAACATAAACTCTGTTCTTCCTTCAGGACACCAGTCAGGTCACAAAAAGCCTTCCCTGATCCCATAGGAGGGACCCTCTTTTTTTCTCTCTCTCTCACTTGAAATTTAACAGACCTTATTCCTGTGTGTGCTCTCACTAAGATGAGAAAAAATGCCCTTTGCACGTATGTCGATTTATCTTTCCAACAAAATCTTAAGGGTTAGAGACTCAGGTCTACCAGCCACGCATTTTTCTCTCTGGAGTACTGAACAAGGAAGTACGTCTCATAACCGTCAATTGGCAAGTGGGGGAAAAGTGCCACTTCATTTAGTTCAGTAACTCCCAACTCCCCCTACCCCCTTAATCCTTGGGTGTGCCTCAGTCACCTTCTCAATGAGGTCTTCTTTGGCTACTTATCTAGAATTTCAACACCCTCCCTGTTACATTTCATTAATCCTTCCTTTCTTTATTTTACCTCCTTTGCGTTTATCTCTATCAAACATACTGTATAATTTACTTAGTTCCCATGTTTTTTGTCTCCCCAGCTAGAATGGATACTCCATAAGAGCAGAGAATTTTGTCTTTTGGGTTTGTGACTGAATCTTAGCGCTCGAGGACTATATAAGTGCCTGGTGCATAGTAGGTGCTCAATAAACTTTTTTGCATCAGTAAATTAATGCAGAGAATGCCATTTAACCTAAAGGGTTTACAGGGCCTTTTACTCTGCTCTTTTATCTACCAAATCTTTCCACGAAGATGGGATCTTTCCACTCAGTAAGGGGAAAGTCTGGTTTGAAGCACATCCACCAGTGCCAGAGGAAAGGGAATGAAAGAGATAGTTGGAACACACTGTTTGTCTCAAAAACCTTGAGCTAAGCTGCTGTAGACCTCCTAACCCAAGGTAGGGACAGGACCCAGGCCAGGCTGGCATGTGGAAGAAAAGAGAGAGGATGACAAGACTGATTTCCTCACGCAAAGAGAAAAGGGTGATGTGGACCCAGACGTGTGCAAAAGGAACCAGACAGCATTCAGGCAGAAGCACACACACGTCTTTGACAGTGACTGTGTCCTCCATTAAAACAGGGCATGTGATCAATCAAATTAGTCATCAACCATGTGTAGACAGGTGGGCCTCCAGCATCTTTCCTCCAACCTAGTGGGGGAAAAGAGCCTACAAAGATGTTTAATTTCTTTTGAGAGAGAGACAGAAATGAGAGGGGGGGGGGAAGAAAGATACCTCAGTGCAGACTTTGACGAGAAGTGGCAATACTAGTTCTACATTCTCCAACAGGCCAAGCATATAATGGTGGTTCGGTGAATGCCACTGAATTGGATGGCTGGTGTTGATTTTATAGGCATTAGGAGAAATTCCGGGACTAAAATAAAGGCCAGCATAAAGTCCATCCATTTCACGGGGCTTCAGGAGCTACTGCTGATTTTCCTCACTCAGCCTAAGTATGACCCTAACTCCTTAATATGAACTCCTCCCTACCTATCTTCTAACCATGCTCAAAGCTGTTCTACATCAGAAGCTGCTTTGAGTGCCAAGAGATGGCCATGAGTCCCATGACCCACGCAAACTCTCCACGAGGTTCAGACAGACCCACACTCTTCCGTGATTTGATATTTGCGTGATCCTGGGCCAGTTATTTAACCTCTTCAGATCTCAGTTTCCTTGTCTATTAAACTGGGATAATATTTACCCAGTGGGAAGTTGTGTGGATTAAATGAGATAATTTAGGATTTCACTTACTTAACCTTTGCTGAGCCTTTACTATGTTCTGGGCTGCATTATGCACTAAGGATACAGAGATTAAGGATTCAGCTCCTGCTCTTTGGGAACTTGCAGTCGAGAGAAAGAAACACAAACCCAGGTAAGTACAGTATAGTGTGATAAGCGTATGGATGAAGGTGTGTGTCCGTTGGTTCTGGAACACACATACTCAGTTTCTAATCTAGCCTGCAGGGAGGTCAGGAAAAGCTCACCAAAGAGCTGAACTGAGCCCTGAAGGGTCATTAAGAGTTAGCCGAGGGCTTCCCTGGTGGCGCAGTGGCTGAGAGTCCGCCTACCGATGCAGGGGACACGGGTTCGTGCCCTGGTCTGGGAGGATTCCACATGCCGCGGAGCGGCTGGGCCCGTGAGCCATGGCCGCTGAGCCTGTGCGTCCGGAGCCTGTGCTCCGCAACGGGAGAGGCCACAGCAGTGAGAGGCCCGTGTACCGCAAAAAAAAAAACAAACAAAAAAAAGAGTTAGCCGAGTGGAAAAGGTCTGGGGCAGTTGACCCTTCTAGACAAAGGGAAGAGCACATTAAGAGCATGGAGGTGAGCGTCTAACAGATTCAGAGAACCACAATCAGTTTCTTATGGATAGAAAGTTGGGTTTAGGTTGAGGAATGATGGAAAATGAGAAGGAAGAGAATGGCAGGAGTCTGCAGCCAGAACATGAGAATCAAAGTTTCTCAGCGTGGCTTTGAGTTTTCATCCTGATGTCACTGGAACGCTATTGCAGAGTTTGAGGCAACAGACATGAATACTTTTATGTTTTAGGAGGATCTCTCTGACACTGTGTGAAGGCTAGATTAGAACAGGGCTAGATCAGAGTCAGGGAAAGGAGGCAGATGCAGTGATTCATGCAATAAATAACAAAGGCAAGAAGAGAGGAAAGAAAGAGATGAGGTGGCTATAAGAGAGGGATAGATGAGAAAGAGAAATCACGTAGAATGACTCCCAGGTTTCTACCTTGATAATTGGGTAGACACTGGTGCCAAGGTTAATTCAAGAAGAGAGGAGGAGATGAGAGTTTTGAGTTCGGTGGACTTGAGGTCTCTATGGGATATAAGAGTAAAGGTGGCTGAGCACCTGAGTCCAGGGCTCAGGAGAAAAATCTGCGTATAGACGTTTTTAAGCCATCACTCGTAGGCATGGGTTGTCCATAAAGTCTATGTAGATGGGTCGGTGATGAGACCAGAACCCTGGAAGTACACCAGTGAATAAGAGGAGGCAAAGTGAGAACAAGGGTGAAAGGTAAGCCAGCAAAGGAAGGAGAGACAAGACAGAGAGGAAGTCGCAAGAAGGAAAGAGGGGTCACCAGTGTCAGCTCTCAAAGAGAGGTCAGAAAGGGAATAAGTCGATTTACTGGATTGAGAGCCAGGAAGCCACGGTGGCACTAGGAAGGGCCATTACAACGGAAGCCCATTATGCGGTGTTAACTCGAGACAACTTCCATTCTGCTCATCAACTGTATACAGTGTCAACACTGTGACTTTATATTTATCCTTGGAAGTAAGTTTATCTCTTAAATTTTTTTTTTCATTAAAAAAATTATTCTATGAGGTTAAGAATACAACATGAGATCTACCCTCTTAACAAATTTTTAAATGCATAATACAGTAGTGTTACTATAGGTACAATGTTGCACAGCAGATCTCCAGAACTTACTCACCCTGCGTAACAGAAACTTTATGCCCATTGGTTAGTAACTCCTCACTTGCCCCTCCCCCTCAGCCCCTGGCATCCGCCATTCCCCTCTCTGATTCTATGAATTTGGCTGTTTCAGAGACCTCCCATCAGTGGAATCGTGCAACGACTGTCCTTCTGTGACAAAATATTCACACTGTTGAATATTGCAGAATTTCCTTCTTTTTTTAAGGTTGAAAAATATTCCACTGTTTCTAATAAGTACGTCTCCATCCAGTAGGCGAGTTTTGTCTAGAATCACTAACTGGTCACATGCGTTGTCCATCTTTCCCCTTAATGCAGTAGTTCTACAGTTCCTTTACCCTAGAATTCCTATTTGTTGTGCCAGACTCAGGACTAAGTATCTGCTTTCGTCAAGAATCACCAAGAAAAGAGTTGCGTAACTCTGCGACCTCCTTCCTGCACTCCCCACCCCCTGACTCTCAAAACCCAAAGGGGCTGCCCCTGTGTCTCCAGCTCTTTCCCTCTGGGACCCGGAAGCAGAGGAACGCTGCCCTGGTGGCCACGCTGCTCAACAGTCCTCACTGCTTGAGTGGCTCCACGGGAACCCGCGGATAAAAGGCGTGAGAGAAAAGGGAGATGTTATTTCTGGGATTATCATGATAAGAGGTGTAATGAGAAGCTCACTGCTGGGCTAGACGGAAAGAAGGAGGTGGAGGCAGCAAGGGAAAGAAAGGCTTCCTTGGTTTTGCAAAGAAGCTGTAGGAAAATATTTGAAAATGTGTAAATGGTGAGAAATACGTAGGAAACTGAAGAATGAAAGGCTTCAGTGCTGGTTAACTAATCCCATTTACTTGTTTGTATGTGAAAGGCCAAAGAGGGAATCTTGACATAAAGGACATCTTTTAAGAAATCTGTCGCTAATACTTTACATCTGAGGGTCTCTGCTTAAACTTTCAGATAACAGCCTTGCAGGGTGATGTCCACAAGAAGATGGACAGGGCAGCTTAGCCACTGGCTCCCCTGAACGACCTGCTGCCAGTGAGTCAACTGGTTCTGTTTCTGACAGTTCATTTTCATTTTCGCTGAGTTCCTGTAGAGAACAAGTGCTGACTGTGTTCTCCTTTGTAGCTGAAACTGCTAAAGGCTCGGGAGTCCGGTTTTGCCCATCCTGCTGGTGTGTTTTGCTTTTCTGGGCTGGAACTGTCCCGATAACTAAGGTCCTGGCGTCCCTGTCCACTCATTACCATGGTAATTACAATGAAGTAAGGCTAGGCTTGCATCCAGTTCTGTAAAGCCCAGTCCGAGGCTTAAGAACAGTTTTTAGGTTGAGGATGACATTCTGGCCCAGGTTCTGGCTACTTCCTTCAAGGTCTGCAAATAAGAGAAACAGAGGCTTCTAACTGTCAGAGATGGTAGGAACAACATTTTGACTGAGGAAATGGAATTAGGAATGTCAGGCTCCCAGAACCTTCTCCCTATGAGTCAAAAAAATAAACAAGTAACTCCCCTAAGTTGGGTCAGTGGTTTTATGTGCTCAGTTGGAGCACACTCTTTGAGAAACGTGGAGAGGCTAGAAATGAGTGTGGTGTCAGTTACATGAAACCACCAGGCACAAGATATCCAAGGTATTCAAAACCCATCCAGTTCGCATCTCTCCTTCTCTGTACCAGCAAACCTGTGGGCCAAACGTCTTCTCTTTTCTCAGGCTTGTTCTCCTAAGAACAGAACCTGACTCGGCCCAGAATAGAGCTGCACAGCCCAACCAGCGATGATTATACTCAATGCCTGAGGCCAAAGAGAATGTGCTGGGCACCGCTGGCAAACGTGGAGCGTGAGGCTTGAATTTCAGAGCTACAGGAATTGATGGGGAAGGAAACAGCCATCAGGACACTTAGAAGCTAGAGCATTAATCCACACTGCCCCCTGTCCCCCACCCCCATGGAACATGAGTGGGATCAGATCCTTCCTGTGCTGCATTCAGTGGTGTGTGGTAGTCAGTATTGTCTCCGGAGTCTGCACGGTCCAAATCCTGGCTCTTCCACCTCCTAGCTGTGTGACCTTCAGAAAGCCACTAAACCTCTCTGGGCCTCATGATTTTTTCATTTGTGGTTTTGTCTTAAATAATGCTCCATAGGGACGTTGTGAGGGTTAACATGAGTTAATATAAAGTAATCTGCTTAGAACAGTGCCAGGCCTATAATATTGACCTATTACAGAAGTGACAGCTATTACTAACACTGTTACCTGTCAGCTAGGGCTCCTGTCTCTTTAGAAGAATTGGCACAAACTAGGGTTTTGACTCCCCAAATCTTCTGATTTCTTCCCTTCACTTCCCCTGCTTTCTGCCCTGTGGTGTCTACACCATTCTTTACCCCTTTTGAGAAATTTCCGCCCTTTCTCGCTTCTCTTGTAGTGCCGACCCTTATCTCAGTTCTCTCTTGCTCTCTCCACCTGTCTGTCCATTTTCCCTCACACTCCTTTCTTGGAGAACAGAATCCACCAAACTGCAGGCACTAATTAAAAATTCATTGAATGAATGGTAAACCGGAGCAGAAACATACAATATAGTCCCAGAATACAATAGTGACTTCAAAATATAAAAAGGAAAAAAAAACACCTATAAATTATTTCTAATTTTGAAGGACGGGATCACAGAGAAAGAGGTAAGTGATCAGTTACAAGACAATATCCAGAAACACAGAATAAAAAATAAGAAGAGGCTGGCTCCCAGTGCGGTGGGGAGCCCTGGTGGTCTGCGTGTGTGCAACCGTGACGTTGATGTGTAGGCGACACTGCTTGACTCCAGCCACCCATGTCTCTTCCATGAAAGAGACACAAATAGTCAAACTGCATAAGGCAGTCAAGGCTTTTCCCTGTGTGCTCAGAAGCCAGGCCCCGAGGAAGCCTGCCCTCCACTGTTATTTCGTGAATGACTAGAAAGGCCGGAGAAGCAGGGCAGTGGAAAAATTCAACCTCCCTTTCCAGCCCCCATCCCAGAAGTTAGCTGTTAACAAAGCCCGTGGGGCCAATGACAGAGCCACCCCATCTAGGAAATGAAGTTCTAAAAATAAGCAATTCTTATAACTAATTAACGAATAAATAGATGTCACTAAAAATATGCCACAGACAGAACACTGTGAAAAATCCAAAGGTGTACTTGAAACCACAGACTGTCTGAACTAGAAGATCTGGGGGATTTAATGCAACCCTCTTGCTTTATAGATACGGAAACTTGAAGCCCAGGGATCTTAAGTGACTTGTCCAAGGTCATCCAGCAGATTGATGTCAGAGCCAAGACTTGATAGGCCAAGGGGCGTGGACTTGCCTATTTCTGGGGATTTAATGCCAACCGAGTCTGGATATCCTGCTTGAGGCAGGCAGCAGCAAGGAGCCAGAGGAGAGAAAGAACACAAGGAAAGAGCTCGGGAACTTCCACGCCAGCAGACTGGCTTCAAAGATTCAGTGAAAGTTGAGGCCGGGATTGAAGAAGTAACTCGGGAAGGAAATGGAGCAACAAAACCCACCAGGCAAACCATTCGCTGTCCTGGAGTGAGTGGTTATTAAACAGTGTCCTGGGGAATTGGGGGTGTTCCAAGACTCAGCTCTAAAGGGCCAAATAGCTTTTTCATGTTCTAAAAGCCGCTTGAGCTCTCCGAGAAGAACGGCACAGGTGCTCATCTATTATTGAGCATGTTTAAAAAGGCATTTAGGAAAGAGCACCAAGAGACAGATTTGCAATATAACGTCAGTCCCAGGAGGGCTGCGCCTGCTTAGAGAAGGAGCAGAGTTCACGTTCAGCGATATGGAAAGAGCCACCATGGGCAGGGGGCCTGGCGTTCTTGGGAACACCTGTTGGTGTCCCCCCTCCAGCAGGTGCCCGGAAGTGAGTGATGCAGGGGGCGAACGCCAACAAGCGCAGCCCCCCTACTGTCAGTTTGCTCAGATCAGTGAGCCGTGGCCAAGATCTTGCACCTTGTGTGTCGGGGGGAACCGCATGGTGGGGGAGGGATTTTGTAACACATACGTCTACATACACAGTTTCTAAATAATGAAATAATATATAGCACTAAAAATTATGTGATAAATAGACGAATAGATAATAGATCAATTAATGGCTTGATAAATATTGAATGATATATTTTCTATCATATTTATATTTTTAATATTTTAATGATACGTATTTATGGCATACCATTCACAGCACATTGTTAAAGGAAAGTGTAGGTTACAAGAATGGGAATGTATACTACTATCCCGATTTTATAAAAATATGCACTTACATTAATAAAACACATTTATAATCTAGAAGAGCAGAGAGGAAAAAAGATTGGAATGATAGAAACCAAAATGTACACAGAAATTATCCCTGGGAGGGAGAATTTGAGGTGAATTTTATTTTTTTCTTTATGCTCTTGTCTATTAACTTTTTCTCAGTGAACAGCTACTATACTTTTGGATCAGACATAAATAACAACTATCATTACATAAAAGAGAAGTTTATTACTCGAGATGAAACTAGACAGCGCTCAAAATTCTCATCTGCCCCCTAGGGACTACAAGATGAACTGCAACAAGCAATCAAAAGGCTGTGTCTGCTCCATTTTTACCTGATTCCTTAATCCTGAATGTACCCATTTCCAAGGTATACATTTTTGTTTTTAAGCAGGGACTGAATCTTTTCTGAACTCGTTCCTGTTCTAGGAGTTGCAAACTCCAATGGCTGTAAGAACTAGGTAGATCATGAATAAAAGGGATGGGACACCTGGAGGGTGTGTATTGAATTGAGAGCGTGTATTCCACCCAAAGGAGGCTCTACCCCTCAGCCCCAGCAGAGTGTGAGCCCAAGGTGGCCACTCTTCAGATTTTTTTAGGAATCCACAAATCTGGAGTTTTAAGGTAATCTCTAAATTTGTAAGTGCTAAAGCCAATTTAATCTTAAATACACCACTCTTGGGCCACCTAGAACGTGTCTATGACCCCAAAGCTGCCTGTGTTCTGTGAGTTTTATGACCTTTCCTGAACATCCTCACCAGGTCCTCGTGTAGTGTCACATCGTGACCACAGGGTCACATGGAGACAACTCAGGAAGTGAAATAATTTCCACAACAGCTGCAAAAGAATGTCATGGTCACTTGGAACAGTAGATGAGGGTATGTGACTTACTAAATGCAGTTCTAATTAAACAAAGAGGGTTAATGCTTTTCGGTTTTTCGGAAAAATCAAGCATAAATGGTGAAATGTTCACAGTCCAATGTGTCAAATTATAAGAATCCATGTCCATATTCTCTAAAACCTAGTAGTAATGGGAAAAATGGAAGATCAAATACTACCCACATTTGCCCTGCTGCTTGGAAGTGGGTCTGTAGTCTCAACACAGTATCTATGCCAAGTTTAAGCAGAGGACCTATGGGCATCATTTGAAAGGTTTTTACTTTAAGTTGCCAGTTAAATTTCTAACAGCTGTTGGACATACTCCTTAGAAATTTAACTGTCATCTTATTTAAAATAAGAAATTGTAAACAAGCCCCGCTGGGGGCTGGTATTCCTAAAAGCCCCTTGGGGGGCTGGCATCCTGTGGTTGAAAGCCACCATACCCTATCTTACCACCTTAATGGCACTAGACGCCACTTGAAGTGATGATATTTACTTATTTGTTGATGTGCTTGTTGTCTGACCTCCTCACGAAGACAAAAATTCCTTGAGGGTGGGGGAATTGGTTGGTCTTATTCAATACTGTTTCTCCAACACTTAGAATAGTGTCAGGTACTTAGTAGGGGCTCAGGAGATATTTCCTGAATGAACAAACCCAGCCAATCAGCCTAATATCCTGGAGTTTCTGTAGCAGTGACTGAAGACCATAGATAATTCACAGTCTCCTGGAGTGAGTGATACAGGCCTTCACTCTTTCTTGCTGGGCTTCTGGCTCTATCCTCAACTTTGTGGAGGGATAAAGACTCAGATTTATTTCAAAGTAAAAGGCTGGAAAATAAAATGGGAACAGAAAACGGTGACAAAGTGGCAGTCTTAAATATCCATTAAACAGATAACGTCTTTTCTCCTTGTGAAAGGGAAATGTCTGTGGTCAACCATCTCTGTGTTTTATAGGTCAAAACTCAGATTTCTGGGCCTCATCCCTGGAGCTTTGGCAGCAGGACCTGAGAATCTGCATTCCAAATAAGTTCCCAGGTGATGCTGATGTTGCTGGTCCAGGGACCACACTTTGAGAATCACTGGTGTAAACTATAAAATCCTATGTGTTGGGCATTCCCTGGTGGCACAGTGGTTGAGAGGCGGCCTGCCGATGCAGGGGACGCGGGTTCGTGCCCCGGTCTGGGAAGATCCCACATGCCGCGGAGCGGCTGGGCCCGTGAGCCATGACCGCTGAGCCTGCGCGTCCAGAGCCTGTGCTCCGCAATGGGAGAGGCCACAGCAGTGAGAGGCCCGCATACCGCAAAAAAATAAATAAATAAAAAAAATTAAATTAAATTAAAAAATAATAAAATGCTAAGTGTCAGTTGTATTTTCTATTTCACTCCCCACTTCACCATCATCCCCTTTGTAGTCAACCCTGACTAGGACGCGTCTTTTGACATAAACCACCTTCCCTTGTGGGAGGAACTCCTTTAACGCTTGTGGGCCAATCTACCCGCTGCACAATAAGGAAGCCATAAAGGGGAGACTGGCGGCGGTTTGTTACAGTGAAACAAAGGCCAAGGAGATCAAATGGCACAAGGACACACCATGAGGTTTCACGAACAGTCACTATCGCCTAATGTGGTTTGGCTGTTATGTAATGGTTACTGAGAACCCACAATGTCCTAAATCTAAGCTGAACATGTTTTTAATTTCCTGATTTGGGGGCAATGAGCCCAGCATGGACTGCTGTGCTGTGTCGGGGACTTTACCATTCTTTTATTATTAATAAGACTCAATTTTTAAAAATCCCTGTGCAAAAAGTTGTGTAAGAATAAAGGAGGAAAGTGGGTTCTTTGCCAGTTTATCATCGGGCACGTCAAGGATTCTATGTGTTGTTTCCTAGTTCCTTCCTTTCAGTGACTAAGGCCAAGGTCCAACCTTGTTGTGTACTTGTGTATGCGGTTCATTTTTCTTCACTTTCTTGTTTTCTGGAACCCAATTTCAGTTAAGATTGGTTTAAAATATGTTCAATTATACTTCAAAAACAAACAAACAAACATAGAAAAAGAGATCAGATTTCTGGCTACCAGAGGCAGGGGATGGGGGGAGGTGGAATTGGATGAAAGTGGTCAAAAGGTATAAACTTCTAGGTATAAGATAAATAAGTATTAGGGATGTGATATACAACATGATAAATATAATTAACACTGCTATATGATATATGTGAAAATTGTTAAGAGTCAATCCTACGAGTTCTCGTTACCAGAAAGATATTTTTAAATGTCTATACAAGATGATGGATGTTCACTAAACTTACTGTGGTAATCATTTCATGATGTATGTAAGTCAGATCACCTTAAACTCATACAGTGCTGTCAATTATACCTCAATAAAACTGGAAGAAAAAAACATGTTCAAGTAAAGAACAGTGAATATCTGCACAGCACCTGCTACACGCCAGATACTGTGCTAAGAATTTTAAATGAATTATAGCTTATTTGATCCGTATAGCCACAGTTTGAGGTAGGTGCTATCATTCTTTCCATTGTATAGATAAGGAAAGGGAAACAAAGAAAGTTGAAGCAACATCTATTTACACTGCTTTGGATGAATCACTGTGTTAGGCAAAGGTGAGGAAGATATGATGCCTCTTGGCTTTTAAACTATGCAGCAAAGGGTAAGTTCAAGAGTCCAAGGTTAAGGGGAAAGCATAGGGTTGTTGCAATTATGCTGGTGTGTAGACTAAATGCAGAGAGCAGAAGAGGAAACAGGATGGGAAGGTAGGTCAGTCTTGACTACTGTGATTTGGGAACCGGGGTCTGGAACTCACTTTGCCCTCTGGAAGCATTTCTCAAATTTCAGTCATTTGAGTTCCACTGTACCGATTTTTGCCACATCTGTACACCACCTACACTATTTTTAATTACATATGAAACAATCTTCTTTTAAAAAATATATTTGTTAAAAAATTTCATATCATGACTGTAAATGTAAGACAAGTGTCACTTGTCAAAGATAGAAGATAACTATAAAGATAAACAGATTATTTAAATAAAAAATACTCATCCCTCTTAATTCATGTACCACAGTGAAACCCACAATCACACCTGGGGAAACACTGAAGTGACGATGAGGAATCACAGAAGATCAGTGGTCTTAGCTATTGGATTTCGCTTCTACTTTCTCTTTTATATATTTGTATGTATTCATCTCAATGAACCTTCAGCTAGTTTGATATGAAATGCCCAAACTCCTCTCTCTTAGCTAGTTGAGCTCATAAAATATTTAATTGATTGTGTTTTATGTAAAACAAAGTTAAAATTTCATGTCACTCTCTTGGTAAGATTTGAAGTCTGTTTTGTAGGTCAGCTATTTTAAATTCCTCTTGGTGTTTCGACATTTCTCTGCACCTCCTGCAGGTGTCTGATCAATGGGGCTGCATGGCTGCAGTGTCACTGCCATGGTGGCTGCATGTTAGAAGAGCTTTTAACGCAGAAGCAAACTATTTGCTAGGAAATCCATCCCGTCTATGTAATCAGGACCTAGACAACTATTTCTGTAGGTAGCTGTGGCCTTTGCTATTGGGAGAAACGTGTTCTGTCCTCACAGTTTGAGGAGATACATTCTTGTTCTAGCTGAAAAAAAGAGGCAGTGTATGCATGTATGTATTTTTAGGGATGTGTGTGTGTGAATGTGTGTTTAATAATAGGTAGTGAAAAGGTATAGGGATGTAGGGATGCAGAAAAGCTTTTCTGCTGTTGTTCCTATCTTTCTTGCCTCTCGCCATTCCTCCTTCCCTTACTTTTTCATTTTATAATCTTCTCAGGAAAATATTACACTGAAACAGCCAGTCCCAGTTTAAGCCATCTCCCCCCACCTACCTGGTACAGGACCATTTCTGAACACTTTGTTTAAAAACTCTCATGTGGTAGTGCTCACGTATTTCCATGGTGTGGTCTGTCCTCTGGTCTACAAAACTATCCCCATTGGTAGTGCTACACTTTGATGCCATTAGTCTAGTTATACCGTTATACTCTGTGTATCAAGGCAAAACATATATTGGACTTAAATGGAGCCAGACGTAAATATCTACGCTCAGCTCTGCCACTCCTTAAGTGTATGACTTTGGCAAATCATACAACTTCCCTGAGCCTCAGTATACTTACCTGTGCAATAGGAAGTAAGTTTTAATAGGAATCAAAATTAGGTCATATATGCTAAAACTCTTCATAAACCACATTCTTAATAAAGGGCCCAATAAATGTCAGACGTGCTAGTACCAAATCTTCCTAAGATCCCTTGATCTCAGGATGGAGTGTTTTAGAAATTGTATATCTTTCTCAAACCCTTTAGGGAGAATAGATGTTTTTTCACTGTTCTATAAAGAGAATGCTGAGGTGGCTTAAACATCCACCAGAAGTTCTACCCAAGAGGTAATATTCTATTCCTACGCCAGAAAGCTCCCCTCCTTATGGGATGAGTGAAAAAGATGGTAGGCGTTATTATGAGAATAGCCAAAATTGACGATCTTAGAAGACACCATACACCAAACCTTTAGAGTAGAAAAACGTGAAAGGATATCTACAGAGTTTGGTGTAAACGGGGAATACTGTGCACTTTGAAAATACAGCTGTGGAGAATGGTCCTCTTTCCCTTGGGGTCTATCACTCTCTCCCGGACGTCTACTTGTGCTCTTCCCCTCTTTTATTTGTCTCCTCAAGACCACACTTTCATTCTCCTCATTCCCCTGGCACAGATCTGTTTTAAGTTTAAACCTTCAGAACACGTAGCTGATGGAGCTAAGACCTGGACTGCCTGTAGAACTGGCAATGGGCAGCCTTTATGGGCAGCAGAGAATACCTGGGTCACATCATCACAGAGAGGGAGAAAGTGCAAGAGCTTGTCTCTCTCTCAAAATGAACTGAAATGTTCACCAAATTATGGACAGAAATCATTCTGATAGAGAAAATAATAAAATCACACCAAATAATCTTGAGTGCTACGGCTGCTGTGGAATGCTTGTATTCATGTTTTTTTTATTAATAGCTTTCATTCTTAAAGGCAGTTTATTTTCTTAATTGGCCAACGCTTCCTTTCAACTCTTTGTACTGGGGGCCGATCAGCAGAGTTAACATGCCAAGGTCGGCGCTTCCCTCCCTATGCACACGAATCACTTTACCCTGGTCCCGGCCAGCTCTCATAAGTAGGTATTGTGGAGAGAGAGGCTGTGCGTGGACTTGTACAAATCTGTCATCGCTGTAGGAAGAACTCAAAGCAGAAGATCTCCTGGTGATAGGTCAACAGAGGCATGCTTGTAGATGAAGAACATTCAGATATTATAGCTTTAATGTCACACCTCAGACTTCAGGGCAAGTGTATATGCTATTAATGTATGCACGAAGTAGCTTGTTTGGTGGAAAATACACCAAGGTATGAAAAGAGCAGTCCCTGCCATGATGGCCCGGACAGTCCTGAGGCACATCAGCCTGTGGGTATGTGAATCAGCCAGCCAGGTGCTGCCCCACTGGTGAAAGAAGGGGATCACGCTCCCTTCTTCCTGGGTCACTTGGGGCACAGAGAATGGAAACAGCACTAGAAACGATGTCACACCAAGCATGAGCCCTACTACCTCCTTAGGAACACGGGCCTGAATTTTACAAGCTTCCAACTCTTAAGAAAATGGTCCCAGGATGTTGAAAACTGCAGACACAGACGACATGAACAACCCCATCCTCTGTGTGCTATAACTGCCAAAGGTAAGAAATATTCTCATCAGCAAAGTTAGAGGATCAGAAGGTCAGAAAGAAAAACCGTCTGGGATCCCCAGCAGGCCAGGAATCACAAAGGAGAGCCTTTCACACCCACTGCATGTGTGTCTTCTCCTTGTTACTGAATGAATATAACCCAAGCTTCTTGAATTAAAGGATACCATTTTGCATGTTTAGGGACATAAAACAACAACAAAAAAAGGTGACCGAACCTTGTCACCTCGGACATCAATCCTACACATCAAAGCTGGATTAT
This sequence comes from Aethalodelphis obliquidens, assembly GCF_003676395.1. Taxonomy (NCBI): domain Eukaryota; kingdom Metazoa; phylum Chordata; class Mammalia; order Artiodactyla; family Delphinidae; genus Aethalodelphis; species Aethalodelphis obliquidens. Next base: position 17,645,160 of record NW_020837980.1, on the reverse strand, counting down.
CAAAAACTCTGAAATTATTCTCATACGAGTACCAGTCTCTACCGAATACACATATGAATGGCTAATCATGGGGGATCAGTTTAAAGAAGTATGATACATCTTTACAATGGAATAGGAGGCAATCATTAAGTTTCATGCTTTTGGATAACATTAATAAAATAAGAAAATGGTCACAGTATCATAGTGAGAGAAAGAAGAAGACTGCAAACTGTTCATACACTGCATTTCCAGTTCTATTGTATCACACTGTATTGTGTTGAAACATACACATATACACACACAGGCAGAGAAAAAAGCATCCGTAAGAAACAGAAGAAATGTAAACACTAATTCTTTGTAGGTATGTAAATGGGTAAATTTTATTTTGTCCCCCCAAGTATCTTTAATAAGCACCAATTACCTTTATAATAAGAAAATCATAAATGTTGGTTTTAACCTGTATATTAACATAAGAGTCTTGTAACCTCTACACCACTATTTCATCTTTAATACCACTACTGGAAAAACATTATAGCCTAGAATTAGAAAGTTCAGAGGACTCAGGAGCCAACCAAAGACAACTGTCATGAAATAAAATCCTCAATAAAATTTAAACAAGGTGGATGAAAGCTATCTTTTGGCTTTGGGGAGCCTTTCCTCTATACAGTGTTTCCTTAAGTCAAGATTAAGCCAGCACTTCTGTCTCCAAGCTCCATCCTGCTTTTCTCCCCCATCAGCAGGTATAGGTTTCAAAAGCAAAGTCAACCAAGGTTATCTTGTTCTTTTATCCGCTTCATTCAGTAGCTGATGACAGCACATGAAGACAACCGGCCTTTCTGAAATGACATTTCTGAAGTCCTTTCCCCCAGTACAACCTGCTCTGCTCTTCGAATTATTTTATAAACGCACATGGGGGTAGCAGCTTGACATTGTGCACTGAGTCTACCAGGAGTGGGTGTGGAGACCTTGGGGGTTAAGGGCACACCTCCCCACCATGGGCTGGCCCCCAGTGGTCTCTTTCCAGGACCCTGGAAAAGGGTGTAGGCAAAGAGCATGGGCCACGGCTCTTGGAGCTGAGGGAACCAAAGAAGGGAACACTTGGATGTGAAAGTCTGTGATAATCACAACTTGGAAAGACAACCAAAAGCATGTCATCCAGAGGCCTTGTCTATAAACCACTGTCATATATACGCAGGGTCTCTACTAACCAAGCAAGATGAAAGAGCCACCCAACTATTAGACCATATCAAATAGTCAGATTAAAAATCACCTTAGGTTATAGAAATCTTACGTGTCACAATAAGCGCCCTTCTCCTTGCAATACCTCTTTCCCCAGCAACTAGGAAAACAATAATACTAGTTTGGTGGGGGCAACACTAGGCTCATAGTAGGTCCTCAATCGTTATGTGCAGGAAGGAGGGAAGGGAGGGAGGGGAAGGGAAGAAGAACTCTCAAAGCCTATAGTTCACGCATTGTTGTTTGGGCAGGACTGCACGTTACAGAGCCATGAAGATATACCCAATTTTTAGTTCTTCCAAAGTCAGCCCCCGGTGGGCTTAACAGTTCTGGTACTCAACACTTCTCTCTAGAAAGAAATTCTCCTTATAGCTGATATAAATCCTCTCTGCTTGATCTTAAGCCCACTTACTCTGGTTCTGTCTCGGAGGAGAAAGTGAACAGCTGATCTCAACACCTGGTCCAATAATTCTTCATATATTTAAAGAGAGTAAGTCATCACCTTGTTGCCTCTTCTTCTTCCCCTCCGTGACCGCAATTCCCAGAGCCCTTCTCCGTGGACCCTGTTTCTTAACGCCTTAATCCAAGGATGCATATTAGTATGCAGTTCAAAGTCAGCAAAAGGAGCATGTTGTCAAGTGGTGGTATCGGGAGATGCAGAAAAAACACACCAACACGGGGAGGAGCTTCTGTTTCACTCCTCGGACGCCCTCTGAAAGTCTGGAGAGAGCACGTGGATAGCCCGTGGCCTCTTCCCCCGGGGGCGGGAGGTGGAATTCAGTAGGGGCAGGTGTGTTCAGGCAATACCAAGTGTTTCCTGGCCTGCTTAGCACTGTCTTGCACCGTGCTGGGCACAGACATCTAGCGGGAAACCAGCCAGATGTGGTTCCTGTGCTCGTGAGCAGACCGTCAGTTCGTCCGTGATGAGAGAGAGTGTGTGTGCGTGCGCACGCTCTCTGAAGGGACGGACGGGCTGTTTTATGTCACCGGGCAATGGCTTTCAAGCAGAATCTGCCACAGGAGCGATCAACCTCTGTCCTATCATCACCCACTTGATCGCTCTGGAACAGATCACTCTAGTCCTCAGGTATCGGTGTCACGGCGCAGCCGCAGCCTGGACTCAGTGCTGCCTCCTGGATACGGGGCTACCGGAAGCATCCCTTAACCTGTTTCGTTCATCGCAGGCTCCAGATGCTGGTGGGACCTTCTGTTCTATAATGTCGTTGCTTCTGAGGCGGCTCTTGGGAGTCTTCTCTCTACCAGTTTGGTTACCTTCCTCTCTCTCACTGATCCATACGTTAATTCATAAATACGACTATGGACTCAGCACTTCCTACCGACCACTTTCACCTTGAACCCTTCTTCCACTGGTGGATATGGCTGTAATCTCTCAGGATTGCCAGCCTGAGGTGATAACTGGGGCTTGGGGAGCCCAAACAATGACCCAAACAAACAAAGAATGTTTTAATCTACACAGGGACGGGTATTTTCTGGTAGGTGGAGGCAGGGAAGAGGGAGTGCGTTTCTAAAATACACCTCTGGCGAGTTTGGGGGAAAGACGAGCGGAGAGGCACACCATATGTATCGTCCTGCAATTCCGACCCAGACAGTCCCTTTAAGGTCTGTTTATCTCTCACAACCTGAAAAATGCATCATCATCATTTCTTGAAGTCATTACTCAGAACACACCCTACTGCATTTCATTTTTACTATCCCCATTTTAGGAACGATTAAATGGAAGCAGGGAGCAGTGGCGATGAAGCAAATCATGAGAGGCTCTGATAGAGACAGGAGCCGCTTCTCCGTGCCAGACTATTTCTAATGCAAGCTGATGCAGCTGTCCCCCTCTTAGAGAGACTCACAAATGAAGCCACTCTGCAAACAAATGGTTTTCACCATCCCCTACCCTTTCCAACTCACCATGCTGTGTGTGTGTGTTCCTCTTTATTTTTTTGGACTTTTTTTTTATTGGAGTATAATTGCTTTACAGTGTTGTCTTAGTTTCTGCTGTACAACAAAGAGAATCAGCTATCTGTGTAGGTATATCCCCTCCCTCTTGAGCCTCCCTCCCAACGCCCCCGCCCCCGTCCCACCCCTCTAGGTCATCACAGAGCACCGAGCTGAGCTCCTTGCGCTATACAGCAGGTTCCCACTAGCTGTCTATTTTACACATGGTAGCGTATATGTGTCAATGCTACTCTCTCAATTCGTCCCACCCTCCCCTTCCACTCCTGTGTCCACAAGTCCATTCTCTACGTCTGTGTCTGTGTGTTCCGCTTTAAATGTTCTTCACATTTCTACATACCAGAGATATGTCCTTGGCTTTCTGTGAATATAATTCTGATCCAGAGATCTCTTTGCTGTTCTAGCCCCCAGCCTCCATGCCTCCTCAGAGGCTACTAACATACGGTCCCACTAAAGGTTCACAAAAGCATGTACTATTCGTTAAAAAAAAGAGGTCGAGTAAATGTAGAAAATTTGTATACGCTTGGGAGTATTTTCAGAGCAAATACGTAAGACATTGCGAACTATGATCGCTCTGAGGAGGGACCTGGGGAACCAGGGATCATAGGTGATCAGAGGACATTCTTTTTACTGGATATTCTTTTGTATCATTTGACTTTTTACCATGTGCAGATATTACCTTAAAAAATTACTCGAGGAGGGTGGGGACTACCAATTGGTATTTGTTGAATACTGGCTATGTTCCAGCCACTATTAACTGGTTTTACTATAATATCTCCTTTAGAGTTGGTTACTAAAAAACCCCCTTTAATCTGTATGACAGCCTTATGTAAAGCCCCATTTTACAAGAGGGAAACAGACCCCGGTAATACCAGTCGCTCTGTACACACAGCTGATAAATGGCGATGTGGGAAACTGAACTCGGCTCTCTCCGATTTCTAAAACCAGGCTCAGTCCCACAGACTATCCTGCCATCACTTGAAGTCTTTTGGAAGGAACCAAACTGATAAGACAGTAGCTTTGAGACGACTTTGTAAAAACCTGAAGGAATACTGTGAAATCCTATCACGCGATTCACACGGTAAATCTTCCTCCTGCCGAGGCTTCCTGTCGAACACTGTTCGGGTGTGCCTGCCTGGAGATGAGCCCTCCCAAAGGCGCCCTGAGTCCCTTGCTGGTCCTCGGGGTGCTCAGTCTGCAGGGAGATGCACCTGCTCTTATGTGCTTTTCAGTAAACCACTCAGTCTACACGGGAGAGTCTCAGGTAGAAGCGAACGGTCACTACCAGTCGCTGCTCTAACCCTCCTGAGCGTACAGATTCTTCATTTATTTAACAATTATCTTTTGAGTGGTCCCTCTGAGCCAAGCAGTCTTCCTAAGTGTTAGAATTATTGAGGTGAACTAGGCCCTTGCACCCACACAGCATCCGACCTGGTGTGGGAAAACAGGTGATAAACAACACAAACAAGCAGACAAATGAGCAGAACGTCAGACAATAAGTATCTTGAAGCAAATGAAAATGAACCTGACTGGGTGGCTACCTCAGCTTGGGTCATCAGGGAAGCCCTTCTAAAGAGATGACATTTACCCCAACGACAAGAATGACAAACGTGTCCTGGGAGCTACTGTCCTTAAATACGAAGTCGGGCTCCTTTTGTATGCTCCAGCCCTCACCAGCTTCCATGCCATGCCCCGATTTATCTACAGCGTGAATACGTAACCTCAGAAGGTAGAGCTGGAAAGGACCCATCTCACGCCATGGTTCTAGACATGAGGGCAGAAAGATCCAGAAAGGTGAAAAGAGCAGGTCACACAGCCAGTTAGGGGCAGCACTAGAGGCCAAAGGCCCCAGCTCTTAGCCCACGCCTCTTCCTCAAATTGAGACTCATTCTCTCCTTATCTCCCCAGTGACCATCTCTTCACTGTAGAATCCTCACCCCGAGGGCCTGCCTCTCTGAAGTCTAAATCTTCCCTGGACCACTGGGGACCTTCTGGAATGCTATTAGGAGTCCTAAGCATGCAGAAGCGTTCTGGGGGCCAGGGTGACAGTGGAAGAAAAGGTACAACTTCCCACGGTTCGATCTTACCACAACCCAGACATGCCCTAGACCTGTGCCTGGCATCCCCACCCTGCCCGCAAGGGCTTCCAAGTCTGGGAGCTGTAGGGCTCATGAACCTAAGGAATACTGAACCTCTCTCTTCAGCAATGCTCCCTGATGTAACCAAGTCAGTATGAAGAGGTTCTATTCTAGGATCCCAATCCCCCAAAAGACTTTATCAAAAGATTACCCACAGAATTGCTTTAAATAACAAGCTCCCTTAGCACACTTAAAGTACGATCTATGAAAACTCAATCTACATAAAGATTTTCTCTCCCCTCGCCCAAAAAAACGAGCTCTTGTATCAAGGGCAATAGCATAAACTTGATTCTTCATGATGGATTTTAGACTCTTGTATTATGTAATGGTTCTCACTCATTCTACATATATTTATTGAGCTATGCAACACGATCCTCCAGGTTGCCATGAGGACACGACAGTATGAAGACACAGCCTCTGTCCTCTGGAAGCATCATACATGCAACTCTAACACAGGCAGATGTGACGAGTACTACAACAGAGGTACAGACCAAGGCTACAGGGGATAAGGGAGCAAAAAATTATATCTTGGTCAAAGATCAGGGATGGAGACTGCAACATTTTAACTGGACCTCAAAGGATGATTATGATTTGTATAACTGGACTATTCATTCCAGGAAAAGAAAACATCACGACACTCTGTACGGAGAACAAGACATACAAGGGCACATTCTCAGAACAGAGAGGAGTCCAGTGTAGCTTGAAGGTGAGATGGGAAAGGGTGAGGAAGAGAAGACGGGTGTTGGAAAAGAGACCAGAGCGTTGAATGCAAGAACAGATAGAGTTTGGGCCCAATCCACAAACTGCAGAAGCTCTGAGCAGGTTTTGGGCAGAGAAAGAACTAGAATTGTGGGGTGGGAAACTCTTTCTAGAAGCCATGTCCAGGGCTGATCTGAATGGTTCAACGTGGGCGTCAGGGAGAAGGAGGCCCATTTAAAAAATTATCCACATGGTTCCCAGATCATATAGAAATAAGGAATAAATTCAAGAGTTAGAGTAGAGGTAGATCTGTTAAGGAGGTATGGGATCCAACCCCCAGGAAGGAGGGTCTAGTTTTGGAAAGGGCTGGGGGTCCCAGGCGTCAGATTCCAGCCTAAGGAAGAGAAGGCAGCACAAATGATGGGAAGTGGTGTCTCTTTAAGACAGGACGGTCTTGACAGGGCCCCTTATTTGAGACAGTAATCATGGTCTACTGAATAAAAGCCACCCTAGCTGGATGTCTTCTGATCCACGCATGAAGCCTCCGTTTTTTAATAACTCCTCTTCTGGAGATATACAGAAGCGCCTGTTGTACATGCCGGCCCAGACTCTCCTTGAATGATTATGTCTCCACAGCAGCAGTGAAAAGCAGCTTGACTGGGGTAAGGAGTGGAAGCCCAGGGAATAGCCATTTTGGGACAAATGACAACTCAGGGGAGGGGCGGCAGCTTCAATCAAGAGCCCCGGGCATAATGGCAGCCTTACAGCCAAGCCCTGATATGAGGAACACATGACAGATCGAGGTCTTTGGTTTGAAAGATAAGGCCCTGGGTCCCACCACCTGAGACACACATGCCTGGTTTCACAGGTGAGCATTCTCACAACCACCTGTCCACGGCTCTCTGTGACAAGATGGTGAATTTCACGAAGTTCATCTCTGGCTTCTTTTCCTGGCTACTCTCTTTGGAACTGCATCACCTGGTTTCCATCCTAGTCAGAGCCATGCTGACATCCTGAAGTCTGTTCCCAGCCAACTGGCCCACAGCATCTGCAGAGTCTGTAAATCAATGCTTCCCAACGTGATTCACAGAATATGATTTCATGGGTAAAGGGTTCTCGTGATAAGTCATTTGGGGAAATGCCAGATTAAATAAAATTAAAGATGTTTCTTTGCTGTAAGGCACCTCTGTTGGCAACAACGTGGATGGACCTTGAGGGTGTTATTCTAAGTGAAGTAAGTCAGACAGAGAAAGACAAACACTGCATGATCTCACTTATAAGTGGACTCGAAAACAAAAGAAAAAGAAGAAAACCTAGTTCACAGATACAGAGAACAGACTGGTGGTTTGTCAAAGGGTACGAAGTTCCAGGTGTGAAATAAATAAGTCATGGGAGTGTAATGTACAGCATGCTGACTGTGGTTAATAATACTGTGTTGCATGTTGAAAGCTGCGAAGAGAGTAGATTTTAAAAGTTCTCGTCACAACAACAAAAAAATTTTGCAACTATGTATGGTGACGGATGTTAACTAGACTCTCTGTGGTGATCATTTCATAATATATACAAATATTGAACCATTATACCGTATACTTAAAACTAGTATGACGATGTATGTCAACCATCCCTCAGTAAAAGACACCTCTGAACATTCAACTGCTAATATGTTCTGAGAATCTCCCAGAGTGAGACAGAGTAGACGGCATCCCTCGGTCTTATTTATCTGGAAACCATTTCTCAGCAAAGCGTCTAAAGGCACAAGTGCCCTGCCGAACATTCTCGGGAACACCAGTGATGACATCACTCTCAGGAACATTTGCATTTAACTAGGAATCAGGTATAATAATAAAAGCCAATACCTAGTAAGTGCTTACAATGTGCCAGGCACCCTTCTAAGTCCTTTACATATATTAATATATTTAATCCTTATAACAACCCTGTGTTATTGGTACTATTATTATTAACCCCATTTTTCAGACGAGGAAGTGGAGGCACAGAGAAGTTAAGAGATTTGCCCAAGGTCCTAAACAGACAGTTTAGTGAGTAGAGGAGCTGGGGATTGAACCTAGGCAGTCTGGCGCCCACGTAAATTAACGCCTAATGGTAGAATTTCAGACACTGTGGTCAGCTGGCAGTGGGAGAGATCCTGAGAAGAGCCTTGCATGGCAAGCCTCCAGTCACAGGAAATCCAGAGTTGTGTGCTCATAAGTTAGGCTTCACAGGCCCCCCCAGTATACCGTGTAGGACACGACTTCTGAATTACACCATGATTCGGTTTCTCCACCTAATCGTGTTATATGGTGCATGCACACTCTTCCATTAAAACGAAGTCATGCTGCAGACAGCACCACTACCAATGAAACAGAAATACATAGGGACAATCATCTCTTGATTGACCAAAGTAGCAAGAAAATGAAGACGCAAGTTTGAGAAATGGCCTCCCCTGTGTTCTTAAAGTATTGATCTCTTGCTCTCCAGCTCAGAGAGCAAAACCAAGGCGCCATTTTCCTCCAATGTGTTGCAGACTTTCCGATCCCCACCCCCTCTACTTAGTATGAGAATTGCCAAAGACATGTCCTACCCTCTCCCACTTCCTCTCCTTGTTCAGAAGTATGATCACCAGTTTCGGGTGCATCTGGTAGCCGTCTTCACTGAAGGACAGATTTCTCCCTTCAAAAGTCACATTGATCAGATACCTGGAAAGATAAAATACAGAGAAGGTTGAAAGTACGAAGAAGGTACGCTAGAACAAGATGGTTAGGAAGACGGAGAGAATGGGCTGGAGGCAGACACGTAGATAGCGGTACAAATACCACGTAAAGCTTGTACCCCTCGGGCTCCCATCTGATGATCCAGTACCGTCATCCAAGCCTTCACATAATAGGAATAATAAGATAGACAGAAATTTAAAACAAGGGCAGTGGGTTTGACTTTAGTCTGCAGCTATGACTGAGCAACTTATTTAGCCTTTTGAACATCAGTTTTTTCATGATCTGCCAAAAATGGGGTAATAAAGAACCTGCTCTATTAGGTTTGTAAGGCTTAAATTAGATAGCTCACCACGGGGCCTGGTGCAGAGTAAACTCTCATTAAGTGTTAACGATTAGTATTCAAAAAAGGAGCTGGATTAAAGGGCAGAGGTGGTAGAGACGAGACACAGTGAGCGTGGGCCAACACAACTTCCTGCTCAGAGAGCCTGGAGTTTAGGGTCTTTCCGCCTCCCAGAGATATGCCTACACTTTTGAACTCTTGCGATGTGCCTGCCCAGCTCATACTTCTAAGGGTTGCAAGATAAGTCCAGCAGTCAGGGATCTGGTTCCACGAGATGTATCTGGAAACCAGGACTATTGCACTTTGTAGAGTGAACAGAAAATAGCAGGGGCGGGACGTGGTGATGGGGGAGGAGGGAGAGACATTTCACAGAGTGTTCTAGGTTCAGGCACTTAAACTAGCAGAAACTCTAATAATTAGAGTCAGACCAATGGAGTTGTCTCCCTCTCCAACACCTGTACCCCCCGCTCAGCCCATCCCCCTGCTGGCTGCTCTGACCCGATGAAGTTCCCTCACCGGGAATTCCCACAGGCGTGCTCATTCCAACGGCATTAGTGCGACTGTGCTGATGGTAATTTAGGTCCCTTTACCATCATGGCTCAAGGAATCAATAATGATTCGCTCTGTGTTCACATGACATGCTACTCTGGAGCCTCGCACCTGATGCTGCTGTGAGATGTGTCTCTGCTAAGAAGCAAAACGGGAATCTTGTGATTGTCCTGAGCATTCTAAAGGGCTTCAAACCTTTGACCAACAACGGTGTCCTACTACATCTGAAGGGCAGAAGAAGAACGTGCAGGAGGTAGCTTAAAGGCTCCTCTTTTAAATCTTTTCATTCAACAGAACTGTGAGCCTCTTCTTTGATTCTTCCAGATAACATTAGGTTAAGCAACAAGGTTGCTAGGATGTCACGTCCTTCAGGCACTTCTAGAGATGACTAGGCATTGTGAACCAAATCCTCATGGACCACTTCTCACTTCTAGAGCCGCCTGGGATTTTTCAACCTGTCATTCCGGGGCAAATGCAATCAAGAATACAGACCTCAAAAGAGTAGAGATTCCTAGAATCTCAAAATCGGAAGAGACCTTCACAGTCAATCAGCCACTTACTTCCTGTAGTTTATGCTTCCCTTCTACATCATAAAAGCAGCCCTCTCAGCTCTTCTTGAATACTTCCACTGAAGGGGAGCTTACCACTGTACACCCTACCCTCAAGGCAGCCATCTCACTGCTGGGCAGTTCTTTTTTACCTAAAGCTGAAATCTGCTCCCCTACCACCCCTAGATCCCTGTCTCCGCCTCAGATATTATACAGTCTTAGTCTAATGCTTCTTCCACATGGGAGCCCTTCAAGTATTTGAAGATATTTATCGTGTAGCCCTTACAAAATAAATTTTAGTCTTTGAAGAAACCATAAGCTCAATTAGTTCTATAATTTTAACTTGATAGATCAGGGAACTGAAGCACAGAGAGGTCAAATTATGTGTCCAATGTTCTCTGGCTAATTGGGAGCAGAAATAACATTTTAAGTGCCATTCTCGATCCCATGTCCTCTCTAGCACCCCACCCTGGTTCTCGTATACCACAGCAGCTTTAATATCCCTGGTTCCTTCATGTGGTCCTCCTATGCTACGGCTTCAGCTCCCTCCCTCTATCCCCTTGGCCACACTCTCTGGACACTTGCAGTCGGTAAAAGTGTAGCATCCCTGATTCCACTCAAGGCTCCACCTGGCGTCTTCGCCATCACCTGTGCCATTCCTCCTCTCAGCTCGGTGCTGCCCGCTCCAGCCCGTCACTGCTGAGATGGTGATACTCGGGTCTCCTGCAGTTAACAACAACTTCAACAATGCAACCGAAGTCCCATATGATTCACTTCGGGGAGTGTAATTACAAAAGCACAAGACACAATATTTTAAACTAACAGACCAGAATTTAAGCACCCGACATAACCAACTTGAAAAATATGTTCTTACGACAACAATATGGTGCGGCTTAGAGTAATTTCTGAAAGTCTGCAGAGAAGGTGTACAAAACATGTAAAAAAAACTAGCCCTGCCTCTTTTTTGGAAGAATGCAAGAGAGGAGGGGGAGATAGAGAAGGAAGGAAGGAAGGAAGGGAGGGAGGGAGGGAGGGAAGGAAGGAAATGGAAAGAGAGAGAGAAATAAGTAGGAAGGGAGGGAGGGAGAGAGGGAAAGAGGGAGAGAAGGAGGGAGGGAAATAAATTATCTGGTTTAAGCACCCTCCTTTTCACCAGACAAGCCTCTGAATAATTCTGACTTTATCTAAAATGCCATTAAGAATATTTCAAAGAAAGTGTCCATTTCAGAAGGCAATTATAAAAGAGGAGTTCCAAAAATCATGTAAGTCATAAGCAGCACGCAAGGAATAAGTATACAGCCTCTCGAGATGACTTCTTTGAACGGGGACAGCACTGAATTAAGTGGGTAAGTTGAGAAATTCAAACTCCGAGAAAATAAACCACGTTCACGGGTAACTGCTCTGTAGTTAATTTCTCTAACTGTCCCTGCTCCCGAGCCTTTTGATTTTCCTTATACATTTCTCTCTCTCTGGGATGTTCACCCTCTTTCAGTTCGACATGTTCATTTTATTCTATGTTGATATTTCTCATATATTGTACTTATCAAAAATAGTACTAAAATGTTATGATGATACACAAAATACTCTTCTCCGAAGTATCCTTTAATCATTCGTATCCTTCAGCAGTGTACAGAGTGAACATTCACATTGTGTTTTTCTGCGTAATTCCCTGAGACGTGCCAACCTTTAGCTATTAGTGAGGAGCTTGCAAATATATACTCGCCTTGAGCAAGGATGCCCTTTGAATAGCAGAAAAGACCAATCCACTCATTGGTAATGAAAAGTGTGAAAAAATAATCGGGAGTGTGGTCACTTTTAGACATGTGACCTTGGCCTTGAACCTGACTTTTTCCTCTTTAAAATGGAAACACCATTTTTTACCTCCAGCTTATCAGGTTGTGATGATCACATGAAATAGGGGGTAGAAAAATGATAGAAACTATGACACAAATATAAGGTTATATAGAATAAAAAATAGATATTAGCCTGATTTGAGTATCTAAAGGCGAGGAACTTGCCTCATTTTGGACCTCAGTGAGTAAAAGTGGGATGATTACATTTAATAAGACCAAATGGTCCACGGAACACATGGGAGGAATGGAAATTGTATCTCACGTATGGAGGATCAACCAGGTCAAATGGTCATATTAACTTAATTTCCATAAGACCTGAAAATATCCAACTACCTTTGAATCTGGCTGTGCTTTGTCAATTTTGAATATTAATTAAATCAAAACCTCAAAACTTCCATGTATAAATTCTCAGTAAAGGATTAAACTACAAGATTAAGAGATGCCACGGCAATTCTCTTTTTCTCTAAAAATGTCATCCTCAAGTATGTAATCAGAAAACCTAGCTTCAAGTGGCAGCCATATTCAGAAGCTCTGTCCATAAAACTACAGTCCCCTGGGAGGCCCATCAAGGTTTGGTGCATAAAAATATTGCTTCATTTGTCCCCGGGATGCAGCAACCTGATGGCTTGTGTCATAAAGTTCTAATATTACACAAATCTCAGATTGCCGGAACTAGAAGAAAACTTAGGAACTGTCCACTGAGAACTCTCATTTTAGAAAGGAGGAAACGGGTCCCAAGACGCTACCTGACTTTCACAGGTGACTTGCCTGTTCAGGACCGCAGTTCAAGTCTTCCGATTTCAAGTTCAGTGTTCTTTTCCTTACATCACCAAGTAAAGTGAAATCAGTGTCGCTGAGCCCCAGATGTGCCCCTTAGCATTCTCACATCACGTGCCATGCCCTGCTCTATGCAGACCCCTCATACAGACTGCAGGAAATAAAGCCCATCTCATTTCCTGCCTGACCCTGGCTTGTGGAGAGTCTCAGAAAAGAACCCTGATGGGCTCAGAGCCAATACATTTGCTGCGTGTGGCCAGAGTCATCCTCCACTGGGTTTAATGGGGTCAAGTTGAGGTAAAAAGCCCTTGTGCCTCTTTGACTTTGACCATGCCACTCAGAGCTCATTTGCTGCAATGATTTAGCAGTACGCCCAGTGTGGGAGGTGTCGGAAGAGCTCTGCCAGAATTCTCCCAGCAAACCAAGAGCCCGAGCACCCCAGTACTAATTGCGCCCTCCATATTTTCACAGGCACTAGATTCTTTTTATGAATGTCTTTTAATGTGGTAATAAGAGAGACAAGTCTCTCCTCTCAGGTGATCCTTTCAATTTTCAGATAAGCAGATGAAGTCCAGAGGGTTCTGTGGCTTTACCGAGATCAGATGACAGGGCTGGAATGAGGATCCAGGTGTCCTCACCCCCAGACCAGTGATCTTTCCACTCAACAACATGCCTCAAAAATGGTGGGGCTTCCCTGGTGGTGCAGTGGTTGAGAGTCCGCCTGACGATGCAGAGGACACGGGTTCGTGCCCCGGTCTGGGAAGATCCCACATGCCGCAGAGCGGCTGGGCCCGTGAGCCATGGCCGCTAAGCCTGCGCGTCCGGAGCCTGTGCTCCGCAACGGGAGAGGCCACAACAGTGAGAGGCCCGCGTACCGGGAAAAAAAAAAAAAAAAAAAGGTGGAATTTTTCATAGCTCTCAATTTCCATTCTACATTCTCAATTTCCATTTTCCAATTTCCATTCCATTGGAGAACTGGAAATTCTCCAATTTCCATTTGTTATTCAGAGCAAAATAATAAAGGAGGAAACACAACTCCAGGGAGGAGAACTGAATTCTTGCCCCCTTTGTGTACAATTTCCTAGCTCTGAAAATCTGTAACTGTCACTGTGTCTTTGGTGTGTCACTTACCATTTAAAGCCTGCAGCTCCCTCATCTATAAAATAGACTCGTTCAGACCATCTCACTTGCCTGATGCGGGAAGCACAGGGCTCCTTCTATCTCTACGTTTCATCTGATTAATACTGTGGCTATTGTATTGCTAAACTCTATCATCTAAATGACAAAACCACAGATCTTTCGAAAAGCTTTTCTCTGGTCTCTTTTTAACAATTACTATTTCATATGCGTGTTTTCTCTTGAAATAGCAAGAACAATTTCCCATGGGATTAGAAATAGTGGACTTAAAAACATTTAAAAGCTACTTAGTTAGAGACCAGTATTGGGGGAAGAAAGCAAAATATTTAAAAATTAGATGTTCCTTGTGATGGTTTGGTAGACTAAATAGAAATTCATGATAATTAAAATGAATCCCAAATGACCAACCCAGTACAATGTGGTCAACATGGCAGGCCATGGCCTGGGAACGATTCTCTCCTGTACTTACCGATAGCTTCTTCTGGGATCAAACCCAGAAGAAAGATCTCATTAGTGAGATATCCTGCACTCAAATGAATGACTTAGACAATGCCCCTAAATGCTGGTAGGAAGAAAATAAGGAGAAACAGGAAAACATAAGTTAATCGAAGAAGAAAGGAATGCAGTATGTACTGCGCACACACTCCGTCACCAGCACCTGCAGGAACAGCAGCAGGCAGTGTGTGTGGCATTTAAGAGTAAGGACCTGGGCTCCCTTGTGGCGCAGTGGTTGAGAGTCCACCTGCCGATGCAGGGGACACGGGATCGTGCCCCGGTCCGGGAAGATCCCACATGCCGCGGAGCAGCTGGGCCCGTGAGCCATGGCTGCTGAGCCTGCGCGTCCGGAGCCTGTGCTCCGCAACGGGAGAGGCCACAGCAGTGAGAGGCCCGCGTACCGGAAAAAAAAAAAAAAAAAGAATAAGGACCCTGCAGTCAGACCACTTCTGTTCAGATCCTAGATCCACCAGTTTCTAGGTTACGTGACAATGTTTTCAAGGCACACACATTATTTTATTCTGGCCAACAATGGTTTTCTTTTTGAGGAAAAGGGATTTGAAGAAGCTTTAAAGGTTTCCTTTGGCACATAGGCATATATTTTCATATATAAAAATACTAAACCATGTTGTTGAACAAAATTAGAAATACCAGTTTCCTAAGCTGTCAAGTGTAGGCCTTTTCTCTTATTTTGCAAAATGAAACTTAGTAGAGAACGTCAGGAAAAACTAATTTGAAAAGTAGATTGTAACATTAATTACTTGAGGCAACTTAAAAATAGTTTGTCTTCCAGTGGATTAAACATTTTCTCTGAAGAGGTGTTTATGCCATTCATTTATTTTACAAACCATTCCTTACAAATCATAAAAGCTTCAAGTTTGGGCCAGTCCATATCTGAGTTATTTAAATTCTACATTCATAGTGTTAAATTAATGAGATATTAAAGTATCTTGAAGACTGTCTGATATAAATTTTTTTTTACATCTTTATTGGAGTATAATTGCTTTACAATGGTGTGTTAGTTTCTGCTTTATAACAAAGTGAGTCAGTTATACATATACATATGTCCCCATATCTCTTCCCTCTTGCATCTCCCTCCCTCCCTCCCTCCCTATTCCACCCCTCTAGGTGGTCACAAAGCACCTGATATAAATTTAACATACTTCCTCTCTCCTACTGGTGGTGAGGATTGGCCCCTTAGCAATCTGGCTGAGGGGTAAATGGTGATGTGTCAACTCACCAACTATTACAGTGAGAGAGTCTTCTCTGGCCCCTAGGCCTGACAATGAAATATTTCTGAGAGCTATTACCCGACTTCTGTTTCATGACTGAATGCCATGAATTAGATTTATCTGACATGAAAGAAAACAGAGGGGCATTGTTGAGAGTCACCTGACAATCTCTGCTCAGATATAAGAAGGTAGAGAATATTTCATCTTCCTCCAGAAAGATGTTATGTCAGTGAGCTCCGAGGGGCTCTGCCACCAGCTGCGATGGCCTCCTGTCTACTCTTTCATCCTCGTTTCTGTACCCTTCCACCAAGCGGGGTCAACGTGGCAGGCCATGGCCAGGTGACAATTCTCCTCTGCATCGTTCCATCTGGGATCAAACCCAGGAGCTTGTCCTCATTAGTAAGATACCCTACACTCGAATGAATGAAAAGGCCTGGACGATGCCTCAAAATGCTTAATGAGGAGTTAGTAGAAAGAAAATAAAAGGGAGAAACAGTACACCTGAAACTAACACAATGCTGTAAATCAACTATACTTCAATAAAAAAAAGAAAAATAGTGAAGATGGAAAAAAAGGGGAGAAGCAGAATATATTACGTGAAGATTAAAGGAATGTAGTATGTATTACACACACACACACACACACACACACACACACACACACACAACGGTACCACCAATGTGCAGTGCAGCGTGGTGTGGAAAAGCAAGAACACCGTGGTCAGATGAGTTCTGCTCAAGTCCTTGCTCAGCCAGTTCTGAAGTTGTGTGACCTCATGAGTTATTTAACCTTTCTTTGCCTCGGTTTCTTCACTATAAAGATATGAATAATAATAGCACTTACGGGACTGCTGTGAGGATACATAAAGGACTTAGGGCTATACTACTGCATCTATACATAATGAGCCTTAGGTTTTAGCTGCTGTTGTTGTTATTATGACGGCTGCCTTTTGAAAACATACTGTCTGGATATCAGAGAATGTTAGAGTTAGTGGGGACTCCTGGATCACAGTCTGAGCTTCCATATTTAAAGGAAGGCCTGGGAAGATGCCGCTCTTCGGCAGGGTGAGTTCGGAGTCCGGGTGTCCCGATTTCTGGATCTCTTCTTTTCCATAAAAGCACATTTCCTCCCATTCCCACAGTATCCGAACTGCTAGGGCTTCGGGACATTTGTTTTGTCTCCTATGGTTGGTTCCCCCTGTGAGGTACTCTGCAGTAGGGAATCACTTAACCGTACTACTTCCATGTATAGTTCACTTCCTGAGGAAGGCCAAAGGTGAGCTCATAGTTCCATAACTTTAGTCTAGAATAAAGGACTCCTCAAAATGACCTCCATTCTGACCTCCTGGAAGCCTGATTGGAACACTGTGCAATTCTCTTTAGAATTCCTTTGGAGGGGGCGCGCTCCTGCTTGTGGGTTCCTTAGGGAACTGTGCACAGGACTCAAGATGGGGAAGGAATTCCTCCTGGTGCTCGTGCCCACAGCCCTGCGTCACCTCTGCTACGGGCGACACAGGCGAGGGTGTGACGGGAAACCCAGGGTTATCAGAGGCAGTTCACAAGGCGACACTCCCAGTGGGAGGGAATCAAGTAACTCTTCTGGGTAATGTTATCATCACTGGATTTTTTTTTTTTTTCATTTTAAGTTCATGCTTTCATGTTGCATGTAAGTTAAAATCACTTCCTTTTTCAAAAGCACGGAATAAAACCCCTCTTCTCTTCCCTAGATTATGTGCGCAGTATACTGGAATATAGCCCAGTGTGGGCTACCAAAACTAAGCAGTCGGGACCTTCCGAGAGAAAATGCCAAGACAGGTCAAAGGCTAGCTGATCGCTGAGTATGCTGCTATTTCTTCTTTATGCCTATAATAATGTGCAGGTGAAGGCCTGCCTTTCTGATATCCATTTGAGCTCAAAAGCTGGCAGCCCTGCTCAGGGGCTATAGGCCCAAAAGCAGCCAAACAGTGACTGACACAGACTTCTCCAGGACATTCAACCCTGACGACCAGAAGCCTTTTCCTTCTTGTCAATGTTCAGACTTTACTGAAAGAAACCCTGCTCATATACGCCCTTGGTCAAGAATCCAAAGTGACCTGGGCATGACATCAAGGGAAAAGAATAAGGCGGCTTTTCTCTTCCTTTTGGCCTTTCTCCAGTTCCTCAATTTGTTCTTCCATAGGAGCCCATCTCTACCCTCTCCTCTACCTGAGGTGGCCAACAAAATGAACACACTGGCAATATCTCCCTGCACATAGCACCTACCCACTCTGTAGCTACGAGATGCTTAATTTCACAACTGCCCCCAACAGCTCTACTGAAGGGTGGCCGAAGAGTTAAACAAAGGAATTAGTGAGATGGCTTCAGTTACAGGGGCTGGGAGTGAAGGTTATGAGGAACTGTCGTCTATGGAAAAAGGGGGTTATGATTCAGTCTTCCAGTCTAACGGAAAGACCTTCAGGTGGAGATCTCTAGAAGCAATTACATTAAACGGGAGGAAAAGAGGATCAAAAGAAGGAAGATATTCCAGGGGCAGGGGATGGTTTCCAACAGACAGAGGACTCAGGATGCCTGGGTGCAGATGATGTCGTTCGGGGAGATGGGCGCCTCATAATGATCTCATGCTATGGACGCGAGACAGAGGGTGATGGGGGCTGTTGACTCATTCCAGCACACATCTCCGTCTTCAGAAGATGCAGTCACGAACCACCTGCCACAAGGATAATGCCCTTTCACATAGCAAGTAGAATGATTTATTGAGTCTAGGGTCCAAGGGAAGACCAGGGGAATGAAACGTACATGTGGCCCAGATGAACTGTGGAACATAATATGGGCGTGAAGGAAGTGAACTGTTGGGAAAGTTAGTTAGCGACAAGGAGTTTGTTGATGTGGTTCCCGCAGCACAGTCTGCAGAAGAGCTTTCTGGGGCTTCGGTTCAGGGAGAGGACCCACTCCTTAAAGTCTGCTTGGGTGTGAAGGTGCAGGAAATGTAAATATATCCGTCAATAGTAAAAGGGATATCAGGGACCTGAAAACAGTGAGATGAAATGTATAATATACCTTAACAAGAAGAAGACGCCAAGATGGAAACTACAATGCAAAAGTGCTGATCAAAGGTTATCAACCAAACACAGCCTATGTTTCTAGAGTTTCTGTAAGTGCTGCTCTAAATCACAGTACTTTATAGCACGGTTTCTAGACCAGGTTAGAGTAGAGGGTCCAGGGGAAGATCAAGCTTGTTTATTTCTTTAACTAATTTTAGTTAGTTACTTGGTTAAAGACACCCATCGATCTGTTCCAATATTCTAACATGGCTTGACCCTTAAGTCAGAATTTGAAGCAAGGTGAGGGCAAGAGTTTATTCAAACCTAACTCTCTTTCTCTCTTTCCTGGTCCTCAAGAGGACAGCACCATGGACCCCAACTGCGTCTTCACAGGGAAGCTGAAAGAAACATGTAATCATCTCTCCCTGCTGTACGGTGCGGGGGCTAGAACTCTGCTGTTCCTTCTTTTCAGGGGATTCTAGCTCTTTCTCTCCCTCTGTAGGTTGATGTTTCCATGGAAACATGCTCTTTAATGCTTCTGAAATTACTGTGCATTTATACCATTAACTCTTTGTTGGCCAGGGGAGGTCACAGAGATTCATTTGCCAACTTCTGCAAAGTAATTCCATTTTCTACCTCTTTTTACTGCAAACTTAAAAAAAATAAAAAAAGTAATTCACACTTGATGCCCTGATGTCCTCACCAGCCCTCACTCCTTAACTCTCGCAGTCTCGGCTATTGCCTCTATCGTTCTATGGACACTGTCCTTAGGAGGTCATCAATAATCAAAGCAAAGTCAACAAAACCAAATCAGTAGCTTTGTTTCATCATCATCCTCCTTGACATCATACAGCTTCTAACAGTTGATACTCCCACATTTTCAGTAACTCTCCTTTCCTTTGTTTATTTTTTGATTAAAGTAGGATAATTTCTTGGTTCTCCCTATATCTCCCAGACCAGTTCTCTCTTCTTTCCTGTCCATTTTTGCTTGGAAATCCCTAATTTGGGGGCACCCCAAGACTCACGTTTTCACCCCTGCTCTCTCCCTCTGAGACTCATTTGTAGCCAAGTATCAACCATCACCTCCGCACCAAGGCCTCCGAAATCCCCATCGGAGGTCCCATCTCTTTCTTGACCTTCAGTGTGATATTTCTGAGGGGACCGTTCTACCTGAATGTTCTGATATCAGTTCAAATGTAACATGGCCAAGGCCAGGCCAGGCTCCCCTGTCTTCTGGCAGTGAGACCACCACTCTCAGGGTTTAACATTCTGCCACACCTCTGGCTTCTCCCTCTCCGTTATGCTTTCACCTTTACAACATGAATGTAGAGGAGAAGAGGC
The DNA here is from genome assembly GCF_003676395.1 of Aethalodelphis obliquidens. Classification (NCBI taxonomy): domain Eukaryota; kingdom Metazoa; phylum Chordata; class Mammalia; order Artiodactyla; family Delphinidae; genus Aethalodelphis; species Aethalodelphis obliquidens. Next base: position 17,625,123 of record NW_020837980.1, on the reverse strand, counting down.
TGGCTGCTCTCATGAGCTGCTTTCTCAGAACCAGGCAAATCAGTTAAATCGTCAGCCGGAGTTCAGCATTATGTACAAAATAAGCTGAGGGATATTTTTTTTCCCTCTTTTCAGAATTTTGTCTCCCCAAGCTAAATGAATCTCATGGCTTTCTAGCCTATAAGTAAAATTGCTTAGAAGCCATAGTTCTGCTCTGGTCACTCAATTAAAAAAACAACAAAACAAACAAAACCTTCTAGCAAATGCTACCATTTTTTGAGCACATCCTAAGCTCTGTTCTGGGTGTTTTGCATTATTTGATATTGTCACAGCAGTGCTAGACAATGATAGATCACGTTATAATGAAAGCCCAAGGTTGGTGACACTGGGAGTTGATCCCATTCGATTCTGAGTGGCTCTAAAACCCATGTTCCTCCCACTAAGGATAATGTTGTCAAGAGAAGCAATGGTCAGGAGAGAGGAAAACAAAAGAGTCCCAAACTTCTAACATGGTAGAACCAAAATCTAAACCCAGTTCTGAATGGCTCCAAAGCCTGGGCTCTTAATCACTACTTATACCACCAAGCCCAGTCCATCAGCTGCTTTTAATTGTCCCTCATGCCAGCATCATAAGGGAAATCTTTAGGGAAGGGGGCGACAGACATGGAAAGACTGGAGGCGCGTTGCTGGTCAGGCGATACGTTCATAGAATAACAAGAGAACTCCAGGTCTCTAGGGGCTGTCAATCTGTCATATTTCATAAGCACTAATCCCAAAAAAAAAGTGCAGAAGTGGAATTAATTCGCTTTATAAGAAAACAGGAGACAAACCACAAAGCAGTAGCTTGACTGAACTTATAGAGGAATTAATTCTCAGATCACACTCTGGGAGGAAGTCAGTTATGAAAGCCTAGGACTGCATCCTTGGAGCTCTTGTTAGGGGCAGACAACAAGAGCTAGAATATTTATTTGGCTCGGATAAGATGGGGAAAAATTCTATCCTGCTTTGGCACAGAATATCTAAGTTCTATCTGGACTTAAAAAATGCAATATTAAAGTATTGCTTTGGAGCTACAATCAGCTCTCAGTGATCCCCCATGAGGGAGGCAGAACCATACTTATGATCTGGACAATCAAATACAACGATTACTCTTGGTACTAATTCCGTTCCATCTCATCATGGGTTTAAGCTGCAGGACACGCCCCTCCTTTGGAAATGCTTCTAGTCTGGGTCTCATCACGCTGCACTGTCTTGGTTCTTCTCCTTCACCTGTGATTGTTCCTTCCTTCCCTTCTTTGCTGGCTGCTTTTATTCCTCTTTTCCCTTAGTTGAGGTTTTGTAGGAAATTCACTGCAGGGTCTCTGTTCATTTCAGCCATTCTCAGGGCACCAACTCTTCCTCTGAGTCCCAATTCCACGCCTGCATCCTAACATCTTTTTCACGCCCCGCTTTCACCCCTCGACAGCCATGCCTCCTCGCATCTCCCCCTGTTACAAACTCTTAGTGTTGGATTTGCTTTATCTTTCTCCTCAAATGAGCTGATTTCCTAATTCCCCTCTCTGACTGAGCTGATGTTCACCGAGCATTTGGGATGGTACCTGGCACACGGCAGGCAGTCAGTGAACATTAACTGGCCTCATTCCTTTGGTCTTGAAACCTCCCAGGAGTCTTGGCCATCTTCCTTTTCCTAGTTTCCCACGACCAACGAGCCCCCCAGACAGTCCTGGTTTTACAAAATACTTCTTGCATCTGTCCCTTCCCTTCGAGTCCCATGACTTTCATCCTACACGAGACCTTTATCACTTGATACCCAGACACCTACAGCAGCCCTCTCCTGGGTCATCTTCTCCCCGATATCAATCGCCCCCACCTTCCAAATACCACCTGCACTTCATCTTACAACAAGACTTCTTAGGGTTATGTCACTGCTAACTCAGAAATCTCCAATGGCTCCCCACTACCTAGAGGAAAATTCTGCCCATGGTCAAGGTACTCTCCATCCTGGCCCCATCTATCTGTTCTCTATATGAACACTTGCTAAAGCCAAGTGGCTTCTTCACTGTCCCCTGAGCATTACCTGCATTTTCCTGCCACCCTTCTATCCTCTCTCAACTGAGTACAACACAAATCTCACTCATGCTTGTGGTCTCAGATCCAATTTTACCCTCTGCCTATACTTTCCTGACCATGCCCGGCCCCTCCCTCCTCCTGCCCTTTCTAGCCTCCAGTCCACATTTTCAGCATTTGATTTATTGCTGATGTCTTGCTCCTTTTTGTTACTCAACGTTTTATGCGTGTGGATCTTGTCTTCCATGATAGACAATACACTGTTGGAAGGTCAGTATCAAATCTTGCCCTTCTGTTATCCTTTGCAGAATCCCAATTAGTGCCTTGCTTGTGGTACATATTCAATAAATACTTACTGATTTGTTTTTGAACTTCTAGAAGACTAGTCCTGAAGGCTTCTCCTCTGCTTTCTCACTTCCCACCCCTCACACCCACCTTTCTATGTCAAACCTCTCTCTCTCTCTCTCTCTCACACACACACACACACACACACACACACACACACAGGGCCGGCACTGTGCGTTGGTATCAGCATTGAGTATTGATTCCCTATAGAAAGTGACTCCTCCAATAATTGATTTAAAAAAGAATAACTTCTAAAGAATATACACCTACCATCTTTTTCTTCGAAAAACAATGAGACAAAAAGTGGGGCTGACTTCATTTCTGCACGAGCTCTTTTTAAACTCCTCCCCTTTGGATGTTCTTCCCGTTACATTGTCCATAAAACATATACCTGCCCATGAGAATCACCTAACTTACTCAAATCATATTCCATAAGAAAGAAAAAGAAATAAAATTTCTTGATAACAGGGTTGCTGACAGTGATTTTTTCTTTGAAAAATAAAAGCACTGGGGGGATCTGAAATATATGTAAAAAATAATACTGGGGTGTTCTCTACCAACGTAAACTCACTTTGGTAGTTTAGGAACAGAGAAAAATAGAACTCATTTTGTTTATAACATTGAAGTGAGAGGGCCTTTAAAAAAACAGAAACCAGAAAAGCAAAAGAATTTGTTATTTGTTTTCTAGTATTTTTCAGTTTTAAAATTAAATTAAAAACTTAAAATGTCCTCAGTGGGGGAGGGAGATAACTTTCCCCCAATGTTCACGTGGTTAGGCACACATAAAACCCCTCCCTCACCCCTTCCCTCTCCCCAGCTCCCCACAACCCCACAGCAAGAGCGGAAGAGAAAGAGAAGCCACCTAAGTGTCCATCGACAGAGGAGTGGATAAAGAAGATGTGGCACATGTATACAATGGAATATTACTCAGCCATAAAAAGGAATGAAATTGAGTTATTTGTAGTGAGGTGGATGGACCTAGAGTCTGTCATAGAGAGTGAAGTAAGTCAGAAAGAGAAAAACAAATACCGTATGCTAACACATATATATGGAATCTAAAAAAAAAGAAAAAAATGGTTATGAAGAACCTAGGGGCAGGACAGGAATAAAGACACAGACATAGAGAATGGACTTGAGGACACGGGGAGGGGGAAGGGTAAGCTGGGACGAAGTGAGAGGGTGGCATGGACATATATACACTACCAAACGTAAAATAGATAGCTAGTGGGAAGCAGCCGCATAGCACAGGGAGATCAGCTGGTGCTTTGTGACCGCCTGGAGGGGTGGGATAGGGAGGGTGGGAGGGAGGGAGACGCAAGCGGGAAGAGATATGGGAACATATGTATATATATAACTGATTCATTTTGTTGTGAAGCTGAAACTAATATACCATTGTAAAGCAATTATACTCCAATAAAGATGTTTAAAAAGAAAAAAAAAAAAAGAGAGAAGAGAAAGTGAGGGTGAATATTCAGATATTCACACTAAGATCTTTTCTACATTTGGCCCAACTCTTGATAACCCAGGATGTCGATATCTGCCGAGATGCCTATGGGTCAGTGCAGAAAATGCACAAAGTGAATTATTTCATGGGTGGGAAATCAGGAGTTGAGATAGTTCAGGCTTTCTCCTTTGTAGATAACACCAGGACAGGAAGAAGCAGTCCAGGTGGAAATCAGAAACGTATTGTTAATAAGTCTCTCTGAACCTCCCTGTGAAAGCAGAGGAAAGCTAATTTGATTAACACTTGCCTGAATTCCCTCAAACTCTTGGGCATCCTAGCATAACATAAAGCAATTTAGCATTTGAGTCAATTTCCTTCCCTCTCTTCCAGTCACTCCCAGGTTGCTTTGATTACAGGAAGTTAAAACACAGTCGATGTGTCTGGGGGCAGAGCAGCAAAACAGCCTGAAGAAATGCGGTGTTTGATGTCCTCAATTATAAGGGGGTGAGGTTGGGTGTATAAGAGAGGATGGAGGGAGTGAGCACATGCTGGAGAGAAAGGAAGAGATGGAGAGGAGATGAAACAGCATGCAGTACACTGGATAACATCTCCATGGCAACCACAGTCCACGCACAGAGAACTGCCAAAATAAGTCAAGATCCAAGTAAGTAGGTGTTGGTGGAAAGAGGAGGTAAGAACTCAGCAATGGACAAAAACCGGCTAGAGGAGATGAATTCTCTTTGGGAGCTTAACTCTTCTTCCCACTTCTTTCTCCAGCCACACTCAAAGCTCCCGTTTGGGTGAGAATGCAACTGAAGTTTGCCTGCTGTCAAGTCCGAATTTTACCCAGGAAGGTCTTGGGATGGCAGGAATGAGGCTTAAGAGGCCCCAGGAAAGCCAGGAGAGAGAAGAAATCCTGAGTGAGGTGAATTAGATCCCTGTAGCCATTAGCTCGTTTTCTTAACTCTCTCCAGCAACGTGCACAGAAGGAATAGATTTGTTTTCATTTTTCCATTGGCCTAAAGAGGGGACACAGCATGGATGGAGATACTGTTGGGTGTGTAAGACAGGTAGAAAGTTCCTACGTTGGTGTTCTAGGCTGCCTGCCTAGTGGGGAATCTAGCCCTGTAACATGGGAAGGAGCTTTGTCAAAAATAGAGTCAGGATGTCCCTGGAAAAATTAGGTGCTTGGAAAGTTCATTTTCTGAGAATTTGAAAATTACCCAGTAAGTAATGTGTAGTCCTTTCTGTATAACTTCAGGACGTCACATATAAGAACCACCAGGAGCGCTAGGATTTGGGGGCGTCTGTGCCTCGTGGCGAGCCCTGGGCTAACGCCAGATGCATGTGGGGCTTCTCCACACGGGTTTACACCTGAGTGGGGGCCCTGCTGGGTCTCTGACGCTCACCTGGGGAGCCTGTTAAAAAACATGAATTCCTGAGCCACACCCCAGAGACTAGGCCTGGGATGAACCTGAGAATGTGCATTTTAAAGCTCCCTGGTGGTTCTGTTGTGTAGACAGGTAAGGAGACCATCCCACGAAGCAAAGTCCCTCCCCCACTCTGTGGTGACCCCCCTACTCTCTGCCTTGTGGGGAGGCGAGGCTTTCCTCACCCCTGAAGTGGCAGAGTCCTCGTGCCTGGTGGAGAGTTACCCCTCGCACGCTCCCCAGGCCAGAAAAATGTCATGCTGTGTTGAAAATGAGTGTGAGACCAGCGCTGGTCACCAACTACTCCTGTGAAGGAGAGTCTGCTCTTGGAATCACTCTTCTATAAATGTTGGAGGGAAAGGGGCAAACTAGGCAGAAAGGGAACATAGTTTACACTGAAGGCTTAGACACTTAAGTGAGAATAGTTAGGTTTTAAGGTAAAATAAATAGCTAAATTTTGAACGAGAAGTACAGCACTCTTAATTCTCCTCTGGACCCACAGAGGCACTCCCCTGCATCCTTCCTTGCCCAAAAAAAAGGCATCCTTGATATCACTTATCTCAAAACTCAGTTCTCTTTCCTTTCAGTAACACCATGCTTCTGATCCCAATTAATACTACCAAACGTCTGAAGAATTGCTTCCGAAACTAACTAAATCATATCTATAAAAAGTAAAATTTACTAGGTGAGGCATCTGACAGGAACAATGTCAAGTTTATGCACCATAAGATCATGGAGCCCTAGGATATGTCAGACACTAAATACAGAGATGAGTAAGAGAAGTTCCTGGCATCTCCTAAGCGCTTACTCTGTTACAGGTGTTTTGCAGATGTTACCTTATGTGATCCCATGTTACAGATGAGGAAACTAGGGCTCAGAAAGGTAAATAATTTTTTTCAAAGTCATGGAGCTAGTAAATGACAGATGGAATTAAAATTGAGGTTTGTCTGATTCCTAAATTATACTTTTAAAATCTATCACATGAGCTCTTTCCCACAGTTTTGGGTACAAACAGAAATGTATATACAAAATTAATATTGTTGATCACGTGTCCATTCTTCCCCTCTATTTCAATCCCTGAAGAGGCACATGGAATTATCATGGGGGAAGAAAAAACCAAACGCCCTCTTCTGAAAAGAGATGAGAGGTGTCTCCCATTCCTTTGTCCAGGGCTAAGGAAAGGGAAGAAAGCCTTTCCATGAGTGGAGTAAAGGAATATATACATATGTTGGTCTCTCTTTGCCTTTCCTTTTGTTCTTCCCCTTTCATAAGACTTGAGGCTACACCACATACACTTGAGAGGTGACTGACTGTCTCTGAAGAATGAAGAGGATTGAAAGGGCTGTCAAAGAGGAGGAAGGAGGAGCCCAGTGCTTTGTGGAAAGCTGCAAAAAAATCCCTCCAGCAGCAACACTGCCCCACTCCATTCACGGAAACAGACACGAAAGAAGCATTTATCAAGGAAACAAAAGCATCTGTATTTGAGGGTGTGTCCCAGCAGTGGTACACTGTCAGGATTGTCAAGCCTTGCAGGAAACGTGCATCACTTCACTCACCTGCCCCTTCCCTCCTCTCTGCCTTTCCTAGTGCTGGAATGCCACTGTCCTATCTCTCAGGAACACAGCAGAGCAATAAGGGACCTGGTAAGGGGCACTGCTGAGGAGAGGGAAGCCCCACAAATACAATGTGTCAGGTACTGTAACCACCTTACAAGGAAGGGAGGGCCCAGAGGACACAGGGAAGCTGGGTAGGGGAGGGGCTTACGGCTTCACAAGGGGGAGCTATTTTCGTGGCTCTTAAGGAACGAGTTGTTTATCTGTCAGAAGAGAGATGGATGGAGAGTCCAGGGACTGTGTCACATGCCTAGGCAAGTGTCTGTAGGAATGCTGGCGCTGTGGCCGCAGGATAGGATGGAGGAAAGGCAATAAGGTCACTGGAGTGGAGAGAATCAATGACAACAGCTTTAAGCCTGGAAGGAGCTACTGAGGCCATGTGAAGGTCTTGAACATGAATGAGGCTCTATCCCTATAAGTAAGTATCCAAGACAAGTCTTCAAACGGGGCAGATAAGTGATCCAATTAGTCTTTCTAATTAAATTTTTTGTTGAGAACAATAATGCTTGGCGTGAAGCCAAGTTAAGGGGCTCATAGTCTAGATAAGAGAAACCACGTGAATGGGAAGCATAGGAGTGGAAGTGCTGACTGAATGCAGGAGGACAATCTAAGGGACCCTGTGAATGGCACGGATGGACGTGGAATGCGAAATGTAGTGCGTTTAGCTGCATTACCTGCCCCCTCTCATTACAGGGAGAGAAAGTACAGCTCTGAGCTCTGCAGGCCACTCTCAAGGCACGGCATCTTGCATTTAGGACCTTCCTGATTATAACAACCACCTCCTTAGGACTTCAAGCTCAGAGGTAAACTGACTGGCTCTTATTAAAATTAGAAGAGGAAGAAGAAGGGAGACTGGTAGAGTCACGAAGGAAAGGGAGCTTGGAGCGTGAATGAAGACCAAGATGGGGTATAGCAGAGTCATTCTGCATGTTGGAAGGTCATGCTGGCAGAAGTGGGGAGCCGGTGGCACATAAGCAACCTGTCATATATCTGATGACATTTATTTAGCTACCTTAGGAGCTCCCCATCTTCAGGTTTGAGAATTCTTCTTTTTTAAATTGAAGTATAGTTGATTTACAATGTTGTGTCAATCTCTGCTGCACAGCAAAGTGACTCAGTTTTACACATATAGACATTCTTTTCTTTAATATTCTTTTCCATTATGGTTTATCCCAGGAGATTGAATATAGTTCCCTGTGCTATACAGAAGGACCTTGTTTATCCTTTTTAAATGTAATGGCTTGCATCTGCTAACCCCAAACTCCCAGTTCATCCCTCTCCCTCCCCGCCCCCCTTGGCAACCGCCAGTCTGATCTCTACGCCTGAGTCAGTTTCTGTTTCATAGATAGGTTCATTTGTGTCATATTTTAGATTCCACATATAAGTGATATCATATGGCATTTGTCTTTCTCTTTCTGACTTATGTCACCTAGTATGATCATCTCTAGTGGCATCCATGTTGCTGCAAATGGCATTATTTTGTTCTTTTTTATGGCTGAGTAGTATTCCATTCAGGTTTGAGAATTCTGATTCCTTTTACCTTTGTGGAGTCCCTTTAACTGTTTCCATTGTTCTTGCCCGGATCCTCTCAAAACCACTGCCATAATCTAAGATGATATCTAATCCAGAGTCCACAGCCTGACCTGTCTCAAATGTTAGTGTGCAGAGATATCAGTGCACTCAATTTGAGAAAGTTGCCCTGAGTGATTCTAGAATCTACCCCACCACACAGTCTCACCCCTGCTGAAAACTTCTCCTTTACTGGGTACCTGACCTGTGCTGGGTGAGGAGAAGGATTGCACACCAATTTGATACTTCAGTGAACTCGTATGGACGCAGGCTCACTCTCATCATGGGGTCCTATCACAGGACCGCGTTTAAATCATGGCTCATTGCGGTTCTCAGCTGTATTTTGCAGCTGTTTTTCTGCACGGCAGCTCTTCATCAGCTGCACTAATGGAGGACAGGGAGGGCATGCATAACCCAAATCACTAGATAACTCAAACCTCATTGTAGGCAAAGGTTCACAGTGCTCCCCCACCGAGTCCTTGGTAGAGCGCTCTTATCGAGAGGCAAAACTCAATCATGCTTTGCCTGTTCTCTTTGCGCCTCCATACCTGCTGGTGGAAGTCCTAATGAGCAGCAAAATGACCAAAACCCAGCAGGAGGGGGCGGGGGGAAAAGCGAAAGACCTAGAAACTTCACAAAGTGGATAATAAGTGCCTGAATGATGGGCTCTTAGAAAATCGAGCCCTGGCGGATGAGGCTTCTTTCTTCCCCCCAGATACAAAGAAGACAAATCATCCAGCACGTTTGCTCTAAGATGTAAATTCGGAAGTGCTCAGAAGCGAGGCAGAGAATGGGGAAAGCCTCAGTTTTCACTCCTTAAATGTGCAACCATAACCTTAAAATTCATCCAATTCAGGAAGCAGCTTGTCTCTAAATGTGATGAAAAAAAAAAAAAAAAGAAAAAACAGTCTATTGAGTCTATCGGGGCTTCTGACACACTCACAGATGGTGCAATTAACATCCAGCTCAGCCCATATTCCCATCGTGCCCCTCGCCCCCTTGTCACTCTACTGGCTTTGGGCAACACCTGACTTCATCTTTCCTTTCATTCTATCTTTTGTTTTCTCTTCTGTGGGTTCTGTAGTCACTGGAGGGACTTCATTTCACTTGACAGTAAACTCTGAGAGCAGGAACTAGAGCGGAGAGGCTGGAAGGATGCCCTGGCCCCCAGTTCTCATGCCAAAAGTTTCTTTCCAAGATATTGTTTAGGGAGGATATACCCACCAATTAAATATTGTCTTTTAAAGAGATCGGAAGCAAATACGGCCAACGTTGACTTTCATTAAATCTGCAGTGGAAGCATGGTATCTGAGACAGTATTTTCTGTACTTCCCTGTACAGAAAATGACTTAAAGAATGTCACATCTTTAAAATTAATTAATTTAATTTTATTTATTTTTGGCTGCACTGGGTCTTCGTTGCTGCATGCGGACTTTTCTCTAGTCGTGGTGAGCGGGGGCTACTCTTCTTTGCGGTGCGCGGGCTTCGCATTGCGGTGGCTTCTCTTGTTGCGGAGCACGGGCTCTGGGCACACGGGCTTCAATAGTTGTGGCACGTGGGCTCAGTAGTTGTGGCTCACGGGCTCTAGAGCGCAGGCTCAGTAGTTGTGGCGCATGGGCTTAGTTGCTCCACCGCATGTGAGATCTTCCCGGACCCGGGCTCGAGCCCGCGTCTCTGGCACTGGCAGGAGGATTCTTAACCACTGCACCACCAGGGAAGCCCAAGAATGTCACATTTTAAAAATGTTTCACTGTATGGACCATAAAAGACAGGCGACTTGCACCAACTCTACTGTTTCAGAATGAATTAAAGCAGAGAATGTCGATCTTACGAAATGCATTTTGCTATGCTGTACAGCATTTACTCCTATTGGACACTAAGCTTCCATATCCAATTTAACACAGGCCTCGGAAATATGCAGCAAAGTAACAGACTGGCTTTCCCATCTCACAGGTAGGATGAAATGGACCCTGTCCGCTCTCCCCCATTAGGTCTGTAGCGTCCCTATGTGAGAGCCTGGGGCATCGTTCAGAGGTAACCACAGGTGCACAGAATAGCATCGTTTCGTCCACCTTCAGCAGTGAGCTGGAGGTCACCTCGCCACATCATTATCAGCCTTGCTCCATGGTTTATGAGGCAATGAACGCATAATATGCTCTGGTAAAGGATGCATGTGTGTGCTGTTCTGCCCTGATGCAGCCCAATGTAATGTCACATTTAGGAACATCTCAAATTCCCAAGAAATCCCTACCTTGGGAAAACAACGAAACACTCCAAAAGGAGAGTCCTTATAGAAAAAGCATCAGAAAAAAAAATTCCTTTTGTGGAGACATGCAAACATTAGTTGAAGTTGTTGCTCTGACAGCATGATTCCACTTCTGCATACAATAAAATGGCATATGTGTATTTATATAAACAAAATATATTTATAACCCATTTTTAAAGCCTGGAAGAAAATACTCCAAACTATAACAGTATTATCTCTGAGCATGATAAAAATCTTTGTATTCTTCTTATACTTATGTAGATTTTCAACTGTTTCTATAATGCACATGAATTGCTTTTATATACAGAAAAAATATTTTAAAAACCAAAAAAAATCAATCTACTTTGGCTGCACAGACTATTACCTAGCAAATATAAATTATTACCGTAATATGTAGAAACTTGGGGGAGAGTCCATATATCAAAACATTTTCTGAAAAGCTTAATGAAAAATTGGGCATACACTTGTGACGGCAATTGTATAAAAACAGGCTGGCACAAGGTGAAAGGCTACAAAAAAATTAAAATACTTGTGTTATGGTAGTGGGAAAATAAGTGTATTTTCTTTTGTTTCCAGTTTTCCTACTGTTGCTATCTATCTATCTATCTGTCTGTCATCTATCTACATCATCTATCTATCATCTGTCTATCTCATCTATCCTTTAAAAAAATGGACTCAGAATTGCAGCTTGTTAAGGCAGTTTATCAGGGGCTAGGACCAAGTGCCTCAAGAAATGGATATAGTTGGCTCTGAGAGCTAAACTAGTACAATTGGACCTAGCATGGCTGATACGGGCTTGCATAAAACATCACGAAGGCAGTGGACTTCTTAGGAAAACCTGAGCTCACACCTGGTGGCAGCAGTAACTAAGGACCTCGGGTGAGCTGGCCTCTCAGAGACCCCTTCTCCCCAGATACCCACTAAGGGCATTGCGTAGTGCTGCCTGGGGACAGTGCAATGCATATATACTGCCTGGAACTAACAGGTCATTGATAAATGGTTGCTGCTTGGGTCTCCTGAACTCAAATAGAGTAAGCAGAGCCTGGAACGCTTATCAAGGTGGGTCTAATGGTATGAGAAATCTGCAGAAGAATCATATACGAAATGAACGTATACAACTTGTTTGGCAGGAAATCTCTGAAGAAAGATTGAATTGACAAAGGAAACTTGCTTAAATCTCTAGAAGAATAACCAATGTATATAAATTTGCTGATGACTTTTCTAGCGCTGGAGAGGGGAGAAAGTCACCTGAAGGATAGAGAGAACTCTTTTTTTGGTCTAAATACATTTGGCAAGTAACACGAGAGTTGAGATGGCTATATCGTAACTGTGGTGACACCATACCCTCAGACCATGTAATTCACTCCCTTGGTCTATACATATCAGGGAAGCTTCTTATAATGGAGGCGTTTCAATAAAAGAGGAGCGTTTATGTGTGGGGAGGGCGGGGTAGGAGACGTTAGCAGACTGAGACTTCTCCTAAAAAGTCATCTGCATGATAACCTGGTTTCACTTAGATTGTACACTTATTTGCCAGGGTTTGGAAGGGCAACTGATGGGAACTTTAAGGAAGTCAAATACCATCCCCCACCTTTGGCCTGTGTAATTTAGCTAACTGAAACTTCTCTGTAAGGAAGAGAATAGAATGAACAATTAACTTTAGTATCAAATCTTTACAATAGTTGTTCTTCAGTGAACATTTGGAGTGTATTAAAAATGGCTACAAATTTTTGTCACTTCCTCCACCAAGAGGTAGTGTATTTCTTATCCCCACACCCCCTGCCCTGGTAAACCTGGGCTGGGCCTGTGACTGCTTTGACCAAGAGAATATAGCAGAAGTGGCACCGTGCCAGGTGGAACCAGCCACCATGCTGTGAGGAAGCCCAAGTAGCCAAGTGGAGAGGTGCCCATGGAGGAGAACTGAGTTCTGGTGACTCCCAGCTAATAGCCAGAACCAGCGGGCCAGCCGTCCGAGGGAACCATCTTGGAATTAGATCCTCCAGCTCTAGCCAAACATTAACTGAGGCTGCTTGGAGCTAAAATACACTGTTCCTGCTGAGTCCTTCTCAAACGCCAAAACTGTTAGCTTACTGGTTGTTTTTTTTGTTTTTGTTTTTGTTTTTTTGCAGTACGCGGGCCTCTCACCACTGCGGCCTCTCCTGTTGCGGAACACAGGCTCTGGACGCGCAGGCTCAGCGGCCATGGCTCACGGGCCCAGCCGCTCCACGGCATGTGGGACCTTCCCGGACCGGGGCACGAACCCGTGTCCCCTGCATCGGCAGGCGGACTCTCAACCACTGCGCCACCAGGGAAGCCCTACTGGTTGTTTTTTTAAACCAGTAAGTTTAGAGATGATTTGTTATGGAACAACTGACAACAAAAACATCGTTACTAAGTGGCATCTGGCTTACACATCAGTCTCTTATGAGTTTGGTTAGGATAGGTTATTGTCCTGATCTTGACCAACTCGGAGGGAGCTGTAACAATTGAGATTGGGAGCCTAAATATTCAGAGGTCATCATAATCCTGTCAAAGCAATAACTTCTGTTCAAGTTCTGCTCAAGCACCCCACTGGCCTCTGTAATATTTTTAATTCATTTAACTAATATTCATTTAACTAATATCAAGCAACTGTTAGGCTCTGAGGATTCGGTGGCAAACAAAATAGACACAGTTCCTGCCATCACAGGATTCTTGGTCTAGCAGGTGTCCAAGTTCATCTCTCTAACGATAATAGCAGTGCCTACTCTAACTAAATTTACTATCTACGATCGAAGCCAGATCTCAGTGGAGGTTCTGCTGCAGTGGTGAAGTCTGGCTCACGACAAGGAGTCCAGAACTGCACAGCTGACATGCATGTTCAATTGCTGTCACCAGTTCCTGTGGCGTTTCCTCAAGCAGAGCACCCCAAGATGCAGGCAGGAACTCTACCCGTCCTCCTCGACATGCCCTCAGTTCAGTGTTCTTTGGATGAAAGACAAATGCAAAGCAAAGCAGGGGGTTACAGGAGCTGTGAGAAGACTCTCTGGAGAACGCTCGAGAAATTCACATGGAACTCCTCTACTAAGTGAGTTTAGAATCTTTGCTATACAAACCAATACTGGTCAATTCAAACTCCAAGAAAGTTTTTTTTTTTATTTGAATAAACTTAGCGATAACAGAACCTCAGCAATCTGCTAACAAATAATCACATTAATTAAGATTTGTAGGGCTTCCCTGGTGGCGCAGTGGTTGAGAGTCCGCCTGCTGATGCAGGGGACACGGGTTCGTGACCCGGTCCGGGAAGATCCCACATGCCGCGGAGCGGCTGGGCCCGTGAGCCATGGCCACTGGGCCTGCGCGTCCGGAGCCTGTGCTCCGCAACGGGAGAGGCCACAACAGTGAGAGGCCCACGTACCGCAAAAAAAAAAAAAAAAAAAAAAAAGATTTGTATACTGAGCATCTTATAATTCACGGATCTCTTTCATGTATATCCTAGTTCTTCCATTATCGGTCTCAGAAACTGCTTCCCACGAGACCTTGGCTTGACCCCTCCTCAGATGCTACCATCACACCCAAAGTAACAGAACTATAATTGTTAAAATGTCTGTCATTTTACTAGTTCAAAAATGTGTTCCCCAGGATCTTTCCCTTTAAAAGGGAATCTCAAGGTATCCACTTTGTATTTGATAAATGACTGGTAACAAGCAAAACCGCCTGGAGCCAAGGAGAGCTTTATCATGTGACAAAACAGCGAGCGCACAGGCAGGGTGTCTGCTCAGAGATCAGTCAGTTTCCTGGTCTGTTCTTAGGCTCCTGACTTCAGTGACTCGGGAATGTCTCTGTAGCAGTAATGAATGGAAAGATCTAGAATGGAAATTGTCATCAGTGGCTATAACCTAAGGCAAGAAGCACAGCTGCAAAATAAGCATCATGATCTGAACACGGGGATAGATCACATCAATATGCCCTCCACAGGGTTCCACACACCATTAGCACAACAAGTCTCTCCCTCCCTGGGAGGCAGCTCCATTCTCAACCAGGGACTCGGCTCACTTCCAAGGCCCCATGAGGAGGGGGTCCCACGAGAATTCAAGGGCAGTGCCCCAAGCCCTCAGGAATGCAGGAGACCATGGGTCAAGCACCAAGAATTCGAAGGACAGCTTCTGGATGCCCATCTCTCTTCCTTTCTATTCTCTCAGACTCCGGCCACCCAGGTGCCTCTTTTTCCTTAGTTTAATGCCCTCTGTTGTTTCAGGCTATCCAGAGTTTCTGGATTCACAGCTCTCTCTGACACCTTCCGCAAGGTGTTCCCAGTTCACTGCTCCTCCCACTGTGCCATGTATTCCTGTGCTCCTGGAAACGCCCATCCTTTAGAGCTATGGTCTCAGCCAGACTAGGAGGAAAGCAATATCCACATCGCTAACTCATGCGATGGTGAAGGAGCGTTGCTTATGTGTGTGTAGGAAGGGCACTGCACAAACTCAGGAGGGTCATCCTAACATGAATATTGTCGCTGAGTGTTTTCACTATGACAGTTCTCCAGCACACGGCAGTACAGTGTTTTAAGGAATGGACTCCTTCTTCTAATTTGCACGGAAGTGACTTGTGGGCTAACATGTCCTGTGAATCACTGGTAAACCTTTGCCCTCCCAGGGGTGTTTATTACTTCAAATAAATTTCTAACTGGGTAGAACTTTTAGGAAGAGATTTTGGGCAGTAAGGTGAGCTGGAGGAGGAGGGAAAGAAAGGCTCACAGGCCTCGTAACCCTCCCTTATTTGGCTGTAATAGTGACCTCTTCCTGTCGGCCCACTCTTTATGTTACTCCTAAAATACTGTTTTCATCTCACAACTTTATACTTTTTTTCTTATTCACATGCTACATGTTCACTATGGCAAATCAGAACATGCAGTTAAGAAAAATAATTTCACTTTCCAGGGGTAACCACATTATTATTTTAGCAATTTGCTCAGACGTTCTCTAAGCGTAAATATGTAAATGCAATAAAACTATGTCACATGTATCTAATCTTCTATTTTTTAAAAATTTTTATTGGGGTATAGTTGATTTCCAATGTTGTGTTAGTTTCAGGTGTACAGCAAAGTGAATCAGTTATACGTATACATATATCCACTCTTTTTCAGATTCTTTTCCCATATAGGTCATTACAGAGTACTGAGTAGAGTTCCCTGTGCTGTACGGCAGGTTATTATTAGTTATCTATTTTTCTAACCTTCTTTTTTCTTGTTCTTTTCTTTAAATTCACTTTTATTGGAGTGTAGTTGCTTTACAATGTTGCGTTAGCTTCTACTGCACAGCAAAGTGAATCAGCCATACATATACATAGATCCCCTCCCTTTTGGATTTCCCTCCCAGTTAGGACACCACATGCATTAAGTAGAGTCCCCTGTGCTCTACAGTATGTAACCTTCTATTTTCACTTTATGCCTCCATCTCTTTCTACACACATACACACATGTAAGCATATATATTTTTAAAAACTCGTATCTCATTGACTGATTAACCAAAATTTAATCAACTCCGTCACAGAAATGGAAACAGTAATAGAAATTTAGGATGTGTTCAGTTTACAAAACTGGATAATTGCCCTCCTATGCATGTCTTTGTGCAGCTCACCTTTTCTTTATTTTAAGTAACCTTGACCACAGGATCCTTTCAATATCGGTTTACTCCCAGCTGCTCCTTCCCACCCTGGGAACATAAATATACACATACAAACGGGCACAGATACACCCTTCATTTGGTACATACCCTTACTTAGGCACTTCCATTCATAATCACGTTCACATTCAAGCTTGAATGCATACAGAAACCCACCCCGCATGCAGGGTCACGTGTTCACTGTCTTTGGCACCCAAAGAGGGGGAGAGGGTGGGAGGGGGCTAGGGGTGAGTGAGGATGGGGACAAGGTAGGAGAGGGACTCTGAAGGCTTGAGTAGAACGAAAGTCATCAGAGGGATAAGAAAGTAATGACCGGGTCATGAGGGCGGCATCTGCAGTTATGGGGAGAGAAGAGGACATCAGAGCCATGGTCAGGAAGGGTTTGATGCTGAGACTGGCAGGCCAACAGTGATGTTCCACGGGTGTGATGACGTGTGGAGGATTTGAGCCAGTTAGGGAGCCAACACACAGCCATGCAGAGCCCAGGCTGGGGCCACGAGAAAACGGCCTTTGAGGGGTCTTAGAGGAGGACAGGACAGTAGAAGAGGAAGGAGAAAGAATGGAGGAGGAGAGCACGGGATGATGAAGGGAGGAAGGACTTGATCTCTGTGAAACACACTGCGTGAATGGCCAATCCCTACACGGCAGTCACCCAGCATCTCCGATGACTCAACCAGCAGAGAGCTCTCATTCTGCATTCACCTGTTTTCAGGAGTATGCTGAAATAATGCCTGTGGCATTACAGTCCTTCTTGGTGATCACAACGTCCCTCAGTGCCATCCCAAACCCCTAGAAGTAGCCACACACCCGCTCATCTAGCGCCACATCTCTCTAAATCCTATTGGCATCGGCTCCAAGTGAACTCCCTCCCTGCTACTCAGACCCACCACTCCACGAATTTCCGTGAGATTTCTCCTCCCTACTCATTTCCATGCCTGTGTCTCCGCCCGACGGAGATAGAACAGTATGTGCCTCATAGCGCTGTTGTGAGAACTTTGCCTGGGACGCTGTGAAAGCTCAAAACTTTTTAACCATTTACAAAGGGGGGAGGAAAGGGGGATGAATTGGGAGATTGGGACTGACATATATACACTACTGTGTATAAAACAGATAACTAATGAGAACTTACTGTATAGCACAAGGGACTCTACTTCGATGCCCTGTGGTGACCTAAATGGGAAGGAAATCTAAAAAAGAGTGGATATATGTATACGTATGACTGATTCACTTTGCTGTACAGCAGAAACTAACACAACACTGTAAAGCAACTATACTCCAATAAAAATTAATTTAAACAATGTTAGCCATTATTACAGTCATTTCCTCGTTTATAAGTAAAATGCATGTCACTGATACTTTCGTTCCTCGTCTCTTAATCCCAAATTTTGAGGAGCCAGTTTCCTCCTGCCTGATGACTGATCTCAGTGGAATATCCCACAACCCATACTTCACCTAGACGGCTCCTCCTCCAATGCCCAGGTGCCACAGTGCCACGACACAAACATCCCCTAACTCGATCATCCCATCCATTCTTCATCCTTTCCCCTGAGGGTGATGTGTTGTTTCTGCCCATGTCTGTGTATCCACAGGACCTGCCGTAATGCTCACACATGGAAGGTACCTGATGAGTGCTGAATCTCGCTCCCCTGCTTCCCACCTTCGCACAACCTGATTACCTACTAGTCCCTTAACCTCTCTATGAACCCCAAAGTCATTTCATAAGGGAATAAATGTCACATACTCTTACAGTTATTTGTAGTAATTACTATGTCTATTATTTCAGATTCTTTGGACAAGATACTCTAAAATACATTAGAGGAAACACTCCCAAACTGATCAGACCAAAAAAGAAAAGGAATGTACAACATAAGGCGTAGTGCCTTGTCTGCTCTAGGTTTATAATTCAAAAGCAATTTCACGACAAGAAGGCACATGAGCATCTCTACAAGGATTCCAGAGAAATGTAGGTGAACCACAATGAGATTAAGTCTGTTAAAACAATAATAAGAAAAAAATTAAAATCCCACAGCCCTACCTAGAACCGGGCCCTAGCAGCAGTCACTTTAATTTTCACCAAAAAAGGCCCATGAGCTTTGTCACTTTGAAAAATCATCAGCGAGGCTCCCAAACAGTTATTCTGCACTCGGTCTAAATGTCTGTTCACTACAGTCATTATTTTAAGACAATGAAGAAAAACTCAAGCGTTCAGAGAACTTTAATAAAGATAGCTAAAGACAGAAAGAAAACCTTTGATGAACAGTATAAGAAACTGGAGTTGTTCAGTGTAGAGAAGAGGGGTAGAAAGGTGATGAGATTTTGTCTTTAAGTTCATAAAGGGTTGTTATTAGTGGTGCAGTGATCATTTGCTATCCTTGCCCAAGTAGACAGAACAGGAGCAAATAAATTAAATTACATCAGGAAAGACTTCAATTAGACACAAGGAAGAAACTTCCAGCTGATTAATTACTAGAATGAGCTACTGGAGGGAGGCTGCCAGTTTGTATTTCTGGAGCGCTAATAAACAACTCTATTTTAGTGGGCTTTGGAAATCATCTACCTATAGGCACCGTGACCTCCAGGGGTCCCTTGCAACTATTTGATTTGATGACTCTCACAGTGTTTACTGGTGTCTCATTGATCACATAAATATATTGGAACTGGCAAAAGGCTGAGGATCAATAAGGCTGAGGAACAGCGAGGATTAGCGGTTGAATGAAGTACTGAATAGACGTCAGACGTGCCATCCTCTGACACGATCATATTCTAGCACTGTCGAGATCAAAAGAAAAATGCATAAACTCATACTTTCCCAGTGGGAGACTAAATGGTTAGAAATGAAATAAAGTTTCTTCCAGTGACCTAAGCAGAACTCAATCAGTAGAGACAATTAAAAGGTCAAAACAGACTCATTATTTAACTGTATTTTCCAGTAAACCAACTTGCATCACAGATCCTAAGCCCCAGCTTTATGCTGTGCGGTTATATGGACAGCAGTATCCCCCAAAAAAGTCTTACCCATTTCTTCCTCTAGCCTGAGCTTGGAATGCCCAAACCCCCATGTCTGACCATCAAAGTCCTAACCACCCCTAAAATTCCAATTCAGATGCCACCTTCTCTCTGAAGATTTACCAAATCCCCCTAAGCCAGAGTGCACCTCTTCTTCACCGCATCGCCACCTTTGTGTCTGGGTCACGGCGCACCTCAGGGCTCTGTAATGTCTGCTTGCCTGAGCTCCACAGCGCCACGGAGTCAAAAGAGTGGCAGCCCACGACAGCAGGAGAAATTCTGGCCTGTCTCATCCCAGAGCGTCTTCCCAGGCCCAGAGAGCTCCCATGGCCCAGATGGCCGTCTTCTCTCCCTTTGATGCTAGCGCCTAGGACACAGTCTCCTTCCCCTTCTGTCAGGAACTTCCTCACGTTCATGATCGCTTGTAAAGACTCTTTGCTCAAGCTTGGCTATGCAGGGGAAATCAGTCTCTCTAACTCTTCACTTCTTGCTGCCCACGAAGGCCGACATATAAGCCCCTTTCCGTTCAAAGTTGTTTTTTTTTTTTTTTTTAATCACTATGGGCTTATACATACAGGAATGAATTTTTAAAACACCAGATTATAAGAAATATTCTTATAGTCTGGTTTGGCTCCTTGGCCTTAATTCCCTTCAGAGACAGTAAATGGAAGTCTCATTTTGTTTTCATTCCTGAAGAACCTATCACATGTCAATCCTATCACCTTTTACCCTATTAATGAAGTCCTTGTAGTCCCCTTTTCATTCTAGACAGACTTTTTTTCTTTTTTTTTACACCAAAGGGGTGGGGGAGGGATAAATTGGGAGTTTGGGATTAACATATACACACTACTATATATAAAATAGATAACCAACAAGGACCTACTGTATAGGACAGGGAACTCTACTCAATATTCTGTCATAACCTATATGGGAAAAGAATCTGAAAAAAAAATGCATAACAGAATCACTGTGCTGTATACCTGAAACTAACACAACTCTGTGAATGAATTATACTTCAATTTAAAAAAAGGTAAACAGCAGATGTACCCTGGCATCAGGTGGCATCTCAGAAGATCTTCATCCTGGACAGTAGGAGGTCTCCTCACATGCTCTAAAGGATATACTTTAAACGATAGCCTGGGACTCTGGTTTCTGACCCCCCCTCCTTCCATATTTAATCCCTATGTCCTCTCCCTGAATTCAGCAGTTATGATGCCGAACAGTAATAAACAGAGCTGAAGGTACTCATAGAGATGCCCATCTGCTACAAGTTTATATAGTTCCCAAGACGTTAACAGCATCTTCCCATAGACTTTAGAATGCCGTGGGAGTCTAAAGAAAAGTTAAATGGTGTTGTGTCAATGGACCATTAAATCAAGGCTGTCAAGGCACATTTCTGAACACTTACCAGACCTCTTGCATAAAGTCTGAAACTTTCACTAAGCACCTCTCTGGTTCAGGGCACGGGCTAGGTGGAAAATGTGAGTTGGATAACATATAAATGCTTGGTGGACAGCAGTGTGAAAAAATTGGACTACTTTAGCTGTTTGGAAATGCGGTGGGGGATATTTCCATTCAATACTGGGAAAGAAGGAACGAAAGAGATAAAACTCTTTGGTTGAGAAACAGTGCAACTGAGAATTAGTAACAGATGAAATACTGAGCCAGATTACTGGGAAACGATGGGTGAAAGGAACAGGTTTCTGGGTCTCTCACAGAGCTCTGGTAGAGAGTTGCTTTGGTGTGGAACCAAGGCTGAGTTTCCAAACAAAGCTGGAAGCCTGATGGATGTGGTGTTTTGGTCTGCAGGCCCCAAGAAAGCCACAGGCTTGCTGCAGTAGGGAGTAACACAGAGTAGGCCGTGACTCAGCAGGCAAAGTTGCGTCAAACCTAGTCCAGCTCTACTGGACCACAAGGTCGACAGCAGCAAAACGGGTAAGGCTGCCAATTTACCCCCGTCCATCAGGAGTGGCTTTGGGATGAGCTGGCAATTAAAAGATTGTCTTTGACAGGCTGGGAAATGAGAAGAGCCTATGTTCTCCTGTCCCCCCTGACCCAAACCTCCATAATTTTCATCCCGTCACACTTAAAACAGCTCTGTGGGAGTAGCTATTATCATTCTTACTTTAGAGAAATAATTTGGCTCAATCTGAGGGAGGTTAAAAAAAGTCATCTATGAAGCCATCTCACTACAGAGGGCATGATATATTATCCTTTTTCATTTGAAGATCATTTCCTTAATAGATAAGATGGAAGGAAAATAGGAGTGGAGTATTTCTGCTTTTATTTGCCATCTGTTTACACAAAACCAACGGCCCCACAGAATGAACCCATCTTTGGGTTATTCTCCTTGCTCCCAGTTTTAAAAGTTGTCTTTACTTGAAGAGGCGTGAAAAGGAAATGGTGAATCTGTGTGGTTTTTTTGGTACCTACCATGTGCGAAATACTCTCCATATTTTTCTACTATGAAATAAATATCATTTTCCCATTATATAAAAGAAGACACTGATACACACAGAGAAAGGTTGATCAACTTGTACAAAGTCACGTGTATTGGTTATTCTCATTGTTTTCTTGTAATACTGCTCAGCGAACATTAATGTCTTCTTCCTTGTTTACTAGCTTATTTTTCATTCATTCCAAAATGCTTACTGAATGCCTTTGATATTTACTTAGTTCTAGACAGTGCTCTGAGTACTTGGGATACGTTGGTAATATAACAATGATCCTTGCCCTTAACCAAACATAAATGAATACCTGGGTTTTCTTTCGTCTTGTGAATAGATGCTTCTGAAATTCAAGCTTCCTGGTTCTGGTTCCAGGTAAAATGGAAAAAATACATGACAACTTTTCTCTCCCACTGAAAACAGCTATTAAACCCGGAGAGAATGCATAAAATAGCTATTTGAGATCTCTGAAAATCAAATATCAACATGCAGATTGGAAAGAACACCAGAATTCAAAATACCATCAAACTAATGGCTCTAAACAAGGCTCAGAATCTCATAACACAGTACTCTAGATGTCCAAAATGCAACCCAAAGTTACTCATAATACACAAAGCCATGAAAATCTAGACTTGTATGGGGAAAGACAATCAACAGTTGCCAACAATTGTGATGGCTCTGATGTTAGAATTATATGATGAAGCTTTTAAAGCAGCTACTATAAAAATACTCAAACAAGCAATCTCAAACACTCTTGAAACAAAAGTTAAAACAGAAAGCAAATGGAAGTTTTATAACTGAAAATACAATAGCCAAAATAAAAACTACCCATCAAACAGACTCAGCGACCAGAATGCTGATGGCAGAAGAGCCAGTGACTTAAAGGTAACAAAAGTAATTGGGCAGTACTTGCTCCTTGAAGCTCTAAGTACTGTACCAGATTCACATGGCACCAGGCATATATTCTCCTCTAAGCTTTTAAGTTCTAACCACAACCCTAGCTCTAGAAATAACAGGTGTTCCTGCAGGTTTTATTTCTCAGGATTCACTTTTTGTTCTTTGAGCCCTCCAACTTCCTACAGTACATTCCCTCTTGTTGACTGAAATAGTCATACAAATATATGAATGGAATAAATATGGCAGAATGTAAAATGATATAACCACTTTGAAAAATGGTCCCTATCTTGCAGAGTTAAATATATACCTATCCTCTGACGCAACAGTTCTACTCCTAGATATTTACCCAGGAGAAATGAAAACATTATGTCCACAAAATGACACAGAAAAAAATGCTCAGGGCATTTTTATTCATAGTAGTCAAAAACTGGAAACTCAAATGATCACCAGCAGAAAACGACATATTCTAGTACATTCATACAATGGAATATTACTTAGTTTTGAAAAGGAACAAATTATTTATAAATGCAACAACATGGGTGTGTCTCAAAATATTATGTTGAGCAAAGGAAGTCAAGCAGAAAATAATACGTATTGTATGACTGCACTTATAATAAGTTCTAAAACAAGCAAAATTAATCTACACTGAAAGAAATCAAATAGTGGTTAACTTTGTGTGTCACTGGGGGTTGGGGGGCAGTAGGGATCAACTGGGGAGGGGTGTGAGGCAACATTTCGTGATGAAAATATTCCATATTTTGATACAGGTGTGGGTTCCATGAAAGCATTTGTCAAAATTCACTGAAGACACACCTAAAGTATGTGTTGAAATACCTAGTGTGCTTTGTTTTCATTAGACTTTTACCTTTAGAGGATATTTTAGAGTCTCTGAACATCAGGTCAAGCCAATCTTTTCTATCAGCTTTCGAAATATCTTTCCATAAAGTACAGGCACATGTTTTCTAACTTCAAAATTTTAAATCCTTAAGTTGGTATGGTCAATATCCCCCAAGGTTCTAGTCACCTTCACATCTTCAGCAGCTCTTGGACATAGCTTCTCTTGGTGCTTAATTTATATTCAGAATATGTTACCGTGTAAATATTTCTTCATTTCAATTTACTTCACTTCAATAAATATTTATTGACCATATCTGTGTGCAAGGCAACGTGCTAAGCAATGTAAGAAACCCGAGACAGATGGCATATAGTCTACCCTTCTCGATGCTTACCAGCTAGAGTAAGATAACGAAATACCAAACTAAAACATTGGTAGAATATAAGTAATTTTAAAAAGTATAACAGGGAGTCAACAAGATATGAAACCTGCACAACAAATTTGAGAAATGTTAAGTGCTTCTTTTAACATCCTTCGCTGAGAGGCATTCTATGTTAATAACATGACTTTCTCACTCCCACTCCCAGTCCACTTGATGTGCTGCTTTTATGCTCCTCGCAAACATAAAATTGGCAGACACTGACGATTTCATCCCACCAAATCTCGGTTCCTATTAGTCCTAATAATTTTAGCAAGCGATCTTCAAAGAACACTGACCTTAGTGGTTTAAACTTCACATATTCAAGAGGTCCCCAGCTTACATAAGAAGGCCAGTGTGATTTCCCCCTAAAGAGGCAGCAACTTCTTTCTAAAAGAATAACAGAATCTAATTATCCTAAAAATTAAGCAGAAATCAGTATTTATACTTTCATGCTTCCAGTGAAAGAGCAGGCTTGACTTACTTCTTTCCTAGGAATGAGCCATCAGTGTTTGTAGAGAATTCGTAATAAACGAGAAGTCACATGTATCAATATTTCATTCTACATTAAATGAAAATCCTGTAAGTGAACAACTCAGAATCTGGTTGTAGTTTTCGCTTTTTTTTTTTTAAATCACAGTGTCACCAATGCTTAAGAAAGAAAAGTAAGGCAAGGATGGGACAAAAGTTGGTGGAAATCTGGGTTCACAAGATCTTTCCGTCTTCGGAACAAAAGCCTGCCATCGGTACTAATCACACAGAGCTGTTAGGCTTCCCGGCTGGAGAAGAGTGCAGTGTGTTTAAGATGCTCTAACACTAGTGTTCTGTAAGGTTTTTTTCCCCCTTCCTCCTAAGGACTCATTCTTATTGCTCCTTTGTGACCTAAAGGGTATATAATTTTCAGCTTCTTTTTTGCATTGACAAAATGGGTATTGTTTCTGGCCTTATATTCCAAAAGCAAAATCCCCAAACTCCAACTCAGAAATTAAACAGATTTCTAAAAACGGACCCTCTATCATGCAACCAAAGTCCATCTCTCAGAAAGTGGGTGGGAATAGGATTCTCTCCTTCCTGTGGTCCCTCCCCCCACCCCCATCACTGTTGACGGATAGGAGATGTCAGCTTGTCAAGTCTTATTGGGTGCTACCTGATATAAGGCCACACTGAGGCAGTAAAAATATGTTTGCAGTCAGCTCTTTTAATAAGTCCCAGCAAACAGGAGGAAAGCAGATCTATTCAGTAAGATGCTTCCTCTGATATGGTAGGAAAAAAGTAGTCCATGACAGAGGCTTGATACGAGGAGATTTTTAAACAAAGGACAGCTCTTTCTTTAGAGAAACTGGAGAGAAATAGCTTCCCTAGGGAGTTTGGGATTCTGAGAAATATTATGTTGCTATGCTTATGATTTAAAGCTGACCTGGACTCCAAGCTCTTTGAAAAGGAGGTCATATCTTCTCTGTAAAATGCCCACATTCCACAGAGTCCTGCTGTGTCCCAAGCGTTCTGTAGGTTCTGAACTTCGATGAATAATATCGATGCTGTCTCTTAATCTCAAGCCCAAAGGGAAACTCTGGTTGGGTATCCGGCCTTCCATCTACCCACAAAAGGATAAGAAAGACTGAGAAGACCAAATGTTCTGAGAACAAATTCTATGACACAAAGGACCTAATTCCTGGGCGAACCAAAGTTAAAGGTTCAGTCAAGAGATTTCAGAATTCTAAGAAATAGGTTTCTACACACTACACACATATTATTAAGATCAAATTAGGTGCCAACTTCCTGAAGACAGTGGTCTAGTCTCTTCAGTAAATACTCTCACTCATGGTGCCTAGTGCATTGCTGGTGGGCTATAGGTCTTATGGTGTTAATACTGATGGATGATGCTGGTGGTGGAGGTGCCAGTGGTGACAGTCATGAAGGAGACAAGGATGCTCACTAATGAGAATCAGCCAGGTTTTTAAGAAATGACCTGACAGGCTGGACTGGGAATTATTCTGAGAATGATTATCACGTATGTATTCATCCGTTCACTTTTCTGAAGCCTCTCAAGTCTTATCTTCCACGTCATACTCACTTCTCCTAGGATACTCACTTCTCCTAGAATAATATAGATGTGGCAGAAAGTGAATTCCAGGAGTCGAGCTAACAGCATTCAAGTTAAACTTATTACATCATTAGACTGAGAAATATTTTTTCTGGATGGAATTAATAAAATAAGAGCTACCAAAGTTTTAAATAAGATCACGCTCTTCAGAAATAGTCCTGCATAGAAGGTTAAAGAATTGCCTTTGCTCCTCACCTTCCAAGACAACTAACATGCAAGAAACACTTGGTAAATGTTCTGAATGAACGCATGCACGATTGTAAAAGGAATGAATGAATACATGAGTGAGTGGGCAAATGAAGAATGGTTCCTTGAACTATATTTCTTTGCTAATTAGAATTGTTACTATTGTGCAGGTAAAAAATGACATTTAAGAAATCTGGAGCTTATGCTCTGAAACACTGATCTCAGGGAACCCGAACGCTGTCCCTTCAAATGAGCAATGCAAGACTTGTACGAGCTCCAGAATTGCGATATATGACCCCCTGATGACAAAGCAAAACAAACTGGTCATAATGATCTCATAAGAGCAAGTTCTTTTGTAAGCCATTATAGTTTTTCATGTCAACTTAACCAGAAGATTTGTGGAAGCATAAGAATTTGATCCCGATGCAAAGTGGCGATGGAAGTTCTACCAGTGTTCACTTACTTCCTCCACAATATGTATTCCCAAATCATGACCCTGTCTATAATGACCTGAGTCCAAAATAACTGAGCTAAGAGCCATAAAATCCTTTCTATAGGATTTTTAAAAAAATCTACAACTAAAGTTATCAATGGACCACTGGTGACCTAAACCATCATCAGGTTGAAAACTCTTCAGGGATAAGAATATTTCTAACTTACCTCGGATTTCCTTGGTGGCCCGGTGGTTAAGAATCTGCCTGTCAATGCAGGGGACTTGGGTTCGATCCCTGGTCCAGGAAGATCCCACATGCCATGGAGCAACTAAGCCCATGCACCACAACTACTGAGGCTGCGTTCTAGAACCCACGAGCCACAACTACTGAGCCCGCATGCCACAAATACTGAAGCCCGCGTGCCTAGAGCCCGTGCTCCACGACAAGAGAAGCCACCGCAACGAGAAGCCCACGCACCACAACAAAAGAGTAGCCCCCGCTCGCTGCCCCTAGAGAGAAGCCCGCTCACAGCAATGAAGACCCAACGCAGCCAAAAATAAATAAATTAATTAATATTAAAAAAAAAGAATGTATCTAACTTACCTCTGTATCTACAGTAAACCTAATACCAAGTTTTGAATGAAACAATCTCTTAATAAAGTGCCATTGATTAAATGCAGAAGTGGGACTAGGGTGATGCAACAGGTGATAAATACTGTGCAAGTTTAGAGACAGGAGAGCACAGCGTGGGGAGGTGAAGTCGGAGTGGACTTCACGGAGGACATGGGACTTAAATAATATATTGAAATAAATGGCTGTGTTATCAGCCAGTGCTAATCTAAGTGCCTAATATGAAAAAGCCCTAAGCTCTCAGGGTCCATGGCAACCTAACAGTGGCACCTTACCCAAGGCTTTTCTGATGTTCAGTAGTATCTTACTCCTTTCAGAGGGACCCTGCTGGATAGAGATGTGTACCTTTACTGTCACAGCGGACCAGGGCAGATGAAATACGGGATGCTTCGGAAGACAATGTGGTGAGGAGCATCACCATAGAAGAGATCAACACTAAATTTTTCAAGAAAGATGAAAGACAGGCGTATGGGATGAAGGTGAAAAAGAAAGGCAGAAAGAAAGAAATGGTGTCAATGAAAGAAACTCTCCTTTCTCACAATTCAGGGAGAGAATTAATCTGTCTTCCAGGAATGAATGCCATGTAACATTCTTCAGGAAAACATAAGATAGAGGGGGTTTAGAACTACCAATTATTCTATCATACTAGTCCTGTTCTGTCCACACACGTAGTAACGTTAGTCTTTGTTACTGAGAAAGTCCTTCCTATTCATCACTTATGAGGACTGTGCCTACCCTGATGTGACTAAATATGCAAGGGCTTGGTTCTTTGAGCATAAGAATAAGGACTATAGAAAACTATTACATTGTATGCAACCACAGGAAATAAGAAGAGTGGGTTCTCATCAGAAGGGGGAATGAGGGAAGGAGCACTGGGTATTTCCTATCTAATAAGTGTGTTATACATTATATTAGGCGATATACATATATACACACACATACACACACAAAATGATGTACGTACATGAGTGCACATATATCTTTATATGTGTATGTGCATATTCACACAATCCTCACAGCAATCCTTAAAATAAGGAATTAATATCTCTTTTTTTACAATTGGTAAAGCTGAGGTGCAGATAATTTTATACAAGTTAAAGAGTAGGTGGTTATAAATCCCAGATCTACTGGGATTCATAACCAGGTGGCAGAGCGTGGCAATTCCTGGTAATAAAAACAAAATTTTGATTTGAAATAAAAGCAAGATGTGCAGAATAATGAAAAGACCATGAGAATCAAACTCACAAAGCCCTGCTTGGAATACTATCTCCGTCACCAACCCTTGGACAAATTATTCTATTAGCCTTAGTTTTCTCTTCCATAAAATGGCATAATAACTGCCCCAAAATATAGCATCACAAACTAAATACGGTACCTTTGTGAATGTGCCTAACTCTGTAGCTGGTACAGTAGGGCTTCTGGAACAGAATCTGCTAACAGTAGGCATTTGGTTAAATATTTGTGGAATGGTAATGAAGTAGAAGTGAGAAATCCCATAAGAACCATCTCCTTTGTTCAAAACTTGACAGATGGTCAACTTGTTCTTAAGAATATCCGATCCCTCCACCACCCTCAGAAACCATTCTACCCATGTCTTCACTGTCATAAATCGAAAGTGAAAAATACAAAGGCACCAGAGGTGGAGGTAAAAATACAGGCTGAGGGTGGCTGGAGGATCCAAAGTAGAAAATAGACTCGTCCTTGTTCTGCAAATCAGTCTCGTTTTTCCCTCCGTCCCCCGAGGTAGCTTCCCCCATGGCCAGGGTTTCACTTAAAGGAAGAACCAGGAAAGCAAATCCCAGAGGGAGCACAGGGGCTTGAGGGCGGACTGGGGCTCAGCCCTCCACCAGGAAAGAAACTCCTTGAGGCACGTCCCTCCTACTCCTTTCTGGAACCTCTTTGCTCATCTCTCTCCTCCATGACCTCCTTTGTCTCTGGAATCGAGAATGGTGATCCCCTGCTTCTCCTTTTGGAAGGGAAGTCTCTTGCCTCTCATGGGCAGCCACTTTCTCCTTATGCTTGACGTGGTCACTCCAGCCTCCCATGCTGGGACACCCTCCAACCACACACGCGCACACACACGCATGCACATGCCACCTCCCTCTGTCCCCATCCCCAGGCAAAGATCCAGCTCCTGTACGATTCTCCAGGGGGGCGTGGGAGAACTCCGGTCCCCAGAACAGCATCTCTGCTGCCTGCATGTCGCACCCCCCCCTGCTCTTCCCTCTTTTGAGGTGAGGAGACGAAGCCTCTCAGGCTGATCGTTCAAGAAACTCAACTAAGAGTCTGTTAAGCAGAGATTCACAGCTGTGAAAGCCCACGCGAGGCTTCAAGTGCAAGGCAGCGGTACAGAGGATAAAAGGGCAAACGCCCGGACAGGGGCAGTGGCAGAGATGAACGGATGGAGGGTAAGGGGGGCAGCGGGGAGCTGTTGCTGGCTTATTCCCAAGGGTAAACTGCTCGCTTTGCCCTACAGCATTTTACGGCGTTGGGAAGTGTCTCTAGGAAACTCCTGTGGGACTGCAAATGATACAAATGTAAATAAGAGAAACTGCACTGCTGCCTCAAACAGCCACTTCTGAAGAGGATCTGGAAGCGCCTTTAGTCAATCACGTGACACCCCTGGTAGGCAAACTCTGTGACGTGAGGTGGCGCTTAGGAGAGGCGAGAAAGTTCACGCCCCATGGGGCTACCACTGATGATGTGGCTTCGGTGTGTCTAATTTTAAAAGGGGTACAGTCACACTGGCTCTCTTCATGCCTAAGTGGAAACACAGAGGAGAAAACAGGCTTCGACGAGCACCTCTCTCCAACTCAGCCAAACGCATCATGACTAAAGACACCCTCATCTACCAAGCCTCCCACTCTAAAACAGACAGCCGCACTGCCCCACCTACTTGGCCCAGACCTGCGAAGTCTCAACCACTCCCAGTGCTGGGTAGAGGCCACCATCCACCCACTCACACAACTGCTCTCACACAAATCCTCTCCAACAGCCCCTCACACACTAGAACCACTTACACACGATCACTTTCACCCCTCATCACCCACCGTCTTCCATTCCCAGAGGCCAGAAGCTGACCTGCCCCCGCCGTCACCAAAGGAGACGGCCATTCCTGCTTACACCCCACCACTCCTGTCTCCCCCTGCACACCGAGTCTATCCCCTGTATAAATATGTACGCAGTGCATCCTGTCACTCACTTGTGCTGGCTTTTTCCCACCCAAATGAATACTCAAGTGTAAACCTACTCTTACATTCACTCATCCACGTGAACCAGACAAGTATCAATAAATCACCTCTGTACTTTGCCATAAATTTCAAAGCATGGACATAGTTCCTTGTCAGGAAAACATCTAAATTCTCCGATACGTTTTACCAAATATTTGTTTTTGTATCCAAGTCCAGCCAGAAGAAGCCCCGCCTCACAACCGAAATGATGGTGACACTTTGGCTTACTGCCGTGTCACCATAAGAAGCCACACGGTGGCACGTGAATAGGAGGCCATCACAGTATGGTAAGTACTGTATGGAGTCTAGCAAAGCCACGTCAACATTTCCGTTCTTCGTCCAAAGGGCTCCTTGCCATGCAGAAAAACATGCGATAAGCTCAAAACGCAGCTGTCAAATTCATATGGCTACTTTTGGCATACTGACCTAGCATCTGGTTCAGAAATCCATTCTCATGCTACCTTGTCCCTTTTGAAATGTAGCTGTCCCAGGGCCACAGGGTCAGAGGCAATTCTTTCGTTATTTCATAGAGATGGAAGGCAGTTTGCTACGGTGATCACTCTCATTAACGGATGCTCCAGAGGTTCTGCACCCTCTGCTCGCAAGTACCAAAACTGTCATTCACGACACTACTGCAGGAACCGCGGAAGACTTCCAGTTCACTCCCTCGTGCACCTTGCAATGGATAAAAGGGACAGTTAACCCAAACCAGGGGTCCGATGTGAAGCCGGGAAGGAGCTGCCCCCTGGGATGGTGTATTTCACTTATAGTACTGGGAGAGGGGAGAACTGACAGGGACAAAAAGATGAGCCTGAGTCCCAGTCCCTGGGGCTAATGGATACACAGGTAAATGTCAAGTCAGCCTGTTTTTATCTAATTCAAAAAAATAACCTCATTTATGTCACTTCCCAGGCCCCCGTGTGTCCTGGCATCTGTCACAGGGCGTCTGGCTCCTTGCTTCTGGCATACTCAACCAAGCAGGCTTTCTTTTCTTACATTCCCAATTAAAAATGACACGGCCCTTCTAGCACCATGTCAGACTGTCTACACCAGCGCACAGGACTCCCTGTGATGTAAAGGGAGTGGTAGTAACATCCCTGAGAAGTGAACGTGACGAGGGCCAACAGTCCCCGTGAAGGTCTTAAGAAAGGCACTCAATTCAGTGGCAGGATTATTTCCACGTGAATGTTCACCGACAGGGCGTTGAGCTAAGGCTCACACTGTTATCAGAAAGCAAGTTATTGAACAAACATGAACGGAAGCCTCTGATTTCCTTCCTTCCACCAGCGGATTTCTGGAGGGCTGGAAAAACCTAGGGTGAGCCTTGATCTTAGGGCAATTCTATCATCACTCTTCAAAGACCCTTCATCCCCCTGAAGTTTATTTCGGTCGAGTACTCAACAAACAAGCAAGCAAGCACCTTATCCACAGTCAGGGCTCCGAGAATCAGGAGTCTCCTGTAACCAGGGAGTAGTAACCCAGGGAAAGAACGCTGGTGCCTTGGACAGGGTGACCGGTGGACGGGAGAGTAGATGGATTTATATGATGAGAAGGCAGGCTCCACAGCTGTTACTTATGTTTGGGTGTAGAAGTGAGAAAAGCAATGGGGTGAATTTGGTTGCCCATTGGCTGAGGTGTGAAAGGGGAGGAATGTTCTATTTTGGCAATGTTCAGTTTTAGGTGCCTTGCAGACACTGTGAGGAAATGTCTGGTAGGTAACGATACAGTGTAGTATACGGTTCTGAGGGGTGGTCTGAGTTGAGGATAAATATTTGAAAATCATTGCATAAAGGGGATATATAAAGCCATCGACTAGATTAAACCACCTAGGAAATCTGTGTAAATTAAAAAATAATAATAATAAGGGAGCCCAAAACAGGGCCCATCTTTAGAGATGGAAAGGAAAAAAGTGAAGCTAGCAAAGAAGATTGAGAGGAACTGACCAAGAGGATGGGAGGAAAATTGCAAGAGTGTGGCTTCATGAAAGCCCAGGATTTCAATGAGGAAGCTGTCACCTGCGTCAGACGCTGCAGAGGGGACAAGACGCCAATGGAGTGACCAACACGGTGATCGCTGGCAACTCTGGCAAGAACCACAAGAGCCATTCCATTACTGTGGTGTGAATGGAACCCCATGGAATGGGTGGAGGAGAGCCTGGCAGGTGGGGAAGAAGAGAAAGCGATCATAGGCAACTCTTCCAAGAAGTTTTTCTATTACAAGGAACAGAAAAATGAGGAGATAATCAGAGGCAGATGTGGATTTTTGGTTTCATGTTTAATATAGGAGGAATTAGAACTTATCTGTGGCTGCTGAACACAGTGTAGTAGAGAGAGAGGGAAAAACGCAAGGTCTTTGAGAAAGCAAAAAGGCTGGGATGCAGAATTTAAGAATGCAAGAGATCTGGACTCAAACCCGTATTTTCTCATGGACTCTGCTCTTTGTAAAGGGTTGGTCTCTGTGAGACAGGGGAACTGCATCCACAGAACCTGGAGTGAAGGCTGAAGGCACTGGTGCTGAAGCAGGTATAGCTGGTAGACTTGGTGATACGAAAATGAGGAAGTTCCTGGCAGAATATTCCATTTTCTCAATGAATTCTGAAGGCAGATTTACCAGCAGAGAGTGCTAGTCAGAGACAGGAGAGATGTAACAGGTCTGAAGTGAGAAGAGAGAGTGAGAAGTTATTCTGGAGTGGGAGAAAGTTAATATAGTAGGAAATGCAGTAGGAGCTCTGGGCAGGACCAAGTCACAGTTTGAGAACTGTGGCTTTGTCATCGTGATTGTGTTTCTCCAACTTGGAGGAGAAACTGGAGTCGTTCAAGTGCTTCAAGGCAGGCATGAAAGAGGCGGTTTACTCAGCCATAAAAAAGAATGAAATAATGCCATTTGCAGCAACATGGATGGACCTAGAGATTATCGTACTACGTGAAATAAGCCAAAGACAAATAGCATATGATATCACTCATGTGTGGAATATAAAATATGACACAAATGAACTTATCTACAAAACAGAAAAAGGCTCACAGACATAGAGAACAGACTTGTGGTTGCCAAGGGGGAGGGAAGAATTGTGAGTTTGGGATTAGCAGATGCAAACGACTATATAGGATGGATAAACAACAAGATCCTACTGTACAGCACAGGGAACTAGATTCAATATCCTGTGATAAAACATAATGGAAAAGAATATGAAAAAGAATATATATGTATGTATAACTGAATCACTTTGCTGTACAGCAGAAATCCCATTCACCACTGCAACAAAAAGAATAAAATACCTAGGAATAAACCTACCTAAGGAGGTAAAAGACCTGTCCTCAGAAAGTTATAAGATGTTGATAGAAAGAAATCAAAGATGACACAAACAGATGGAGAGATATACCATGCTCTCGGATTGGAAGAATCAATACTGTGAAAATGACTATACTACCCAAAGCAATCTACAGATTCAACACAATCCCTATCAAATTACCAATGGTACTTTTTACAGAACTAGAACAAAAAAGTCTTAAAATCTGTATGGTGACACAAAAGACCCTGAATAGCCAAAGCGATCTTGAGGGAAAAAAACGGAGCTGGAGGAATCAGACTCCCTGACTTCAGACTATACTACAAAGCTACAGTAATCGAGACAATATGGTACTGGCACAAAAACAGAAATATAGATCAATGGAACAGAATAGAAAGCCCAGAGATAAGCCCACACACCTACGGTCAACTAATCTATGACAAAGGAGGCAAGGATATACAATGGAGAAAAGACAGTCTCTTCAATAAGTGGTGCTGGGAAAACTGGACAGCTACATGTAAAAGAATGAAATTAGAACACTCCCTAACACCATACACAAAAATAAACTCAAAATGGATTAAAGACCTAAATGTAAGACTGGACACTATAAAACTCTTAGAGGAAAACATAGGAAGAACACTCTTTGATATAAATCACAGCAAGATCTTTTTTGACCCACCTCCTAGAGTAATGGAAATAAAAACAAAAATAAACAAATGGGACCTAATGAAGCTTAAAAGCTTTTGTACAGCAAAGGAAACTATAAACAAGATGAAAAGACAACCCTCA
The DNA here is from genome assembly GCF_003676395.1 of Aethalodelphis obliquidens. Classification (NCBI taxonomy): domain Eukaryota; kingdom Metazoa; phylum Chordata; class Mammalia; order Artiodactyla; family Delphinidae; genus Aethalodelphis; species Aethalodelphis obliquidens. Next base: position 17,590,485 of record NW_020837980.1, on the reverse strand, counting down.
GAATGGGAGAAAATATTTGCAAATGAATCAACGGACAAAGGATTAATCTCCAAAATATACAAACAGCTCATGCAGCTCAATACACAACCCAATCAAAAAATGGGCAGAAGGGGCTTCCCTGACGGCACAGTGGTTGAGAGTCCGCCTGCCGATGCAGGGGACACGGGTTCGTGCCCCGGTCCGGGAAGATCCCACATGCCGCGGAGCAGCTGGACCAGTGAGCCATGGCCACTAAGCCTGCACGTCCAGAGCCGTGCTCTGCAACGGGAGAGGCCACAACAGTGAGAGGCCCGCGTACCGCAAAAAAACCCACAAAAAACCCTAACTACATATTAGTCTTTGCCTAAGTCTCTGCCTTCAAGGGAACTCAGGGTAAGATCACTGGTACTAGAAAGAGCTACATAGATCAGAGCCTCAAGATGGGACTGTGGAGTTCAATGAAGATCCCACTGCTGGGGGTAAGTGGGGTAGTGGTAACTCCTGGCATGGTAACTACTAGCTTCACAAATGCTACTAGTCTCCCCTGTGGTAGACTGGGACAAGGTAGGGGTAGAGGGTGATGTACGGGGTTGGGTGGTGGCTCTGGTCCTTGAACATGTGGGCAGTTGGCTGACTTTGTCAATATATTTTGCAAGTCTTGAAAAAAGAAACTGAAAGGGTCAAGTCAGCCAACTATCAACTCAGGGCTTTCTGTGAAACCCAGAAAGCCTTCCATGCCATGTATAAGGAGACTCACACCTCGTAGCCACAGGCAGACTGTTGAAAATCAGACCCCAAGAACTAACTGTAGCAGTGACAACACTGCAAAGGAGACTAAATGCACAACCTTGGACTATCTCCTATGTGACAATAACAGGAAAAGAATGGGACCCTGAGACCCACATGGGGACCTTTGGGTGGACAGGGAGGGAGGCTTTTCCTGAAACCTTGTGGAAGGCAAGAGAAGCTCCACCCCCAACCCCTCACCAGAGGAAAAACACCTGACCTTACTTAGAGACTCTGCAAGGACCTCATCTGAGGCAGGTGTCTTTCAGTATGACTCTGCTCCTCCAAGATATGTGCCTGTCTGCCTCATCCTGTCCTGGCCAGTAACCAGAGCCTGGTCACATGCAACTACAGCTGGACAGCACATCCCTAGACGGGGCGATGGCCAGCAGGAAATAGCTTCCACGCTGAAGGGATGGCTTTCCGACGCAGACCTCAGAAAGCAGTGAGCACAGCTGAGAGTGGATTCTGAGGGAGCCCAGGCGGGGTACAGCGATAGAGAACTTGTTGGCATGGGAGCACTCGCCTGTGAATTGAGGGTCGAGGTCCTGTCAAAGCCTCCTCGGGGCAGTGCTAATACCCTCCTGGGTCGGTGGCCCAGGGTATGAGGCGGTGGATGATGGAGTGACTTTGGCAGAATCTTGGGGTCAGAAGACTAGTGAGGTGGGAACATCAGGCTGGAAGCACCACGCGAGCCTGAGAATGGTGACGTAACTGTGCGCTGAGATGATTTCCGAAGGCTCTTCTACCAAGCTCTGGCGGGATCAAGCACCCGTCACCCGTGGGGGTTATCAGCTCAGTACAGCTCCTCGCGTTGGCTTCCCTCCTTCCCTATCTCACTTCCCTAGTCCCTAATTTCTTCTCCTCGAGATGCTTCCCACACAAGCTCTCTGAGCAAAAGCTACGAGGCTGCTTCCGAGGAGCGAAGTTCCAGGCGAGGTGGAGAATCCAGAGGCTGCTCCTGGCCCCGCCACTGGCTCCAAGCACCGACGCTTCCTGCTGCAGCGTCCAGGACTCAGTGGGTCCTCAGCACGTGACAGCTCCCTCCTTCCCTTTTTCGCCCTTCCCCTGAATCAGTAAATTTGGATGGCGGTTAAGGGCAAACAACTCCTTGAGACAGAACAATGACCTCTTCTGCTCTGTGCCCACCCAAAGCCCCTGTGAACTCACTCTTCCTCAGCCCTGACTCCGCTTCTCCTTCCCCAGCACACGGTTTGCCTCCCTGGTCCCTATGTAGCCTCAGGATAACTGTGCCCCCCAGAGGGATCGAATCCCCTTCTGGGGAAATCAAAGAGCAGATGAGGAATTAGTCACCAGACTGTGTCACTTTGAATACAAGGAAGAGGGAAAGGAAAGGAGGTGTAGGAGCGGGGTGGAGGCAGACGGGCAGGGGAGCGGCCGGGAGAGGAGAGGCAGGAGGGTAGCAGCGCTGTGGTTGAGGAGTTCACACATTTGATTTTCTTTCGTCATCACAATACATTTGCAAGGTGTTCTCCTGTCACACAGATGAGGGAGCCAAGGCTCGGGGTCCCTGTCTTAAACACCTGATTCCTAGGCTAAACTGACAGCTCAGAGTTGCAGGTGGTGCTACCACAAGAGCCAGAGACAGAGCCTGATTAAGAATGAGGGAAACCGGGGCTTCCCTGGTGGCACAGTGGTTAAGAATCCACCTGCCAATGCAGGGGACACAGGTTTGAGCCCTGGTCCGGGAAGATCCCACATGTCGCGGAGCAACTAAGCCCGTGAGCCACAACTACTGAGCCCACGTGCGACAAGTACTGAAGCCTGTGCTCCGCAACAAGAGAAGCCACCGCAGTGAGAAGCCTGCACACCGCAACGAAGGGCAGTCCCCGCTCACAGCAACTAGAGAAAAGCCCGCACACAGCAACAAAGACCGACATGGCCAAAAATAAATAAATGAAAAAAAAAATGAGGGAAACCAATCAGACCAGATACACTGATGCCTTAAGCCTCTGCCTCCTTCAAGCCTGGATTTATTTGGAAACACCAAGTTATAGGGGAACTTCATCGAACTGGAATGCGGGCAACCAGAATATTTTCATTTTTCCCTCTGCTTAACAAGTAATGGTCACCAAAAAGTATAGATGGAGCAATTTCCAGGGGAAGAGGGCACAAAGGCTGTGAAGAGAAGCACCGGCTGCACTGGGCCCTGAGCTCTGAGCACCAGGATGAGGCAGCCCAGAACCAGGGCAGAGGACCAAGCCAGCGGCTGTTGACAGTACAATGAACTTAACCATGACACCCCCGGCAATGGGACCAGAACGCCTTCAATTGTTCTGCTTTGCTTCTGGAAGGCCCAGGGCATTACACCACCTCCCTCTGCTTTCCTGCTAAGATCTTCACCCAGGAATTTCCACCTCTACCAATGAAACAGCTTATTTCTTCCTATACTATATTGCTTTCTCAAGGTTCCTGCTGAAGTCCTCTTAAGTCTTTGCCATTTCAGCATTCTTCTTTAATGTCAGGTCCTTTGTAAATTGTACATTCTTTCTCCATTTCCAGTAATAACTAAGCTTCAAAGACTCATAATACCCTAGAGCTGAAGGGACCAATTTTTTTTAATTCAAGAAACAATTAGGGCTTCCCTGGTGGCGCAGTGGTTGAGAATCTGCCTGCCAATGCAGGGGACACGGGTTCGAGCCCTGGTCTAGGAAGATCCCACATGCTGCAGAGCAACTAAGCCCGTGAGCCACAACTACTGAGCCTACGCGTCTGGAGCCTGTGCTCCGCAAGAGAGGCCGCGATAGTGAGAGGCCCGCGCACCGCGATGAAGAGTGGCCCCCACTTGCCGCAACTAGAGAAAGCCCTCGCACAGAAACGAAGACCCAACACAGCCATAAATAAATAAATAAAAGTTTTTAAAAAAAAGAAACAATTATATAGCATTTACCCTAAGCCACACACACGGTTGAATCCCTTGAAATTATTAACCTATTTAATAATACTCATAACAATTCTATGAGTAAGGTACAGTTATTATCCCCACTTTTTCTCAGATGAAGACCCTGAGGTTCAACAAGATTAAATAACTTACTCTGGGTCAGACAACTAGAAAGTGGCAGAGCCAGGAAGTCTGGCTCCAAAGTCTGTGCCTTAAAAAAATTCTTAACCTTAGGGATCATTTCACCCATCCCCTTCATTTTACAGAGGAGGAGACTCAAACACAAAAAGCTAAGTGATTTGTGCAAAGATAAGGTAGACTGTGGGCTGGTGTGCAAGTTTTCTGATTTCCAGTTCAATGTTTTTGTCCCCGTATCCCAAGGCTGGGCTCCAGACAGCAGTCTTCACCTCTAGGCTACATTTCAACGATGGTTTCCCATGAGTTCAACTGACCCGTAGCTTTATAATATCATCACGGATCTTCATTTTACCAAGGTTGTGTAGAAACACATGGGACGTTGTTAAGGCTCTGCACCTAGTCCTTTGGGGCTTTAGAATCGGGTCCTAGGGCTTCCTGATCAGCTGTGAGACCCTGGCAGGTTCCCTTCCCTCTCTAGAAAGTCTAGTTGGTGTATGGGAGGGTGCCCTGCACTCTATAAGAAACCTATAAATCCTATAATTACAATAATGATGATTAGTACTGTTAAAAGCATCATGTTTTACCCTTGATTTCTGCAGAGTTTGTGAAGTGGTGACGAGGATGTAGTCTCAGATGGTCACTGTTGCCCAAGGCAGGAGGACCTTGTGCTGAGCTGGGTGTTGGCGGGATACGGGAGGCTGGGGGCAAAAGCTGGAAACACAGCCGTGTTCCTGTCATTACCAGCTCTGGATAAGAGTGGTGTGGGGCAAAATGGAAGGCTGTTAATAATAGAGAAACTGGGGGTCATGGAGACATACGTCTGCATGGGCCCCATCCCCCAGCCCTGGGGCGCGTGCTTTCACCTGCTCTTTCATATCCGCCGTTACTGTAGCATCGAATGCAAACCTCAGGTCAGACTGATGCATTGGGTATTTCCGCTGTTTTCTCAGCCACCTCTGTCACTGGACATCGGGAGCCCTTCAAGGACAGGAACCCTTGTCTTTCCTCTCTGTGTCTACAAAGCCAGCAGCGTGGCTGGCGTTCAGGAAATGGTGGGTGAATAGGGAATGAACGAATGCTTTTTCGACTTCCTTGAATAGCAACCATTTTGCCTTTGCCCAGCAGCCCAGGACTCAGAGTGTTCTAGAAGTAGCCCTCCCAGGGTTGTGGTCGGGCAGGACTAATACTGGGCTGGGGGAGTCAATGGGATTTTCAGGAAGTGTGGGAAGAGACAGTGAAGCCTGGAACTTTTGTAGATTCAGTTTCTGAGAAGCACCGTGGGGTAGTTCTCCAGTAATTCATCACGCAACCCCCAAGGGTGCCCATAACTGCCTCTGCATCAGAATACTCTCCTATACATATTAAGAAACAAAAACTAAATCAAGTAAGTATTTAAAAAACTCAATCTAGCACTTTGTCTTGTGGGCACTTTAATCCCTAGGAGATACTCAAGACAGCTGTAGTTTTTGGCTTCAAAGACAATTTTAAGAAAGGAAGTGGGGATAAAGGCCCTGAGAGAGGCGATGCCAATTCACACATTCTTTGTGTATACTTCAAAATTGAGACTATCGAGAACACCTTAATGACAGGAAGAAAGTATAAACTTGGTAGGGCTCCTACAGCACCTAGCACTGGCTATGCACACAGACAATGCTCAATAAAAACTGGATATATGGATGGATGGATGGATGGATAAATGGATGGATAAATGGATGGTGGATGGATGGATGGATGGGTGGATGGATGGATGGATGGATGGGTGGATGGATGGATGGATGGATGGATATATGGATGGATGGATAAATGGATGGATGGATAAATGGATGGTGGATGGATGGATGGATGGGTGGATGGGTGGATGGATGGATGGATGGATGGATAAATGGATGGTGGATGGATGGATGGATGGGTGGATGGATGGATGGATGGATGGATGGATATATGGATGGATGGATGGATGGATGGATAAATGGATGGATGGATAAATGGATGGTGGATGGATGGATGGATGGGTGGATGGATGGATGGATGGATGGATAAATGGATGGTGGATGGATGGATGGATGGGTGGATGGACAGAATACAACTTTCTATTGCCACCATTGCCAACAGTCATCTGTAACTAGTGTAACTCTATAGTCAGAATAACCTAATAACCTACCATGCTCTTTCCCATTAATTCTCTCTGGACTGTTTTTGCACAGAACTGATATCTACTTATTGTCTGTTCTTTATTCAATCATTCAAAAGAAAACTCTGTCTCCCTCATCACCTAATAGTAAAACCGTCTACATACACCAGTGCCTTCTCACACAAATCAAACAACATAATACAATGGTGTTTTCATTCACTGTATTGTGTCTCCATCTGAGTAAGAGATGAAATCAGAGATGTAGTTAAAGTCTAAGACAGATGCTTTCTTTCTTCTGTCATTCATCTGGCACTAGCTATGGTGTTTCAAAACAAAAAAAACAAAACATGCTAACAATAAACTAGCATTCGCTTCTTACCTGGGGTAGGGGAGGGGCTAATGTAAATTAGTCTCTGCAAGTCCTTTCATCTGTCATAACTCTTTGTCCCAAATAACTCATTGCCATTCCTACAGCCAGGAAGGAATCTGGCTGCTCAGGTCATCTTCACCCATGTCCAAACTCCTTCTCAGAGAACTTGATTCCTTCTGTCCTTCCCGCTTTTGTGTAATTCCCTGTCTGCCCCAGATTTTGAGTGATAAAGATTTCCAAGGCCAGATAATTCTTGGGTTGGGAATAGGTGATTCATGGAGAGACAGTCTTGGAAGAGAAGGGAAGGAAGAGCATTAGAGAGGAAGCTTGGGGAGCAGCTGCAGAGAGGATGGTGCCAAATGAATGACCAGAGGGAAAAAACATGGGAGAAGTACAATAGAACCTGGAGAAAAAACTGTTTCCCACATCTCTTGCTCATTCCAGAACTTTCAGAAAAGAGGTGAAGAGATGGAGAACGGGTTTGGGGAAAGTAATCCTCTGTTCTATGACAGGATTCGCTTTGTTACTGAAGGGAAATAACCGACAAGAGAAGAGAGAGACAGAAAGAAACCAGGAGTAGGGTGGGCGAGACAAAGAGGAAGACATATGGGGAGGGGGTGGAGGAGAAGGGTGAGGAGGAGAGAACACGGAATGCAACGGGAACGCTGCTGGAAACAGAAAAACCGCCCCCAGAGGAAAATGCCAGCATCTCTGGGCAAAAATCTAAACTGTCATCACATGCATCTTTGCTCTCAGAAATATACACATTTTTTCCTTTCAAGATGATTCCCCACTCCGACATCAGGAGAACACTTCAAACCGAGAGACTAAGATAATTTCATTCCTGCTATCATGTAGCACTTCCAGGCCCTCCCTTGGCATTCTCCATAAATGTGCCGTCACCACCCTTTAGACAAATCAGTGCTGGGAGCCCAGGGCAGGGAAGATTCAGGGCTAAGTCCTTGTCTAGACTTCATATACATTTTACCTCTTACAAAACTGGAGTGGAAGAAATCTGTCCCTCTTGGGAAAAAAAATGAGGAAAAGAAAATGCAATCTTGAATGTTTACACATTCTAAATACAGTATCTTCATTCAATTCTCCGTTGTTAATGTCAGTAGAGCAGGGACAGTCCAATAAAACAAGTAGAATAAGACAATGATAACAAAACCAATGGCTACGTTTTTCGAGCACTTAATATCAGGTCCTCTGTACACACTTTGCATACGTTCTCATTTAACCAGTATGAAGACAATAGCAAGACTTTAGTGCTACCCATGTTTTTACAGATGAAGAAGCAAGCTCAGAGAGGTTAGGTAACTTGGCCAAGGTTGCTCAGCAGATAAGTATGGGGCCCAGATGTTGAGAGACCCTTCTGGCTTCCTATATCGTACAAGGGCCTAAATTTTATTTTACCAACAGTCAATAATAAGCTCCTTGCCCACCAACATTTTCGTATACCTGGCAATGGAGAGAAAATGGTTGAATCCTTCCCTTCCCTTTAATTTTTTCCCTATGCTATTTACAGAATAATAAAATGAGCTCAGCATACTTCTACTCCACCGTCTTGGCCAGTCGGATCACCCTTTATCAGAAATTAGGCAACCGATATGAGTAATCAAAAAACTAAACAATCAATCCCTGATCAATGGTAGTTAATGGTAAAAAAGAGGAAATAAAAGCTATGTATGGACCACATGTGCCTGCCTTCTCTACCATATTGGACACTATTGATCCCTTTTGCTTTCTTTTTTTTTTTTTTTTGCAGTACGCGGGCCTCTCACTGTTGTGGCCTCTCCCGTTGCAGAGCACAGGCTCCGGACACGCAGGCTCAGTGGGCATGGCTCACAGGCCCAGCCGCTCTGCGGCACGTGGGATCTTCCCGGACCGGGGCACGAACCCATGTCCCCTGCATCGGCAGGCGGGCTCTCAACCACTGCGCCACCAGGGAAGCCCACCTTTTGCTTTCATAAAGGTCATTTCTTTCGGCTTCAGTAGCCTGCCCTCTACAGAGCTGATCACCACAGCCTCCCTCCCTGTATCCACCGGCCTGTGGCCTTTGCTGAATATTCTGCCTCATCCTCCCTCCAACTGTACTGGGTGTTCAAGGCTCAGCCCGAATCTCACTTTCCCGTTCTCTACGTACTCTTCTCCTGAAAGAGCAGATCCTTTCTCAGCTGGCCACTGACAGTTGTATCAACACCATGCTGATGAATTTCAAATCTGTAACCTCACATTCCAGACTCGATTGGCTGTAGACACTGCGGGACCTGCTCACTGACATGTCCTGCCCTCAGCTCAGAATTCAACATATTTTCTGTGAAAAACAGGTTTCTGCTTCAACTTTTCCATTTCCATTGATCCATCACCAGCCTTTCAATCTCAAAACCTAAAAGCCAGCTTTGACTATTTTACCTCCTGTATTATCTCTATGTAGGACATTACTAGATCCTAAAATAGCATTCTTCAAAATTCGCTTGTGATCTCTGAGGCCACCAAAATCCTGGCTCTGGTCACCTTGCATTTGGAGTAGGTCTGACTTGTCTCCCACCCTTGGGTCACTCACTACTCTTCCCCCATCCTTTCATAGAGTGGTACGGGATTAATCTTCTCAACATAACCATTTCATCGAGTCTTTCCTACAGTAACCTCTCAGGATAAAGTTAAGTGACATGAATCTAGCTTTCAGGGTTTTTCATAACCTACTGGTTAGCAGTCACACTCATTCAGCCCAAAGCAGGGATTCAAAAACTAAACAGGCTATTTCTTAAAGAGAAGATTCTGAGGCAGAAAGATACCCCGGTGGTATCACAGAAATATAACATGTATTAGCTAAACGTTGATGCAATCCTACTTTTTTATTTATGCATGCTCTTTACCATGCTATTTTTTTAATGAGATTTGAACAGACTAAAGGACTTGGTTAAGTTCACACAATTAGATGCCAATTCCCAATATGGTACCTTTCCAACTCTAGCCTTTCCAGAAAAACAACTCTGTCCCACAGTGACCCCACGCTTATTCCCATTAGCTGTCTCCAAGTCCATTCAGATGAAGTTGATCCCAATATAACCCTCACATGAACATTCAGTGTCAAGTCCAAATCTTTGTTCATGCTATCCGTTCCCACTTGGAGAAAGGTCACCTTCCCTTGGGCCTCTACCTTCTACATTCTTTGAAGTCTAGGTCAAGTTCCATTGCCTCCAATTCCTCCACAATGTTTCAAGGCTGCAACTTCAACCTATGTAGATAACACTCCTGGACTGTAGCATATGAACTGTATTACCCATCTGAGGCACTTAATCATATTCTGTCTTACACTTTTTTTTTTAACATCCTTATTGGAGTTTAATTGCTTTACAATGATGTGTTAGTTTCTGCTGTATAACAAAGTGAATCACCTGTACATATACATATATCCCCATATCTCCTGCCTGTTGCGTCTCCCTCCCACCCTCCCTATCCCACCCCTCTAGGGGGTCACGAAGCACGGAGCTGATCTCCCTGTGCTGTGCGGCTGCTTCCCACTAGCTATCTGTTTTACGTTTGGTACTGTATGTATGTCCATGTGTCTTACACTCTTACTCAACAATTTTGTGTATGTAGCCTTTGCTTCTTCAACTAAACTCAAGTTCTGAAGAGAATCAGAACATGTCTTTTTTGTTGTGATGTCCTTCACACCAACTATAGCTCCTTGAGCAGAGCAGACACTGCACTATTTGTTAAAAACACAGACTCTAAGAATAGAACCTGAAACAAAGTCTTAAACAGATAATCCAGAGGCCCGGAGGAAATCAAATCCATAGATAATACGAAGCTTAATTTTCCAATTAGCTTAAGTTAATTAACTGATTTTCAAATATTTAGTAAGTGCCTGCTCTGAGACAATTAAAGTGTCTAGTATTAAAGTGTGATGGTGAGTGGGACAGACAGACACACTGCTGCCAACATGGAGCTAACAGTCTAGTCAGAGAAAGACACAAACATCAAATGATCGCATATATGTGTGTGTGTGTCTAATTTAACTAGGACTGTAGGAAAAATGGGAAAAAGTGGACAGATTTGAAATATATTTTTCTATAGAACCAGTAAAATTAGAAAACTGATTAGATGAAGCGTTTGAGGGAGAGGAAAGAATCAAAGATGACTTGCAAATTTCTGACACATGCAACCAGAAAGATAACTGCGCCATTCCTCTGAGATGAAGAAAGCGGAGGGCAAGGTGGAAGGGATTGTATCATGAAAATCCAACCTTCGGCATATGCTGAACAGTTCATTAGTAGAACACCAGCAAATAAGAAAAGTCAACAAGAAGCACCTGGAGGCCCATGTCCTGACCTTTACCCTGTTCACCTTCAGATCGTGTTTCTTAAAAAGAAAACGCTCCACCCAAAATTGGGCCTGCGAAGAAGAAAGCAGAATCGTGGCGCTCAGACGGCTCAGAATTGGGCAACTAGACTGTGAATTACTGCAGGTTACTGTTTGCTGAGGCTTGAAGAATACAAAATAAATCTTTTCGATCCAAGAAAATAAAATCTGGCCCATTTATTTTTCTTATCAAGTGAGTCAAAAGCTTAGCTGAACGGAAAACTAAAAGTAAGCTGAAAAAGGACAGCTTCTGGTGTGTTCTCATGCAAAACGCAGGCTTAACACACAGGCCCTGACTCTTCGTTCCCCTCCTGGTGCCTGGTCAGCTGCTGTATAATGTGTGCTAGGAATGAAGCCACGGTTCTGGATTCCGAACCTATTCAAGCTTTGATCACAGGGTTGGAAGGGAACATAGACGTTCAATACCTCATAAAATCAAAGAATCAAAGAACCGAACCTAATCAGAAGGAACACAGGGCTCATTTTTTTCCAAATTCTTTTCAGGCAGGCATCTCCCCAAGACATTATTTTACAGATGAGGAAACCAAAGTCTGAAAAGGTAAAATGACTTGTAACACAGCTAATGGGTAGTAAAGCTGGGAACAGAGGCATGCTCTCAGCACAGTGCCCCTTTCACTCTACAGACCACATTGCTGCATGGTGAAGAGAGGGGCAGGCCTAGAAAAGAAGTCCCTTTTGGAAAGTAATTTGAGATCAGATTCTGAGAGCAGAAACTTGCTATCTAGGGAGGATGACTGCTAAGTATCAATTTGGCTAAAAGAAGTCCCCCATCAGTCCTTCATCACGTAAGCAAAATGATCCAAATGATATTGGAAATATATAAACCTGAGAGTGGGTAGAAGATGATTTTTGTGATGTGAAAGAAAAGGGACCTAGAACAGCATGTTATGAGCACCTGGGCACAAGGTAATGAGGGCAGCGGCTATGGAAAAGAATGACGACTTCGGGACGCCATACAAGAATTCTGGAGTCTGACTATTACATAAAAGAAGCGAAGGGCAGCGAGGAATCGTTTCCAAGTCCACGTGACTGATTAGAAGGCAGGTCATGTGAGCACTCTGCACATAAAGCCAATGTTGGAAACTAGTCCAAAGCCTACACTTTACCGCCAACGAATCAGAAAAATCCCCTTCCCACGTGAAGGATAGCATATTGAACTTTTAAAAAGAATAATCACTTTTTCACTCCACATGCATGGGCCCCACCCTTCATCTTTATTGATTCGTTCACACTCTCATTCAACAGCAAAAAAAATGTGTGAGTCTTCTAGGCACTGAGTCCTGGAGTGGCTACGAAAAATGAACGAAGACAGTCCCAGCCTCGGGTGCGCTCAGATCTACTTTTAATTTGAACTGCTGGCACATCTAAGTGTTTGTTATAATAGCGGTGTGAACGCAGGGCTATGGGAACACAAAGAGAGGGATGACTAATTCTGCCTGGAACTGTTAGGGAAGACTTCATGGAGGAGGTGACACTTGAGTTAGATCTTAAGGGACAGTCATGTATCCACCAAGGGAACTGAAAGAGGACTATTAGAGGGTACAACCCATGTGACTGTCATATTTAGAGAACGGTCGGTCATGTCACTGGGTGTTGCTGGATCACAAGCAGGGTGTGTTGGGGCCAGGCAGGGAGTTGGAAGAGGGAGGCAGTTGAATAACATAAGCCCACTCATGAAAGTCAGACCCAGATATTCACGGTCTTTGATGGCTTGCTGAGAAACATATCACATCCAGCAGATAGAAGGGAACCATAGAGACTGGTGGGAAAATTAGCTTTCTGCTCCAGATATCCAATTCTTCATTATCTGCAGCATACTGAGATCTTATTTAAATCAATGAGTCTCGGGTGGCAACTTCTTCCTCACCCCCAACTTGATTGGAGAAAGACCGCTTTAGCCACTTTGAGGTCTTCAGTGGCAACGGCTCCATCCAAAAAAGCACGGATGCCAAGGTGATGGGCTTTCCACCAGCCAAAGCAGCCACCAGACCTCAACGTCCCGGCAGATGCTTGCTGGGGCCGCTGTCATTCTGATCAGGCCTTGTTTCTTTCTCCTTTGTAAAGGAAAGCAGAATACATTTGAGGGATTTTGAGCACGTACCCCCTTTCAGGAGCACACACCCCTTAACTGAATTCACAAAGGCAGGGTTTTCATTTTCCCGGCCAAGCATGACGCTGCTGCATGTTAAACATACTGCTCCCCCGCCGCAATGCTTCTCTCTACTCCATCAGGAAGGGCCAGCGCAGGCTGGACCGACGGCAGGCTCTGCGGGCTCTGCGATCGTGCTCTCAGCACCCAGGCATTACAGGATCATGCCCCCGTCTCATTTATTTCTGAAACGTCTCTTCTCCCTCAGATATGTCCTGTTCCTTCTTTATATCTCCTGTCAATTTCTTTTCTTATAGACATATTTCCCTGCTGCTTACTAATAACCAGAGTGACTGGTTCGACAGCTGGTATGACCAAGTGTGGAGAAGTAGGATCCTTTCCCAGTGCTCAGAAGGAATGGGAGAGACAGGCATTTTTCTTTTCTTTTGGAAAAAAAAAATAAGCTCACAGTCTGAAGCACGTGTCACTGCCAGGGCTGACAGACTTAGCATGTGTGTCCTTTACAAGGGACCCAAAAGATTTTAAAGCCTGAATCAATGCTGTACTTGCTTTCCTTTCCCACTTTCCAATTTTACCTTTTCAGTGGAAAAAGAAACATGTCTCAGTTTTCCTGACACCGAGACACATGAACTATCATCGCCCACAGAAAAGAGGAAAAGGAAGCACCACTCAACTCCTGGTTGTACCCTCGGCCGCTCCAGGAGAGCATATGGAGTTTCTAGGTCACGCTTTTTTTTGAAAGTTCTCCAATTTACTATTTTTTAAAAAATTTGTTTTATTGAAGTATAGTAGATTTACAGTGTTGTGTTAGTCTCTGGTGTATAGCAAAGCGATTCAGTTATACATATGTATTTTCTTTTTCATATTCTTTTCCATTATGGTTTACCACAGGATACTGAATATAGTTGCCTGTGTTATACAGTAGGACCTTGTTGATTACCCATCCTGTATATAATAGTTTGCATCTGCTAACCCCAAACTCCCACTCCATCCCTCCCCCACCCCCATCCCCCTTGGCAACCACAAGTCTGTTCGCTACGTCTGTGAGTCTGTTCCTGTTTCGTAGATAGGCTCACTGGCGTCATATTTTAGATTCCACGTGTAGGTGATATCATATGGTTTTTGTCTTTCTCTGTCTGACTTACTTCACTTAGTTTGATAATTTTTAGGTTACCCTTTTGACTCAACACGTAAGACAGCACAGTGGGCTGCTCTGGGGAGATTAACTCTGGTCCACCTTTTCCTCGCTGTCTGAAGACAGCACCAAAGAGCCAGGATGAAATGAAGTTGACGTGAGAACAATGGCAGCAAGGAAAAGGAAACCCCTGTACAGCACAAGAAACATTAAGAATGGCCACGGGCTCTCGGCCACTAAGTGCCACGGGTCCATAATTGTTTGAGGTTTGCAGTGCAGGACAGTAGCTACACCTCCTTTTCTCTGCCCTTTACCTCCAGTGCAGAACCCAAAATTGTCTTGTGCGTCCCTGCCAAGAAATCCAGAAAAAAAAAAAAAAAAACCCTCTAAATACTTAAAAACAAACAGCTAAACACATAATCCTACTTATAGGACCAGTCACTGGGCGTATGCAAAATAAAGATTTGACCGCGCCTGCATGAGACATTCTCAATCCAACCTTGAGGAGCCAGCTTGATATTAGAACATGCCTGGTCTAGCCCAAAAGAGGTACACACATTGTACAGCAGTTAATAAACGCTTCTCCATAGTGATTAGTTCCTCCCTCCTCTTATGCTCTTGGTGTAGAGACACCAGAAGGCTCCATTTAATAGCCCAGATCTGAAACCTGGAGTTTGGGGGAGCACAAGTGTTCTGCATCCATTCCCTCCTGTTCATTCAACAAAGCCCAAGTCTGATGCTGCAAAACGCCATGTGTTCAGCCAGGCACCTTTGTGATAAACATGGGAGAGATGGCAGGGTGGGTGGAAAACGGGGGTCAAGGCCAGCGATAACAAGCACCTAATAATCACCTACTTGGTACGTGTGTCTGGAGACGGTCACGGCTCTCACTCACGAATCACAAAGAGCTTTAACAACAATAACGTAGCATTTCTTTCTCTTCTTCTTATCCCTTTGGACAAACATACAGTTTATGCCATGCAGAGTCTTTAATAAGATGGATGGCATCACCCAATTCTGAAGACTTCTGTCCTTCCTCCATATAATACAATTCCAAAGCTATGCCTCAGCCTGTCTTGCTTCCTTGCTCACAGCCGTCAGATGAAAGCACCTGCAAACCCACACCAGAACATTCTCAAGCCCGACGCAGTGGGCTGCCCTGAAGGAGAGCTCCCCTAGCTTCCGGGGGGAGAGCTGTAAGATCAAGATGGCCCGCCACTTTTTTCTTATCTTACCTCTCACCCCGTGTCTTCCTCATTCTAGACTGTTTTTCCTTTCATTCTGTAGCCCTTCAGGGAGCAATTCCATTAAATGTAATAACAGTGTAGTAATATAAAGAACATCATTTTCTAGTGCTAATAACTTTCATTTTAAAAACCACTTGTGTGCTCCAAAATTTAGCAAAGCCTCAATTTCTCGTCAAGGCCAGCAGACATCAAATTTGAAGCCTTAAAGTTCTGTTTCTTTTGCGTTTATAGTCCAAGTACAGGGGAATTGAAATGCCATTTAAAGTCAGATTTGCTTTGATGCCCAGGCTGCCAGCTTTACCGACGGAGACTCATTTCTGTGCACAAAACAGACATACGGAGTACCAGCGAAAGGACCAAAAACCACATTAGGAAAGCATGACCGCCTGCAGGAGGGCCACCAATGTATATACCTATATGTACCCCTTCCAGAATTTCCTGTATTTACCTTTTCCAGAGTTTAAATTTCATAGTGCTGATAAGGATCACAATTTTTAGACTGGTCATCAGGAGAGAATTAAAGGAAAGAATTCTCCCATTAACACCAAGTTCAAATGGACGCAAATGTTATCATTGCCTTTCACCCTATTCTGGTCGCTGGGGCCACAAAAATGGCAGCAGAGTTGAACACAGTGATTTGCAACCCTGGCTGCCTTTTAATATATGTCAGTTCCCAGGCCCTCACCCTCTCCTGTCCACCTAAATCAGAATTTTGCAGGGTGGGACCCCAGGATCTGTACACAGTTTCTTAAACCTTCCTAGGAAATTCTAACACACAGTCAGGACTGAGAAACACTGACACAGGGAGCTGCAAACACGGGGAATTGAAGACAGCATGGGAGCAAGTCAGCACATCAGTACTTCCCTGAGGCTGTTCAACCAGCATCAGGTGATACATTTTATAAGCCTCCTTTATCTGGAAAAGAAAAATGTTAACTTTTGATGATCACAGCAAACACAGTTTACCATGAATTACCTCATTCTCTATTACTACCTCTACCCCCAGCTGCCCTGTGGCGGCTCTCAAAATGTTTGTGGGATGCAGGTCTCACTCCCCCAGCAAGACCCAAGCTTCTGGACTGTCCCCCATGGTTTTGAGCACACAGTAGGTACCGACTGGTTTGCTCCTCGTGGCTGAGAGTCTGCAAAAAGCCAATCACATGGAGAACGGTTCAGAACACACAAGTGTTCAACTTGGCTAGTCTGGGTCAATTTTGGCCTCCGGGAAGGAAGTGCTTCCCTAAGGATTGAGCCGCTAGAGGCCGCTCTGAGCCAGAGCCTTGGTCAACTGTGCACCGAAGTAAATTCACATCAAAGGGAGAAGAGGGTTGCTGAGTAGACTGGGAGTCATGGCAACACCGCGGCTCCTATTTTTAAACTTGTTGGTGAGTGAGCACACAAAGTGCATGTGTGTTTGTGGGGGAGGAGATTCTGATCTCTTTCAAAAGAAAATTCTTTTATGAGGTTTTGAGTTTGCAGGTGGCTAATAATCTGTGACAATGAGATCAAAGAATTCAGCTGGCATCAGCGATATTAGAACAGTTCTGTTCTCTTCTTCCACTCCACTATCTTGTTCTCTACCGGAGGACATCCTTCCTGCCTTGGGTCAGAAGTATCAGGAAATTCTTGATACTTTTAACCAACAGATTCTGAAATTCTGATCTCGGTTTCCTAGGCTCGTTCTGCTAGCCTCTTAAGCAATTCACTTTGTGTTACAAGAAAAATAAGTTCAAACCAGCAAGGGAAAGAACTTTCTGTGGATGCCCCGCTCCTCGTGAGGACAAGCAAATGGACGGTGTGTCGTCTATATGCCCAGCACCCAGCACAGGGAGTCAAAAAACTAGCAGTGAATGTGATACTGGGAAGTACAGAAAAGCTACCCTCCCCATGTCATGTTTCTTTCACTCCCAACAGCACTGCTTTTTTCTCTAGTCTCTGGCCAAGTATTAGCCTTAAACAAATCCAAACGTATCTGACCTCTCAAAAATGAAGAGTGGCCTTGGAGGACATTTGTAAATCATGACAGAGGCCAAGGTCTTGTTTCGTTTTATTACACGCCCCTGACAGTGATTTCCATGTGTCTGTAACCTCCAGGAGGCTTGGCGAATCTTAAACAGAAAGTCTGCTCTCACTTCAGTTCAAAGGACTTTCAGGTCCACCAAGACTACAAGTTATTGCTTTTTTATATGTGGGCTTAAAGGATTTTGGAATATACAGGACTAAGATAAGAAAAAAAAAATCATCCTTTCTAATTGAAGAGGAAGGTGTAAGAAAGATCACAGCAAGGCTGGTAAATATAGACGTGACACACTTCAGGATGGAGAGAAAAAGAAACTGCCTTTGTCTGGAACATCCCTAACACGTGTGCAAGGGACTCTGTTCCTGGGCTGTTTCCGGATTTATCATGGCTTCAGGACACGAATTCAGCAGAGTGCCCAAGAAAGGAAACTATTACAAAACCACCCTGTCCTGCAGGTTAATGATGTGTTCATCGACATCACATTGATGCCTAACTGACTCGGCAGCCTCAGCCACAGAAGGATGGACCACACGGGGCAAAGTACACCTGGAATCCATCAAGACTTGGGTTTGAGTCCCGACTTTACCTGTATGGAAAGTAGGCAAGCGACTGAACCTTTCTGGATCTCAGTTTCTTTCTCTGAAAAATGAAGTCATAATGCCTCTGAAATGTACTTTTAAGATTAAATAAGGCTATATAAAACACCTGGCACACAGCAGTCACTCAGTAACCTTTTTTAAAGTAAATTTTCTAAACTGATGAAGCTTAGTAGTTTTAGGTATCAAGCTTTTTCTTGATCACAAGAAGCATTTTTAAATGGAAAATTTCAGACAGGTGTTGTAGAATTCGCTGACTTCTTGAACCAAAGATAATCAATATAATTTAAGCTCTTATTGATGACCTAACAATGACTGTGCTATTTTGCTCTACAGGGATGCGGTAAAGGGGGTATATGCTTTCTGGGGAGTATAAGGCTGTTTGCCCCAAATGATCTTAGACAAACGTTCCTATCGAGGTCTTTCGGTGGGTTTTTCTAATACTTTCTGCACCTTACCATCCTGTTTATTTCTTAATGCTGTCAGCTCACCTACCTGATATTCCCATCGTGTTTGTTATTTCTAAGCTGTTGTCATCTGGTAAATCAGGTAAGCAAATATCTCCAGACTCCACAGGCTGCTTACCAAACATATGGCCTTGACTTTCTCTCTCTAGTTAAGAGAACTTTGATTTTTAACTGGGCCTATTACTGCCCAGGTCAAAAACTAAATTGAACTAAACTAAATGGGACTTGCCAGCTTCCCTTGCAGCTAGCTGTGGCCACTGACTGATTTCTGACCAATGGGCTACAAGCAAAGTATGGGACTTCA
Source organism: Aethalodelphis obliquidens (assembly GCF_003676395.1). NCBI lineage: Eukaryota > Metazoa > Chordata > Mammalia > Artiodactyla > Delphinidae > Aethalodelphis > Aethalodelphis obliquidens. Next base: position 17,571,911 of record NW_020837980.1, on the reverse strand, counting down.
CGGTAATCTCCGTGAAAGGGAAAGAGCCTGCCCTCCTTCCTTGCTAACTTCGACCTGCTGCTTGAAACTGGAGTTCTGCAGGCATCCTGGGCATGAGGATGAAGGCCATACATACCCTATAAACAAAAGAGCAGAAAGCTAGCAGGAGGCTGGGGCCTGATGACCAGGCAGCTACCGTACCAGCTCTGGACAAACCACCTAAATATGCTCACATATCTTGCTGAAACTGGGTTACTGACACTCTCTGCCACATCTAATCCAACTGTCCCACAAGTGTCTTAGACGTATGTATAATATTAGAGTAAATGAACTCTGAGATAAAATAAGCCACCTTCATCTTAGGGCAAGAATTTTGTGTCAGTGATTTTAGCTCAAAGCCCTTTCCTACTTTCTTTGTGGTTCAACATCATACTGTTGAATATGTGACCCCTCCTCCCCCAGGTAAAAGAGGTAAGTCTATGTGTGAACACACGTAAGCTGTGGAAACAGAGCAGTGAGAGTAATGGCCCTGCATAGCCTGTGGGACACACACACACACACACACACACACACACACACACACACACACACACCTGGCTTTTTCTCTACGTAGTCAAAATGAGAGAAATTTGACATATTATTAAAATCTGTGTAATAATGGACTATATTATAATGACATTCTATTGCGCTATTTTTGCCTAAACAAAAGTTCCTGATAGATTTTTGTTCAAGGACCAAAAAAAAAAGTAGGTAGGAGTGTCTGGAAATGCTGCTGGGGAAATGAAAAGAAAGTAAGTATCTGAGTTTTCTCTGCTGATCTCCACCGTCCATCTACGCAGTGAGTAGACAAAGCGCTCACAGGTTGTTGTAATGATTTGGTGAGATGATGTGCATGAAGATTCCTCGTATGAAAATCGTCACTTTTATTTCCATCATTATTAGCCATGATCATGAACGACTTGAAGGTTCTGATCATCTGGTTTGATGTCAAACACTCAATGTACTTTGACACACAACCTCATGTGGACTCCGTGTGTGACCTCTTTCAGGGAATGGTGAAAAGGACCACTTAGCATGAATATGATATTGTCACAGTGTGGCTTCCACGGCTATTTCTGCTGCTTTGTCAGGGAAGATCTTTCCTTCAGAAAAAGAAGACATTTATGAGTTTCTTAAAATTATATAGACCCACTTGCTTACTAAGTTTATCTCCTTTGCCCAAACAGTAAATGTGCTAGGGTTACTTAGCAACCATCCTTACAGCCATAGAGATTTTAAAAATGAAATCAGAGTGGATGGACGACACCTTGTTGATATTCACCAGCCCTAACTGCAGGCAAGCCATTTTAAAGGATTCTTCCCAGCTTCTGTCCCATCCGCAGCCATGCGCATGCCATCAGCGAAATGGTCTCAGCGATAGGAAGAAGTGGGGAGATGTCCTATGTGAAAGTATTTTCACCCAGTTCTTTGAATAATTCTTTATCCACTTGACAGATGCCAATGCACATACAAATACCCGTGCTGTCTGGATGTCTAATACACGTGACTTGGATGTGTGTGCGTGTGTGTGTGCATGCAAGAATTCCACACGGTCACGTATGACCACAGAAAGTGAAAGGCAGGAAAGCCGTTAAAGCTTGTGCAGGAAAGCTGGTGAGAAGGAGAGGGGCAGCAAGAGATCAATGAAGAGAACACCCCATGGAGAGGTAGGGAAGAACAAAGAAGGAAAGGTGAGGGGCGGTGTGAGGCGGCAGTGAATGAGGGAAAGCAAAGCCGGAGCAGCGAGGGAGGCGGTCAGCAGCCCCCGGCCGCCTGCTGCTGCTGGCGGCCGAACAAGAGGGAACAGATTCTAGCAGCAGGGGCTCTAATCTGTCAGCAGCAGTCCCTTCATGTGTGACCAGCCGGCCCAGCTTGGGGACTGGTGCCAGTCTGCACACGCTGACCCTGCCGGGCCCTCCCGGAAGAGAAAGAGCCGCTGATGAAACCCTGAAGGTCCGGGGAGGGCTCCCCGACCCCAGCTCCCGCCGCCGCCGCCGCCTCCTCCCCTCTACGCGCCCCTGTCTGCAGCGCTGGGTCAGATCCCTCAGCCACTCCTTCTGAAGGTCAGTCATGCTCAACACCCTGCTTCCTCCCTACCCTTAATGGCCACATCAGGTCCTGGAGGATTCTTTCCAGGAGATGACCACCTACCCATCCATGTCAGCTCCACTGGAGAGGAAAGAAAGAAAGGCTCAGACCATCATTTATTTAAAATGTGCGAGGTCTTGTATAGATGCAGAAGCCACAGAACCACTTCTGCTCTCAAGAAGCTTGTGTCTGTTAGGCTGACCTTGGCCGGCTGTGGTCGAGCCTCCGCTCAGCCATCCAGCCCGTGTCTGTAACCATAAATGACGGCACTCGCGCTTTCTGGCAGTTCGCCCCCATCCTTACCGCCACTCAGCCAGCCTTTATCCTCTGGTGGGAAGAGACAGCAGATGGAGAAATAACTCCCACTCAGTTCCTAAATAACACCAGCTTCAGTTCCCATTAACTGTGAATTTGCACCCTTGTCTGGGTAAGAACCAAGGGAGCAAGGATCATGGGGACATTGCCAGACCGAGGCAAAGGTTAACAGGGGAGCCCTGGCTGCCTGCCAGGGCCCCCCCGCCCCCCCGCTCCGAGGCCGCGGGCAGGCAGCCGGGAGGCGGCGTGCTCTCTGCAGAGCACTGCTCCTGCCACTGGGACGCCTGGGTTCTGCCCCCGCCCGCCCTGCCTCTGAGAGACGAGGGACCACTCTGAGATTCTGTTCTCACATTTGTAAAATCCATTCGCCATCCTACCTACCCTCTATCCCGTGAGAATACGTAACTTGAAAGGGTTGGATTAGATGAGCACCGAGGCCTCTCCCAGCAGCGGTGCTCTGATTTGAAGCCAAGGTTTCTTTAAAGCTTCATTACTATGCAGCAGGGTGAGGGGCTGAAATCCAGGTCCCCGAGGCAGATCCAGGCCAGGTCCTGGCATCACACTGCCCAAGCATGGGCCTCGGGTTTCTTAAAAACATATAAAATGGGGATAATGATTCCTGCCTTCATTCATGCTTTTACCGGACAAATATTTATCAAGTACCTACAATGTATCGGGCACTGTGCTAGAAAACACAGAGATGAAAAACAAATGCTGCTCTCCTGGAGCTTAAATTCAATGAGGAGAGTGAGACAACAAAATATTTTAAAAGAAAATATACACAATATGTCCGAAAAGTGCTACAGAGAGAAATAAAGCAGGAGAGGACAGGGAGCTTGGGAGGATGGGAAGGGCAAGCTGCCCTTAAAAGGGTGACCAGGGCTTCCCTGGTGGCGCAGTGGTTGAGAGTCCACCTGCCAATGCAGGGGACACGGGTTCGTGCCCCGGTCCGGGAAGATCCCACATGCCGCGGAGCAACTGGGCCCGTGAGCCACAACTACTGAGCCTGCGCGTCCGGAGCCTGTGCTCCGCAACAAAAGAGGCCGCGATAGTGAGAGGCCTGCACACTGCGATGAAGAGTGGCCCCCGCTTGCCGCAACTAGAGAAAGCCCTCGCACAGAAACGAAGACCCTACACATCCAAAAATTAATTAATTTTTTAAAAAAAGGGTGATCAGAAAACGTCTCCTGAGGACATCTGCGTGGAACAGGAGTTTTGTGAAGATCCAATTAGATAACTGTACAATGCCGCGTGTGCAGCAAGTATTCAGAACGGCAAGCAACAGTGGAGTTATTAACTTTACCAGCCCGGCTGACAATGGGGCTGCTTCTGAGCATCTACCTGTGACCCTCTTCTTAACTCTGACCATCGTCACCAACCCACATGCTTTCTGAGACAGAGTCTACTCTCAGAATGAGCCTGTCTGCTCTCTCCACGGAGAGCCACTGGCCTGCTCTGCTCTCATTTCCTTCCTCTTCAAGACCATCTTATTCCTTCCCGTGGATACTGGACCACCTGTGTCCTCTTGCCCAGCGCAGATGGGCATCCTGCCCCCGCTCAAAACTGTCCTCGGTGAAATGGAATTCTTTTCCCACTCACTCCCCCTCTGTGTCTCCTGCCCTCTCCTCCAAATTGTAAATAGTTTTTAAAAGGAGGAGGAAAAAGAGTGGGGAGGAAGAGGAGGGGGAGGAAAATGAAAGAGAAGAAAGAAGAAAGAAACACCAAATATGTCATTGGTAAGTTTTAAATTTTGCAAGTCAGCTCTAGAATCAAATAGTGACCAAGGAAAGAATCACGTAGGGGTCTCAGTGTTAAGCACTGAGCACGCTCTTCACAGGTTTGAATTTAAGGGAAAGAAGAAAAATCACTTGCTGAAATGACCATCTATACATGTGACATGAGGAAGGTGGAAGACTACAGACAGACAGCAGAGCTGAATAATGCTCACATTCCGTCATTCCTCCATGAACAAGCTTGCTTTGCCTGAATTACAACCAGCAGTGAATGTGCCTTTCGGGATAGTTATTAGATTCTGCAGTTATTTTCCCAAATTTATACTTCCTGCTACACCATGGAGCAGATAAAGTCTGTCTCTATATACGCAGGTTGTGTCTTGCTTTACTGAACATTTCACACGAAAAATGGGAATTTCCTTAGATTCTAGTAGATTTCTCTAATCAGGTAAAGGCCACCATGCCTGACAGTCCGCTTATAACTATGCATTCACGGAAACTTTTGACTGGTTCACGTGTAAATTATATTAAGTCAGCCTATAATACATGTTTGCCTTACCGTAAATCTGCCTGCGCTTGGCACTCCACGAATATTTAACAACAACTAAGAGATAGGTAATGACCAAGCCAATCTTGCCCATGGTGTCTAAAAAACTAATTGACTCAATTCCTCGTTTATTTCTTAACGTCTCAGCACTTTCCAGGCCAAGAGTCAAGGAGGCATCCTATGGGAACAATCCCGCTAATACAATAGTTTCAAGGATGTGGCGTCTGCCCCAAGGTTAAAGGAAGATGGTGTTTATCACAGCTCTTTCTTTTTTTTCTTTCTTTATTTTTGCAGTACATGGGCCTCTCACTGTTGTGGCCTCTCCCGTTGCGGAGCACAGGCTCCGGACGCGCAGGCTCAGCGGCCATGGCTCACAGGCCCAGCCGCTCCGCGGCATGTGGGATCTTCCTGGACCGGGGCATGAACCCGTGTCCCCGGCATCGGCAGGCGGACTCTCAACCACTGCGCCACCAGGGAAGCCCCATCACAGGTCTTTTAATAAGAACCTAACAAACCACCTTTCTTCACATTGGTTATCCCCATCTCTCAAAGGCTGGGCCAGAGGAGGATTCTGGCCTTTAGAGGTGGTGAGTTTCATGGGGAAGGAAGAATTTGGGGGTGGCAGGGGATAGTGCAAAGCAACTGTTGAGTAGGAAACCTGAGGACACAAGGGGAAAATAATTAGGCAAGGTTCATAAGAGGTTTGCTATGTTGAGATCCAGCCATCTCAAAGAACAACTGCTCTTTCTACAAGTCCCCAAAGTTGCCATGTATGAAGAGTAGGAGCTCTGGGTTCCCAGGACAGAAAGAGAGTCCAGAGGTGAGTGGCAGGCATGCCACCAACTACGTGAGAGAAATGCACTGGCCAAGTACTGGAGGCACAATGAGAAGGAAACTCACCGTCAACTGCTCCTCCAGGAAGTGATAAAGGAAAAATATAGACAAGGGCCTATTAACAGCTACCAATTCTTCTCTAGCTCAGAGGGGTAAGGGAGAGTTTAGACAACTGGTCTGACCACTTTCTAAACACTTTCAGATCATCTGGTACCAAAAGGGTTTCAGAATTTTCTTGGGAGCTAAGAAGATCTTTCACCTCGAGAATGCACGGCATAAGAAATTCTCCAACTCTTTCAACCAAATAAAGCTCCCAGCTGGGGGCTTCCCTGGTGGCGCAGTGGTTGGGAGTCCGCCTGCCGATGCAGGGGACGTGGGTTCGTGCCCCGGTCCGGGAGGATCCCACATGCCGCGGGGTGGCTGGGCCCGTGAGCCATGGCCGCTGAGCCTGCGCGTCCAGAGCCTGTGCTTCGCAACGGGAGGGGCCACAACAGTGAGAGGCTCACATAAAAAAGTAAAAAAAAAAAGTTCCCAGTTGGAATAAAATGCTCTCAGCACGTCTTGGTATAAGGGCTCTGTACTACATTTACTAATAAGGCATAAATGAATGCTAATAAATGCTAATAATTAAAATGAATTCTTAGGGTACAAAGTAGAACGGTCATATTTAGCAAAAAAAAAAAAAAAAAAAAATTCAGGAGCCCTGTAACATTACAACAAATTATCTTTTAATATCAGTATGTCCCATGCAATATTGGGGCACACTTATGCTAAAAAAAAATTTGTCATTGATCTGAAATTCACATTTAACTGGGTTTCTGTATTTTTCTTGCAACCCTAGTAAAAAGCCTTATCCAGCAGCCCGTAGCCTATCTGGAGACAGTCTCCAAGTCTACAGTGGGCCAAGCTTCCAAGAGCTAAGAAGTTATCTGTAAGGAATCTGGATTGATACGTGACAAGTAGCATTCACTGGACAGTGAACGAAATAGTTCATTTTAAGGATCCTCTCTGAGGATTTTTTTTTCCTTCCATAACTAACAAGTACATCACTTCAAATATGTGTCCCTCTTTAGGACTCAGGGATATCATAGAGTCTCCTGTCTGTGATCCCGAAATCTAGACTTAGGAACTTCCCTCGCGTGGAAAGAAAGCCACAGTCTGGTCAGGTATGAATGAGGGATTTCCCTCCCCTTGCAATGCTTCTGGGGACGGACGACAGGGCCTGTGAATGCTACTGGGTTTTCAGAAAGTGAGACCAGAAGACGTTTCCCGACTCTGTATTTCCGGCGCCATCCCTGGCTGGGTCACCCCCAGGTACGTCCTGAGGAGCCTTCCTGGGGCTGCTGCTGCTAATGATGCTGGGAGGTGAGCATCAGGCCAAAGGCAACGGTTAAGCATTTGCAAGATTTCCCGCTGTGGCTGCTTGGTCTGTTATTTAAAAGAGTGACCCTAGTGAGACCAGAGCTCTGAAGGAGGGGCTGGATTCCGACCAGGGGAAGGAGGAGGACCGCTGACCGAGGATGCCTAATTGAGTCGCACTGATGAGCTGAATGCTGTCCTCCTGTGAGTCCCTGTTCATCAACCCCAATCCTTCCTGGTCCTGATAGAAAAACATATTAAAATGCTAAGCGAGGCTAGGAATTGGACTCTAGAACCACGGGAAGCTGCATTTGGGAGGAGGGGAAGGAAAAGACAATGGAGAAGAGTGAGGGATGCAGGTCCATGGACAAAGGGAGAGAGCCCAGAGGAGATGCCCAGCAGGCAGTCAGAGGGAGAAGCCTGCAAGATTCGGGGAACCGGGGCAGAGGAGAAGGTTCATAGAGGAGACAGCTTGGTGGAGAAACGCTCTGGTAAGTCTGGTGAGACCTTTACACAGTGTACTTGGGACGCTGAGGGAAGGTGGACTCTCTCTCTGCTCTGCCCTGGTACTGGAGGATGTAGGAATAATCTGCTGCGCCGTCCTTGTTCCTTTTAGGACCTGCTGCACTTGAGAAGATGGAGGGGTGGGCGCGTGCGGTTCTCTTGACAATAAGCTCTAAGCACGGGGTACAGAGGACCGAGGAGAGCCACCCTCCTGAGGGGCCATAAGAGATGGCGACAAAGGTTACAACCAATGGTGGTTCCAAAGATACAGTGGTTAGAGACCTGGCTTCCGAGATAACAGTTACAGTCTGATGTGAAGTAAGCCAAATGGGAGATACTATCTTCAGAGAGCTGCTTACCCAGAGGAAGCTCTAAGGTAAAAGCAGGCATTCCTGAACCACGTGTATGAACCCCAATGTAATACCCACTCGATTTCCTTGTGTTGCTCGGCAGACGTTTTCTGTTCGCTCATCTTGGTTTCAATGAACAAATATTTGGGAAAATGAACTGAACTAGGGAGAAAACATGAATGTACAGAACCGAATATGTAGTAAGTTTTTAAAGGAGGTGCCCCTTGTCTTGCAAAGAGGAGCAGAACAGAGACGCTCCCGTAGAGCAGGGAGGCACCAGGCAGCTCAGCAACTCGGAGGACGTCATGCGTTTGCTCCAGGTGTCTTCCCTGGTGCCACGAGAATGAGGAAGACAGAAGGGTCCCCGCTTTCAGAGAACTTACAGGGAAGACAGATAATAAAGCACAGAACGACGATCGTCTTTATTGGAAAGGCACAGGAGGCGGGGCAGGCGTGTAACCGAGTGATATTAGTCCAGGGCTCAGCTTTCAGGGGAAGGGACGCCAAGACTGAATCCTGAGGGATGCAGAGAAGGAGGCAGGGAGAGGGGCACGTGCACCTGTGTATGGCTGGGCAGGGGCGCCTGGGGAGCACATTCAAGGCAGCAGTAGGAGCTGGGAGGGAGAGAGAACACGGGAAGTTCAGCGTGGCAGGAAGGCGGTGTCGAAGCGACGAGGGGCAGGAGACGGTTTTGGAAAGCTAGGAAGGCTCATGCTGTGGAAGGCTCTATAAACCACATTAAGGAGATGGGACTTTATTATAGGAGCAATGAAAAGCCGCTGAAAGGTATTAAGCAAGAAAGTGATGAAATCACATTTTCATTTTAGATCACTCCGGCTGCAAAGGAGATTGAAAAGAAGCAGAACTGGAAGCCAGAAGAGATTTAAGAGGCCCTGCAGCAATGCGAGTAGAAAGAGGTGGACTGGGCGATGGCACGGGGATGAAAATAAGTGAAAGCTCTCCAAGGCGAGCCCACAGACAAGGCCACGGCTGGCTATGCGGGGTCAGGGCTATGGCATCTAGGACACCTTGGGCATTTTTACTTTAGGAGACTGGGTAACAGGAGGTACCCTTTATAAGCGCTGCCAATGTGGCTAGAAGAGGGTGGGAGGGTTGAAGGGAGAGGAGACAGCTGTGCAGCCTTGGGTATGGTATGTTCTAGGGTGCATGGCGTCCAAAGGAACAGATGTGGTCATACATAGACGGACGTGGGGCTCAAGGGAGAGGTTTCAGCCAGCGATGTCCGTCTGGGGGAACTTACAGACATCGATTGTATTCTTGGCAATGGAGGAGAAAAGAAGAGAGTCTAGGGACTTCCCTGGTGGTCCAGTGGTTAGGGCTCTGAGCTTTCACTGCCGAGGGCACGGGTTCTATCCCTGGTCGGGGAACTAAGATCCTGCAAGCCGCAGTGCGCAGCCAGAAAAACAGAAAGAAAAGAGAAAAGAGGGTAGAGGACAGACGCCAGAGAAGCACCCATATTTAAGAGACAGGTAAAGCCTGAGACAGAATCGCCAGGGAGGCAAGAAGAACGCCAAGATGGTCTGTACCAACATGGAGGGATAACTAGGGATGGCAGAGAAAGCAGAGAGTTCAAGGTGGGGGAATAGCAGGATTGGATCACAGATGCAGCCACAGAAAAACGACTTTTAGTGTCAACTCTGAATTAGGAGCTTAGACAAGAGGCTACAGAGTCCAAGTCCCTTCCAGAAGCTAAATAAGTACAAGTCAGTACACATTCAACCTCCTCTGAATGTATTTCAACCTCCTTACAGTACACTTTCTAATATTTTATTTCTTAAGCTGGGTGGTGGGTACCTGAGCATGGGTTAAGTTTTTCTGAATATCTCTCTATATGTCTGATATAGTTCATAATAAAGGTGAAATGGATACCCAAAATACACTGTTGAGTGAAAGGAAGGCAGGTTGTTGAACAGCACGTCTGGGTATATTTCCATTTATGGAAAACTGTAGCTGTACCTCCACACAGGTATACAGCACCGGGAGACAGCTAGAAAGACAGTCATTAATTATTTCAGTAATGACCGTTTTGGCTAGTCAGAGTTAAGGTCATTTTTATTATTTTTTTTTTGAGCTCTTCTATATTGTTTGAATTTTTACAGTGTACGCACGTAGCAGTTTTATACAAATAACAAAACCACAAAAGCACAGTGTAGAATTTTCTACCCCACTTGGTCACACGATGGCCCCTAAGAGGATGTGCTGCCATCGTAGCTGGATTCTGAGGTGAGGTCAGGGGAGGGGGATTCCACCCACACCTTCTTCTCGTTCAATAAGCCAGACTGACAGCCGCCATCAAAGCTGCTCTACACCAGCACTTAATCTCAAAGGCAGAGAAAGGCGAAGCAAAGGCAGATTAAAAACCAAGGGACGAATCCTCTTCATGTGCCTACAGACCCATGGACCCTATTCCCCATTCCCTCTCGGTACAGCAGTGTCACAAAGGTAAGGGGGCTGGTCTTCCCTCATTTCTATGCCCGTCTCATCTTTCATAGTGATCAGGCGTGTAGCGGTCAGAGAGACCTGGGTTCAACTCCAAACTGCACCTCTTACTTTCAGCGTGACTTCGGACACGCCTATTCTCTTGTATTATAAAATGAAACAATTTTTAAAAGCTGCCTAATGAGAGTTGTTGCCTTGAGGGTTAAATGAGGTCGAACACACGAAACGCTCGGAGTGAGACCCGGCACACGGGAGGTGGTCAAGAAGAGGGAGATGTTTTGCATTTCTTAGAACAAGCACACAGCGCAGCGAGCTCTGGATCCGGGTCTCCCACCGTCACGAACGATCGCCACCCCAACGACCAGTCTTCAACCTCAGACCTCTTGAACTGCCCCTCCCACAGTTTCTGAACATCCAATCCAGTCTTGGAAGCTCTCCTCTGACCTCCCACACTCACCTGTTCAGCATATTGGACTGGTAGATTCTCTTCTCGTGGGTGTTGTAACAGCTGCTCTTGGGCTCGGGGATGAAGCTGTGTTCGGACAGCATGTCGGAAGCAGCGGTGGTGATGATGGCGATTCCATCCCTCACTCTGGCAGGGAGGCCATAGTCCCATTCATCATAGGACACAGAGATGAGCCCGGTGGGGAACTCCGAGGGCACTGTGTCTGTGTCCCCTGCCACCAGACTAGGCACAATCCACGTGTAGCCGTAGCCAGTCAGCCCTACTGAGTTGGCCACTTCGAAGATGTAGGTGGCTTCTTCCTTAGTACAATAAAGAAGAATGATGGGGCTTTGAAGTTTCTTGAGCTGGTTCTGGATCTTAGAATCTCCATCATCCAGGGACATGTCCAGCAGGAGGACTTCCTCTAACTCCCAGCCCACGAAGCTATTCTCGATGGTGCTGCGAATCTTGTTTACAAAGTCCTGGTAGCCAGGGAAGTAGGTGGTGACGATAGAGAAGATGTACCAGTCATACTCCTCCATGATATTGAGCATCACGGAAGCTTGTTGTTCAATCGATGGGCCGAACTGGAAGAACATTGAGGACTCATCCTAAAGTCGTGAACACAAAGAGAGAGAGAGAGAGAAAAACCAAAACGAAGATGGTGAGGGAGAGTTTGGACCATCTGGATACAAAGGTTTGTGTTCATTATTTACTCTGTCCACATAATGCCTCTAAAATTGGATATGTTTAAATTGCAAACATTTGTAATACTTTCCTTCCTAAAACCTTCCTCTTGAGAAGATCGACATGGGTCTCTACTCTTCTTGTCTGAAATCCTTGGGGCTACTGCAGAGCCTCAGGCAGCTTCCTAAAATCAAATATGCTAGTATTTCTAGAGCAAAACATGTGAAGGGTCACATAAAGTGGGATAAAGACTGTAAACGGCGTCATGTCAGTTCAGGTCAGGTTTTGCTGTCAAAGGAGTTATATGAACACAAACACACACTTTCCATTTTTTGAGGCTTTTGGATTCATCAATTGGGGATATGTATTATTCAATCGGAGTGAAGAATCCAAAATGCCATCAATCTGCCCTTAAATCTACCTCTAGTCGCCCAGCAGGTGGGTGGTACTCAGGTATGGCTAGCAGGGAGGCACGCTGTAGTACAAGATTTTCTATAAACACATAATTGTTAGGTGAAATGCACATGGAATTTTCTCTCTGTCTTCTACTCTGACAATGAGGTATGTAGGTGGAGTAATGCACACGTAGTACGTGTCAGCTGCAAGGTAGAATGACTTGTCTTTAAGGTCATATATGATTAAGCTTTATATGAGAACAACATAGAAAGGATTGTTCTTTCTCTTACCTATATAATGCCACGGGTCTCCGTCTGACCTGTGTATTGCATACAACCCTCCGTCAATTCTAAACATCTTATGTTTTCTCCCACCTCTTGAGGGAGAAGCCATTTTAAATGTGTCCCATTTTAAGCTGTATTTCACCTGCTGTTTGGAGATGTCAAGCCCTGCATTTTGTCTCGATCTTACAGCTAGAAGAATCTGAAGCCACACAGTGAAGACCCTCTCAGCCTCGTCCTTCTCTTTCAGTCCATTTTCCCCTGACTTCCTCCTGGGTAACGACATCTCTTTTCTTGGTCAGTGGCCCCTATCGCCTATCTGATGGTTCATCTCCATTTATAACAATCCAAGCTAACAAAATTGTGTCTTTAATTCAAAGGGGTGGTTCTTTTTTATCCCCCAAACTAGAGCTTCAAAGTACGGTTACAAGAGATCAGGCTTTTAAACAAAAATGATGCAGTGATTTCTTAGTTCAGGAACACATTGTTGTACAGCTGAGAAACCGCGGAGTATTTTTTGGGCAACCGCTATTGAAAAACAAAAAAAATGCAGGCTGGGAACTATCCAGCTGGTGTCCAAAGACCCTGATTGGGCAACGAAAGCCGCCAGCCCCTCGAGGCTCTGCCAGAGCTGTGTGTGCTTCACGTGGCTTGAACTCGTCACATTCCCCGCAAGCGATCCAGAATGAAACAGTAGCTGCCTGGTCGTCTGGGGGCAACTCCTTCCGCTAAGGGTAAAATGGTGCTTATAATGGCTCCCTCCCCTGGCTTCAATATACAGTCAAGGAGGAGCCTGGTAGGACAGTGGAATTCAGAGAAGTAGAGAGGGTGGGGCAGCAAGAATGGGAGGGGAGGGAATGGAAATTAATTCAGGATAGAACAGTGGCTTCGTATGTGGCCAGTCCCTGCTCCTGGTCTTCTACTTCAGTGCCACTATGTACTGCTATTCAGGGGAAGCTGACCTTGTCCTTAGGTCGTAGGATAGAGTGGGCATCCAGGACAACAAAGCTTAATTATGACAAGACTTGTCAGGGGCCCGCAGCGAACCACAACTACAGGAAAGGAAGGCCCTGCGACAGAACAACTCACCCAGAATGGTTATCACTTTAAAGGGACAGCCATTTGTTCTCCTTGTTAGTTCCAGCTAAGTTAGGGAATTTGGGGAATTCTCAAATGAGAGGTATTATCACTTGAGTTTTCACCAGCCCAGTGGTCATAACAAAGTGACAAAAGCTTTTAAATGTACCTTAAAATGCACAGGCTTAGGATGGGAGGGGTCCCCACTGTAAACAAAGTAAGTCTACCCATTCTATGATAAATGAACATATCGTAAGGAGGTTCTTGAATACCCACAAAGCTGCATCTACAGTGAAACCACAGCTGGTTCAAATACACAGCTAGAGACAGCCTTGAAAGGAAACCCATGGAGGGGGCAGGACGGTCCTTAGCAAATGAGCCCATGCTAATGAGACTGACTTTAAAAGAAAACCAATCTACTACATACCAACCTGACCCTCTTCTCTCTTAGTCTTCTCTTAACACTCGCTCACAATTATAAATGAGCTCCTAAAGAAACCGCCAGCTACTATGTGAAGAAAGCCAATATATGGTGAAAGTAAGAAAAGAGAAAAATTAATATGGCTCCATCTAACCCTCACCACATCCCCATCTAGCCTTCTACTTCTCCCTTCCTCCACAATCATCCTTCTTCCGATTCCTCTGCTCCCGTCAATGCCCAGTTCAACCATTTTATCTTGCCCATCCTTCATCAAATAAGGATGCCTTACACGGCCATTTTAGCTGCGGCACCAAGAGGAGGTTAATGAAACCAAACAGGAATCGAGAGACAAAGTTATAGCTTGGGCAAATGCTTCCCAGTATAATGAGTGGTCCAGCATTATTCATTTAGTTGACCCATCAGTCTGGTGTATGGTAATTGGGAATGGGACAGCTCTTTCTCAACAAAGCTTTGGGCTAACTAAAAGTTGGAAGCAGTGACAGACTTTGCAAATTATGGTCACAGCCACAGATCAAAGAGCAATCTTCACGTGTGCATGGAGTGGAAAGGACTGGTGGCCACCATCCATCTTTGCAGGCTCCCAGCATGCACTGTGATCACCACAAGAAGCAGCATCTTCTAGGATGAAGGACAGGGATCTAATTCAGCTCACTATGCTTCCACACTTACATTTTTATTCTCCTAATGTCATTACAAAATGTTATGTGCAGGGCTCCTTGGAGCAGTCTCGTCCTCCTTGGGAAGATTCCCAGTCAAATTTATTGCGTGAATGTACTTCTTTAACTTGCCTTGAGAGCCCCTTATAGCAGTCCTAGGTAAAAGGCTATCATGACTGATAGGTGCAGTCGGCACAGGGAAGACACGATTGTACGTTAGACCCCATCAGTCTGGAACTGTTACGGTGAACCTCATCACGTTGATGTTCAGGGTGTTTATTTGCCAATAAGAAGAAACAAAAACAGGTACTTTTTTTCATTCTATTAACTGTCTCAGAAAACAGCTGCCTAAAGAATTAGCAGTACATGAGATCCTTCTTCTGCATCACTGAGATCCCTTCCAGATCCACTTCAGACATAAGGGATTAACTACCCCAGCTGGTGCCCCTAGCAATTGGTTTCAGCTGCCATCCCACTTTGGGGACTGTGTCAGCTGAAGAGAACCACCTGGCCCAAAGTCACGTCCCCTTCCTGGGGTAGAAGGCATTGAATGACTGGCGGTCGTGGCGTCTAAAGACCTGGTCCTCTTGCCCTATTTCTAGGCAACTCTGAAGGATGAGTCTATCTTCAGAACTTCCCACAAGCTTCCATTAATACTGCGTCTCACCTGTATTTCTCTCTCTGCCCACTCCTGCCCAATCTTCCCTTCCTTTCATGGTGTTGATCTCAAAAGCATTCCCTCCTGAACCCCCTGTCCACCAACTTAGTCTCAGGTCAGCTTCTCAGGGAAGGCAACTGGAGACTTTATCCATTTCCCTTTTTTCAACATGGAAAAGAGATGACTATTTGCAAATATAGAAACGACTTATGTGGTAGAAAGATAAGTCTCTGCCCATTAGCTCCAGAGGAGAAAACCGGGACCAATGAGCAGAAATAGTAAAAGGCACTGCTTGGCTCAATGTAGAAAGTACATCTGCAACAATTACAGCTATTTAAAATGAAATGGGCCTCATAAGGTAGGGAGCTCTCTGTAGTTATAAACATTCAAAAAGGAGCTGGATTATTACCTGATAAAGGGATTCTCCTCAGCACTCCATCTGGAAAATGTCATGCTCATCTTTCAGACCTAGTTCAAATGTCAGCTTTTTTATGCATATCACCTTTTCTAACTTCCCCAGGTCAAGTTAGTTCTGTCTCCCCTGTGCTTTTGCAATATTTTACACATGCCTATATCATAATATTTATATATTTTTTAAAGTTTTTATTGAAGTATAGTTGATGTACAAAATTATGTGTTACACACGTACAATACAGTTATTCACAACTTTTAAAGGTTATACTCCGTTTATAGTTATTATAGAATATTGGCCATATTCCCCAGGATGTTGTAAAATATACCCTTGTAGCTTATTTTATACCTAATAGTTTGTACCTCTTAATCCGCTCCCGCATATTGCCCCTCCCCCGTTCCTTTTCCCACTAGTAACCACTAGTTTGTTCTCTATACCTGTGAGTCGGCTTCTTTGTTATATTCACTAGTTTGTTGTATTTTTTACATTCCATATGTAAGTGATATCATACAGTATTTGTCTTTTTCTGACTTATTTCACTTAATGTAAGTCCATCTATGCTGCTGCAAATGACAAAACTTCATTTTTTTATGGCTGAGTAGTATTACATTGTATATATATACCACATCTTGTGAACCCATTCATCTGCTGATGGACACTTAGGTTGCTTCCATATCTTGGCAACTGTAAATAATGCTGCTATGAACATTGGGGTGCGTGTATCTTTTTAGTGATTTTTTTTTCAGATATATACCCGGGAGTGGGATTGCTGGGTCATATGGCAGTTCTATTTTTAGTTTTTTGAGGAACCTCCATACTGTTTTCCATAGTGGCTACACCAATTTACACTCCTACCTAGAGTGTATGAAGAAGGTTCCCTTTTCTCTTGGGAAGCATATATGCCTGCCTCATGCCATTAAAAAAGGTATGTTTCTCAAGAGCAGGAACTGTGCCTTATTCATCTCTGGATCCCTAGGTGGCACATGAAAAAAACTTAAATGTTGGTTGTATTAATATTACAAAGAAGATTCCATTGTCAGGTGGGAGATGAACTGAAATGACCTTGATGACCTCAACCGGTTCCAAACTTCTACGCTGATGGCTCATAGCCACTTCACGGAAATAAGGTATGGCTGAAGAGCTGTGCGCTCTTACAAAATGTGAGGGGAATCCACCTTGGAGCCAGCCAGAGAGTCAGAAAGTGTACCAGCCACTTCTTCACTCCTCTCTGCAGCAAATTCCATGACAGCATCATCTATACTTACTCCTTCCAACTCCTCTTGCCCACTGCTCTCTCGCACTAACTTCAGCCAGACTTTTGACCCCACCACTCCTCTAAAAATCCTCTTGTGAAAGGCAGTGGTGACCTTGCTATTGCCAACTCCACATCCGTCTGCAGCCTTTGACTTGGGTGATCACTTGCTCCAAGATACGCTTTCTTCCCTTGGTTTCCAGGGCTTCACATTCTCTTGATCCTCCTCCTACCTTACTGGTTGCTGTTCCTCCATCTTCTTTGCTGGTTCCTCCTCTTCCTTCCAGCCTTTCGAAGCTGGAGTGCCCCAGGGTCAATCCTTGGTGTTCATTTCATTTCTATCGGCATTCACCTCCTCGGAAATCTCACTCAGTCTCCCGCTTTAAATCCCTTTTCCATGATGATCACTCTCACACTTCTGTCTCCAAAACTTCCAACCTGTACATCAAACTGCCTACCTGACAGCTCTGCTTGGATATCTTTGAAACATCTCCAACACTTCCAAAACTGAACTCGGCCTTTCCCATTTCAGTTAAAGGCAACTCTATCCTTCCACTGCCAGCTGCTCTCCTTCTCTGGAATCCTACATCCAATCAGTCAGGACACCGTGACCGCCTGACCTTCGAAAGGTATCTAGAACACAACCTTTTTTTACCCACTTTGTTTGAGCCACCCTCATCCTTCACCCATCACTGAAAGGGCCTGCTAACTGGACCCCCGGCCTCTGCCGCAGTCTCATGCTCAACAAAGAAGCAGGATGATCCTTTTAAAGCTTAAATCATAAGATGGTACCTTCTGCCCCAAACCCTCAATAGCTTCCCAACTCCCTAAAAGGAAAAAGCCAACACCCTTGATTCGGACCCCACTGCCCCTCAGATCCCACATCCTCTGACTCTCACCCTCTCTCTCCTCCAAGCACACTGACTGCACTTAAAGATACTCATTCCCGCTCCAGACCTTTATTTCAAGCTATTTCCTCTGCCTGAAACACTTCCTCCAGCTACCCAGGTACTCACTCACAGGGCTAACACACACACCAGGTTCAAGTCTTTGCTAAAACCTCACCTTCTCAACAAAGCCCAAACCTGACCCTGCAATGCGATGCGACAGCCGCCCTCTCCTGTCGCAGGGAGGCCTGAGCCCCCTTATCCTGCTCCACTTTTGCTTTTTGCCATAGCATTTATCACCATCAAACAGATGACGTGATGTATTTATTATGAACGTATGCCTCGTGCCAACTAGAGTGTAAACACTGTGAAGGCAAGGATCAACTTATTTGCTCATTGCCATAACCCAACACCTAGAATGGGGCCTGGCCCAAAGTGGACTCCCAGTAAATATTTGTTGAATTTTAAAATGTGGTAATTTTCCATTGTGTGTGTTTCTGTGTGTATTCACAATTTCTTTATCCATTCATCCATCAGTGGGCACTTAGGTTGGTTTCACATCTTGGCTACTGTAAATAATACTGCAATGAACACGGGAGGGTTCATGTATCTTTTCTAGTTAGTATTTTCATTTTCTTCAGATAAATACCCAGAAGTAGAATTGCTGAATCATATGGTAGTTCTATTTTTAATTTTTTGAGGAACTGCCATACTGTTTTCCACAGTGGCTGAACCAGTTTATGTTCCCATCAACAGTGCACGAGGGTTCCCTTTTCTCCACGTCCTCTCCAACACCTGTCATTTTTAATCTTTTTTATAATCCATTCTAATAGGTGTGAGGTCATATCTCACTGTGGTTTTGATTTGCATTCCCTGATGATCTGTGATGCCAAGCATCTTTTCACGTGCCTGTTGGCCACCTGCATGTCTTCTTTGGAAAAATATCTACCCGAGTCCTCTGACCATTTTTTAATGATTGTTTCTATTTTTGCTATTGAGTTTTATGAGTTCTTTATATAGATGACATATGATTATCAGATATATGATTTACAAATATTTCTCCCCTTCAGTAGACTGCCTTTTCATTTTGTTGATGATTTCTTTTGCTGTGCAGAGCGTTTTAGTTTGATGTAGTACCACTTGTTTATTTTTGCTTCTGTATTACTCAGCCATAAAAAAAATGGAAGCTTGCCATTTGTGACAACGTGGATGGACCTTGAGGGCATTATGCTAAGTGAAATAAATCAGGCAGAGAAAGACAAATACCGTATGATTTCACTTGTATGTGGACTCTAAAAAACAAAACAAAACAAATGAATCAAATCAAATCAACACAAAACAAAACAAACAAAAAAGCCAAGCTCATAGCCACAGAGAACAGAACGGTGGTTTCCAGAGGTGGGGCGTGATAGGGTGAGTGAAATGGGTGAAGGGGGTCAAAGGTACAAACTTCCAGTTATAAAGTAAATACCTCATCGGGATGCAATGCACAACCTGATGACTACATTTAATAATACTGTATTGCATATTTGAAAATTGCTAAGAGAGTAAATCTGAAAAGTTCTCATCACAAGAAAAGAAGAAAGTTTTGTAATATGTATGGTGACGAATGGTAACAGACTTACTGTGATCATTTCACAGTATTTACAGATATGGAATCGTTATGTTGTACACTCGAAATTAATATAACATTACATGCCAATTACACCTCAACTAAAAAACGTGGCAATCGATGTTTCAACCAGATAATTCTCAAATCTAGTTTATTTTTGTTGGCTATCGCATTGACAATATATTTTTCCAGTATTTTAAAGCCTCCAACACTACTCAAATCTTGGTAATTTATAACATCATAGGGATTATGAGCCTGCTAGGACATTAAAGTAATTTCAGAGTAAATAAATCTGATTTTTCTCCGAGTCCTTCCTCCTAGTATATGAGCAAAAAAGTCCTGCTGTTTTCCTTCTAAATTCAGTTCTTAAGGAGGATCTGTGTTTGATAAAAGTCTAGAATCACTAGGCTTTTGCTGAAAACTTTCTCCACTACTATCAGATTTAGAAGGCGAGTGTAGAAATCATGGATTAAGAGGCCAGGTTCACCCTGGCTGGTTTCGTCCTGGGTATTTCTTCTTTACTTCTTCCATGCTGAGCACAAAGCAGAAGCAGAACATGGGGACAAAATGTCTTTCCTCTCCCAACACGAGGAGGGGATTTTCTCTCCCCGACCTAACTCCAAGAGACCCCCTCTTTGGTGACTATAAATTCTGATTCCAACCATCATTTTTTTTTCAGGTGACTAAGGCTGGCGGTACCTATTTAGGGTGGGTTTAGATAGTGTCAATTTAGTGAGCAATGCCCTGCAAGAAGGAAAGAAGCACCCGATGTTCTCCAACCTCGCCATTCATCAGAAATACCATGACTGAAACACACAAAGGAAGCTCACCGGTGAAGAATCATGATCTTTCCTGCCAGATTCATTCTTTGTAAACCATGGCACACAAAGGAGAACACTCTGGGTTTTCAAGAGCCCATGAACAGATATTCAAGCAGATTGAGCTAGTCTAAGAGCCATTCTGGATAACGAAACAACTCCCCCAGAAGCCAGCAGTCTTTTTCTTATTTGTTCTTTCAGAAGATAATTTCACTTTCTCCTTGACTTTTGTTCCGTTTTCTTCCCTGAGTCTCCCTCTTGGATGTGCTTCAGTCGCTGAATTTAAGCCACAGCTGAGAAACAAACTAAAAGTATTCACTTGGAGAACGTCTACAAGGTTCTTCCTATTCTAGGTCTCAGAGATGATTTTATAGCAAGAAGAAAGCTTACAAGCAACAGACAGGGCAATAAGAGGAGAAGAATAAAAAGGCCCATCCCTCTTGCTAAGATATCCAAGAGAATTAAAGAATTAAGTCGGGGAAGCAAAAGTCCTGGAGAATACCAAGAGAACTTCCAGAACGTGCTTGTCCTCCTCTGGAAGGTATCAAGATGCCAAAATCTTAACACGGCTCTTATATTTCATCTGAAATTAAAATCCCTCACTGTGGCCTGTGCCATTTATGCACATGAAAACAACTCTCAGATGGACTGACTTGTGTTTTTATTAAGAGGTCCTTTTCTGTAAAAGAGTGAGCTGACAAGTTCAGCAACAACCACATTCTGTGACTGAATCAACGTACTTTTAAGTAAACGCAAGCGAAGAAGGTAGGGGAATAGGAAAAGTTGGGAAAAAATGAAATAGATAGAGAAAAAAATAGTATAAATATTAAACTAACAGTATTAATTAGGATTATCAATATCAGACTAAATTTATTTAGACAAGTTTACAAAATCAAGTGTGTTCAACACAAATATAGATCTGAGCATTTCGTAGATAGAAAGAAGGGCAGTTCATAGATAAAAAGAAGGGCATCATAAAACTAAACCATACAACCAAGGGAAAACAAAAATTTTTTATGAGGTATGAAATACTAAATCCCAAATCCAATACTATCAAAATCTTTCCATTTAACTTAAGCTGAGAGGGTAGAGTTTACAGAAGAACTGTGATCATTATTAAAGAACAAGGTGAAGTACAGGCCAGTGATGGTACTTGACACACCAGCAGCATTTATCAGAGGGAAGACGTTGACATTTCTTTCAAATACATAAACATTCCCATCTCTGTATATGTATTTGCTCAGAGCAGCACATGCATATACCAATGGGAGCAGAGAATGGGGGAGATGCCCAAGAGAGGGGGAGGGTAGAAAAGGCATTTTGTATTTGATGAAGCTGAGAGTGCTGGTACCTTTTCTGTTGCTAAAAATAACAAAGCACTGGTTCTAAATACAGTGATTATGTTCATACACATGGGTCTCTGCAAGAGATCCCTGGAAAACAAAAGGTCCTTTGTCCTCCTATCCCTGCTCTATATAGAAAGATGAAGCATTGCTGAATTTATTATAGAGTTTGGACCAAACATGGTCGTTTGGCACAGGTTAACAAGCCGTAGCCTCCAGTGGCAGAAAGAAGTTTCCTGAGAAAGTTTTTCTCAACAAACATCAGTGATCTGTTTCCCTAGGTCCCTGGATTGAGAAACCAATTGCTACTTCCTCACATAAAGCCAAGGACGGCTGTTCACAATTAACGCGGCTTCGAATTTATTCACTTGTCCCAAAGCAATTCGGTCCTCCGTCTAAAAGAGGCATCGCATTTTGAAGGGCTCCAGAAATGAAAATAAAATTGCATACAGGCAGATTAAAAATATATATACATCTTCAACAGCTCGTCAGCACCTGCCTGGCTCAGCCTCACTCGATGGTAGGACTTAGAATTTTAGCCACCAGGCATGCCTGCCAACCTTTAAACCAGGATTGGCCCTGTCCTGTCCTCACCAACATCATCGTCTAAAGCTGACTGGGCTGCTCTAAGCCCAGTATCTGGAGCACCTGATGTGGTGAGCCCGCTGGGTGCAGACGTGCCCGCCCAGAAGAAGCCTTCCTCCTTCACAGACTAACCATGTGACCAACCGAAGTCCTTCCACGTGTCCTGACCTTTATCCCAGTCTCTATTGGATGAGGAGCCCTACTCAGGATTTGCAACTATTCTGCACAGTCCCGGACACCCTGGATGCTGGACCCTGCTGCCTCTATCTGCAGGTGCCCACAGAGGCTGGACACCCCTTCCTACCCTTAACCGTGAGGAGTTTATGTGGCTTTGTCCTCTATGGTACCAAAGCCCTGCGTTCCCACACCAGCCTGAGTCACACCGAGTGGGTTATTTGGCCTAAAATAGGTTTCTCGGAGCTTGCTACCTGCGGCAGGCAGTGTACAAGGTTAAGTCCGGTCCTACCAGCCCTCAGCCTCTCCCTAGACTCATTGCGCAGATCCCAGTATGCCTGGCCTGCAAAAGGGTAAAAATGGTGTCCAGTGTTTGATTGGTTATATCTAAGTTTATTTGAGATTTTCTCTGTTCTCTTTATACTGAAAATTGCTCTCCTTTTTAGGAATTATTCAACTCTCACTTTTGCTGTTCCTCATCTGTGCCTGCTGGGTAAAAGCACTAAAAAGGGCTCGTTCAGAGTTCAGAGCTCCTGCCCACTCACCCTTCGTTTTCTTTCCCTCAAGCTCTGGGAGGCGCGTGTTTATGAAGCCTCGTTGAGTACGCGACGCCATTGGCTGGAACCGACACCCAGTGCCTAACCTGACGCAGGGAGAGCCACACGACCCTGTCCACGTTCCTAGAAAACACCTATTCCTCTCTCTGTACACGGAAGGAATACTTGGCCAAGAAGGTACGGAATGCTGTGGATTCAGCTTCCAACACAGTCCAGCATCACACTGTCTCTGGCCCAGCCTAACCCCTGCCCCAGTGGAGAAGTAGCAACCCTGCCAACATCCCTGGCCATCTTGTCACTGCTGTAATGGGCACTGCAGCCCGGGCTGAGGTTTCTTCCTTCTTTGACTCTCTTTGCCCACAGTCCTAGTTCCACAGATAAAGACCCCATTGGAATGTCCTAACTGGCCTACACCTTCAGCCCAACCAACGTTCCCATTCTCCCTTCTGGGGCCTTGGGTCGCTGAAATGCTGTCAGTATCTCAACTTGACCCTGGAAGATTGGCCAAGCAGGGATGCGCAGCTGCTGTCGCTCGAGGGAGGTATCACAGTTGGCAAGATCTTTCCTGAAAATAAGAGCTGGACAAGTAAAGGAATAGCCTATTTATACATTCTTATTTTGAAGTTTGTGTATTTCTTGTTTTTAAACCACATTCAAGGGTCTCCTACGTTTCTATAGTTCATACATTTCACCTAAATACGTTTCCTCTGATGGAAGCATGTGAGCAGAAAAAGAGCTCTTTAAAAGAAAATGCCAATTGGCATTTCAAACAAAGAAGTTTCGAGCTTAGCCTCTTACGCATCCTCATCAGACTCTCTGGAGTACAGAGCCACTGTTACAATCAGATGCCGGCACATTTAATCTCTCATCTAGATTCTTCACAGTGGGGCCTCTGCCTATAGAGGAATCACCCCAGACAAGTATGATTCTTACATGGTCTCATTATCTTTAGACCTGGCGGTAAAGCCACTCACCTCTCAGGCTCACGTCAGCTGGCTGTGAATTCGGATCCACGCTAACAAAAACAAAATGGCGGATCCTGATGGCTCAGCAATGACATTTTGATGCTAATTTGGTACTGCTTGAAAGGTGCCAATACGTTAACCCTGTGCAAGCACAGCTTAAAACTCTCTATTAAATAATGCCAGCCTGGGATCTCAAAGAAGACACATTAACCAGAGTGGCCCGAGAAGACACTAGTCCAGCTCAGAATAGGACCACGGTTAAACCAGATTAGGAGACTGCGAGGTGGAACTAGATTATTTTCCAAGCCTTCAAAGAATATTCCACAATTTCCCTCAGATATACAGGCCAGTGAGTCCAGCAATCCTGACTTTCAGAAAATCTTCCCTATGTCTATCTCAATTCCATCATGCTGCAGATGAAGCCCTTTGGCTCTCACATTTTCCTCGGTGAAAGGCCCTCAAAATTTTTATTGAACTAAATTAAGGTGATGTCAATTTAGACGATGGTCTGTGATTTGTTTTGTGTGTAAAGATTATAATTACACTTACTCTCAGCCTTTTCTTCCTTAGCCTAAACAACCCCCTTTATTTCTCCTTTATTATGTTTCTTATTACAATATTTATTGAGTTTACACTGTACTCGGTTATACATGCATTATGTCAATTAATTCTCATACCCCTATGAAGTAAAGCCCTATTACTCTCTCTGTTTCATCAGTAGAGAAAGTGAGCTTTAGAGAAGTTAAGTAACTCACCCAAGGGTCACTGCTGGTCTGAGAATCTAGCTGGGTCTGACTTCAGAGTGGACTTAACCACGCCCCACACATCCTCAAGCTTCCATGAATCAGTGCTGTGGCTCCCATCTGAACCATCTACACCTCCTGTTTTAATTGTGAACCACAGAATGATCACAGTTATCTAGTAAAAGTCTAACCCCCGCCTAGTATAGTACAGAGACTATTTTCATGAGTTCTTAAGCTTCACCCCTATGCATCCACCTACTAGCACAGTTGCACTGCTAACTAGTGATGGATTTGGTCCATGTTATCACCCTACGGTATTCTTTTATCGGACCTCATACGACCGGTTCTTTATGACCTCATTAGCTGTTTGCTAATCAATTGAGGATTTATTAAATGCAGGCGCTGCGGGAAGTAGAGACGAAGTATAACTCTTCCTCATCCTCAGAGTGAGCCGACTGGAAGATAGGTCAAAACACACAGAATAACTGATGGCTTCCTTAAGTTAGATGATAACATGAGGTTTCGAATATGTGTCATAAGAATGGTGAGAACAGAGGTGCAGTGTGGCTGGACAGCTATATTTTTTTTAAGCTTCTTTTTACTTATCTCTTTCTTTGCCGGTTCTCCCACCGGCTCTGTGCGGTGAGCAAGTTAAACGCCCACGCATTTTAATCCAAATACCAGACTATGGGCAGAAATATAAGTAACACTGGCCTTGAACTCAGCCTTAGATTCGTCCTCAGGTGGACAACCAGCCTCTGATGTCCACTATCTCGGGCAGCGATGTAAGGGCTGATAGAAATACCATACAGCATCATCTCCACAGCATTCCACCGTCTAAATGAATTATATATAAATCTTTCTCCTTGATCTACCCCGTCTTTCATTTTCATCTCAGAAGATTAGATTAGTATGACAGGACTTGTCCTTTATGAAGTCAAGCTACCCAGTTAAAAAACCCTCTTCTCTTCAAATGACTGCAAATTGATTTTGTTAAGATTTCTTTTCAGTGTTCCTTCAGAAAAGCTAGGGGAGTGCTACTTTCTAGTCTTTCCTTTCTCTCCATGTATTTTTTTTCTTTACTCTGGCCTTTTTCGTCTGATCCTCCAACAGTTTTCGATAATTGTGTGCACCATTCGGGAGATCAATCCATTACCTCAGTGCTCCTTGCATAAAGATAGCCTGCGACGGCGAAATTAAATCCAAGCAACTCACCAAAGTAGCCTGACACCAAATTTTCTCCCGTTCACTTTATGAGTCTCTATGCCCCATTCATTTAAAAATGCACAGACAACTACCCAAGCGCTATCAATTCTCAAAGCCCCCTCCATGTCTCTTAACATAATGTTCTTTTTAATTTTATTTGCCTACTAATAAAGCAAGGGTATATTTCAAGATCTGCTTTTATTCTTGGCTCCATGAAATTAAATGAATACAGAGTAGCAATGGCATCCTTGAGAATTCACACAGTAACACAGTTTCTCACCTTTTGCAAAAAAAAAAAAAAAGGACACACCTGAACTGAGTGGGGTGCTTCCTCCAGGTGTAAATGGAATGAGACACAATGTCCTTGACTGTATGTTGAGGCTCACGTTGGTTACATATGCAACAACCTATTAACAACGTTACTAGAACTAATCAGTTCAGTTTGCAAGTTATGTTTCACACAAAAAGGAAAGCGGTCTTGGCTCATAAGAAAATATCTCCTTGTATTTATATTCCTGAGTTCCACAATGATGCAAAGATGATCTAAACTATCTAGACAGAGTCCCCAAAAGACCTCCTACCAAGGACCTCTATGGAATCAGTCGCTTGGTTATAAGTAAGTTCTTAATATTCAAATCTTTGGTGACAAAGAGTAAGCTCATCTCACTCAACTTCTTTTTTTTTTTTTTGCATCTTTTTATTCTACAGCAACATCTTTCAAAGAACAGACATTTTAAATCTGAAGCCCAATTGCATTTTTAAAAGTGAATCATGCTTGTACTTCTCCACGTTCATCAGGAAAAGCAAGAGAGAGGTTCTTCTTTAGCAAGTAAAAAAAACCTCTGCCAGTTTACAGGGTAATCTGGGAATTCAACTTTCTCAGACATATTCACGAAAATATCCCCATTCCAAGTCTCAGCATTCCATTGTTTTTTATTAAGGTCCTCGACCGTAAAAGAAGGGACTTACTAGAGATGTGTATCTGGTATCCTTTACACTTTTACTGTCTTTAAAATTCAAATTTTGGGCTTGACAGGTAAACTAAGTTCTTCTCTAGTCTCCTAGGATGTGGGACCATTTTCCTTGCATGAGCTCAAACCATCTTAATCTTGCTGCTTACATGTGGCCTTTTCCATCCCCACCACTACCACCCCCCAGACAGATAACTTCTCTTAGAACACTTGGCCTGAACTTGGAAAGCAACACTGGGAACCGTCTCTCAGCTTCTTAATCTCTTCCTACCGTAAGGGAGAATAACTCCCAGATTCCCCTCTCATCTCCTTCCCATAAAGGCAAAGATCCTCCTGATCTGGTCACA
Source organism: Aethalodelphis obliquidens (assembly GCF_003676395.1). Classification (NCBI taxonomy): domain Eukaryota; kingdom Metazoa; phylum Chordata; class Mammalia; order Artiodactyla; family Delphinidae; genus Aethalodelphis; species Aethalodelphis obliquidens. Next base: position 17,545,189 of record NW_020837980.1, on the reverse strand, counting down.
GTAAAACTCCTTGAATACCTAATTGTGTGTGTTTTTTTTAATTAAATATGTACTAGTAGAGGGTTGCCATGTTGCTCAGTGAGTGACTTCTAGAGTCAGACTCGGTTAAGCTTCCTTCTTTGATATGTTTGGTGTTAACAAAACCACAGACCTTTCACAGGCATTGAAAGGGTTAACCGTGAGTTGCTTGCAAATATGCTCCCAAAAGAAAAAAAGCCAGCCAGCCGATGATGTCAGGTAACTCAGATTATTACACGCAGATTATCCACGTACAATGAAAGATGAGCAGCGCTACATAACTCACAGCGACAAGACAGCTGCCCCACGTGCTGCGAGGCCACTGGGACCCACACAAAGCTCTATGAGGCATTGAGGGAGGCTGGTCCTGCAATACCAGGTCAGGACCTAACAGTTCAGAAAGTAAGCTATTTATTTTACCTGGAGTTCTATTTTTTTTTTTTTTTTTAATTTCTGCTACTCTGAACGTGGCTCTTCGTTTCTAAAATTTTAATACACCCGTTCTCCAACATTACAAGAAATGAAACTTCTCCCATCTTGCCCTGCAAGCTCAAGAACTTCATCAGTACTCCCTGGAAGCCAAATTCATGCCAGTCTTCGACTTTCACTCATTGCACATAAAGCTAGTGTGCACTCTGTTCACATCATTTCCTATATCCTTATAAATATAGGAGGAGAGAAAGTTCGTGTTCTGTTTCTTCTGAATTATCGGGCATTTCACAGTGACCTGTCTGTCCATGATCACTTCAAAAGAACTTAACGTTCATTGACTTTGACCAAATTTGGCTCATTCTGAGGGTATTACCCTCTGTGAAACAGTGGCTGGGTAGCTGTCAAAAAGACTAGTTTCCAGAATATTTTATTGATTTCACTGAAATTTGGTTAAGTGGGAGGAGGTTATGGAGATATTTGCTGGCATTGAGGTTAAAGGTCAAACATTAATTTAGCCCTTGGCATTAGCATCTCAACACCCCTAATGTACAAACTGCAAACTCCCTCTATTTTAACCACACTGAAAGATAGATATGTGTTATTTATTCCTGAGAAGAATAGTCTAAAGATATTCTGTGGTGAATTCTGTCTGACAGGAATAAGGGGCCCTGACCTCTAGAGATTTCTACAAACTTTTACTCTCTGGGTTTCAACCCCAGATGCCTCAGCCTTCTTTGTGATTTTGATAACTGGTTTCCCAGAGCCACCGCTTCATAATGACCCCTAAGTGAAAATCCAAAATTTAGAGTTTGCTCTTTATAAACTTACATGGTTTTAGAAGGAAGAAGCCAAGGTAACAAAGCAGTAAGTACAAACAGAGAAAACGCATACTAGGGCCATGGAGAAAGAACTGGATTTGGAATCAGAAATTCAGATCTGAATCTGGATACTTCTTGTCTGTGTGATCTTAGACTGTAATTTAACTTATCCGACCGTCATTTTCCTCTAGGAAATAACAGTGCTAATTCTTAATGTATAGAGTTGTAAAGAGGGTCAAATGGGGGGGATGGGGGAGTGGGATGAATTGGGAGATTGGGATTGACATGTATATACTAATATGTATAAAATAGATGATTCATAAGAACCTGCTGTATAAAAAAATAAATAAAATAAAATTCAAATTTAAGAAGAGGATCAAATGAGGTAATACCTGTGAAAGTGGCTACTACAATGCCTGGCACAGAGTAAAGTCTCAGATTCAGTAAGTGTGAGGTTATCTACCACGTATGATGACCAACAATATAGGCAAGGAAAAGTTTTATTTCATAAATATTTACAAACGGGTGAAGTTGATATAGTCATCATCATTTTTATTGTCCTTCTTGCCTAAGCATCAGTTATAATTGATTAAACAGCTTTCAAGGTTGACTGGATATTCAATACAACCCAGAACAGCTGAGCTCCCAAGTTGTCCTTTTCTGAATGTGTGAGAACATTCTACCTCCTCAGGTCTTGATGCGGGTCCCACTGATTCTTTCCATGACTTCGGTCATTCACTCCACTGAATGACTACTATGATTTCCAGCCCAAGAGACATACTCTTGCCTCTTTCTTGCTTCTCACTGTCCGATCAGAACAGCATTCACCAGCCCACTGATGATACTCATTCTACTGTATCATGAAAGTCATATTCTTCAGCCATTGCTCCCAGCTACCGTCGGGTCTCAGGTGGAAGAGCTTCTACTGGGTCTGCTGGGCAGGTGCCACTTTGGTGGCTCTCTACCAACAGGCTACCTATTTTACCAGACACAATTCCTCTTCATTATCTTAAGGAAAACTACCCCTTTCTTCCCATGTGAAGATCACAGGTTTCCTCTCAGCTTCCCCCAATCTGAGTTCTGCCCCCGGTCTGAAGACTACCGTTAGCCTCTGGCTCATTTGCAGACTGGTTTGCTCTGAGCATAAAGAAAGACTAACACTCCCCACCTCTCACTCCAATTCATGCCCATGGCTCAGGCCACTAGCCCCGCCCAATTCCCTTGGTTCTCTTTCATGACTCATCAGCCAGCATGTATACAATGAAATATCTATCTAATGTCCTCCAGTCAAAATTTTAGAATATAAAACTCTCTAGGCGTACACATAAAGTATGCAAAATAACCCTTACTGAGAAAGAAGCAGTATTTAAATCATGTCTGCACAGAGTAAATACCTAACTAAAAGCAAGAAGAGATAAGGCAGAAATAATAAATTGAAATTCTAAATATCTGAATCACTTAAGACATAGTACATTTCTATCACAGACAACGTAGCAGCCTTGTAACAGATTTTTTTTCTTTCACAGATCAACTAATTTCTAAATATCTTCACAAGTCTAAAAAATAATCACACTTCCCAACACTGTTCTGCATCATCAAAGCCACCCCCAGGCCTCTAACTAATGTATTCTCAGCAAAGTCTTAACCTTTATTCATACCCACATCCTCAGTGGTGAAATCAGTGCTTTAGGGTCCATTCTCTGGGAGGGTCCAGAGATGTCACTGATTATGGTTGTGGGTGAATTTCACACTGAAACACTAGCAGAGTAGGAACTCTTGAACAACTGCAGTCCGCCAGGGTGCTGGGTTAGAGAGGATGGTCAGAACTGCAGAAGTGACCAGTGTTAGCATGTGCCCACCCAGTGACTCACAAACACGGGCTTGGTAAGTTCCCTCCCATCCAGTCACGTAGAAACTGCAAGGCTCTATGAAAGAGACACATTTTTCTCTACTCAAAGACTCACACTTTCCTTGTTTTTCCCAAATTCAATTTTTACATCATTTGACATAGCTAGTGTGCTCTCAGTTGTGAGCTTGTGCATGCACACACCTGCACAATATTGTGTGCACATGTGCAAAACAGGAAGAAGGAAGTCGACACAGAAAGATCTATACAGAGAGAGTACATATCTGTTAAATACACGAGGCAGGTCCTGGTGAGACAGGACTTAACATCGTTTAGTAAAAGAAGCCATGGTCTGCTTCTTCGTTCAGATGGACCTGGAAAGAAGGCTGCATCCTCCCAAGAAGTTCCCCAAGGCAAACAAACACCTCCTTTCCTGGGGGGAGAAATAAAAGAAGGCTTTCGGGCATAACAAAAGTATCCCTCTTGGTATGGACAACGCTGATCTCTAGAGAAGAGGTGGAGAAAGTAATACAGAGTCAAGGATTCTGTTGGGAGAAGACAGATTGATACCCCCAAACTCCTTCAAAATTACTAGACACTCTCCTGTAGATTGATATAGTTCAGACTGAGACCACTGACAGGAAAGAAAAACGGTGGAACTCGCCATGAGGCAATGGGGAATGTACGATATGAACCCAGCTCAACTTATAAGGGACTTGAGGCTCCCGGAGGAGAAGCAGTTTCAACACAGCATAAGGCTGAAGCTGGAAGTCCTTCAGATATAGACCTCCCAGGACAATGACCCTGTCTTGGGAACAGTGGATGAGCAAATGAATGTAACTTGAAGCACTGTAAGCCCAAGGCAAACCAGATAACCAAACCAAACCAAACCAAAACAGGGTCTACTACGTAGGCTGCTCAGACCATCCAGTTCTGTCTCCTTCTGAGGTCTAGAATGAGGCTGATCTATAGCCTGGGTAAACTCCTCGTGTTCTTGAACAATCTGGCATGGATATTAGCGAGACCTTCAGAGGGTGAATTTGCTTTTCCTGATAATACGGGTAGGAGGGAGTTTTAACAGTAAATTTAAAAATAAAAGATGTGACCCTTCTTTTAACCCAAGCTGATGACTGGTACAAATGGGTACAAAACTAGTTACACATATTAGATAAAGACTGAACCCCTTTGGGTTCAATTTAGTTAATTTTGCTAGTGGGTTTTTAATCAAAATGTGAAAAAGGTGAAGTGTAATGAGGTGAAAGGTGAACATCCAGATGGCTCATTATAGCTCATTTGCCCAATACTCTGAAACCAATGTGGTTCCAAGCCAACTTTATCAGAGGATGCTCATCCCTGAGATAGAAGATGGAGTGATGAGAATGGGAAGAGTGGAATCCTTGAGTCTACAGCAGGTATTCAATGATTTACAGGCCTTCATTGGGGTACAGGGGCATCGAAGGAGTTGACACCCACTGGGTTACTAACCTTGCCGAGCCTGACGCACAAAGTAATAGTAAACATCATTTTTCAAAATGGTGCCACCATGTTACAGTGCTTTGCTGAGTCTTTTTATCAAGAGCTCTAGTTGGCGGATGTGTTTTACGTATAGTCTAGCCTTCTCTATTTACTGCTAAAGACATAATATGCACTTAACCATTCCTGAGCACACAAGACATGAACGGCCCTGTCCTAGGCACTGAGGAGGATGCAATAAGTTATGGGAAATTATCCCTGACCAAAATCCTGACACCTGGAATGTACAAGAGACAATAATGCAAAGTGTAATGTAATTATCACAGGGTGAATTAAAATAAATGTTATGGGGCTTAGAAAGGGAAGGGATCACACATGATCAGGAATGAGGAAAATTTTCATGATGGAGAAGTAGGACGATGGTGGCAGTGGTGGTGGTGGTGATGATTATGACCAGGTACTAACAGGATGAGAAGCCGATTCTAGTGGTGGGAGCATAAGTGAGGATTTGGTTCTGAGGACAATAAAGGTTCAATTAGGCTATTCCTTCAGCAGATATTCATCAAGTGCCTAATAAATGCCAAAGGCTGGGTTGGAGGCCGGGGACAGAGACAGGAGCTACTTGCCTAAGCTTTCACGGGGAGCAAAAGGTAAACAGAAAAATAACATATTAGGTAAGCACTATACTGCATTACACCATGTGGGTTAAGTGCAGGAGCTCTGTGGTAAGACTGTCTAGGTGGGGACAGGACCATATCACCAACAGGCTGTTACCGTAGGCAAGTTACTTAGCCTCTCTCGCCATGGTTTCCTCATCTGTAAAATGGGTCAGTAATGCACCTACCTCACAGGGTAAATGAGATACTGCCTCTGAAGCACCTGGTATGGTGATGGACACAAAGTGCTTAGTGAATGCTACTATAAAGAATACATTTGTTTGTGTCCATCGACAGATGAATGGATAAAGAAGATGTGGTACACACACACACACACACACACACACACACACACAATGGAATACTACTCAGCCATAAAAAAGAATAAAATAATGCCATTTGCAGTAACATGGATGGACCTAGACATTATCATACTAAGTGAAGTAAGTCAGAAAGAGAAAGACAAATACCATATGATATCACTTACATGTGAATTCTAAAATATGACACAAATGAACTTATCTACAAAACAGAAACAGACTTTCAGACATAGAGAGCACACTTGTGATTGCCAAGGGGGAGGAGGGAGTGTGGGGGAGGGATGGATTGGGAGTTTGGGATTAGCAGATGCAAACTACTATATATAGGATGGATAAACAACAAGGTCCTACTGTATGACACAGGGAACTATATTCAATATCCTGTGATAAACCATAGTGGAAAAGAATATGAAAAAAATGTATATATATGTATAACTGAATCACTTTGCTGTGCAGTAGAAATTAACACAGTGTAAATTAACTATACTTCAGTGAAATAATTTTTTTAAAGAATAATATGTTTGTACTTCTGTCTGAATATCTGATGTCATGAAGACAGTCTCTTTAGAAGTAGAATTAGGGAAGAGTCAGTCAAGGATACTAATTTTATAAGTCATTAATGCATTTTTACACACTGTTTTCCAAAAACGTTGTATCATTTCACACTCTCGTAAGCAAAGCGTAAGCAAGTGCTGATCTCACTATACCCCATAGTTAGTCTATTTTTAAAAATTTTGCCAATTTGGTAGGTGAAAAATGTCATTGCTTTTTTAATTTTCATATCTTTCATTATGGTGAGGTTAAACGTTTTTTATGTGTATGAGGCACACATATTTTTCTTCAATCAAATCATATTCCCATTTTACAAGTGGGAAAAATGGGAATTTTGGTTGCAGAGTTTGCACTTAAAAAGGCAGAAAATGGGAACTGCTTCAAAATTACTGAGAGGGGAACAAATGGAAATGATCTTATGCTACAGTGCACATGTGCTAGTTCATTTCTTGTCATATTATTGGGAAAGAACAAAAATAAACTAAATTAATACTAAGGAAAGTTTGGGTGTCGGGGAGTTTGGAGCAGGAATGGATTAGAAGAGAGCCAAGAGAATAAGCTGAAAACATGAAGACAGAAAGAGGAATAGGGAGCAAAATAAAGAGAAAAAGACAGTGAGAGCAACACGATTACCAAAGGCAGGCAAGGAAAGGGAGGAGATGAGAAATAAGCCCCCCAATTAAAATTTACATATAGGGGGAAGGGATAAATTGGGAGATTGGGATTGACACATACATATAAGATAGATAACTAAGGACCTACTGTACAGCACAGGGAACTCTACTCAATACTCTGTAATGGCCTATATGGGAAAAGAATCTAAAAAGGAGTGGGTATCTGTATATGTATAACTGTTTCACTTTGCTGTACACCTGAAACTAACACAAGATTGTAAATCAACTAGACTCCAGTAAAAATTAATTTAAGGGCTTCCCTGGTGGCGCAGGGGTTGAGGGACCGCCTGCCGATGCATGGGACATGGGTTCGTGCCCTGGTCCTGGAAGATCCCACATGCTGCGGAGCGGCTGGGCCCGTGAGCCATGGCTGCTGAGCCTGCGCGTCCGGAGCCTGTGCTCCGCAGCGGGAGAGGCCACAACAGTGAGAGGCCCGCGTACCGCAAAAAAAAAAAAAAAAAAACACAAAATTAATTTAAAAAGTAAATAAATAAAATAAGATAAAATTTACATATAGTTTGTTTCTTTTCATCCCCCAGCCTCTGTACTTGAACAAATATGGCTTTAGCTCTATAGCTTGTGCTGCAAAATGTACACTGATGTGGAGGGGAGGGTAAGCGTGGAAGGAGAGAGCAAGGGCACGCTAATGGGAGTCCCAAAGGTGCACCGTTCTCAAAGGCAAGGTAATCCTGAGCCCCATTCCATTAACCTGATGGCCTCATCTCTGACCTGACCTGGAAGCAAAAAAAGAAGAACCTGAGTCAAAACAGCTTCTGGATGTGGATATTTCAGCCCAAGTCACCTTTGGAATGCCCCCTTTTGGTGCCAAGAACAGAAGGTCAACACAGAGAAAACAGAGTTAAAACTGAGGCCAAGAATAGGAGGGAATTGGAGCCGAAAGCGTCTTCTCATCAACTTGCTTAAGGACACTCCTTCTGCTCAAGAGTGATCACTTAGCCAAACGCTTGTCTACATCCTGACCACTCAAGAGCTTCCAGCCTCCTCTGGACCTCATCTTTTCCATGTCAATTTCAGCCCACCTCACCTGTGCCAGGAAAGTGCAGGATAGACATGTCAGCTAGGAAAGGAAAGGCAGCAGAAGGAAGAGTTAAACCAAGTCCGCATCTCCACTGCCTGAGGTACTGTGCAACACCCCCTAGCCGTCAGCAAAACAAGAAAACAGCAGCTGCGAGACCCACAGCGGCTGGGATAAAAGGCCCCGAGAGGAGAGAAGATGCGACATCATTTGGTGCCTTCCCATCACCGGAACCCGGAACGATTTCTCCTCCAAAGCCTCGTCATTCGTTAGCCTTTCTCCCTTGTTCTCCCTCCTCAAAGAACACTGACATTCAGAAGATATGCGACGGATATTTAAGGTGCGAAGTATATGCTTAGAGCCCGCAGGTCAGGTGGTGCCTTCCGACTCTGGGGCAGTCTTATCGTATCAGCTCTTAGGCTATAGCACACTCAAGATTATCGTATCAGCTCTCAGGCTATAGCACACTCAAGATTATCGTATCGGCTCTCAGGCTATAGCACACTCAAGGTTATCGTATCAGCTCTCAGGCTATAGCACACTCAAGATTATCGTATCAGCTCTTAGGCTATAGCACACTCAAGATTATCGTATCAGCTCTCAGGCTAGCACACTCAAGAATCTTTCCTGGACTTCGTACAGCTCCTGTGGCTGACTCTCTCTCAGTCTGTCTCGAGTTCCCACATCCACCTGCTTGTCCACCGTTGTTCCAGCCAGACCAACGGAAATCTGAGTCCAGCCTTAACTGGCATCTACATAAAGGGAAAAAATCCACTTGTTTCATCCACCTTGTGAGCTTAGTAATTTCACATAAGATCTGGGTAGACCTAGGGAAGGGCCACATTACTGCTGGAGCGGGCCAGTACCATTTCCACGGCTGGTCCACACCCTTGTGACCCACTCTCTACCTCTATCGTCCTCCTATTCTGGGAAATTACATATATATTTATATATATAATTATGTACATATTATACATATAAAATACATATTATACATGTTTTTATTTATATCTTACTCATGTAGTTGTTCATAGATCAAGCAGAACAGTTTCTCCCACTCTGAAGTCCCTCAAACTCAGCTTCTACCCCAGGCAGATCTTTCAAGTTGTTTATTCTGAAAAATATAGATTAGTCTCTCTCAAAGGTATTCTGGAGAATACAACTTTCTCTAGTCATATTATAACACATGATGGCGCAAATTATACGAAATTATAGAGAAGTTACAGGTCACAGTCTCCCTTAAGCGTGAATAATATTCAAAATATTTAGCAACTGACACCTTCGCCAGCCAATCAGAACTGAAGGTGGCCTCAGAGATGGAGTGGGGTCCTGGGCCCCTGCTCTGCCAGGCATCAGCCCTTTCCGCTGACTTGTGGGAGAGCCTGGAGGAGGGACCAGGTGCACTCACGGGCTTCAGAGCAGCTGCTCTTTACCGACTGGTATAGAAGTGGTTCTACAGTTTAATGATGTACAACCACGCTAGTGCTCACCAGCTGAACCCTGGCCACTCATCAGAAACAATCTTACTCGATCCCATTTTATCTGCTGAAGATAGTGACCCATCTCTCCCCAGTCCTCCCTATTTGTAAAATCAACCGGAACCCACTATTTGGTCATCCTGCCCTTAACTTGACTGTTCACTTTTGGTTTTGATTTTGGCCAGTGATTAAGACCAGTGCCCTGGGATTTTTTGGTCTCTGGGAAACCAATTTACTCTTTTTTTTTTTTTTTTTTGCGGTACACGGGCCTCTCACTGTTGTGGCCTCTCCCGTTGCGGAGCACAGGCTCCGGATGCACGGGCCCAGCGGCCATGGCTCACGGGCCCAGCCGCTCCGCGGCATGTGGGATCTTCCCGGACCGAGGCATGAACCCGCATCCCCTGCATCGGCAGGTGGACTCTCAACCACTGTGCCACCAGGGAAGCCACCAATTTACTCTTGATCAAATATTTTAGGGAGAAATCAATTCCTTCAAAGTTACCCCAAATCGACTCTGGGGCCTTTCCAGAGTCCAGGTATAACATATATTACCAGCAGCCTCCTTTCCTTACAGAACCCAACTCAACTAACCAAACTGCTCTGCTCTGTAACTCTCTTCATTCCTTTTTAACTTTAAGGACATTACCAAAACTCAGGTGTGTTTGTTTATTTGTTTGTTGCTAAACAGCAGTCCTTGGGAGTTAAGCTCTAGAACAGCATTATCCAACAGAAGTACAATGGTGAGCTACCTAGGTAATCTGAAACTGTCTAGCAGACACAGTAAAATAAGTAACGAGAAACAGGTGAACTTAATTTGTATATATTATTTAACTCAATGCATCCAGAATATTATTTTAATGTGTAATCAATATAGAAATTATTAATGGGGTAATTCACATTCTTTCATTTATACAAAGTCTTCAATTCCCGGTATGTATTTTGTGTTTACAACACATCTCAATTCCACATGGAAAGTGCTGATTGCCTCATGGGGCTAGTGGCTGCTGGCTGGACAGCCAGACTGTCTAACTCAGCTACTTACAGATCCACCAGTTCTCAGCTGCTCAGTCTTGGGTAAATATTCTATCTGTGCCTCAGTTTCTCATCGGCCAAAAAAGTGATAATAACGGTACACACCTCATAAGACTGTTGTGAGAATTCAATGAGAAGGCACTATTCCTGGAACATAATAAGACTTCAACCAACATTAGCTATTGTTATCACCAGCATTATGCTGCTATGTCATCTCCCAATACTGCTCTCCATATTCCAACTTTTTATTCAACATCCAAAAGAACGGGGGTAGTAGCCACATCCATAAACTTCTCTCTCTAGGAACCTGTTGTCCAGCCTCTGTCCTTTTTTTGGGTGGAGAAATAATGACCTAGAACAGTCCCATATCTTTAATAACTAATGACATGGTGTCCATCCTGGCCGAAACAGACCAAACGTAACACAAAGTGAATTCAGCCAAGTACAACCCAAGTACAGACACAGTGAGACGTACATTTTTTATTTACCTGGTGTCTGAATCCTTATTCACCACTGAACTATTTTTTTAAACCAGTCTCCTCATTTATGTAAGCAACTTTTATCTCTACGCCTGAATTCTAGCCAGTATTTCATGAAGGATCAGCCAGAGAAAAGCATTCACCTTGATATACCCTCCCAAATATTACGGGATGTTATTTATGCGGCCTTTGAGCAGGTTGCATGTCCATCCCCAGCCACGACTTCATTTCAACCACAACAAACAGCAGAGGCACCATGTTTCCCAAAACTCCTTTAAAAACAACCCTGCAGATGCCAGGAGAACTGGGAATATTAATGACTGAAAAGCTGGGAATTAAGGGATGTATGCAGAATGGTGGGAAGGGAATCTAAAGAACCCAGCTCTATTGAGCGTGAAATTGTTAACAGAGGGCGAACGTTTACAAAGCTTTGTGGCAGGAGAAATGATAATGGAGGAGAAAGTCAGAAGGCAAGAGTCTGAAATAATCTAGGGCCAAAAGTATTTGCAGAACCAGGTTGTACAATATTATTTATAGAGAAAAATAGAGTTTGGGGGACTCAGAAAAGGTGTTTTAAGAGTGGGTTTTGCCAAGAAACATACAAGATGCTTTGGCATATGTAAGTGGCATGATTTATGAAGCCTGAAAAAAAAGGAGAAAAAAAAAAAAAAGAAGCAATTTGGTTCACATAGTATGCACTATATTTTATTCTTCTCAAGAAGGAATACGTTCTGATCACAGACGTGGCCAAATATTTCAGCAGGACACTCAACAAAGACCCTTATGAAATCCTGGTGGACAGAAAAGGTGGAGAAACCAGCTAAAGGGAGGTCTCTGGGGGACAACCGAAGGATAGAATCCTGTTTTATTCAGCGTTTTTATCAACAAAGTGGGGCAGAATAGTTCGGCAAATTTACAAACTACACACAAGACAAGAAAATGGAAAGGATGCTGAGGGGACAGAGGGAAGAATCCAATGTCAAAAATACATGGGCAGGCCGGAAAGATGAGATCCACCTAAACAAACAATACGAACTGGGTTACATTTAAAACCAGCTGCACAGATGGAGCGTGGGGAAGGCTTGCCTTACTTTGGGTCTCAGATCACTGTAAACTTGGGTAACCAGGGTGCCTGGGCAGCTAATGCAATCGTAAGGTACTTTAATAGAAGGGCATCATACCAAACAAGGGATGTGATCATTTAATTGTAGTCGACAGTGAACGGAACACGGTGATAAACTGATCACTGGTACCTCGATCAAATGTCCGGCGTGAAATATCTGAAAATCACTGAATGTGGAAACCCGCTGAGGAAATTTCGGCTGCTTGGTGTGAAGGAGGAGACTCGGCGGCTGCCCGAGTATTGTGCTGATGTACCTGAAGGCAGTCATGTGGGAAAAGGTTAGAAATAATTCCAGAGGGTAGAATATGGCCCTCCAAATGGCAGGTACAGCATGGCAGACGTTGTCTCAATATAAAGAAAGCCTTTCCCAGGCTGAACGCGATAGACTCCCTTGGCCATCCAGGTAAGGTCCCTGCCACCAGAAATATTCCACCAGAAAGAGTCTCAGGGCCACCTCCCTCTCGGGGATTCCCGCTCTGAGCGAGCTGCTGAACCGAATGACCTTTAGGGCTCCTTCTGAGGCTACGCTAAGATGGTATTTATGCAGTGAAATGTGCACAAGCTGAGTCAGCTCTTTCTGACACTGTAACGTGAGGTAATTACACATACATATACCCCCATCACAAAGGACGTGTGTTATTACTAGAATCAAACCTTCGCTCTTCCGTGTCTGTAGATCAATTACGTCAACAGGGTTACGTGCTGACCTTGAGCTAGTGAGGTTGAATGTAGAACAGGATCAGAATTTATCTGAGTTGATGAAATAGGCTTCACTTTTCCATAACTAGAAAGCACAGGTCAGTCAGTAGGCCTGTTGAGGGAAGGAAACAGGCTACAGAGAAAAAGGAATAGTTTTCAGCTCTCCTGCCTATGCTGGCAACACAGGGGAAAGGAAGGGAAGGGGCTGTTCCACACACACACACACGCACACGCACACGCACACACACTCTCACTCTCGTGGTAGCAGCCAGACACTAGGCTTCTGTGACTGTCAACATTTCTAAGCAGCTTGAGAGCAAAGGTTCCTCTTCTATATCTAGATGATCTTTACCATGGAGGTTAAGAATAGTACTATATTTCTCCTTCTCTCAAGGGATGAATTTGTCAGATTGTCAGATATCATTTTTGTCTTTGAGTTGAGGACACAATAACATACAGAAAGAATTCCGTATCATCTCCCAGCCATCCCGGTTTCAAAACTGATGATTCAATGTGGCTCCCTTTTGGACAATAACATGATGAGGCTCATTTCTTACAGATCTGAGCAAAGAACTCTCACCACTTTAGAGTTCCACTTTGTACGTCATTCTCCAGCTAGCTTTCAGTTTGGTGAATCCAACTCGGGAGGCTCTTTGCTCTAGACCCCATCGCACTCCTGCTTTCACGTTAACTCCCCCCTAACGCTCAGAGCTGCAGCTCAGCAGCAGGCCAGGAACTCAGAAGGCAGAGATATGGAAGGAGTCCATCCTTTCCTCTACGGAGATGGGAACAATAGGTCTTTTCCTGCTCTTCATAGAAAGAGGCATAGACTGTGTGAGCCCCCGGAGCTCTCCCACATTTAGAGAGAACCAATGACTTGACACAAGCCTTCCATCATTCCCAAAAGAAATCAAATTTTTCAAAGACCGAGTGGGAAATTTTTTAAATACGATGAGTATAAAAAACTCCATGTTGTATTCTCAATGTCAAATTTAAATAATAGAAAGATTCAACAAGTTTATGATTGGCTACCAAAAAAAAAAAAATAGATAAAGCTTCACTTTACTCAATGTCTTCACTGAAAATTCATCCAGGTCTCCTCCAGGTCAGCTCATCCTTCTCCCACCCCAATAATCAAAGGAGCAGGACACTGAAAAAACAGAAGGACTTATGCACTAGGGATGAAGAAGGGAGTACGTTAGTGATGCCATACACAATACCTACTTTTGGCTTATAAGCAACAGGATTCCCTATGTAACGAGCTATGGACGTTCTGTTGATGTCCAAAATATAAGACAAGAGGAATACTAACACGAATGGATTTTTAGAAAACCACAGATAGGCAGTAGGGGAAAATGCAGCCCTTTGTTCCAAGCAATAGGCAGAGTTAGGTGGGTATTAACAGAGAAATATTTCAAAGGCTAAAACACTATGACAATAAAGATCTAGGCACAACTATGATCTAGGCACAAAAATCTGGGGCATAAGAACAAAGGTGGCTGACGGAGGTCTGTGAATACCCGGCAAGACTGATGGAGGCCTTTGGGCTCTTTCACAGGACAAAATATGTTTCTTTGTCATGAAGCAAATGATCTGAGAAAAGAAGTGAAATAAATTTATTCTAAATAAACAAAGAAGTCCACTCCAAGCAGCAGAGCTCTAGAACCTGCTGGCCAGACTTGGTGTAGATTAGCTCAAGAACCAGGAGATGCTCAGTGGAGGCTAACACAACATTGTAAAGCAACCATACTCCAATAAAAATTAATAAAATATATATATATGTATTTAAAAAAAAGAACCAGGAAGTGCTGAGCCTGAGGGTTCAATGTCTTCAGGATTTGTGTAACTAATACAGAACATATCTCGCTGTGTCCTAGCTCAATAGGAAGCTTCCTGAAGGAAGGGGAGGCCTGCAGTAGTGACTAGAATATAGTAAGTGCTTAATAAATATTTGTTATGTGAATACAATACCTCAATTCAAGTTGTCCCCATGTATCAATGGTGGACTGAACGTACTAATGGCTGCCATTGATGGCCTCCTCTGAAGTTCCTCCCATCGAGAGGTATAGTCTACTTCTTCACCCTTTGAAATGAACTTGCCTAATGACTCACTTTGGCCAATATGATGAGGGAGAAGTGTCACCATGCGAGTTTCAAGTTTAGGCCTCAAGGGGCTTTGCACACTTTTGCTTTCTCTCTTGGGAGCCTGCCATGATTTGAGAATAAGCCTGGTCTAGCCTGATGGAGGATGAGAGACCACATGGTGAAGAGCCCAGCTGCCCCGACTGAGGTCATCCTAGACCAGCCTATAGCCAGCCAACATTCACACATGAGGGAACTCGGCCAACACGTTCAGAGAGGCCAACGCAACCCAAAGCCTACCACAGATGCAGGCCTGAGTCCAGCTGAGACCAGAAGACCTGCCCAGTTCACTCCTAGGCTCATGAGAGAAGAAATGGTTGCTGTTTCAAGCCACTATGTTTGGATAGTGGCTTTTAACCCAACAATAGCAAACTGACACACCTCCCTAAATGCTGCTTTTCTGTCCTTTATCACTGACCTTGTCTTTAAATGTTTGTGAAATATTTTCACTCCTAATAGTTTAATTCAAAAGGAAAAGCAAAAAGAATCCCTATCATTCGTTCAGTAATAACTTATGTCTAAATGTCCTTTCTCTTTCCCCTCTTCTTGCCTCTAACTTCTTGAAGTCCTCATTTACGTCTCAGTTTTTCTATTAAAATCAGTCCCTAGCTGGTCTCCAGGCATCCATCTTTGTTCTAACCCCATCTGCATAATGTGTAAGAGTTATCATCCTAAAACATATGTGTCATCATGTCACTCCTCTCCTCAAAAAGTTCAAACCTTTCACATCACGCACAGAAGAAAGTGTGAACTACGCATATGGCAGTCACATCACTCACACTTTTGCTCCAATGTCTGTTCCCAGTGTGGCCTCACACCAGAAGCCCCCCATGGCTCATGCCCCAGGACACCTGTCTGCCTCCGTACTCCCACCTTTCCCACCCTCATATTTCTGTCCAACTTGTTTCATATGCTTGCAATTTCCCACTGGTGAAAATCCCACTAAAGCCACCACCCTAAGAAGCTACCCTAATCTTCCACTATATCTTTATGTAATAAAAATGATACAATAATAACAACAACAATGCCGATGATAATACTTAGTAAGCATGTACCATAAGCTAGCGCTGTGTTCAGCACTCCAAATGCATTCTCTCTTAGCCACGTCAATCCTGGGGCATAGCTATTCTTACCACTATCTGCTTGCTATAGATGAGCAAACTGTGGCTCAAAAGGTTCATCAGTCCAACGTCAAATATCTACTAAGTGGTAGAGCTAAAATGTGGGTCTAGGATTCGAGGAGTAAATACACTGAGCTACATCATGGTTTCATTTGAATTTCCCATATTTATTATAATAAAGTAAAGCACAAAGGAGTTTAAATGACTTGCCAAGGCCACAGAGTCATCAGCAGAACTAGATCATGAATCAAATATTCTGAATCCTCCAATCTTATGCTAATTTTGTGCCGCCAGGGAAAATAAAACTGCTGCCTGGTGTCCCCAGCAAAGCATGAGCGTTTTTGCCTTTGCCCATTTTTTTCAGTTAGAATGCCTCAACTAAACCAAGCAGGTGGATTTTAGTTTCTCCTGCTGCTGTGATCGTCCACAGCTCTTCAGCCAACATTCCAAGACTAGAGGAAGAAACTGAATCTAAAACCAAATTAATGTTTAGCTTCATCTGATTCACATGTCAACAACAGTCCACCCAGTAACTGTTAATATACAAATGAACTAAATTTCCCATATTCCCAACTGTGTTTAATTCTGTTGGGACCACATAGGTCGCACTGATGCCTCAAACATGCTAATCTCATTCTGTCCTACTTTAGGTACTGGTCTCCCAAAGAGCACCCCATACACAGCTGAATATACTTGCTTTTCAAGAACTGTGCTCCTTTGAATTATGGGAAATGTCAGCCAGGGTAGTCCCTGGTCCTGATGGACACACTTGCACACTCAGGAGTGCAGGCCTGCGATTGGCCTGTAGCTATGAGTCTCCAGAGGTTAGGGACAAAGAAAGGAATATGAACCGAGAACATAGCAGATTTTGCCCACAAGTATCAGGGTTGAAAAAGAAAGAAAGAAAGAGAAAAGCGCTGAATACAAGCCCAGGTGAACCATGTAAGTTTAGAAATAGCTCTTTTGCTAACTCAAAGGGGACGGGAGGGAAACTGACACAGCTTGTTTGGCCGCTGTGCCTGTTGCCCACTCCCTTTCTTGGTCCACGCAGCTGCGCAGCGGGCGCAAGCTGCCACCGCGAGCGGCAGGGGCTGCAGAGGCAGCGGGGGAAAGGGTCTATTCAAGGGCGCTTAGTCCTCCCAGTTTGAGACTCTCCACAAAAGAGAGACAACAAATGCAGGCTTCAAAGGAGAACAGAAAATGTTACAGTGATCCACCTCCTCCGAGGAACCTTTGATCGGCAGCTCTTCCTGCTGCTTTATGTCCATCCTCTACCTCCCCCAGTTCCGGCTCATCTAAGAGGTTTTTTTATTCTTAAGACCTATAAAATAGGCATAACAAGTAACTGGATGAAACAGAGGGTGAGGCTTAACCTAGGCCTGGAAAAGTATCCACTCAATATTATTTGAAAACTTTCTTAAGTTTTTGAGAAGCCCCTGTATTAAAGAGGAATTTCAGTTGAATTCCGGATGTTTTCGGTTATTCATTGCTTATCTCACGTGTACCGTAAGAAAAGATGAAGATTCGATTCTGTTCAGTCCGGGAGAGAGGGAGGTAACGGCAGATAAGATGGGTCTTTGCTGCTGGGAATGCCCTTAGAAAAGAACCCTTCAGATGCTAGGGCTGGGCATCTACCTGCCAGAAACACGTGCACTATTTCAGACGTCCTTTCCTCGAAGTCTAACTTAGAACCACTGATTCTCCCCCAGTCCCTCCCACTCTGCAAGCTTATGAGCACCTCTGCCAAAGGCCAGGGACTACCAGTGAAACGACACACAAATAACGACCAGCTCAGCTAGAAAAAGATCTCCTGGGGGAAAAGAGCAGGAAACATGAGCTTTCAGAACGTTTGCAAGTTATCTAAGGATTTCCCGTATCCCATTATTCTCTCCTAAGGCCTATAACTAACTCCAGTGCACGTTAACAGACTCATCAGCACACTGGAAGACACAGTTTAGGCCAGTGGGAGCACCCTTTGGTAAATAAGGTGTCAAACCGCCTTTTATTCACTCCAGATGTGGAAGAGAAAAGGGAAGGTGAACAATTAGCATAAACGTGTAACCTACATTTCTAAGAATAAAGAGCTCACCTTTTTTTTTTAATTGAAGTATAGTCGATTTACAATGTTGTGTTAGTTTCAGGTGTACAGCAAAGTGATTCAGTTATACATAGACATACATATATTCATACATATATATATATATATATATATTTTCTCCTTTTTTTAATAGATCTTTATTGGAGTATAATTGCTTTACAATGGTGTGTTAGTTTCTGCTTTATACAAAGTGAATCAGCTATACATATACATATATCCCCATATCTCCTCCCTCTTGCGTCTCCCTCCCACCCTCCCTATCCCACCCCTCTAGGTGGTCACAAAGCACCGAGCTGAGCTCCCTGTGCTATGCGGCTGCTTCCCACCAGCCAACTATTTTACATTCGGTAGTGTATATGTCAATGCTACCCTCACTTCGCCCCAGCTTCGCCCTCCCACCCCATGTCCTCAAGTCCATTCTCTATGTCTACCTCTATTACTGCCCTGCAACTAGGTTCATCAGTACCTTTTTCTTTCTTTTTAAGATTCCATATATATGCGTTTGCATATTCGGATTCTTTTCCATCATAGGTTATTACAAGATATTGAATATAGTTCCCTGTGCTATACAGTAAGTCCTCGTTTATCTATTTTATATATAATAGTGTGTATCTGCTAATTCCAAACTCCCAGTTTATCCCTCCCCCTCACCCTTTCCCCTTTGGTAACCGTAGGTTTGTTTTTTATGCCTGTGGCTCTGTTTTTGTTTTGTAAATAAGTTCATTTGCATCACTCTTTTTTAGATTCCACATATAAGTGATATCATATGATGTTTGCCTTTCTCTGTCTGACTTCCTTCATTCAGTATGACAATCTCTTTGTCAGGTCGCACATTTTTATCTCACTAACTAGACTGCTCAGTCCCCAAGATACAAATGCACCACCTTCCAGAAATTAACTCCGAAAAGTTATCACTTAGAAACCCAAAAGCATTCTCTCACTAAGCCAATGCAATAGGTGGTGATTGCTGTCTCAGGCCAGCCTGCAAACACCAATTTATCTCAGATACACCAGGAAGGGTCTTCCTAGGAGCCCCAGGCCTCTCTGAACCTAAGCCCATGGGGGCTCCTTGAATCTTAAAGTCCCTTTAGTACCAATATCCTGACATCTCAGAGCCAAGATCAGCGGAGAGAAGGAAAACATATCAGGTTCCATCACTGTGGCGGCTGGACAGATGCTCCGGTGGGAGAGGTGGAAAGATATAACATTCCTCCTAAAGTCAGGGAACATGAGAGGAAGGGAGATGGTATGTGATGAAACTTTCCACTTTAATCCTAAGAAAAGCTGTTGAGTTTAGGGGATAGAACTAGACTTTCAGAACATCAGAGAGGTCACCATAGCCTTTTTAAAAAATATTTATTTATGTATTTACTTATTTATGTATTTGGCTGCACAGGGTCTTAGCTGCGGCACACGGGATATTTGTTGCCCCATGCAGGATCTTTAGTTGCAGCATGCGGGATCTTATTTGTGGCATGTGGGACCTTGTTTCCTGAACAGGAATTGAACCTGGGCCCCCTGCATTGGGAGCGCAAAATCTTAGCCACTGCAACACGAGGGACGTCTCGAGAGGCCACCATAGCCTTTCAACAGAATGCTGACTGCAGACACAACTTTCTCAGCAAATGTAACTAATAAAAAACCATATTTCTCTCATTTCTACTGATTGATTATAACCATTATATACTAATTATAGAAAGATAACAATTTAAAAAATCTAGGTCTAATGATCTTATCAATACACTCAACTCTTGCCAAGAATGCGCTAGCACCATAGAAGTTTCGCACTTAAGGGGGCATCAGACGTCATCTACCCCAATACCTTCATTCTAAAAATGAGGTCACCAAAGGATGGGAAACTTGAGTGGTTTCCAGAAGGTACTCCAGTTCTTTAGATCCAGAAATCACCTGGTGTCCATTGGGGACACTATTTCATGTGCCTCTTATATAAACTTTGGTTTCCCTTCTTTGAGGAGCCTTTCATTTCTCTGCATTGATGCTCCCCCTGGGAGTTAAGTCCCACTCCCAGCCACAGAGGTTGTTTATTTGAGGGAAGGTATTAATGGTCTCATCCCAGGCATCTCCCTTTGAACTGTGAGGACTCCGCTGGAATTCTCCTTGCAGCCAGGAGAGCCTATTTTTCCCTTTTCTCCAAGGAAGGCCATCCTTGGCCCTGAGCATCAGGCCTTCTGTACTCGCTACCTCCGAGCAAGTGGAAGACGGCACACTGGTGATAGAGCAATAAAACTGCGAATGTCAAACTCACTTAATTTGCTGACCGACTGATTAACGGCTCATCTCCACATTTCAAGTCAGCCCCACCTAAACCCCTGGAGCTCCTTGCCAATGCCTTCTTAAACAGTCTTAATTTTTTTTTTTCTACACACACTTAAAAACCTCATTAAGCAAGAGAGAATGTTTTTAAAACAGTCAAATAGTGTCTTCTCCATAGCCTTGCACGCCGAAGGTTATAAACTCTTACATTCAGCAACTGCCTCCACAGGATGCATGCCAGGGCCGCACGATGATAAACCACTGACAACGGTGCAGTAATGGCTTCCTGTCACGAGTGGAGATCTTAAGCGGCAATAACTGCAAAAGGATGTTACTATTAAGCTAAGCGTGTGTGCCTTCATATTCCTTCAAGAGGTTTTAGAAGATGGCTGAGGTTGAAAGTAGCTGGAGGAGGATAAAGGGTGCCCTGCTTCCTTGTGTCCCCTGGGCCAGTCCTTTTCAAACCCCAAGACACCCTAAAATGAAGAAGAATATTTTGGTGGTAAACACCTTGCAGTTAGACCTAAGTGTCAGTCCAAGGTCAGCTTGTTAGTGGCTCTGAATATTGCCTGACCACTATTAGCCTGAGTTTCCTCAGTTGCAAAGGTGATAATAATGGTCCCTTTTCCTTGTACAAGGACTGTTGGAAAGATGAAGTGATCGGGCTATGCATTAGAACTTGGCAAAGCAATGAGTACAAGAAGTTAAGTGCTCAATAAATGTTAGCTGCCGTTGTTTTTTAAAAAAACAATACACATGAAAGGATGCTCAACATCACTAATCGTTAGAGAAATGCAAGTCAAAACTACAATGAGGTATCATCTCACACCGGTCAGAATGGTCATCATCAGAAAATCTACAAACAGTGGGGTTTATTCCAGGAATGCAAGGATTCTTCAATATACGCAAATCTATCAATGTGATAAACCATATTAACAAACTGAAGGAGAAAAACCATATGATCATCTCAATAGATGCAGAGAAAGCTTTTGACAAAATTCAACACCCATTTATGATAAAAACCCTGCAGAAAGTAGGCATAGAGGGAACTTTCCTCAACATAATAAAGGCCATATATGACAAGCCCACAGCAAACATCATCCTCAATGGCGAAAAACTGAAAGCATTTCCACTAAGATCAGGAACAAGACAAGGTTGCCCACTCTCACCACTCTTATTCAACATAGTTTTGGAAGTTTTAGCCACAGCAATCAGAGAAGAAAAGGAAATAAAAGGAATCCAAATCGGAAAAGAAGAAGTAAAGCTGTCACTGTTTGCAGATGACATGATCCTATACATAGAGAACCCTAAAGATGCTATCAGAAAACTACTAGAGCTAATCAATGAATTTGGTAAAGTGGCAGGATACAAAATTAATGCACAGAAATCTCTGGCATTCCTATATACTAATGATGAAAAATCTGAAAGTGAAATCAAGAAAACACTCCCATTTACCATTGCAACAAAAAGAATAAAATATCTAGGAATAAACCTACCTAAGGAGACAAAAGATCTGTATGCAGAAAATTATAAGACACTGATGAAAGAAATTAAAGATGATACAAATAGATGGAGAGATATACCATGTTCTTGGATTGGAAGAATCTACATTGTGAAAATGACTCTACTACCGAAAGCAATCTATAGATTCAATGCAATCCCTATCAAACTACCACTGGCATTTTTCACAGAACTAGAACAAAAAATTTTGCAATTTGTATGGAAACATAAAAGACCCCGAATAGCCAAAGCAATCTTGAGAACGAAAGAAGGAACTGGAGGAATCAGGCTCCCAGACTTCAGACTATACTACAAAGCTACAGTTATCAAAACGGTATGGTACTGGCACAAAAACAGAAAGATAGATCAATGGAACAGGATAGAAAGCCCAGAGATAAACCCACACACATATGGTCACCTTATCTTTGACAAAGGAGGCAGAAATGTACCGTGGAGAAAGGACAGCCTATTCAATAAGTGGTGCTGGGAAAACTGGACAGCTATATGTAAAAGTATGAAGTTAGATCACTCCCTAACACCATACACAAAAATAAGCTCAAAATGGATTAAAGACCTAAATGTAAGGCCAGAAACTATCAAACTCTTAGAGGAAAACATAGGCAGAACACTCTATGACATAAATCACAGCAAGATTCTTTCTGACCCACCTCCTAGAGTAATGGAAATAAAAACAAGAGTAAACAAATGGGACCTAATGAAACTTAAAAGCTTTTGCGCAGCAAAGGAAACCATAAAGAAGACCAAAAGACAACCCTCAGAATGGGAGAAAATATTTGCAAATGAAGCAACTGACAAAGGATTGATCTCCAAAATTTATAAGCAGCTCATGCAGCTTAATAACAAAAAAACAAACAACCCAATCCAAAAATGGGCAGAAGACCTAAATAGACATTTCTCCAAAGAAGATATACAGAGTGCCAACAAACACATGAGAGAATGCTCAACATCACTAATCATGAGAGAAATGCAAATCAAAACTACAATGAGATATCATCTCACACCAGTCAGAATGGCTATCATCAAAAAATCTAGAAACAATAAATGCTGGAGAGGGTGTGGAGAAAAGGGAACCCTCTTACACTGTTGGTGGGAATGTAAATTGATACAGCCACTGTGGAGAACAGTATGGAGGTTCCTTAAAAAGCTACAAATAGAACTACCATATGACCCAGCAATCCCACTACTGGGCATATACCCTGAGAAAACCATAATTCAAAAAGAGTCATGTACCAAAATGTTCATTGCAGCTCTATTTACAATAGCCCAGAGATGGAAACAACCTAAGTGTCCATCATCGGATGAATGGATAAAGAAGATGTGGCACATATATACAATGGAATATTACTCAGCCATAAAAAGAGACGAAATTGAGCTATTTGTAATGAGGTGGATAGACCTAGAGTCTGTCATACAGAGTGAAGTAAGTCAGAAAGAGAGAGACAAATACCGTATGCTAACACATATATATGGAACCTAAGAAAAAAAAAGAAAAGAAAATGTCATGAAGAACCTAGGGGTAAGACAGGAATAAAGACACAGACCTACTAGAGAATGGACTTGAGGATATGGGGAGGGGGAAGGGTAAGCTGTGACAAAGCGAGAGAGAGGCATGGACATATATACACTACCAAACGTAAGGTAGATAGCTAGTGGGAAGCAGCCGCATAGCACAGGGAGATCAGCTCGGTGCTTTGTGACCGCCTGGAGGGGTGGGATAGGGAGGGTGGGAGGGAGGGAGACGCAAGCGGGAAGAGATATGGGAACATATGTATATATATAACTGATTCATTTTGTTGTGAAGCTGAAACTAACATACCATTGTAAAGCAATTATACTCCAATAAAGATGTTAAAAAAAAAAAAAAAAAAAAGAAAATCTACAAACAGTAAATGCTGGAGAGGGTGTGGAGAAAAGGGAACCCTCTTGCACTGCTGGTGGGAATGTAAATGGATACAGCCACTACAGAGAACAGTATGGAGGTTCCTCAAAAAACTAAAAATAGAACTACATATGACCCAGCAATCCCACTCCTGGGCATATATCTGGAGAAAAACACAGTTCGAAAGGATACATGGACCCCAATGTTCACTACAGCGCTGTTTACAATAGCCAAGACATGGAAGCAACCTAAATGTCCATCAACAGACGAACGGATAAAGAAAATGTCGTACATATATACAATGGAATATGACTCAGCCATAAAAAAAGAATAAAATAATCCCATTTGCAGCAACATGGGTGGACCTGGAGATTATCCTACTAAGTGAGGCAGACAGAGAAAGACAAATATCAAATGACATCACTTACATGCAGAATCTAAAAAATACAAATGATACAAATGAACTTATTTACAAAACAGAAACAGACTCACAGACTTAGAGAACAAACTTATGGTTGCAGGGGTGGGGAGCGGGGGAAAGGGACAGACTGGGAGTTTGGGATTGACATATACACACTAGATTTAAAATAGACAACCAACAAGAACCTACTGCTCAATGCTCTGTAACAACCTAATTGGAAAAAGAATAGATACATGTATATGTGTAACTGAATCACTTTCCTGTACACTTGAAACTAACACAAGATTGTTAACCAACTATACTCCAATATAAAATAAAAATTAAATAAATAGAAATGATACTTTGAAAACAATCTGTTGAAGTCAGATGCCTTTCAGCTTTCCCCATCACCACTGGTCTCGAATGATAGTCACTTGCTATCACCATCGCCCAGAAGTACAACTGGGGAGGGGATCAGATCCCGGTGGCGGCCGGGAGGCTGGGTGTGGGAGGGGCAATCGTTCGCTCGTCCTGCATGGCTCCTTCCCTCTTCAGGCCACAGAGGTTCTGATGCCCTGCAGTGATTTTACGCAACTGGCTTTCATTGAAATGTGGAGAGGCCCCGCGACCACAGAGGTGAGGCGAATCAGAAGCACAGTTTCACGTCAGCTAGCTTGGCATGAGCTTCAAGCAGAAACACACCGTCATCTCTCTCTTTGCATAGCACCTGATGTGACACCTGATACTTGATGTAGCAGCTGGGGACACCTCCTCCTTCGAGATGTCCGCCCAGCTTTCAAACTTCTGAACTCCTATGGAACTGTGGGGTGCAAAGCACTACCTGGTCCAGGTGTGAGTCTGTCCTCAGCTCTCCCAGCCTCCACCTGCCTGTCCATCACAGACAGGGTTCCTCTGCAGTAAACCTCTGTAAGCTTCGGCCTGCAGGGCCTTCGGTCCCTCGGGCAGTATCCCTGCAGGGACCTGCGTCCATAGCCTCAGCACCTCTTTCTGTGTCCTCTCCTCCGCACTCCTCAGTCTTCCCCAGCCCACTCATTCCCTGAGCCCTTCTGATCTGTAACGTCTCTCTTTGAGCTCATTATCTCTGCTTTCCTTGAATAAATATATTTCACTTAAAAAGGAAAGAAAAAACTTATTTTTTTATACTGTTCCCTAATCATACATCCACCTGACCCAGAAGAAAATGTTTTTATTGCCCCTTTCGCGAGATGCAAATAGATATGGACAGTTAAAGACAGCACCAGCGGGCCCCCTGAGGTCTCTCTTCACGTTTTCCATAACTTTGGGAGTAACTGCATTTTATAATAGTCACCTCCCATGAATGCTCTGTGGAGAATCATTTCTTTTCTATTCTATTTTTGGCAGGCGGAATAGTGGCAGGGCAGTGGGCAGCATCAGTGGGCAGTGATTTTCTACAATATGGAGCAGGAACCTTGGGTCCAGAGAAGGCACACGCTCCTGTTGTTGAAGATGTTAAAGTGAAATCAGCACCATTATTAGGACCCAAGCCAGGGCTGAAAGCAGGGCCTAAGCTGGGCAGTTTGGTTTGGGCAATACTGAGGTTGCAGTAAGGACCCAGAGAGCGGGGCCAGGAATGAAAAGGCAGAAGCAAGGCCGGGGCTGCCCTCAGAGCAGGGGTGAGGAGGTCGGAGCTCCACCCCACAGACAGAACACGAGGCCTGAAGAACATGGGGGTCAGAGTCCAGGCCCCGTATCAGCCAAAGGAGAAGGTGCTCAGGGGAGCCCCCCCGTGGTCCTTACTAATTTCAGCACCAGTCAGCAACATAATAGCTACAGAAAAGAAAGACAGTGCAGAGAGAACACCACTCTCTATAAACTTTTCCGTTTTCTCAACAGCCTTGTGAGGTAGGAATTTTTCACTCAAATGTGAAGATGAGGCAGCTGAAGCTCTGAGATACTAAGGGACGTGCCCCAAGGCCGTGAAGTGGGTGGGTGTCCGAGGTGGGACTGGAGCACGCATTCTGATTCTGCGTCCGGGGCTCTTTTCAATAAGCCTCCGCTGCCGACCACCACTGAGGGCAGAGTCTCCCACTTCCTAAAGGGCAGCGCTTGGCCTGGGACCCGTGAAGGTCCTGTTCCAGCGTGAGCCAGCAATGGACTTTTCAATGTTCGGGCATGTCTTGGAAACTGGAGGGGTGGGCTCTGCAGAAGACTATTTTCGTCTTTTATGCATGAATGAAAATAGATGTCTGCAGAGCCCGCCCATCCAGTTTCGAACTAATGTCATTTGCAGCAACATGGATGAACCTAGAGATTGTCACACTGAGCGAAGTAAGTCAGACAGAGAAAGACAAATATCATGTGACACCGCTTATATGTGGAATCTAAAAAAAAAAAAAAAATGGTACAAATGAACTTATTTACAGAACAGAAATAGAGTCACAAATGTAGAAAACAAACTTATGGTTACCAAGGGGGAAAGGGAGGGAGGAATAAATTGCGAGATTGGGATTGACATGTACACACTACTATCTCTAAAATAGATAGCTAATAAGGACCTGCTGTATAGCACAGGGAACTCTTCTCAAAACTCTGTAATGACCTATATGGGAAAAGAATCTAAAAAAGAGTGGGTATATGTATAGCTGATGCACTTTGCTGTACACCTGAAACTAACACAACACTGTAAATCAACTATACTCCAATAAAAATTTTTAAAAAAGGAAAAGAAAACTGTATCAAGAAAACATTTTGGGGCTGATGAAAATATTAAGACTGAATTGTGGTAATGGATGTGTAACTCTATACATTTACTAAAGTCATTTAATTATGTGCTTAGAATAAATGAATTTTATTCTATGTAGAAAAAATAAAGAAGTCTATTTTCACGAGAAATGAAGGAGCCGGCTGGGGGAGAACTTATCTTAAGAAAAGGAGGAACCAAATAAATTCTATCCACTCACAAGGCTGTAGCCACAGGGTGGGAGGAGCAGTTTGGAAGCCGCCGTAATGGCTGTTGCTTACCCTCGCCCCAGCCTGACCTGTGGGTCCTCAGGGAATGAGCAAAGTGGAGACGTAAGTAAACGCTGCAAAACTGTTTAATTAAAAACTTAGAAGAGGGCTTCGCTGGTGGCGCAGTGGTTGAGAGTCCGCCTTCCGATGCAGGGAACGCGGGTTTGTGCCCCGGTCCGGGAGGATCCCACATGCCGCGGAGTGGCTGGGCCTGTGAGCCATGGCCGCTGAGCCTGTGCGTCCGGAGCCTGTGCTCCGCAACGGGAGAGGCCACAGCAGTGAGAGGCCCGCGTACCGGAAAAAAAAAAAAAAAAAAATTAGAAATTATGTCACGAGCATGCCTGTGGCTTTGGTAATGGCCTGTAACGGAACGGGGGATGAGGCCTTTCACCAGACACTCCACCACTGACCATCCTGAAGCTTTGGCATCAGGAAGGCCCCAGTGCACTCGAGGCAGGTGCTTAGTGGGAAACCATAACATCCACAGGGAGTGGGGTTGCAAAGAGGCCGAGGTGCAAGGCAGATGCCACGGAACTCAATGAAAGCAGCCGGAAATGACAGTGCTACCATGGAGAAAAACCAGGAAACCCACAGAAAATGGCAGCCGTTCCCAGCAAAGCCAGTACCAGAACCATTTGTGAACCTGTGACACACCCTCCCGAGGGCTGCACACGCCACACCAGAAGATAATGAGTTTGTGGGGGGCTGTGGTCTTAACTGAGTAGGGAGGAAGTAAGAACGGATGGGATCTGAGCTGTTACTGATATACACACACAAAGCGGGGAGGGCTGGGGAAATCGGCGCTCTGTATCGTATTCCTAACTGCGTTTTTTACGGAAGTATAGATGATTTACAATGTTGTGTTAATTTTTGCTGCATTTGTGACGTCTGTCATTCCAACTAATCCCAAAGCGGACCTGAATCTTCTGGATAAAGTGATGAAACTCACAAATCTTTAGTCCTCAAGAAAATTTCAGGACACACTTGTCCTCCAATCAAAAATGTGTTCAGCATCCTCTCTCCTTTCCAAACAGAAGGAACTGCGCATCCAGGACCCTGCCAAATGTGGTTCTGTTTTTCTCCCACTCCTCTCTGGCCTGTGTTTCCTTATTTGAATCCATTTCCGATTCCCCAAAGGGCTCCAGTAACCTAGCCCCAGCACGTCACCTCACTGACAAGCGCGCGGTGGATAAGCCCTCTCTGGCCTTGGCTCTCTCCATGCTTTGGTCCCTTATTTGAATGGTGTGTTCCAAATGGGGCTCTTCAAACCCTGTCTCAGCATCTGAGCACAATAGGTAATTTCCACCTCACCATCAGACTTTCGTGGGGATAGAAACAGAGGGGGGCAAGTTTTAATTCCGTTGCCATCTATGTCTTCAACTCCTTAGAGAAAGTGGAAAACATTAAAGCAAAGGAAAGGTGAGTAGTTTACTTATTTATATGCTCCTAAGGACCACCTCCGTTTCTATGGCAATGAGCCAGTAGATGCTTCTATAGCAGCAGGTCCACTTCAGTGCATCTGCAGAAGTTCCTCTCTACCAAATTAAACACTAAACGGGGATGAGCTATCTCCAGAACAAACTATCATCCCTCAGTTAATTCCATTACTGTGACACCTGCCCTTCCCAAACCCAAGAGGTCATAGAGATTTGGTGACAACAGGAACATAAAATATTTCTAGATCAGCACAGCTCCAGCAAGAAATTCCTCTACGATTGTCTGGCAGAGACATCATTTTTTTCTCACAAAGTTGTTCAAGACAATTGAGTAATCAGAAGAAATGAGGCTAAAAATAATGTTAGCCATGGAGTGGGAAGACGTAACTCAGCAAAATGCTGGCAAGTGCTTCTCTAACCGCCAAGCCTCAGAATACACAAATGCCCTTTTCTGTTCAGCCGTGACAATCTAATTCAGGTTTTGTCCTCCCAGGAGGTGATCGGTGAGTCCAGATGGACACCAAGCCATCTCATCTTCCCGGGCACAGAAGCCAGACTGCACCGCAGGTACGTGCTCCGTGTCTCCACTGCCAGCTAGCTTGGCCAGGAGAGGAGCTGCCGTGCCCAGAGCCAGCTCCTGGGAAGGCTGGGGAAGGCCACAAAGCCCAAGGATTCCTTAGGCCACTCTGATGTTTCAGCACCTAAGGGAGCAATCAGAACTCAGCTCAGCTCACCCACCAGAATTCGGAATGACTGTAGGACAAAATCGTAAAGTAACAGGAACAAGTGCTTCTGAGTACCAAGAGGCTGAATCAGTCTGTACGAAGCAGAGAAAAAAACAAGTCCAGGAACGTTTAGTGGACAATAAGCCAACTGAGTTAGTGGTGTAACAAGGTTAGAACAAGTTAGATCAGGATATTTAAATTTCAGAGTGCAAGGCAGACGTAAGAAGGTGGGTTATCATCCGTAAGTACGACAGGGTTAGAGCTGTCGGGGAGGAAGAGATTTCCCTCAGCACTTCTAGGTTCTTCTGGCTGGTCTAAGAATTAAATTGACATGAGGCAGATTAACAGGAGGAAACCACACAGAAGTTTAATAACATATGTACATGCGAGAGACCCAGAAACACTGAGCAACTCACCAAAATGGCTAAAACCCTCACGTTAAACACCATCTTCTGCTAGAGACAAAAGAGGGTGTTGCGGGTAGTGGTTTGGGACCTCAAAGGGAAGGAAGGCGATTGACATGGAGGTGGAAAAGCAAACATTTGCTGGGCCTTGCAGAGACCATGGGACACAGAGAGGATTCTTAACATACTTTACTAGGTTCCTCCCTCTCTCCACACCTGGTTCATACTCTAGTGATCTAGGGTGACAGCTCCCCTTCCTGGAACAGGTCCTCTATCTACATTCTTTAGGCAGTTTGGGGGAAAGTCAAGGGTTGTTCCCAAGTCTTTTCAGCTCAAAGTAAAACACAGCCAAAGAGTCAGTTTATAGTGGCAAATTTTGCTCCCCTACAGATCTTTGCTAGAGAAAGAAGTCACGTTGGGGCAGCGGCAAAAACAAAACAAAACAAACTATAAAAAATAGGTTTACAGGGGCTTCCCTGGTGGCGCAGCGGTTGAGAGTCCACCTGCTGATGCAGGGGACACGGGTTCGTGCCCCAGTCCGGGAAGATCCCGCATGCCGCGGAGCGGCTGGGACCGTGAGCCATGACCACTGGGCCCGCGCGTCCGGAGCCTGTGTTCCACAGCGCGAGGGGCCACAGCAATGAGAGGCCCGTGTACCGCAAAAAAAAAAAAAAAAAATAGGTTTACACATAGAAGAACTGGATTTGACCTTGCTATGCACTTTCACTATGCCACCCAGCATAAACTCTCTGAACCTGTTTTCTCACATATAAGATGGACATAATAACAATACACAACTAAAGAAAAGAGAAAAGACAATACATAATTCATTAGACTGTTGTAAGAATTCATGAGGTGACGCACATGAAGCACTTTATAGTGCATGGCAAAGAGTAAGGGTTCAATAAACGTGAGCTCTTAAGGGAACATCTATTTCTGATATTGCCAAAGGAAGACGGGAAGAAAGGTTCTTAGGGAACCCTACTGTAGAAGGTTCTTGGGGAACCCTGCATGCCTTAAATATCGTAAAATATGTTGTCTCCTGAAAATGTGACCAACCACGGACCTACAGAGCTAAGGACCAGACAGGCCGTCACACTTTGCGCCGCTACCCCGTTCTGCGAGGCTCAGCCTAAGGAATCAGCCAGACTCCTTGGTGATCTTTCCCTTTAACTTCACATTGTGAGTGGAGGGAAGAGGGCCAACGCGGACCCGTAACTGTGAACACAGGGCACAGGCCTGGATCAACTGCAGCGGGGCTTGCACATGACCAGCCAAGCCCTTCCCCAATTCTGAAATGCTTTTAGGACCATTTTAAACAGAAATGTCCATTAACCTTGAAAGCAGGCAATTAGTAATGCAAATACTGAGTCACCTTATAAAGACAAAAGAACAAGATCAACGTATTTTAAAAACCTTTGTGAGAGAAGCAGGCTTCCTGCCACAGTCTAGCCTCCTGCACCTGGTCAACCGATCCTTCCCATCCATCACTCTGCCACTTGACTTGCCACTTCCCCACAGGCTTGGGAGCAGGAACAGGAAAGACCTTCAAGTCCACCCAGTCCAAACTCCTCATTTTAACAGATGAGAAACTGAGACTGGGAGAAATTAAGGTGTTTTCCAAGAACGCCAATTTAGTGGCAAAACTGGTACGAGACTCTAGCTTTCCTGATTACCCGTCATACCTGTGTTGTTCATTCTCACCTCAAAGATTTTATGACAAGGAATACGATGCCTTCACTTCTCTCTGTTTAATAGACGGCAAGCTCCCTGAAGGAGGGTAAAGCATCCAGCTTTTGTATTTCTCATGCACAGCCATAAATAGATTAAAAATACTTACCAGTTGCACCTTCATGGAAATGACAATGGAGAGTAGAGGAACCAGGACCCATGTGGGCAAGGATCACTCATAATAGACATAACTGTGCTAATAATTTTGAAAAATCCCTAAAGGTTCTCAGAATATGGATAGGACCAGCCTGCCATTTTCAAATAAGCCCAGCTTCATGCAAGTGGGCAGAAAGCTATTCATTTCGAGTAAAGTAACAACTGATTATTCTCAATTTCCATATAGGATTAAAAGCTATCAAATAAACTGCAACAAGAGCTTCATGGTACATGAGACAGAGATAATGTCCTTATTCAATGGGCATAAAACTCTAAAAAATTGCCATGGTGTGACTTTTATTCTTACAAATCTTATAAAATAACGCTGTCCAGAAGACCTAAAGAGACATTTCTCCAAAGAAGAAATACAGATGGTCGATAGGCACACGAAAAGGTGCTCAACATCACTAATTATTAGAGAAATGCAAATCAAAACTACAATGAGATACCACCTCACGCGGGTCAGAATGGCCATCATTAAAATGTCTACAAATAACAAATGCTGGAGAGGGTGTAGAGAAAAGGGAACCTTCCTGCACTGTTGGTGGGAATGTAAATTGGTGCAGTCAGTGTGGAAAACAGTATGGAGGTTCCTCGGAAAACTAAAAATGGAATTACCATATGATCCAGTAACCCCACTCCTGGGCATATATCCAGACAAAACCATAATTCAAAAAGATACATGCACCCTATGTTCATAGCAGCACTACTCACAATAGCCAAGACATGGAAACAACCTAAATGTCCATCGACAGATGAATGGATAAAGAAGATGTGGTACATATATACAATGGAATATTTCTCAGCCATAAAAAAGAACAAAATAATGCCATTTGCAGCACCATGGATGCAACTAGAGATTATCATACCAAGTGAAGTAAGTCAGAAAGAGAAAGACAAATACCACATGATATCACTTATATGTGGAATCTAAAATATGATACGCATGAACCTATCTATGAAAGAGAAACAGGATCAGGGACATAGAGAATAGATTGGTGGTTGCCAAGGGGGAGGGAAGTAGGAGAGGGATGGATTGGGAGTTTGGGGTTAGCAGATGCAAACTGGTATATATAGAATGGATAAACAACAAGGTCCTACTGTATAGCACAGTGAACTATATTTAATATCTTGTGACAAACCATAAAGGAAAAGAATATAAAAAAGAATATATACGTATTGGGGGGGTTGGCCAAAAAAGTTCGTTCAGTTTTAAGTAAAAATAAAAGACACATTTTTCGTTTTCACCAAGAACTTTACTGAACAACATATTCATTAACCGAACGAACTTTTTTGGCCAACCCAATATAACTGTGTCACTTTGCTGTACAGCAGTAATTAACACAACACTGTAATTCAATTACACTTCAATTAAAAATAAATTTAAAAATGAATGAAATAATGCTGTCCAACTTGAATGGTTCAGCTACTCTCCCATATGAAGACAGAAGCTGGATATATGCCCTCCTGTGAGCCTTTCCATCCTCTCTTACTTTCTGCTGTTTTATGACAGTGATGTTCTAGCAACGCTTAATTCCTTACCACCATTATATCTCCTACCGCCAATAACTTTCATATTCCAACCCATCTTTTAAGTCACAGTTGTGATTCAGAAGGTCTGGGGTGGAGCCCACGAGTGTGCACTTCTAACAAGGTCCCTGAACATATGGGTGCTGCGATCAACTACCCAACCTTGACCTGGGACGTCTTCCTATTTTCCCAAGTCTGTCTACCCTGACCTGGATATCTCCCTAAAACTCGGAGAGTGTCTACTCTGCCCAGGGATGTTTCCCTAATTCCCCAGGTGTGACAACTATGACCTCAGATGTCATTCCCCAGGTGTGTCTCCTGTGACCTGGGATTTTCCTTAATGCCACATACGTGGCAACTGTAACCTGCTCTGTCGGCCTAGTAACCCACATTATTCCTGACTCATCCCCTTTCCTCAGTAACCTCTTTACTAAAGTGTTTAAGATGCTTTGTGTGTGTTTACTGTAAAATGAATATATGACTGCAGTGTTATGAAAATTAACCAATGGTGTCATTCATTCAGTTAAAAAATATATATCAACGTGCAATATGGCATGTATCATACCAGCCCCTAGGGATACAGAGATGAACAACACATGGCCTTATTTGGAGATAGATGTCTTGGTTCCACAGGTTACTAGCTGATTGACCTTGGGAAAACTACCTAATCCGTTCGTGTTAGTTTTTTGTTTTATAAAATAAGGATAACAATGTCTACCTTACAGGGTAGCATAAGTATAAAAGAGAAGCACGTATGAGAACTCACAGTACCCTCCAAAATGTACTATAAAAACATCTGATGTGCTCATTCTTATCTGTTCAGGTTCCCTCTTATACTGTAAACTGCCTTAAGATAAGAAATATCATTTTTTCCCTTCTACCAAAACTAAGAGTTTAACATGGTTCTTTACACTTTACGGAATTTAAATTCTCTTTCATGGATTGTCTTCTCTCTTTTTTTCCCATTGTTGGGTAAACAATACATCCTAGAACATTTCCACAAGAAAAAAACCTGAACCAGATGGATATTAGGACACATCCTCCAAACATCTCTGTTCTGAGCCATTTCTCCTTCCACCGTTAAGTTCCTCCTTGAATTTAACACGGCGCTTCATTTCCCGGTGGCCCCTTTCTTCCACTGATCTCAGAACATTTCCCACAATTGCTGGTACTCAGTAAATAATTCATTGAATGACTAAATTAATATTAGGGTTTGACATTCGTTAAATCCAAGAAGATACTGACAGGTTTGGGAATTGGAGCCAGAATCTGTAGCCCTTTTCCCTTCATGAACAATTTTGCCCTGGGTCAGGGCAGCCACCCATCATATCCCCTGGAAGCTGTCTGAGACCTTGCTACCGTGCCTTGGAAGCACTTATGATTTATACACCTGTTCCTTAAGAATGGTGGCCACTCACGTAATTGACACCAATTAGCCCTTCTCACTCCAGGTCCCCGCGCAGGGCCAAAGGCTAAATAAGACACAAACACAGTCCGCCTCTCAGCGCGGTGGAGGGTGAGTGACACGCTGGCGGAGGGTGGAGAGGAATTTCAGGCTTTCGCCATTGTTCGCCGCATCTCTTTCGCTCTGGTGGTACACGGTGCTTCCATTTCTAGGGACTGTCGATCCAGCACCGGATCCACCTCAGCGGAGGCACAGCCGCTGAGGGGCTGAGTGCAAAGGCTCTCAGCACAGCACTCCTGAGAGATGGCTGAGCCACCATCTCAGGGTAGGACCTCCGGGCATCTCTTGCCCGTTGCCTTCTCCTCCAGGTGCTGTTCCTGCTGCCGCCACGGGCAAGATTAACAAGAAGGTTATATTTAAACTTCCAAGAGGCGCTGCTGTGCCATTATGGGTCTATTTAAAATCCTCCGGGCAGCTGCAGTACATAATAACAAATCAGCGGGAGGGAGGAAGGAAAGGGAGGAGAAGGGAAGGAGGAGGGGAGGTGGTCAGGAGCATCACGGATTGTTTCTGTGAAAAACTGACTGTCGAAAGATGGCAGGGGGTTCAGGCAAGTTAAAGATGTCCCCCGTGGTGAGAGCCAGGGAGGGAGAGGCATCAGGAGAATGTGCTAAGCAGGGGCTGGGAGAGAGCCTAGGATCCTAATATGAAAATCTGCCAGACCTGAAAACTTGCCGCCCGCCTGGGACGTGGCACAGCTCCAGGACACTCTACTTCTCCCAGGGGACCCTGCTCAACAGTACGAACAATACGAGCCATTGGGTCAATGTTGATGACAGATCAGCACCAGAATATAAAGAGCTCCGGCGTCCAGGGTACGAAGCGGCTCCGTCAGACCCAACCAAGGCGCGCCATGCTGCTCCTCGACTCAGCATCCAGCACTTCACCGAGCCACGGTCCCTTACAGGACAGGACGTTCCCTGCTGCAAGAGCTTTAGCACCAAATGACTCACCTGCAGCTGGGCTCAATTTTGACCCTGAAGACCCGCCCCACTTTCTGCTGCCTTTGCTAGGTTTGGGTGTAAGGCGTTTTTAGCTTCTCCTTGCCCCCTCTCCTATCCCGTGGGTACAGCGGGATAGTTACAACGTTCACTGAACGGGAGGGCACAGTCATGTTCGTTTTCATTTCTCAGCCCTACCTTCACCCATGATATTTGTTAACCTTGGTTTGACTCACATTATCCAAACTCTTGACCATTTTTATCACGCTTTGCTAAAGTTGCTTCAAAAGTTATTAATGTTTCTCATGATTTTTTTTGTGTGTGTGGGGGCAAGTTTATGTAAATCTCCACTCATTGTCCAAATGATCGCTCTCTGCCCACCCCTGGGGCTCCCATATGATAAAAATCTCTGGTCTCACAAGCACAGACATTACAAGA
The DNA here is from genome assembly GCF_003676395.1 of Aethalodelphis obliquidens. NCBI lineage: Eukaryota > Metazoa > Chordata > Mammalia > Artiodactyla > Delphinidae > Aethalodelphis > Aethalodelphis obliquidens. The sequence continues at coordinate 17,509,301 of NW_020837980.1, read as the reverse complement.
TGAAACCAACAGGGCAGTCCTGGGCAGCATATGCTTAAAATGAGGAAAACAGTTATGATCTAATTGATTTTGCTTCTATGGATGACCAAGCTGGATGTCACAGGCTCAAACAAATATTTACTATGAACATAAGTCAGAAAACTTGGAAGTTCACAGTAATCCAATAAACCAAGCAAATATCAAAAATTCACTTTCTACTGCAAAGACGTCATTTTCTGATGTAAATATGTAAGTAAGTGATGTAAGTGCTATATATGTTATTATCTCAAATAGAATATTCTAGTAGATCAGCATATGTTAACAGTTTATACAGATTAAGAATGCATTCCTCAAGGAGCTTTATCTTCTTTTTCTTTTGTTTCTGGTTAAATGCTAATGAGCAGGAGATTCATAAAACTATCTGTCCCGCTAAAGCAACAACCGGCAGACAATACAATTTGTTATAAGCCCAAATCCGCCATATCAACATATACTTACTGATAGTAACTATAGATTTAGAATTAAGTTCTATAGTAAGTAGAGTAATTGCTTATTAAGCACATTATGTGGAATATATTGTGCAAATATTACCAACATACAGAGACTGTATAAAACACTCTGCCACGATATGTTCAGATTACACACCGTGACCCATGTGTCATAACTCTGTAAGAATCTATAAATGATTCATTACCTAGTGTCAGTGTCCTCCCTTCTTTTCATTCCTGTATCTTTTACTATAAGTTTGGGGAGCTCAAAAGAGATAAGACCTCCAGAGAGAAAAAGCTGGAAGAATTCCTACAGGAGGTGCTACACCACCGGGTCCAACCTCTCCAATGACTGAGGGGACAGAGAACCTTGTGACAGCATCCCAGCCAGGCTCCACCATCCACTATGAAAGCAAATGGTCTTGGCCAAATGAAAATGACTTTTTCAATAATAAATACAGCAAAGACCCATTATACTCCAAAGAGTTTCTTCTGCGTGAGATGATCAATTGAGGAAATCAGATATAACAATTCCAAGGTGTCAGACGGGAAAACATCGACAAAACAAAAGAAATGCAGCCCTATGGACACGCTGTCCCTCATCGGGCCTCCAGCTGAACCTGTACCGACCACTCAGCTCATTCTCTGAATTCCTGGCCACTTGACTCACTCACTATCTTACATGTCATCCACCTCTGGATGGACTGAGACTTTGAGTCGGTCCCTGGGAATGGCTCTGAGCTCCGCTCACCAGCATGGCTTAGAGGAGACCTACCTACACTCGCTGACTGCGCTGAGTCTGGGAGAGCAGGCAGGGGGCGCTCACCCCGGCTCAGCTTCATATACGTCCCCCATCCTTCCACTCGCTTGGGGCCCATCTCTTCACACACCCACCAGAGGTTTACTGAGTCCTCGTGCTGGTGCTCAGGATAGAAAAAAATAAGATATGATCTTCCCTGAAGGAATGTGAAGTGTCGCTGAAGTAATAAACATGTAAACAAAGAATAATAATTTATTAAAGTGAAATCATGGAGACAGACCCAGGGGAAAACAGGCTGCCGCTTTAAAGTCCCTACTGGAATAACAGACAATTCACAAAAGCAAAATAAAAATCAAGTGGCTAATAAGTATATTTTAAAAATTCAAGCTCACTGATAAATCAAATAAATAGAAATTTAAACATTTTTTCCAGTTTTATTGAGAAATAAGTGACCTACATGACTGTATAAGTTTAAGGCATACAGTATGATGGTTTGACTTATACATACTGTGAAATGATTACCACAATAGGTTCAGCTAATATCCATCTTCTCATCTAGATATAACTTTTAAAAAGGAAAGAAGAAGAGAAAAAAGGAAAAAAATTCTCCTTGTGATGAGAACTCTTGTGATGATTAACTCTCTTAAGTTTCCTATGTATCATTCAGCAGTGTTAGCTGTAGTCATCATATTGTACATTACATCCCCATAATTATTTATCTTATAACTTCCGTTTATACCTTTTGACCACCTTCCTCCAATTTCCCCTCCCCCTGACGTTCATCTCTGGTAACCACAAGTCCGATCTCATTTTCTGAGTTTTAAACAATAACATTTTACCTTCTTAAATATGCAAGGTTTTTTTCTTCATTGCAAAAGTCAGAGTAATGGATATTCTCGTACATACACACAAGCACAAGCACATATAATAGTTTTAAATTTCTGGAGATCAATTTGACAATATATACTCAAAGCCACAAAACGTTGATGCTATTTGACCAAGTAAATCCAGTTTTACAAACTTGTACTAAAGAAATAATTAAGGACAGACAAAACGATTTATCTGCAAGGATGTGCATCTGTAAAAGTCCTCATTTTGAAAGTAATGTAAAATGCTGAACCATGAAGAATTGGTTAAATTGCAGAATTCTATGCAGTCAGTAGAAATGATGTAGAAGGATGCTTTTGACAGGAAAGAACGATCACTGTATGTTGATAAAAAGAAAAGGCTGGATACAAAACGATATGCATAGTATGACCTCATTTTTTATTTTGCATAACACACACTGAGAGACGTTTACAGTGCTGCTATCTGGTGAGATGATGTCTGCTTTCATTTTCCCCTTCTCTTCCACTTTTTCTCTGATGTGCATGTATTGCTTTTGTAATAAGAAAAATAAAGTTACACTTAACTTTAGAAGAAAATAAAGTGCACTTCCTGGGCTAGGCACTGGGCTGGGGGGCTCTGTGTGTACACCATCTCTAATTTTCACAGTCCCGCAGACGATGAGCGAGACTAAGTGACTCACCTAGTCAGACAACTGGTAAACCAGCAGTCGAGATTAGAAACCACGTTTCCAAACTCCTGTTTCCCTCCCTGTTGGCTAGTTCATAATACTTGTTCCCTAAAATTAAGACTTTTTTCATCGATTTCACCATGATGTTACAAAGAGTTTTTTATATAAGCCAAACCAAAACATTTTTTAAACCAACGCAATACCTAAAATAAAATTTAGGGGATTGTGAACAGGCAGAAAAGTGCCTTTAAAAGTGTTCTTTCACTTTATATCTGAGCTCACAGCAAAGCCTCCTAAAGCCTGTGATGAGCGGGGGATGGGGTAGGAACAGTAGAAAGTCAAAAAAAAAAAAACCAGAAGACACTCATGTGTGAAGAACAATTCACGCAGGGTTACCCACAGCCAAGTCTCAGCGGATGGAGAAAGTCAACCAGACGGGCGTTTGCCTTCCTGCCTGGGAACCTGCATTTATGTTTGTCCCAACCAGTCATTTTATGCCCCTCTGCTTTTGTGTGAAGTACAGTCCCTGGAATTATATTGTGCTCAGTATGGACTATCACTTCACTGGGTGCTTTATTCATTATTTACCCATTTTCATCTTTCTCTGAACCTGCCAAATTATATCTTTGTGTTGGGATACACGTTCCTGGGTGATCAAGTATGAGCCTATCAAACTTCTGCCTCTTCTTTCTGATCTCACTGTGTCTTGTGGTTTCTACAGAGTCTTTTTGTTAGTGAGATACTGTATTGAGATAAGAAATCTTTTAAATGCGGCTTTAATCCTCTATTGTCTGTTTTGTCCAAATTACACTGTGCATGACTTAGATTTAATAAATTGATTTTCACTCTCTTCTTACTGCAGATCAGAGCTTTCTTAACGTTTTAGATTGTTATTCCTAAAATTTGTACATTCATATATTCTTATGCCTTTTAGCACTCCGCAGTCATTTAGGCTTCTCCACATTCTACCCCAACTTATTTTTCAGTCCTTTCTCTTTAGTCCTTCAACACAAATCCAAAAGCAAGTCATCCCGGCTCCTCGTTTGTGAAAATTATTCCACTTTCATCCACATTTGGTCATGGTGGCCCCTCCACCTCGACTGCCCTCCTCTGTGTCCTTGAAAATCCATGGAATTCGAATACCACCGCCTTCTCTGATCACACTAATTAAAGCTTCCCTCTGCATTCATACGTTACACCTAGTTTTACAGCTCTGGCAGCATTTCTCATACAGATGTATATTATATACTCTTGGTTATGGTCTTATTGCCTCCAATAAATTCTTAAACCCCATGAAGTCCGGAAGAGTGTCTTGAGGCAATAATGCCTTGCCCTTAATAGGTACTCAAATATTTTTTTAATGAATGAACCCAACAGTGTTTCTCCAAGATCCTGGTCATGAGGGCAAGGGCCAAGGTGCACAGTGTACCTGGAGTTCATGGGTTTCCTGGGCAGGATGCTGCCTCCTCTCTTGTCCCCAACACACACACACGGAGCCTTGCTGCTTGGCTATTAAGTTCAGTCTGGTCTGGCCTTGATTTCATTTTCCCTATCTACATTTTATTTAAGAGTCAATTTATTTCATCTTTTAGTATTTATTTAGTACTTCGTGTTTGGGAGGAGCTTTGCAATCATGTATTAGTTATTCTTCTGTGAGACAGACCAGTATTGTCATCCCTCTTTTACAGTCAAGAAACTGAAGCCCAGAAAGCTTCTATGACTCATGGAGGATGAAAGATAATGTCAGTGTTAAACGCTACAGCTCTAAAGCTTCTTGCCCACAGATTCCTCCGTGTCACCACATTTCCCACCAGAAACCAGGGCTCAGGGATCAGCATAAAAGAACCTCATAACCCAAACAAGATTGGATTAAGAAAAACCTGAAGCTCACAAATCCAAACAGTTATCCCGAACTGCAGGATTGGTGGGTTTTTTTCCTTGAAAGTAATACTTTTCAATGCTAACTATAGCACCAGAGAAAGGAAGCTGCTTGCATCTCCACTGTAAGGTGTTTGCTTTTCTAAGAAACAACAAGCATGTAGGTTATTAACCTATATGTTATTAAAAATCTAAAAATGTTCAGTTCAAACTCTAATCTGAGCAATATAGCCTGCCACTTAAATGTTCTGAAAGTGCCTCGTAAATTATAATACTTTCTACGAATGTAAGGTCTATCACTGTGTTATGTTTACTTTCCTGCAAATCCCATGAGATTGCGTAAGCTTCTTTACTTTCTGTCCTGAAATCCTGCTTGGTATTAATGAACAGGGCACAAGTTCCTTAAGGTCTCTCGGGCTGTTTTATGCAAAGAGGCAGGTGGATTAGAAGATGTCTAAGATGTTCTCCTGCCCAAACAGGTTACAGCCGCATGTATCTGCGTGGCTACCATCTGAAATGATGGAAACATCTCAGGTAAGTGGGTGGTGGTCGTGTGGACAACCGCACCAATGGCTTCACACCGTGTCTAATAATTAGGGGCCCTAGAAAAATTCCAGCCAGGTCTCTGCGTTTGTTCACCTTTCACTCCCTGTGCTGCCCTCTCCTGCCTCTCACTTCCCATCTCCCCTCTGACCACAGTCACCTTGCCTTCCCTCTTCTCGCCTCAGGAAGCAAGCTTTACTAAGCCAGGGGAGAATCTCACCACAGCGAAATCTGCCTCAATTTCAATCAGCAACAGAGAGGGGAAAGTGTCCAAATTAAGCTGCTTGATTACGGAAATTAATCTTGTCATTTAGCGTCCTGTTCTGCAGAACAGGGCCTTTGATTAGCCTCCTTGTTTCAGAATATTACAAGCAGGAGTTTATTAAGCAGGAGGCATATTTTGTAGTCAGGCGAGTCGGAGGGAAAGCAAAGATGCCAGGAGCTGCGGATAGAAGGACAGCCAGTCGAGGACCCTCGCCGGCTTCCACGCCCAGGTTCTCCCAGGGAAGGACGGTCACAGAGTCGGGGCGCAACCAGCCCGCCCAGCTGGGGACCACGCCTCTGAAGGGGAATTCAAGAAGCAGTAAGATAATGCATAGTCCTTTATCCTTTAAGTAACAGAACGATGAGAGACATTCTGATGACTAGAGAGACAGATGATGACTAGGGGTAACTTCATGCACTGTACAATTAAAATCCAACGTGTGGAGAACTTGCTTTCATAGGGCCATCCGCTGTACAGCTCTGAATTGTGTTAGTGTCTAGATTGAGAAAGCCATAAAGACTGCATGTGTGTACTTTTTTATTTGGGGGGGAGGGGGGAGGGGCACAGAGGTCATTCTGTCTCTCCCATCAGTGTGCACCAGCATTTTTAAACTTTGAAGGTGTGCGCTCTCCAGTAGAAGGCAATTTGCTTACGAGACCGTGTTCTCAACCTCACAGCTGCTGGGGTTGCTTTGAATTTGGTAGCAGGAGGGAGTCAGGGTTGACCTGCTCCCAATTCACACAACTTTCTGGTGGAAGGGCTTCTTCCAGTGCTGATAGCCTAACGTGCACCACGCCAAAGGAAGCACAGCATGGAGCAACGGGGCAGTTCAGTGCAGAAGCCCCAGGCTTTCATTAGAATGGCTCAGGGACTCCTGAGCCCCAGAATCAGAGCCCAGGCCACCAGCAATAAACGGTGCTGGGAGAAAACCGCTCATTAACCAAAGTGAAACAAAGCAAAGTGAAAAAGCAGCTTAACAACAGAAGTCTTTCTTCTTGGGTTGCATCCCAATTTCTCCTTAGAACAATAGCAAAGACACATAATCAGGGTGATGACTGATGCAGGAGACGGATACTGATTAACGTTACAGACACATCAGGAATGCAGAAAAATAACTCTGGAACAGCATCTCCGAACCTTGGCTCTGTTGGCACTCTGGGCAAGATAACTCTTTCATGCGAGGCTGCCCCATGCCCCGCAGGATGCTTTACCAGTCTCCCTGGCCTCTACCCACAGGACGGCAGTAACACACCCTACCCCAACTTGGCACAACCAAAAATGTCACCAGATACTGTCAATGTCTCCGAGGGTCAAAAGTCCCCTCCCTTGAGGACCACTGCTCTAGAATAACAGCAATCTCAGAAAAACCAATTTCCTAAGTTTTCCCAAATAAGCTCGTCATGCCCTTCAGCTCTAAGAGACAGGAAGACTGTGAGGTTTGGAGGCCAAGAGGCCCGTGATCAAGTCCCAGCCACCGCGCGTTTCTGTGTGGCCACGGCTGAGGTACTTTATCTCTCTGAGCTTTAGGAGAATGAGAAGAAGAATTTCCTTGCAGTTTTTACGAGGATTAAAGCGTATACTACTATGTGCCTGGCATCTGGTCATAGAGGAGACGTCGAAAACCAGTGGCAATCATTATTACTCAAAATCCTAAAATCCAAATCTGAGACAGAGAATGACATGCCAGAGAGAAAGAGAGAACTTGTAAAGTGAAACATTAAGCACGTTAGCTGGTCACCGTGAAAGTCTGTTGCCAAAAGGGTTTAAGGAGGGAAAGGGAGAGAGAGAGAGGCAACGCCCCCTGGAACTGGGCCACAGCCCTACTCGGGAATGCTGAATCAGGAGAACCTCCATGTACACCGGCCTCCGGGCCCGCTCGGGTGTCCCCACCTCCAACAGGTCATCTTCCACGAGCACTCAGAGCGCCCTTCTGTAAACGTAAGGCCCGCCCGGTCCTTCTCCACACGCTTAGCATAGCATCCAGGCATCTCAGCCTGGCCTGTGGGCCCAGTCTGCCCCTACCTCGGCTGCTGCCCCCTCCCCTGCTTGCTGTTCCAGCCAGGGGGGCTTCTAGCTCTTTCTCCAACTGCCCAACGCCTTCATGCTTCACGACTTCTCCACTTGCTGCTCTCTTAACCTAGAAAGCGCCTCCCTCCTCTCCACCCTTCAAGCCCTCGCTCAGATGCCGTCTCTTCTGCGGGAGCTCCCTCAACCAGCTTCTCCAAATGAACTCTTCATCGTCCCATATTCTTTATCCCCTTACCCTGCTTTCCTTTCTTCACAGGACTTAATTCTGTCGTGAGTTAGATCTGGCGTTACCTGTTTTCTGTCTGTCTCCCTCAGGAAAATGTAAGTTCAAAGCAGGGACTCTATCTAGCCCGCTCAGTGGCCCCAGGGTCTAGCCTGCCCTGGGCACTCAGTACGTATTTGTCGAATGAACTGCAGGTGAGTGCATCCATGGTCATTCTAAAGGATTTTCTTACCGCTGAGTGCAGCTAGCCCACATCCCTGAGCGCCGGCCCCTCAGAAGCGGAGTAACCCCGTCACTCCTGAATGAACAGTCGCTGCATCCTGCTTAATAGTGCTTCTGTACCTCTGCCTAATGCCTAGTACTGTGCCTGGTACAGACACCCCAAAATGTTGATGGCTTCTGCCGTCGGAGAGATCAGAGGAAGAGGGAATAATACACCTTCTTTGCTCTGTCCATACATGCAAATCCTGGGCCGGGTGTTCGTACTGTATAAGAAGAGGGTCACAGAAAGGCCGTCTTCACCTCCTTCCCAGCACTGCTAAACCATCTCCACAAATAACAGTCCACCACCTTGTAGGGAAGTCTGACTGTGTGAATTGGATTAATGCACCAGTAGGCAGCGAAGCACTGGCTGCCTGTCACATAGAGTAGGGTTAATTTATCAGAAACAGTGGCAAGATTCATTTATCTAATCATTAGCCACTGCCACCTACGGTAACTAGCCGGAAACGGTGGCCTCGTTTCAGTGAATGAACGGTGGGCATGTGTAACTGGGGAAGGAGATAATGAGGAAGATGCCAAAGCAAACTAGAGTTGGCAATATGAGAACCAAACCCTCCCTGTGATCCCATTCCCATTCCACAAGGGACGGGCCCTATTTACAGTTGTAAAATACGGTCAAACATCGAGAAGGGTCCTCACTATGCCTGCACAATGACCTTCTGGACAATAGTACTTACAAATGCTAGAGCAGGTTTTTCCCTTCATAAAATAGAATAACTTGGGCTAGATGGAGCTGCAAACTCTGGCAACTGACACAACTAGCCTAACTGGAGGGCAGAGAGTGGGTAATTACACTAAGACTTCTGGCTTGGAACTGGGCACAGAGGTCACCTTTCAGTGGAGATAAGGAAGAAGGAAGACATCCAGGGAAACCTATGGATAGGAAGCAGGGATGCTAAACCTGGGGCTCATGACTGGGCCTCAGAGGATCCATAAATGCCCTGAAACTGCATGCAGAATGGGGTTTGTGGGTACTTTTCTGAAAAAGGGATCTACAGCTTCCTTTAGCGTCTTTAAAGCCTCCATAAGCCACGGCCACTGCTTTATACAAGTCTCCACAGAAAAAAGGAAGTATGTCCTGTGACTCTTAAGATATAGTGGTGTTCATAGGCAGGGTTCAATGTTTCAGTTAATCGATCTATCCAACCATAAAAATCAATTCAACAAATATTTGCTAAGACCCAGACTGTACAAGACACTGTGTAGCACCATTTCCGGGGGTGTGCCTAACAGAAGAAATTTCGAGAAAATGTTAGCATTCTTTTTTTTTTTTTTTATGAGGGAATAAAATTCTTAACGAAATGTTGACTGAAATAACTTCCCGGATCAGGCATTTGGACTGAATTTTATTCACCTGTTACATTTGCATTTTCCACTATTGACTCTCCCCAACCTCTATTTTCATCTGTACATAACATTTTTTTTTCATTTTTCCTCTTCTCATCTGCTACTGAATCTATTTCAACTTTGAACATTTTCCACAAGCAAAATTCTGCCACAGTGCTTTGCATTCAATAAAGGAAGAACAGTATAAAATCCAACAGATAAAAACTGCAAATGAAATAAAGCATTCTGTGTTTTACTCTATTAAATCTGAGGCAGCTGCAAGAGATTAAACTGCAATGCCTGAAAGAAACGGAAGTGAGGAAGAGAAATAAGAAAATTAATAGGAAGATAGAGATGTTGATCAGGGTGTCCAGCATACACATGCGATATTTAAAACCATGAAACCATTTGCATTGGGAGTGAAGAGATAATGGACTCGCCTAGAGTGACCGCTGTAGAAATCAGTAAAGGCATTTCATGGTAAACTGGGATCCAGGCTACAATGAGGTAAGCAACTGAGAAGTTTAGGGAAATTTTATGTAAAACTGAATCAAGAAAAGACCAAGCAATAAAGCTATTTAAAGAGCCATCCATTTGAATACTGAATATCAGAATTATGACATAAGGCTAGAATAAGAGTGCGCAGAAATGAGAACCAGATGGCAAAGCAAGCATGTGAGAAAGCAGTAGATCCCAAACACTCCACTTCCGGGACTCGGGGTACCGGAAGTTGGGAACAGGGTGAGGATAAAAAGTTGGGGGGTGGAGAGCAATTAACAACAGCAGCAGCAAAATAAAAGTAATAATAATAATAGCTAAAAGTATCGAGCACATACTATGTGCCAGTGCTTGACACACACTCTCATTTCATCCTAATGACCACTCTGCAAGGTTCTGTAAAAAAAAAAAGAGGAAATGGAAGGAAGGTCGGCAAGATGAAGACACTTGCCAGAGGTCATTTATGCAGGGTTTAGACCCAGGCCTGCCTACCCTCTAAGTGCTAATTCATTCAATGAGGTATAGAGTGGAAGCAGTGAAGACTTGAGAACACATTCCTTTTTCGAAGTGAGTACATACAAGTCAGTAAGGGTGTGGCCAAGCTCACAAAACAGGTAAAAAAGTTACCCTTCTCGAGATGTTTTCTATTTTTTTCTTGGCCTTGTTTTAATTAAGCTGTACAGCCCCACCTTTGGGGAAATTGGAAAATCTCAAGGCTGACAGCGTTTATGCCTCTGTGTACACGTGTTCTCACGCTCCACTGACTGAGTCTTCAGATCAACGTGGGCAATGACTCAAGAGGCAAAAACCATGGATGTATCGTCACTTCAGGATTCCCCCAATGGTTCCTTTTAGACAAAATAAGAAAGTGGCCATTGATTTTTTTTTTTTTTTTTTTTTAAGTCATAAAGAAGGAGACAGCAGAGATTCAGAGCTGGGATCAAACACCTGCACTTCCAGGTAACCTAGGAAGTGTTTGGATTTAGGAACTTATTGCCTAAAGTACAAAACACTTTCAAAAGAGATGAAGGCTTGGTACTTTCCTGGTGGCGCAGTGGATAAGACTCTGTGCTCCCAATGCAGGGGGCCCGGGTTCGATCCCAGGTCAGGGAACTAGATCCCACATGCCACAACTAAGAGTTCGCATGCCATTTGCATGCCGCAACTAAGGTCCAGCACAACCAAATAAATAAATAAAAGAGATTAAGGCAGGCCAATGAGAGCTCCCCTCTCCTGTGCATCCCTCAGTGTGCAGTCCCAGCCAGACAGACCCAAGAGAGAAAAGAGCCATGTCCAACGCCACATGTCATGTTTTGCCGTTAGGGTTGGCTGAGATGGCCAGCAAAGGAGAGAATCACTACAAGGCAAGTGTTTTTTGAATGTGATGCTTATTTTATATGTCCTAAGATTTGGGACCAGTTTCACTGGGGCCACTAAGACTTACAAAACAGCCACAAAGCTTAGTACCCCAGGAGAGAACAAAAGAATTTCACTGAATAACCAGAGCCTCCTCCAAGTCACCACACCTTTTCTCTATCATTACAGATATTCTTAAGGAAGTTTAAGTTCTCTTAACCTGTATCTTCTGCCATGATCAGTTCCCTCTCTATGTTGCAGCACCGTTCAGCAGAGCTTCCGGTGATGACAGGAACGTTCTCTACCTGTGCTGTCCAATGTGAGAGCCAGTAGCCACACGTGACTATTGAGCACTTGAAATGTGGCTCATACCATTAAGAAACTGAATTTTTAACTTTATTTAGTTTTAACTAACTTACATTGAAATTGAAGTAGCCACAGGTGGTTAGTGACTACTGTATTGGTCACGGCAGAAACTTTAGAGCACTGAGCAGGCCTGGCTTCTTATTTCCTAGTTCTTCCTGTCTCTGAATGCTATTTTCAACTCTTCCCTTAACTTTCATCTCTTGGATTTTTTAAAATCTATCTTTAAATGTCAATCTTGTTTTTCGAGGTCTTTTTATACGGCACCTTTATCTTTGGTTAAAGTATATAAAATTGCCCTTTTACAGGTCAAAAACAGTGGACTATTTGAAAGTCTCCTATGGTTCAACTCTATATAATGTATCTTAGGCTTCTCTGGTATGACTAATACGTGACACAAAGCTATGCACACAGGAACCATCTGTGGTCGAATGAATGAATGAAAGGATGAATGAATGAACAAACAAATGGATACTGGCTGAATAAACGGTGACAAAGTGAGGTGGCCAGCAAATATTTAAGCATTACTCAAGGTACCTGTCTTCGAATCAGTGGGCAAATATAATTGATGCTGAGGTTAAGCCACAAGGCAAAAGCCTCTCAAATCAAAAACACACAACAGGAATATGTTTCAACTGCATCTAGTATTAGGCACCATTCAGAACAAACTTCTGACGTTATGAGAACAAAATAATCATTCTCAATAAAATGAGTACTTTGGGATTCACGAATTCCTGGAGCAGAAAATGATTAAAAATCATTAAGGATGGGTTGTTTATTGAGGAGGGAAATGGAGTCGTTAGAAAAAGGAGATTTGGGGATAGGTACCAGAGACATTTGAAGAAGCTATGGAAAAGATGTGGTCACAGTCTAATAATGGGCCTTTGGGAATATTTCTGTGTAATATGAGAACTGGAGAAGTGAAAAAAAAAAAAGATCATCAGTTTTTAAAGTCTAACAAAATAAGCTCTCACTGCAAACAATCTGGCCTGGCGGTGTTCACGAAAGCCCACTGTGCCTATCTTTGAAGTGGAAAGGTGGGTTAAAATACAAATGCATTTTCTGTCTCTCTTTCTAAAAATGTGCTTGTAGACTTTAGCCTTTCTTCTGCTACTTGTATTCATGGGCTTCTTTTGACGTCATTCCTTACACAATAATCTTCCCATTAAAAGAACACAAGTAGGTGATAATTTCAAGTGTACATCAATACCCTGAGTCAAGAGACCCAAAACACACACACACACACAGCTGTAGTTCTCCATGTATGAAATGATGCCACAAACCCACGGCCAGCGGTGCGTACACAGGAGAGGTGTTTGCAGAGTGAAGAAGAACCATCCATGGTCTGTCATATGGTCCCCATTCGTGAAAATCAGTTTACACATACAAGTCATATGAAGGCTAAGACCACCATCTGTGGCCAGAGGTAAGAGATGACAGGTCCCTAAAGGGTCAGATCCTGCACCCTAACTCCAAACAGATTATGAAAAAAATAGGTACAAGGAGCTGACACCTGTAATGGAACCCGGAAAAGTGGATGCATATGGATATGACAACCGACACATGGTAAACGAATGTTTCTCTCCATCCTACTGGAAAATTCACAGAAGATTTAAGGTTTAGAGTTTCCACCAGTGGTTTGGACTAGGTTCCTATTTTCTTCCCCAGAACGGTAGGTTACAATGAGGTAAGAAGGTTAAAGTCACAGTTCAGGTAAGAGGCTGGCAGGCTTCTTTGGAGCCCATGCTATATGAAGCATGGAAGTTCTACTCTGGGAAGGAGTGAGCGGCAGAGCCTGGTTTCCATAGCACTGCCATGGAAACAGCTCTCTGTGACTCTGCCTCCAGGCCCTCTGGAACTGAAGCATCTCTCCCTTTTTTGCTCTAACATCCACCTCCGTATCACATGCCCCCAACCCCTCACAAATGATTAAGGGGTATTTTGAGAAAGCGGGGCCCTAACCGGGCTTTTGCCTGGTTACATTAATATACATTAATATCCTGAATGAAGAAAAAAAATCAGATGTTTCTTCCTCTTTCACTGGGGGTGGGAGGGAGGTGGTGGATAAAAAAGAGAAGAATAAAAACCAAAAGGCTCAAACCCCTAAACTTGAAATTGCAAAAGTAAAAATCTTGACAAGCAGCGTATTAAAGATGGGCTTACTAATCTCATGCAGTGGGTTCTTTCATCCTCTTTTGTCTGCCTGGAATGCCAGTGTCCAAATATAAAGGATTTAATTAACTGTTAGGATGCACAAGAGCCTCTCCCCTAACCGTTATCATGGGTGATCCATTGGAGGTTTGGTAGGATTGTTTTCTCAGTCTCCATCCCTTGGTCATGATCTCGAAAGTAGAATAAAAGTTCAGAAATGGCCTTCTGGAATCCGGTAGACAATTCCAACAGGAGGAAGCATGGGTGATTGAGCACGCTTTGTATCCCGCATGCCCCTCTCTCCAGTCCCTCTGAGGGTTGAGTGACAGCAGGCCAGCAGTGCACGGGGCTGGAATCTGGCTGGGTGACGTGCCCTCTAGCCGAGCTGGAGCGATGCCCAGGGACCAGGAGTAGCTGGGAGCTCAGGAGGCCTGGGAGTCAGAAGATGCTCAGGAACTTGACAGAGCACTGCAGGATGGCTCCTGGCCCAGCCAGGAGACTGCACCTGGGACCCTCAGAATCCTCTTCCTGTTTTCAGTTCTTTCTCCACCTGATAAAATGAACTTGGGACCCTGACCTTGCCACACGTGTAATGCACAGATGCATAAAAGCATTACACCTGAGAAGAGCCGGAAGCTACAGTTCCTGGTAAAATTGTTGAGAGGAAACATAGTAAAGGAGGGCTTCAAAAACTGCTGATGGGGAAAGATGGGGCTGTGATTGTTTTTTGTTTGTTTGTTTGTTTGTTTTTGCGGTACGCAGGCCTCTCACTGTTGTGGCCTCTCCCGCTGCGGAGCACAGGCTCTGGACGCGCAGGCTCAGCGGCCATGGCTCACGGGCCCAGCCGCTCCGCGGCATGTGGGATCTTCCCGGAACGGGGCACGAACCCGTGTTCCCTGCATCGGCAGGCGGACTCTCAACCACTGCGCCACCAGGGAAGCCTTGTGATTGTTTTTTAACCCCTTCAGCATCACCCGATCATGAGTAAAGAGTAGGAAGAGTGCACATATATATGCAGAAAGGATGAAAGTCTGGCCGTGAGTTTCCAGTACCTCAGGAATGCTTCTTCGGGGCAAATAACTAAAATGCTCTACGTCTTTATTTCTTCACCTGAAAAGTCTCCTCTGCCTGCCTTGCTGAGAACTGTGAGATGGAAAGCAAAGCCCGGATCAGTCACAGTTAGACAAGGGGGAGTAAAGTAACACAGGAGCTCTGAATTATTCATTTTTATTTGTGTATTGTAGTGATAATTGCTACAGTTTTTTTTTTTTCTGTTTCTCCTGGATGTTGAAAATTGTAAAAAGAAGACTGAATAATTCAGCATGACTCAAGAAAACATAAACGGGGTACTGTCTGGGCAGTGAATGCCTATGAGAGAGATTCACTTTGCCGTTAGTCTTAACATTTGTGTGATGCACTGGTTTATAATTTAATGAACAACCTATGATGGCTCTAATGAACGTGATAATATTTGTAAAGCATTTCAGTGTTCTAAACGTGAAAGGGACTGAACAGTCTCAATCTCTTCGTTTCTACCAAAGGGTAGGAAGGAGCAAAGGACCCAGTGGGAGAGAACAGGGACGTTCTCAGACCAAAGGCCATTCCAGGAAGACATCAGCACCCACACATGCCAGAGGCACATTTCCGGGCACTGATTCCTGCCCTGGCTTTTGAGCACCTGTGCTAAGCTCTACATGCAATCTTATTTCATACCACCGCAAGCCTAGAGGCAGGGCAGGATTTATTTTAAGGGCGGGGGGTGTTATTTCAGTCTAAGAGTCACAGGTGAGTTAGGGAAACATAGAAAGTGTCAATTTCTCATTATTCCTAGAGACGAAGGAGCCCAAACTCCAATCCAAACCTCATGTACTTAAGTCCATTTCCTCATGACATCTGCTTCACAGAGTCCAGAAATGCTGCCTGAGGGAACCAGCCAAAAAGGGCATGGAGAGGGGAGAGGGGACAGCAGTTTGAAGAAAAGAACATTCATCCCCTGAAGACTGCCAGACCTCAATTTCCCATCAAAGATGGGACCATCCTGACACACCCCATCCCAGGGGCTGGTCCAAGTCTCTCTTCAGCTCCTCCCTCTGTGTTCCACACCAGAGTGGTCGGCCTTCTGGGGGGCTCTCTTTTATACTACAGGCTGCCCTAGCCCCTCTCCCTTGTGACAGTAACACCCTACAGTCATGTAACCTCTGAAACGTACATCCACACGTTTATTTCCAAACACCCCATGGGCAAGTTATGGGCTGAACTGTGTCCCTCTAAAGTTCACATGTGGAAGCCCTATCCTCCCTTCCAACCGCCACTTCAGAATATGACTGTATTTGGAGACAGGACCTCTCACGAGCTGATCAAGTTAAAATGAGGCCATTAGAGCGGGCCCTAATCCAACATGACCAGTGTCCTTATAAGAAGAAAAGATCTGGACACATAGAGACAACAGGGGCATGCCCCAAAGAGGAAAGACCATGTGAGGACACAGGAAGAAGGTGGCCATCTGCAGGACAAGGAGGCCACAGGAGAAAACAAACCTGCTGACACTTTGATCTTGGATTTCCAGCCTCCAGAACTTTGATAAAGTAAATTTCCGTTGGTTAAGCCACCCGGTCTGTGGTGTTTATTATCGTAGCCCTAGCAAACCAATATAGGAGAGAATACCACCTCCAGCTGAGAAGCAAAAAAAGGTTCTATGCATCTGCAAAACTCAACTCACACTCATTTTGTCCAAAAGCCTTTACTAATCTCTGAAAGGAAACAGAAATCCACAATCCTTCATCTAAGACTCTAGGCGCAGGATGTGCTCGATAATTTAAAATTTTTCAAAATTTAAAAAGTAACATGGTGGTGCATTTCCTGAACATTACGTAACACCCTCCTAGGGGTGTCTGGAGTAAGACCCTGTAATCAAACACATAGATGTTTCCCCCACAAAACATGAGAACTGAACACTTTTAAGATTAAATTAAGACTATAAATGGATTCACATCACTTTAGGTCAGATTTTGCTGCCAAATGAATTTATATTAAATCAGGTTTTTACCATAATTGAACTACAGAAAATGCTTTGTTCTTCAGCATATGTTGGATTTCTCCCCTGCAATTAAGAGATCATGACTCAATCCACCTCCCTTAATAAATGAGATCCAGAACCTCCAGGGGTGAGAATTAAATGAGATTCTTCTGGTGAACAGGAGCGAGCAACAAGCAGCATAAGCTTCCTGCCCTGAGGTCTCGCCTTCCTCGCTGGATTCTCCTACTTTGCTTCCTGGCCCTGGGTGAATATTTCTCTCCTTAACTGTCTGGCCAACTTTGGACAAAGCCTTTCCTTTAGTTTCCCTTATTAGAACTTTCAAAAAAAAAAAACTTTATTAAATCCCAAGGGCTAACAAAGGGGAACAGACAGAGATATTCTGACCCTACTCTGGGTAGCTAGCTCTCAGAGACTTACAGCCCCCCCAAATAATCCACATCCCAAGAGAAAAGAGGAAAGAAGGCCCATAGCCAGCTACCTAGTGCTATCCTAGGTGCCACCACCTAGGGACACAACCCTACATATTTTGACCCTTCCATTTTCAAAACCAAGAGAAAGGTCCCTTCTCTCGCCTACGACAAAGTAGAGAAGTTGCCATTCCCCTACCCATATACCCACCCACCCAAGCTCAAATATTTATTCAATAAACATTAAGCACCTAGTAGGTTCTTCAACTCAACTAAGTGCTAGGAATACAACCGTGAGCAAAACAGTAAATTTACCCTCATGGAACTTCTTAGAAACATTTTTGCTCTGTATACCAACAGCACACATTGCTTACCTCTGCTACAGTAGTCACCGTACTGCGTTTTAATTCTTAAATGCCAAATTTTCTTACTAAATTTTTAGTTTGTTATGGGAAGAAGCCATGTCCTTTTTATTTCTCAAGTTTTTTACACAATGCTTGCCAGATTAATGGTGACTGGATTAATGAACAAAGGAACAGGGATGAGGGAGAACTTGGCCACTAAATGCTTTTAATTATCTAAAAGGCAACCTTTCTTTCTTTTTCTCCAAATCTGTGTCTTTACTATCCCTTGGCTAATTACTGCAACAGTCTGATAACTGGTCTCCCTGCCCACAAAAATGTACACTTCACGTTGCTCCCAGAGCGCTTTCTAAAAGAGAAATTTGATCATTCCACGACCTTTCGGTAAGGATCAAACTCCTTTGAACCATATACACGGCACTTCACAATCTAGTCCAAACTGGTTTTTGTTTTGTTTTCTTCGCTTTTTGTTTTTTCCACTCTTCTTGCACTTCCTACCATGCAACATTTACCCCATTTACCCAAGATTACTCCATGTTCCTAAAATGCACCTGCTCCCTCGTCTCTGTATCTCTCCCCAGGCTGTTGTTCCATTTTCCTGTAATGCTTAATTATGGCTCCTCCTTCCCACCTCGCCCCCTACCCCCAAACCCCTCCCCATTGCAAAAACCCATCCATTGTTCACTGTTCAGGGCCCAGCTCAAATACCTTTTCCCATATGGAGTCTCTTCAACTCTCAGGCAAAGTCATTCTTTTCCCCTGAAACCAAGCAATACAGTAAAGGAGGGTTCCAGGAGGAAGGGCTCTCTTCCTCTCTTATGCATACCATATACTTGGTGGAGGTCATTCCTGGCCCCAGACTTGAACTGGGAAATGTACCCCTCTGCCTTTAAGAAGATGTTGTTAAAATGCTAATATCTGAAAGGTGTATCACACGCAAAGGCTAACCTAATGATCAGTTAATCGTTATCAGGGATTAGTTAATGGCCAGCTGAGCAATAGAAAGGGACTGGTGCCTGGGAGGAAGGAGAAGTCAGAGAGGAAGAAAGGTGCCACATACAAAAAGAGGTAGGAAGGAACATAAAACAAACTTTCCCTCTTTTACCATTTGCCTGGGATCAATGCTGGCCCATGTAGTAACAGAGACCCTGATCATTTGGTCATTTAGGGAGAATTAAGTACGAGCCATATGTGATTAAGATACAGCCACTATCCTCAAACAGCTTACAACCAAGTGAACTATCGAATTCACAAGAATCACAAGCCTACCATCCTACCCAGGGCCAGATTTTTTTCTACCAACTGAACGTAAAATGCAGGAAGTATATTCCTTGTTTCTAAGACTTCAAACATTACTAACTTTCTCCATTTTACAGAATAAATATGGGAGGCAATGAAGCCGTAAGAAGCTGCCCATAAATATTCTCAATCCTAGCCATGAATATGTCCTAACTCTAACATATATAAGAAGTCGAATGAAAATCAAGGAATGAGACGCAAAGCAATCTAACTTGCTCTGTCTCTCTACTCTCTTTTCTGCACTGTATTTCCTAAAGGGCTGGGCCTAAAGTCTTACGAATTATTAGCACAGGGGTTTCAGAAGGGAATTTGGATGTGCAAAAAAGAGAGGGAGAGAAGTCTACGAAAAAATTATGGAACCACACTTGTAACATATTTGGTTAAAAATAATGGTACCACCCTTGTAATACATTTGGTGAAAAGGAGCCAAACAATCAAACAGATTCTGAAGAACATTTGTAAGGGGGTTCAGCCCTCTCAGCCTGTAATGCAGTAGTCAAAGATCTAAATGTGTCAGGCAAAGGGGGATGCTTGTAGGGGTTACGAATAAGTACACAGCCCGTGAACTTACAACCTATTTGCTAAAATAAAGTGTGCCCACGGGGAAAAGTAACTAAAATATGGCAGAATCAGATAAAGGTTAATGAGATGAATAGCAAAGAAAGTATGGGGTAACATCAAAACAAAACTTTATTTATTGGGAAGATTCTACACGTCAAGCCGTTTGCAACACCCCTGTTAAGTCTCATAACAACCATACGAAGTCCCTACGGTAGAAGTCTTCTTATCTGACAAGATCAGGATAGACAGAAAACTTTGGTTGAAGCAAGTAATATTTATACCTTTTACGTCTTATTTTAAGCTAGAATATATAAATGTGCGTCCATTTGCTAATCTCTTGATATAGAGACAAAACCTTTTTGTTGATTTTGATTTGATGACTGGAGCTCCTATCTTTCTTACATAAATGACCCCCAAAGTCCGTATTCTATAATTCTTAGTTTTAATTCCTTTAAGACACCTGCAAGGCTTGAGAATCATTTCTTTTTCCACGTGGTTATCCAATTGTTCCACTTCCTTTTGTTGAAAAGCCTCTTTCTCCATTGAATTACCCTGGCATCTTTAATGAAGATCAACTGCACACATAAGTCCATTTAAGAACCCCATTGATCTATATATCCATCCTTATGCCAACACCACTCTTTATTACTGTAAGTATGGTAAGTTTTGAAATCAAGAGGTCTAAATCCTCTAACCTTGCTCTTTTTCAGAATTTTATTGGGTATTATAGGTCCTTTGTAATTTCAAATTTCCATAAGCTTTTTATAGTAACTTGTCAATTTCTACCAAAAAAATCCCCCTGGGATTTTGACTGAGATTTAGATAAGTCTAAAGGTTAGGGTGAAAAACCCTGAATCTTCAAATAAATATTTAATTCTTTGATCTATGAGCACAGTATATCTTTCCATTTACTTAAGTCTTCAATTGTTCTGAGCAATGCTTCACAGTTTTCAACGTAGAAGTCTTACCCATATTTTGTTACATTTTCTGTATTTCACGTTTTTAATGTTATTGTAAATAATATTTTATTTAAATTTCTTAAATTTCCAATTGTTCTCTGTTAATACATAAAAATACTATTGATTCTTACATATCAATTTTGATTCCTATAACCTTGCTAAATTCGTTTCTTCTAGTGATTTTATTTATATCCCTTAGAAATTTCTACATAGAAGATCATGTCATGATACTTTTACTTGTTCCTTTCCCATCTGCATGGCTTTTATTTCTTTTTCATGACTTATTCAGTATGCTACAAAACTTAGTATAATGCAAAGTAGAAGCAGTAAGAGCAAACATCCTTGCCTTATTTCCAATCTTAGGATAAAAGTATTCACTCTTTCACCATCAAGCACAATGTTAACTGTAGGTTTTTCATAGATGTGTCTATCAGGTTGAGGAAGTTCCCTTCTATTCTCAGTTTGTTGAGAGTTTTTATCAGAAATGACTGTTGAATTTTGTCAAAATGTTTTTCTGCATCTATTGAGATGATCATATGGTCTTTCTCTTCTTTTTCTGTCAGTATGGTGAATTACATTGGTTGATTCTCAAACGTTAAACCAATATAACGTTCCTGTGATAAACACCTCTTGGACATAATGTATTATCCTTTTTGTTTCTTGCTATATTTCCGTATACTATTATTTTGTTGAAAATTGTTGCTTTTATGTTCATGAGGAATATTAGTATATAGTATTGCTATAAAATCTTATCTCATTTAGGTACCAAATGTCATACTTGCTTTAAGTTTTTAGATGTTCCTTCCTCTTCTATTTCCTAGAAGAGTTTGTGTAGAATTTATATTATTCTTTCCTCAAATAATTTGGTGGAATTCAACAGTGACGACACCTGGGCCCAGCATTATCCTTATGAGAGGATTTTACCTAGGAATTCTGTTTCTTTGATAGATGTAGAGTTATTTAGGTTATCTTCTCTTCTAGAGTGAACTTTGATGCTTTTATGTGTTTCGAGGAATTTGTCCACTTATCTAAGTTATCAAATTTATTAGCATAAAATTGGTTATAATACTCTTTTATTATCTTTTAATTTCTACAGAATCTATAGTGGTGTCCTGGTTTCATGACTGATATTGGCAATTATATTTAATTTCTTTAATTCTTAGTCAGTCTTGCTAGAGGCTTGCCAATCTTATTGATCTTTTTGAAGATACAGTTTTGAATTTCATTGGTTTTTTTCTTTCATTTGTCCATTTTCTATTTCATTGATTTCCCCTTACTTTATTATTTCATTTCTTGATAAATATTAATAGTGTACCAGAAAAGGATGTATATTCTCCTGTTGTTGAATAAAGTTTTCTACAAAAGTCAA
Organism: Aethalodelphis obliquidens; assembly: GCF_003676395.1. Taxonomy (NCBI): domain Eukaryota; kingdom Metazoa; phylum Chordata; class Mammalia; order Artiodactyla; family Delphinidae; genus Aethalodelphis; species Aethalodelphis obliquidens. Next base: position 17,487,651 of record NW_020837980.1, on the reverse strand, counting down.
TCAGGTCAAAGTGGTGGATAACATTCTCCGAGTCATCTATATCCTTAATATGTTTTGGCATACTTGTTTTGTAAATGAATGAAAGAGAAGTGCTGAAGCCTCAGACTACAAATATATTTTTGTTTATTTCTCTTTTCCATCAGTGTTCCATCAGTGTTCGCTTCATGTATTTTGAAGTGATGAGGTGCACACACATTTAAGATTGTTGCATCTTCTTGAAGAAAAAAATGGACGCTTTTTCATTATGAAATGTCCCTTTTTATGCCTGGCTATATTCCTTGCCCTGAATTCTACTTTGTATGATATTAATATAGCCTATTCAGATTTCTTTGGATTAGCACTGGTATAGTATATCTTGTTTCACCTTTTTTCTTTTAACTTATCTATGTCTTTATATCTAAAGAGGACTTCTTACAGAGGCCTTGGTTTTTATCCAATCTGATAATCTATGCCTCTCAATGAAGTATTTAGGCCATTTTCATTTAGTATTATTATTAATACGTTTGGGTCTATATTTACCATTTTGCTCTTTGTTTTCTATTTTTTACATCTATTCTTTGTTCCTTTTTTCTGTTTTTTGCCTTTTCTTGGACTGTCATTGTTCTGATCGTTTCTCTAGGATTTACAATATTCATCTTTAAATTATTATACTCTTTCTTCAAATAATATTATACCACTACACAGTAGTATAAAAAACTTCCATTTTCTTTTTCATCATGTTCACATCTTCCTTTACATCCTTGAACATATTTATAATAGCTCTTTTAGTACCCTTTACCAGTGTTTTGAACATCTTTGTTATTTCTGCCTCTCTTTCTAATGTTTTGTTGCGGTCTTTTCCCTGTTTACAGGTCATAGTCTCCTGTTTTGTGTGTGTGTGTGTGTGTGTGTGTGTGTGGTGGGGGGAGGTAAACTTTAAAATTCCTTTTAAAAATGTGGGAATTTTTTTCTGGCATGGAGTTACTTACAGGTTAGTTTACTGCTTCTTATGGCATTCTAGAATAACCCTTATTTTAACAGTAATTTAACCCACTTCTAAGACGTTAGATCTGAGATCTCTATTGAACTCAGTGAAGTCTTTCCACTCTGGCTTAAGGGAACTAGAATGGTCCCTGGCCCTGTGGGAGTCATGGGATTGTTCTTCTTATAGCTCCATGATAACTGTTATTTCCTCAGAAATTGCTCCTATCCAATCTCGGGGAGTTTCACTTAGAATGTGCACAGATTGATATCTGGACAAAGACTCAAGAGGAGCCCTATGCATATTTCTGGAGCTCTTTCTCATTTGGGGTGTTCTGTCCCACAAAGCTCTTGCCCAGCCTCCCAAAAGCCTGACCTCTGTTTTCTTACCTCAGTGAGATTGCTCAGCTCTACTCAGATCACTCCTCCCTGTGCCTCACAGTCATGGAATTATCTCCAGGTAAACAGCCTAGGATAACCTGACTTCCTTTTTCTCAGGAAGAACAGTCCTGTGCTGCTTATTTTCCAATGTCTAAAATTAGCCATTTCCTTTTTCCCTTTCAATTTTCTAGTTGTTTATGGTGGGGGGGGGGCTAATTCTAGATTGTCTTACCCCCTCATGGCTAGAAGTTAAAGTCTCACACTTTTTATATTTGATATTAAATTATATCATCTTGTCTCTGCTTAGACACCTTCAATAGCTTCATATTACGTGTGGAATTATACCCAAAGTCTTTATCATGGCCTATAAGGATGTACATGATCTGATGCCTGTCTTTTCTTCTGACCTCAACTCCTACTAATCATCCTTTGCTCACTCCATTCCAGCCACATTCGTCTTCTTTATTCTCTACAATTCCTCATCAGAGCCCTTATCCTTGCTGCTAACTCTTCCTAGGGTGCGTCTACCATAGGTCTTCACATAGGTGGCCCCTTGTCATCTAACCCCAGTCCAAACTTTACCTCCTCAGTATCTTCACTGAATACTCAATCTAAGCTAGCTACTCCCCCAGCCACTTTGCATTAAAAGATTCCCTTTTATTTTCTTTATAGAACTTACCACTATCTGAAATTATTGTGTTCATTGATGTGTTATCTGACCATCTCCAAGACTGGGACATGTAAACTCCATGAGCCCTGAGACAAGCCTCTTCATTCCTGAATATCCATCGCCTATAAGAGTACATGCCTATACTGGGCATTCAATAAGTATCTGTTGAATAAATAATACTGTTCATTTTAAATTAGAATTTAGAACACGGAGAGCAGACTGTGGTCTAGAGAAAGAGAAAACACAGAGACGGAACTGAGCCCTTGGAGATGCTGACACCCTTTCTTTTCCATTTGCTCTTTCAACACACCCATTCCTGCTTCATTATCTGCAGTCCTGGCCTAACAGATAAATTTGAGACCTAAGGATGATGCAGATTTCACCAGGTCCTGGTTGAATATTTGAGACTGATCTTTATCTAAATTAAAATCAGAATCCTCTGAGATGCCAGTCTCTAAGAGGGAGATGTAGGAGGGAAGAGATCACCAGCCCTGCTAAGTCCACCTGCCAGGTTTCAGTAGCCTTTCTCTTTGTGTCTCAGATGAGACTATTCCTGAACTCAGGGCAGGAAAGGAGGAGTCCCTTTACCGAAGCAGTTTTTCCACGCTTACGCGGTGGCGGCTCTGTGATAGCGCTCTGTGTGAAAGAAAGGGGTCACCTCAAAGAAGGTGTCCCCCCTCCCTCTTTCCAAGATGCTGTGGGAAGGTACAGGCGAGAAGAAGGGATGTGGAGTGCTGGCGAGTGGGGGGGAGGGGGGGGATGAGGGAGGGGATGAGACACGAGAGTGTGTGTGGTGGATCTAACCTACTCTCAAAGCACCTGAGACCCACCCACTCCCTGGCAGACAAGAGAGGGCCAATCTGTCACCCTGTGATCAGAAAATGGTTGAGGTCTGTCAACAAGCCAGAGTCCCTTAAGACACCCACATAAAAGATACTTGACAAAAGCAAGGAACCTTAAAGAAGGCATTACCTAAGGTAAGAGATTACAGCTCAGCAAGAGGCCCAAACCAGAGCAGGGCCAAGTCAGTCAGCTCATTCTTATGCCTTGGGTTACGACCCAATTCCATTATTTTTATGACTTGGATTATAACTCATTAACACAGACTCAGATAAGAAAACTATCGGTCTTGCAAAAACTGAAACAAATTAGGCTAACTTAGGCTTCCACCTTGAGGAATACATTTTTTTGACATATGACTTCTAGCTTTGTGATCCTGTACAAACACCCAAAGAGAGCATGTCTGTCATTTCCTAATGAAAGGAGAGTTGCAGAGAAACTACAGAGAATATAATTGGAGAAAAAACAAATGCCTTCATCTTCTTTGGAGCAAACACTAGCATTAGCTTATCTTTATAACACCTTATCAAAGGAAGAAGGAAAAAAATTAAAAATTAAAATATATGTACATAGACTGGGGAGCTATATATATACATAAATAGATAAATAGATAATATAGATATAAATATAATTATAAATAGATAATATAGATAAATTGATAGATAGGTAGAGAGACAAATCTATCTATCTATATATCTCCCCAATCTAAGAAACTAAGCTACAGGACCATATAAGCCATCTAGAACAAAAGCCCTCTTCTCCACTGAGGAAGGCTTAAAACACAGGCAGCAGTCCTGCCCAGATATCCCTGCTTAAAGAATCCTTTTCCTGCAAGAAAAGAACAGAGCCCAGCAGGAAAGTCCCACTGTAAATACCATCACGCTCATCAACACCTCCCCACGCACCCGTCACAGCTTTAAAGTGAAAACTGCAGGTGAGTGAGTTGATTTTCTGGTTCCCTATCAAAGTGCAAGTAAATTCAAAGTTGCCCCAAAAGACAGTGTCAGAGGTGAGAGAATTCCCAGAGTTTACCAATTGCTGGTGATCGTCTCTTCTAGAACAGGAGCCAACAAACACCCTTTCTGGCCACTGGAGATGCCAGCTCAGGCCTGAGGGACAAGAAAGCACAGGAGTGGTGGGTAAAGCCAAGGACAGAGGGAGGGTGAGGGCAGCGTGACACCGGGCACAGCAACACTGGGTAAATGTGATGGACTGAAAGGGGTTGAAATTGAGTAGGAGATCGGCAACGCACTGCGGACAGGCAAGGACGGGAGAAAGGAGCAGAGGGGTCCATGTGGAGGAACCCAGTGACTGCCCCTCACAGCTTCCTCTACAACCAGTCAGCAGACCAAAGTTTCAGGCCCCTCTCTCTGTACCAGGCCAGGCCAGGCCGCCTCCTAGTTAAACAGTTTTAGTCTCTTTTCCTGCTCAACCTTATAAAGAAAGGCTGTGTACTGACACATCCAGAAACAAAAAGTGATCTGGGCTTAAGCGAAACAAGTCAGCAGGTATAAAACAAATTCAATAAGCAGTACTCTGCTTTTCATTCGTTTTCTATAAGGTTTGGGGGGAATTTGCCTTTATAAGAGAAGCCTTGCATGTATTTGTTCCAAAACATATGCTCTATGCCAGGGGAGGGGGGAGTGTTCCTGGTTGGGGGACAGGTTTGTGTTATTTTGTTTTCATTTATTGGTGCCAGCCATTAACTTAAAGAAAGGTGGTGTTCACAAACACACATGGAGTCCAGGAAACTTCAGCAATTTTCCTGAGACCTGTTTCTTTTTTATAAGTATGTATCCTTATTGTAAGAGTAGTATTATATCTTGTAACTGTGGGAAATTGGGGAATTATAAAGAGCATACAGAAGAACACTGAAATCACCTCTGCTGTCTTCATTCAGAGATCATAACTTATCGCTTTTGGTGTCTGGAGATGAACATTTTTTCCATTGCTCACATCATCACAGCATATCCATTTTTACAAACATGGGCTCCTCCTAAGTTCACTCTACACCCCCAGCAAAACACACACCACACTGGACTTCGTCTTCCAGAGAGTACACTCCACCATACCGCTACTGGATAAAACCGTCAGAGCGCACCCCCATCTCCACTGGATAGAACCTTCTAGAGTGTAGGGTCTGTCTCTTTTATTTACATGCCATCCCCTGCATATCATAATAAATACAGTGTCCTGAACACAGCAGAGAATCAACAAATATTTGTTGACTAATTATTACAACTGCTTTTCTCATGCATTTATTGCATATAACATTTTACCATTTCATTAATTTTGTCTTCTATCATGCGATTTTTAATGGCTGTTTAGCCTCCATACCATAATTTAAGTAGCTCATCACTGAACATGTAAAATGTTTCAAATCACTATGATAAATAACGCTTTGATAACCATCTTTCAGATAAATATTTTTGCATTGTCATAGGGTCATTTTCTATAAGCTGAACAGCTGTAATGTATACACATATTTTTGAGGCATTTATGACCAAACTGTCTTCCAAAAAGGTCATTCTGGTTTACATTTTTATGATGAATTTATGCGAGTGTCTATTTCCCCGTACTCTCACCAACACTAAGTACTTTAATGCAGAAAAAATTGTCACTCTGATGGATAAAATATAGTATCTCATGATAGCTTGAATTTGAATTTTTTGATGTCAGTGAAATTGAGCTGCCTGTGTTCAAAACTGTGTTACTTCCCAAAGAATAAAGTCAGTTCTCCGCCTTTTATCATCCTTATCTTCTGTTATTCCCCCCCATATCTACCTTACAAAATAGCCATAATGGGTATTTGCTGTTCCTCCCAGGCAGGCTGGGCTCCCTAGCCTCTACTCCCCCTTCTGCCTCCTTTCCCACCGCTCCATCTCCACTTACAGGAAGCCTACCCTTCCTTCAAGGCCCTTGTCCAAAGACTATACTTTTATTCACCAGAGCAGCGTTCACGGAGTTCGTGAAGAGGTTCCTCGCTGTGCCCCACAGGTGTGCTCTCTCCGTCACAAAGCTCAGAAAGCCCTCTGTCTGCAGCAATCGTGTCCTGTCTTGTGTCGTGGTTATTTGTATCCCTGATTCCTTAGCTCTGGCCACACTGGCCTTCTTCAGACTCTCATACTTGGCCATGCAGCCTCCTCTGACACAGCCATTGCACGTGCTATTTCCTCTGCCTGGGATGCTCTTTCCTCCCCTCTATGCCCAGTTGGCACTACTCATCCCAATGCCGTTCTGACCTCTGCGACTAGGTCAAGTCCCCCTAACACTGTGTACCTCACATCCTAGTACTTACTACAGTTGGAGTTTTAAGTTTACTTGTGATTACTTAATGACCTGCTCAGCTGCAACCTGCATGAAGAAAGTGTCTTTTTGTGTTCACCACTGTAACCCCAAGGCCTACAGTGTCCATAACAGGTGCTCAGTGGATAATTATTGAATAAATAAATGAATGAATAAATGGTATGGAAAACAAACGGGATAATGTGACGAGGGCTTTGTATACAAATGGTCATTGTTAAAGTTGTAGTTATTACTGGGATTGCATGCTTCTTGAAAACAGTGCCTAGCATGGCATTTGGCATATGGTATGGTATTAAAAATGATTATCTCTTGAATTGAAAGTAGACAGGTGACATGGATCTGTGTTGACCTGGGAGCTTACCGTAAATCTGACCTTGGAAGATGGCTGAGCACTAAGACATCCCACAATTTCAATCAATCTGTCCAGAGGGTTGTAGGCACTCAAATGTAAGAATCGTTAGGCCCATTGTCCAGTCCTGGTCCTTACAAGGAGGATTAACACACTAGAACCTGCCTTAGGGCAGCCACCATGGGCCTCAGAACATTCTTCCTTTCTGTCTCCTCAGAACCTTGGCCTTTTTCCTGTTCTAATTTTATGCTATGACTCTTCCCTGATTCCTAAATCCAGTTCATCAAACTAGCTGAGAATATTATAAACTATAAATTCTGTTACAAAACTGTTATAAATTCAGTTGTTTTCTTTTTTTATAGAAATTTACTTATTTTATTTATTTATTTTGGCTGTGTTGGGTCTTTGCTGCTGTGCGCGGGCTTTCTCTAGTTACAGCGAGCAGGGGCCACTCTTCATTGCAGTGCATGGGCTTCTCACTGCAGTGGCTTCTCTTGTTGTGGAGCACGGGCTCTAGGCACGTGGGCTTCAGTAGTTGTGGCACGTGGGCTCAGTAGTTGTGGCTCGCAGGCTCTAGAACGCAGGCTCAGTAGTTGTGGCGCACGGGCTTAGTTGCTCCGCGGCATGTGGGATCCTCCCGGACCAGGGATCAAATCCGTGTCCCCTGCGTTGGCAGGCGGATTCTTAACCCCTGCGCCACCAGGGAAGCCCATAAATTCAGTTGTTTTCTGATTGGTCTTTCTGAATGACCCCTGAGCCCAAGATTCTCCAACTGTGGAACTCCTGTCTTCTAGCATATCTCTCATCCTGATCTAAGATGGGGGCTGTCACCATGTGGCCACCTGCTAGGTAACTTTGAGCAAATGGCAGGTGCTAAGGTGAGACTGATGGAAACAACATCCTTAGGACCGAAGAGGCTATAACGGCCCCATCTCACTCCCATTCCTACCCTTCTTACATTGGAGGAAATGAGGTCCCCAGAGGCTAAGGCACTGCTCCACAGGATCACCTCTCACGATGACAAAGAGGTATCGGGCCCTTCCTACAGCCCCATGATTCCTTCCTCATGGAAATCACAGAGGGAAAGAAAAAAACTGATGACGCTGCCTGAATGTGATCGAAATTCTGTGAGTTGAAGGCTTGCTACCTTTTCCTAAGACGTCCACTGCCCACAGGTAAAGGCAAGAAAAAAGAGCAAGGTGAAACCACACCTTTCCTATCTGACAGTGTCTCGAACTAGAAGAAACCCTCCACAGGAAGTTCCATCAGCAGCTTTAGGTCAAGGTCCAGACGCAGATCAAAATGCCAAGTCACGTTTGTTTCACGCGCGCCACACAGAGCATCACCTTTCGACCTGAGTGACCACCGGAGTGCACGATTTCCCCCCGTGCACCCTCACATTAGGCACCCCTGACTCTGCCTGGGCTCCCATCTTGTTATCCCCCAGCAGCTGGCAGACCCTGACCCTGGGACAGCTCCCGCCTGCTTACCTGGCTAATTGCAGTGGTGTTCTCCCTTCGCCCCTTTCACAGGTCAAAGAATGGTCATGTTTCACGAGGACCTTGCATTTTCTAAAGGTGATACGCGGAGACGGAGAGGGAGGTTTGAGCTAAACCTGAGAATTATGTGCCTTCCCCCCCCCCCCCAGGGATTTCAGGGATGGCCATTTTACAGCCAAGTGTGCGGAAGCCGTGATCACTGCCTTCGCCAAACCATCCCCAGCTAAGCCAGTAAATCTCAACCTGTTACACATAAGAATCCCCTGGAGGGTTTAACAAAGTACACTTGTGTGCACCCCAAAATGATGACATCAGACTCTGCGGGGGGGACGCAGACACCCGTATTTTTTTAAACTCTCCAGGTGATTCCCAAGTGCAGCCGAGTCTGTGCACCTCTGTTCCAAGCACGGGCCAGAGGACCCTTCTCTAACTGACCTTTATGTGCCATGGACAGAGCACCAGGAATGGAAATGAGGAAAAGGAGAGTTAAATCTGTGTCCCTTCCCCTATTCTCCTTCTCTCCCCATTTGCATCACAGGCTGTAATTCAAGTGGCTCGAAGAGCTATCTACCATCTATGGAGCAGAAAAGAATCCCGAAGGAAAGGAATACCTCCGCCTGCCCCTTTTTTAAAGCACTGACCGACTTCTGTCCTTACTCTGTCCTTACTCTCAGTCATCGTGCTCTCTTGATTTGAAGCTCATATTTTCCCAGGATCCTAAAATGAGTTGTAAGGGAAAAGACAAGATGCCCGCGTGCTCGTTTATCTGGAATCCTGGTTCTGTGAACATTCCCTCGAATAACTATGTGCCTAAGAAGACGTTTCTGAGAAAGAATATTTAACGTCCTGGCTTCAGCTGTCTCTATCTTACCTCTTCCCATTCACAGAAGCTTTTATGTAAAACAGAAAAAAAACTCATTTGCTATTAGCTCAGCCCAGATAGCACAGGAGCCGCGCCGGGAGTGAACCCAGCAGAAAGTACTCTGTGAAGGCCACTGAAATGACCTCCATGGACACAGTCCCTCATGGGGTTGGACAAGGCGGGGTGAGGGTGAAACTCAGGAAAACGCCCCCTTAGGCTGGGGAGCCAGCCAGTCCTGGGGACAGGCACTTAAATTAGCATTTTGGGGGAGAAAGAGAGGGAAGGATTTAAGGAAGCCAAGGAGTTGTGTGAGAGAGAAAACATACCACATTAAAAAAAAGAAGAAGAAAAAAAAGAAAAGAAGGCAGCAGGAATATGTCCTAATTTGGAGAAACAGGCCACGTTGCCATGGCAACTCTGAATCTCCGCGAGGCAGCCAGGCATGCCTTTAAACACCGTGTTAAATAGTTCAGTTATGAAGAAGAAGGAAAAGAGAAGAACGTAGGGGTCGGAGAGAGAAAGGAGAGTCTCAAGTCTGCTGCGGGCCAGAGAGAGGTGCTACCCAGGGCCCGGGCACGCTTCAAGGGAGGTCTGAAAAGTGAACCTGCAAGTTCCGAGCGGGCTCTTTCCTCTCCCACTTGGGCAGGTTGGGGACTGTATTTGCAGAGAGGTAACCTGTATCTTAAGGAAGACTCTCCCAAGAGTGAACCCAGATGTTGCCCCACACAGACGTTAACCCAGGACTTCAACCTTTGTCGTCTGAACTGCCACCCCAACATGCAAGCTGCCCTCTGCGCCCAGGCCTCCTCCCAGGACCCCCAAGGGGCCGGCGGTCTTGAGCCACAGGGGAAGGGAATCCGGCAGCCCTGAGGGCCGAGGAGAGCCACATCTGAGCCACACCTGGAACCCATTCATGGCACCCTGGTCGGGAACTCTGGCCTAAGGGAAAAAACACTTCATGTATAAAAAAAAAAAAAAAAAAAATGTTTTTAAGCCACCTGGAAACCATGCCTAAATGAAGTGATGCCATGTGTGGTACTTTGGGATCTAGCCAGTGATAACAGGAATTCAGGAAACAGTTTACTGAGTGGCTCTGAACCTTTAGAAAATATGAGTCAGGATGTAAAACTGTTCTCCCATCTGGAACATTAATTACTCAAATTATGCACGTAATGTTCAGCATTTATTGTACCTTGCAACTGATTCTCAACTATCTTGTCTTCCACATCACTTTGTATCCTTTCCTTTTAGGAAGTCCCTCTCCTGGTCCCTTCTGGCTTTGTCCACCTGCCTTTCCCCACTTCTCTGTTAGGGCTAAGGGCTGCCCAAGACAGAGCAGGAGAACAGAGAAGCTCCAGGGGATGCCCAAGGGTGGAGGAAGGAGCCTGCATCGCAGGTAACCTGATGGGGATTAACAACAGCAAGAGTAATAAAAGCAGGTGTGCATTGTTTCCCCAGGCCTGGCCTCCCTCTCTTTTTGTTCATCTGCTTACATCAAATCATCTTCCCCATAGATCTATTCTTAGCACATGAAGCTGAAATTTCCACTTGCTCTGCTGTGCTCTCTCAGAAAGTTTCCTGTTCCGAGAACACAGCCCAGCCCAGCAGGGGTCCTGTCTTATCCCGCGTGGCTGGCTGCGTCTCCAGCTAGAGACGAGGGAGGCCACGCAAGATGTCAAGCCAAAGAAACCCAGGCCTCTCCCCCATAAACACCCTCCCCCTCGCCCCGCCCCTCCACCTAGAATGCATCTTCCACGTTCTCTTCTGCCGCCTTTGCACAGACTCAGACCACAATCTCCCAAGTCCTAAGTGTCTTCACTTGTACAGGAGTCTCCACCCGCCCAGGACTGCTGGAAGGACTGAATGAAGTAACTGTGGAAGAGTGAGGCCCGTTTGCAGGCTGAAGTGAAAAGGGACCCCTGTGTGCACATGTGTATGTATATGTGTATGCCAGGTGCCATAAGGCATTTCCTCCTCTGTTGACCCCGCAAGGTATTATGACCCTGCTTGGAGGGAGACGCAAGAGGGAAGAGATATGGGAACATATGTCTATGTATAACGGATTCACTTTGTTATAAAGCAGAAACTAACACACCATTGTAAAGCAATTATACTCCAATAAAGATGTAAAGAAAAAAAAAAGGAGAGCCTGAGGTTCTAAGAGGTTATATAATTACCAATGTCCAAACAGCTAGGAGTGGGCAGAACCCGATTTTGGCTTTCACAGTCACAGCCCTTGACTGCCACCCTACTCTCAACGGTGGCTCGGGGTTTCTGCACAGAGGCGTTTGGAGCTGACAGTCCGGTTGGAAGGTAGGGCTTCAGGAGCTGTGCCGAGGCTGCACTGCGTAGCAGAGTCAGCGTTTAGCATGTGTCTTTATTTGGGGTGACACATGTTGGGGCAGGGAGGTATAACTGATGGAAATCTGGGAAGGGGCTGAAGGCACCTACCCCCCAGCCTCCCTCGGTGCTGCCCTGAGCACCCTGCCTTTCTGACAAATGCAAAGAAATATCTGTTTAAAAGAAAATGCCATACCATGTATTCCTTGGTTGCAATTCTAGCTGGAGATCCACGAATTACCCAGGGATTTAAAGATTTAGGAGGGAGATACAACAGGAAATGTGAAACCATTCATTTTATAAAAATTAAACGAGCAGAAGGCTGCACACCAGAGGAGTGAGAATAGGAAAGAATGAGATAAATGGTGAATGGGGAAAAGGAGAGAGGAAAGTATTAAGTGTTTAACAAAGTCGCTACTTAAAATCCCACTTAGGACAAAGCCTGGAACACAGCCAGACGTGACCCAAAGTGCTCCATTTCCCACCCTTCAAGCCCCTGCTCGTTCCCTGGATGCCTCATTCTCTGAGGAAGCAATTCCTAGTCTAAGTCCATCTGATTCAGAGAAATTTCCATGCCCAGAGCACCCCAGGCCCCCAGAACTCAAGGACTCTGGCACTGTTTCTCTTGTCAATTTCTTATTCTTCCTATCTGGCCTTCCTGTTTCTCTCTCCATTCCTCAGGTCAATTAACCTGCATTGAAAAAGAACTGAATTATCCTTGCATTGTTTTGTCACATGACTTAAATGGCCTCTTGTGATGCCAATGCCAGCCTTCTGGGTTCCACCTCCTGTAAGGTTCACGTCTGTCTCTCCTCCCTCTTACCTATTCCATCTCCTGTTACCTCTTCAAGGACTTACAGGGTCAAACCACTCATTCACCCAGTAGTCACTGATGATCAGGTGTGACACAGGAGAATTTCTAACATGGCCTCAGAGCTGTTTAACAGGCAAGACGTGGGGAGGGGGAGTGGTTGCAGAAGCCAGATGTTTTGCTCAAGAGATGAGTATATTTCAGGGGTGTCGTATAGAGGGACCTGGCAGCTTGCTCTTGGCACCCTGCTGCTGCAAGATGGCATAAAACCCATCTCCCCGCTTCGAAGTTATCCCGGGCACGCCAACACTCGCCTGCCCACCCTCACTGACAACCTGACCTGACTCATCCGCACTCTCGGAAGCACTCCTCTGGGAAGCTCCCCGAATCTGCAGGCATTGAGCAAGGCCCCCAGTGCCTGAGCCACTCTTTGCTCAACCCTCTCACCCATCCACTCAGCCAACGTGTGGCAGAAAACGTGCCGCCAAGGGCCCTGATTATAACATGTGCCGATGACACTCGGTGGTCAGGTCGGCCTGGCGCCGTGACGCCCACATGTGCAGAAAGATGAATGAGTCTAAAAGAAACAGCAAAGAATCCAGCGGTTTCCACGGCAGCCCGGCAGGCTGATTTCCCATCATTTACAATTAATTATTCGCCATAATGTACACAGACAACCACAAAAGAAGGGAGTTTGGGTAAGGGCTAAGAAGCGACAGAGTGAGGGTGACGGGGCCCGGGAGGGGCTTCACCATGACTTATCTACACAGAAGAAAGGTGTGGGCTAGATCCTTTCCTGCATGACGGAAATTTAAAAGTGGTGAAATGTAACCACACACACAATCACCGTGGTGAAAATCCTCAAGTTCTTTTCACTTCCTTCTAACCAGAGTAATAATTACACCTGACGCCTGTAGAGTGCTTATAGCTTAACAAAGCACTCTCATGTATATATTATCTCATTTTTAATCATGACATCATCCAGTGTCACTTTATGGACAAAGAAACTTTGGCTCAGAGAGGTTCAGTGATCTGCCCAAGGTCACGCAGCCAGCAAGAAGCAGAGCCAAGCGGAAGACCCAGGTGTCAGACAAAGGTCTTGTGACTACACGCTTCAAATTTATTGCACTGCTGTCCCCAGTCCTGGGAGAAACAAGGGCAGGCACAAGAAAAACCCAAGATCCGAGAATAACATGCATACGAAAAGCCACTCAACAGCATCAATTAGCGATTGAAAATGCACCTTCTTTAGTGAGGAATAACCAGGTCAAAGCTTTGCTTTTATTGAATGGACCAGTACGGCTCATTCAGTGAACACAAAGCGTCTCTATAATAGGAAATTCTGCATACGTGTGTATTTATGTAGGAATCATGGGATATTTTTATACTCGAATCTTTCTGAATAAAATGTAACATTTCTCCCCTACCTCGCAGGAGGAAGGAGTTTATCCTGTAATGAAGGACCAAACCACTCATAACTCAAATGGTGAGGCGTGTTCCCATCACCTCTAGGAGGACATTATGTATGCTACCACAGCGCACAACGCGCTGCTCTACTTCGTTCTGTGCCTCTCGGTTCTGCCCCATTGCACCTCTCCATATCACCGGGGCCAGCTTTGCTCCCTCTGGAACCTGTTTATTTGGGAAGAATCCAGCCGTTCTAGAAACACACAGCTGGAAAGGAACTCAAGGTCATCTCATTGGAAAGGAGAACAGCAGAACGAGATAGTAAACAGATTCCAGGGCTGAGAAAAATGCCTTGGACACTCACTCTGCAATAGGAAGAAGCAATGAATGACCGCATCTGTGCGGGGGAACCTTGCAATTCGGAGCCAAGAGGCCTGGTTTAAATTCCGGCAGCACCTCTTAGCTGATGTGCAACACTGACAACCACTTGGCCTCAGCTTTCTCCTATATAAAATGGGGGTAATGATATCTACCTCACAGGAGTATAGTGAAACCAAGACATCATTAAGGTGATACGTTAAATAACATAAGTAAATAATATAATCAGATGTAGTAAGATAAAATACATTTTGAACTGAACAGGTACTCAACAAAGTACCTGTTCAGTTCAAGTTAGATCTCTTTCCATCTTTTATATGTCCAAAATCACTGAGTATTTCTTCGTTGATTTAATTTTAAAATACTACTACCTGACTGATTTTTATCTCTGTTGTGCTCCATCTTCTGGGTTTTTTTCCTTTCCTCTCTGAGCCTTGAATTGTTTGTCCTGTCATTTTTTACACATTTCTACAAAGTAAATGTAGGAATCTTTCTTCAGCTTGATTCTCCAGGGGCCAGAAGCAAGAAGGAAAGGCAGCTCATTCTTCACTATGGAGATCACATAACGCCCTATATCTGTGTGTTTATTAAGTAATCATAGTTTTCTCCTTTTTATTAATAGGGATTGGAACACTATGAGGTAACCATATATCAGTGAGCTGATATACTGGTAACTCAAAGCGAAGAAACATATCACTTTTTTAGCCTAAACAGCCTAGTTGTGGGTAAAGTTCCTGTTGGGTTTTTTGAACACTGAAGATAACCCAGTGGGCCCCAGGGGATACAATTCTCATCTTATAGATGAGGAAATTGAGACCAAAGAATGAAGTGACTTGTCCAAGGTCACACGGCTGGCCAGGGCAGAGCCAGGACTCTAACCCAGGACGTGGAACTCTCAGACGAGCCTCCTACTCCTCTATACCACAACTGTGAAATAACCTTCCCACCAGCAAGTCGTGCTTAGATTTTATTTTCTCAGATTATGGATGAATATGTCATGCAGGACAGAAATAAAAGGCTCGCTAAAGTCAAAGCTGAGTACGTAGATCACTCCCCGCCATCCGCCGTCCCGAGCCTCATCTATCAGTCACTGAAGGAGATTGTGACGTACCCTGGAGAATCTCAGGGCAACACCTTTGTGATTTCTGGCAGAGAAACGGGATACGAGCAGAGCCCTTAACTGTCAGGCTCCAGACCAACAGTTCAGGGGACGCATCTGGATCCACAGCTCTTAGAAGTAATTTACTCGGTAACGCCGCCTCTGGCAATAATATCCACAGCAGTGCTTCCCAAACACTAGTCCATTGATCAATGACAATCCAAGATAAACTTATCATTGGCACCCAGAGAAGCGAGAAGTCTAAGAACAATGCAGCGGTTGTTGATACAGCTAAATGTATTCAATTTAAAGGACTCTCCTTTATTCCGAGATCATGTATTTCCTAGTTTTGTTTTGTTCTTAGTAAGTATCCAAGACCTTTCTTTAAAAAAAAAAAAAAAAAAGCGGTATAGAGTTTACGAAATATATCTTTAGTTGGGAAAATAAAGACTCATCAAGCTCGATCATGCCACCACTGCCATCACGATTATAAAATAATTAGTCTGCAGATCAAGTAACCAGGAAACCTCTCCTCTAAACAGCAGGCAGCAGAGGCTGTGTGTCAGGAAGCACTAAAGTCTCCACTGAGGCTGGGGCCATCCCAGCAGATATGAGGCTCTGGGAAGGCCCTGCTACTGCCACGGTCAAGGGGCTTCCGGGAGCATCATAAAACCATACTGCAGCATGACACTCACCACTCAGCATCTTCTGAATTCAGTCACATAGGGTTTTTATTGTGTTATATTGGGATCTTTGTTTTAATTTCTTTGCTTCTGTTTTTTACATTCAACTAACATTGGTGGATAACCACCTACCAAGTGCCAACATCTGTGTCAGCAGCTCTTACATGCATCATTTTTCTGAGCCTGTGAGGCAAGCCTTCAAGGTATTCAATGTGGCCGTGCCTGGTTTTTGTAGCTCACGGCTGCAAATTTTTCATGCTGGCCTCTCACATCTTAGTTTCTCAAATTCGGTCCTCGTCATCTAATTTCTGTGCCCTATTCTCCTTTAGAGAGGCGTTCTGCACGTTACTATTGATTAAAATCCTATTTATGTCCAGCTACTTCTCCAACCTCACTACTGTGTTCTCAGTGCCGTGTACCAGGTATAACACATAAAGGATGCTCAATTATATTTACTGAATGAGTAAATTAATCCTAGATCACTTTCCAAGAAGCTAATCATAATTCTATGAAATTATCAAAATGTTGACTTTTTTTGTGAAAACAGACCTGAAAAGAAAGCTAACTTCTATAGCTCATTATGGAAATAGGGTGAAAGTGAGGTCTAGGGAAGTGATGGGTTTTCACCAGCAAAAGTAATTAAGATAATTATAATGAGATAACACATACAAAGTTCTTACACATAGCAAGGGCTCCATAAATGTTCATCTTCTTCCCTTTCCAAGCCCTCTTCTGACTAGTTGCTTGTAGGAACGCTGGCGTGATTTCTTTTTCTTTTTTTTAGGAAAGGTGCTTTATTGCAGTCACAACACTGGTTTTAAAAAACTATTAATATCAACACTGGGCCAAGGAAAAACACCTTAAAAACATGATTTCACCATTGGGTATGTTCTCCAGAACACACACACACACACACACACACACACACACACTTCCAAAATTTTGGTTGACATCAGTTTGCCGATTATTATAAATATAATCGTCCAGCCACCTGAGTTCACATCAAATACGTCTAAGGGCCAGTCACATTTGATCTAGTTTTTAAATTTTTCCAGTTTTTCATGGCTGATCAAATCTAAAGCTTCTTCAAAGTAAAGATTAAATATATTTTTTTTCTCTTAAAATGTCTGCACCTTCAGGCTTTCACAGTTTATTAAGGCAGTGTAACAGGACTTACAGAAGCACTGGGAAAGCTTCTGCAAAGTGAGCGTTATTTAATTCTAAGAGCACCTGGTCGTTGATAAATATTAAACAGCCAGAAGAAATCGATTAGGGCTAGAAGCACCAACATCCCATGAGTCCCACAAGATTATTACGTCTGTTTCTGAAGGAAGCAAGTTTTAAGTAACAGGTGCAAGCTGCAGGTCTATCAAGATCCTATGGTTCTCTGAGCCCAACACGGCCCAGGTCTGTATCACTTGTTGACAACAAATCACCAGATCTCTCTGAGACGCGGCATGTTACACTGGCGTGCACATCTCTTTCTGCTTGTGCCTGTGTGTTCTATTTACACCGCCCAGTGTAAAATACCGTTTAATATCCATTTGCAAGCCAATGTTATCAAAATACATTTCGGCCTACATTCCACAGCTCTGGAGCAGGCCAAAACCCTAGCACATTTCCTCCTCGTTATCACCTCAGTAAGAGTCCCTTGCCAGGATCTGGCTAGGAGGCTGATATCTGACAAAGCTGAATGAAGTGTTAATGAAGGGAAAATGTCCCGGCCCATCCTGAGCTTTGTTCAGAACAGGTTTAAGTGTACACAGGCAAAAAGCTCTACTAGCAGCTCTTTTTTTTCCCCCAAGAGAGGACAGATAAAGGGAGAGGTTGGACACTTGGCTTTGCCACCTTTTGCTTGAACGGTGTGGTCTGTTGTTCACTAACACGGAGGTTTAATCCCTGTCCTTATTTTAAAATTCCTTGGTATGAGCTTTACCCATGAATTCCCCAACCTAGATACTGCCCGACCTTTCTGACGTGTCCATGCAGATTTAATATATCCATGGCTTCTTTTTCTTCCAAGTAACTTCTTGATCTTCTCCAGTCCCATCTGAGCTCTTCATTCAACTTAAATCTCATCAGCCAGCGGCCAAAGCCTCTGGATTCTGTGTGACCCGCCCTGTACTGACCTGAAACCACAGGTCATTCATGTCCCTCAACACCCCTCAGGATGGTTCACCTGATTCTCTCCTCTCAGGGGCACTAGCTTTGGGACCAGAAAGCCTAGATTCTAGTCCTAGAGCCTATAATTTCTTGGTCTCCGCTGTATCATTTAACTTCCCAGTCTTCGTTTCCTTACCTGGAGAACAGGGATGATGGTTACTATTATCTTCATTCTTCAGAGAGACAACCTGAGGCTGTATTTCCCAACTTGCATAACTGTCATTATCAAATTAAGAGAAAGTATTAAATACATAAATTCTCTTTGAAAGGTGTAGAGCATCATAAAATGTAAGCTTTGGTTATTTTTTTTAAATCTCTAACCACATATACTGAGGAGTTTCTTTCTGATCTCTCTCCTGCTTTCCCTCTTTCTTTCTGGAAGCCTCCCTGCCCTTCCAGTATGAACCCCCAGTTGCAGATAAATGTCCATGCATACTTGAGTCCTGCTTTCCTAATTATCTCAGTTAGAGGAATAGCTCAAAATGAAAAGTAAGAGGGGTAATCTCAAGGCACCATTTTGGGAGAAAAGGGAAGACCAGTCTGTAAGTAGTTGGAAGATACCAGCTTCTCTGATCATTGAAGAGTCTCAACCAGATGAAATTTACTTTATCCAAAGTTATTTTCCATCTGCCTACCTGTGATTATCGTGAATTCATACAACCTCCCCATGTATGGGTCTTTTACCAGAAAGAGACCAAAAATTCATTCAAGGATATTTACTTTTATCAATATCCGACAGATTAGTTAAAATACTTCTAATCAATTATCTCAGACCACATTAGTGCAAAAAATGGTAAAAAAAAAAAAAAGTCATCTCCCCCCCCACCCATCCTAATTCAATTTTCCCTTGTCCTTCACCTCTAGTCAGGAGAGAAGAGACTGCAATTCATTATATCACATTATCTGCTACAGCGTGAACTAGCAGGACTTGTGCTTTGTGGAGGTAAAAGTCCTACCAGAGGCTGACCTGGTAATCTGGAAAATTAGGCCAGCTCCAGGAGAGAGCGGAGGTGTGGCCTCGGGCAAGTCACTTAATTCTCCTTGGCCTCAGTGTCTTCTACCATGAAATAAGTGCACTGATCCAGTCTCTGAGATCCCTTCTGGGCCAAACGGTCTTGCACACAGGACAGCGAGATAAAACATGCACCCGGACTTCTGTGGAAGGGTGGGGACTAAGATGGGGTGAGGATGAAAACAGAGAGCTCCTTTTCCAAAATTCCCTTTCCCTTCTTCACTGCGTGAAGAGAGCTGCAACCTTCTCTTTGCAACCCTCTGCCTTTCAAACCTCAACATCTGTCAGAAAGGATGCAGTTGGAAAACTCATAGTCTGACCCCACGTTTTCGTATTTTGCCACTGTCCCTCGTTTCCTTTATTTACTTTATCTACACATACTGACACCTGTACCTTTTTCGTGGCTTCCCTCTATTCAATTACCCACTTTTCCTTCAGTCAACATCTGCTCCTCTTGGACATCGTATCAGAAACTTCTAGAATGGACTATCTGCCTGGCCTCTGTAGCTCATGGCTGCAAAACTTTTCGTGGGGGCCTCCGAATCTTGGTTTATCAACTTTGGTCTTCCTCATCTAATTTCTGTGCCACCTTCGCCTTTAGTGAAGCGTTCAGCATGTTATAAATCCCAATCCCTTCCTTTTGCAGATGGACAAAATGTAAGACTAAGAGATATCAAGGGACATGACCAGACAGCTGTGGTTGGTTATAAAGGAAGTCTGAGACCCAGGCCTCCTGATTCTGCAGTTCAGTCCAGGCTTTCCGCCGTAACCCCAGCCACCACTAAGTGAATATCGCCACTCAACCCCAGGGAGCAGCTGCAAGAAGGATAAGTCTCTCCTCGAAAATGAGCAGTAGTGTTCCATCTACTCTATGGCCTCTGTGTTCCAAAATGGTTTTCAAAAAACTTAGCCCCAATCGCTCCCCCCTCAATTCAGATATTGGTGACACGTATCTCACATGTTATAGTTCTAGCTGGGAATTAATTGGCTATTGTGCTTTTGTGGGGTTTTCCCAGCCCTTTGACAACTGTGATTAACTCTGCTATAGACTCTTTCCAGCTGCATCCCCACCTCAAACCTACTCGGACCAACCCTTTTCCTCATAGTGAGTGTGCTTGCTGATATGCTCCAACTCCACCATCATCCAGCCCAGGATCTACGTGGAAAAAAGTAATTCAATCAGTTCTGTAATTATTCTCTCATGCTTATAAGGAAGTAAGTGCTGCACATTCTCCTAGAAGCCACGAAGGGCCCAGGAACGGTGAATGACAGCGGGGAATGGGTCAGGACACGTGCTTTGGGAAGTATGTAAAAATTCAGAGAGGGGTTGATGGAGGAGAGAGCAGGAAACGGAGGATGAGGAACTGGCTGAGAGTCAGGAAAATGGAAAGAGAAGCACAAAACAGGGAGAAGAGAGGGGCAGAATTTCTAGAGACATTGGACAAATGTCCAAACAAAAGGACAAATAAGGAGGAAAACAGTGTAACTGAAGACCTAGTAACAAAAGAGGCAGGGGAAGGTGTGCAGGTAAAGGGATGCTGAAGGAGGCCAAACGTGTGCCGTTGTCACCATGGCCCTTGTCTCACAGCTAAGGAAACTGAGGCACAGAAAAGCTAAGTAACCAGGCTAAGGTCACAGAGAGCCAGAATCTGAGTCCAGGGCTGTCTGGGCCTGAATTCTGTCCATGACACTGAGCTCAAACCTTTTTTAGACCTTTAACAATATAAAATGTGAATCTACAATGATCTCAAAATAAAAATTTAATTTGAAAACTCACATACATGATGTTATTACCGATGTCCCTCATCAATAAGTTAGCACTGATCCAGCCACAGCCCCTCAGCCATAGCCTCACTGTGACCGAGGGCGTGGACGTGAAAGGGGGCAGCTCGAGGTTACCTTGGCCATGACTCGGAAGAGGGCAAGCGGAATCCTACAGAGACAGGACAGATATCTTTGGTTGGCCTCATTAAATGCCAAGCTCTAACCAACTGCACTCACTGGACACAGACTATAAAAGTTCTGTTTGACAGCCACGAGCAGACCACCTGGGAACTTTTAACTATGCCAGGTTCAAAGGTGGGCCACTGAGGGACCCGGACACTGACAGGATGAAGCATGAAGATGGCTGCGTGCACCACATAGAGTGTGAGTCACGTGGAAGAGTGTAAGTCACGTGCACCACACAGTGTGAGTCACGTGGAAGAGTGTAAGTCACGTGCGCCACACAGTGTAAGTCACGTGGAAGAGTGTAAGTCACGTGCACCACATAGAGCGTAAGTCACGTGGAAGAGTGGGTCATAGGAGATGGGGAAGGCAAGGGGAGAGAAGGACAGAGAAACACAAACCAAAACTGGGATGCTGGGGAGCAGGGAGCAGAGACGAGGGGAGGGAAAGGAGGACAGAGAGAAGGAGAAATCAGAGAGTCTAAGGGAGGGAGAAGCAAAGAAGGGTGCAGACACAGGTGAGGTGTGCAGCCCTGGGGACAGGAGGAGGCAGCTCAGAGTTCTGAGTGCAAAACGTAGGATTTGAGCCTTCTCTATGGTGTGGAAAATTAGAACGTCTAGAAATAGAGTTCACTGATGAACCTAGGCTTCCCATTTCTACTGGATTCTTTTCCATTTCCCAGAATGAGCTCCAGAGGCCTCCTGCCTTAGCTGCTGAGATGCTCCCAAAGGCTCCGGAGCAGGTTGTGTGCTGTCCCCTCTCCGCTGGGGGTAACTGACACCCTTCTCGGTGGCTTCCCTTTAGTTTCTGTTTGCAGCCAGGCCCCCCAGCGGAGCCCAGGCTGATGCTACCCCTGATGAGGCTCCTTACGAGTGGCAGGATCTGTGGGAGTCAGGAAAGGACCTTCGGTTTTAAATGTGTATTTCCCTTAAGGTCCAACAGGGTATCTGAAAGTCCACTAGTCCAAAGTTCTTCCTCTGAGTTAAAATATAAATGCCCATGGAAAGGGTCACACATTAGCTGCTTCTGTCTATTTAAACCCTGGCAAGGACCTAGTTGTACAGGTTGTCTCCCAGATTGAAATGAAACAGGGACCTACGAGGAGGACATCCTTGGGGGCTCCATGGAGGACAGACCCAGGGCTGAATCACATGCTTCTTGGGGAAGCCCAATCAGTGGGCAATGCAGGGAGCGGGGGGCACGGGGAGGGGAGTCCTCCAGGCAGTCAAGAGGCAGAAAATGGACTCCGGATGGTTAAACAAGGTGGCTGCTATCAAAAGAGGAGAGAGGAGCATGGGAAAAGGGAGTTTAAAAAAAAGATTAAAAACACATTCTTTTCCAATTGCATAATTTTCTCAGGGCTAACGGTCGAGGTCAGGATGACAAAGGTGGCCACGGTTGCTACTTGGAAGTCCCAGCAACACACCAAAAAACCCTATTCAAGCCCTACTGCTACCTCCCAGAGGACAGGAAGCCAGCTCCAGATATCTGCGACTCTTAGAAGCCGCAGAAGCCCCTACTGTAATGACAGGGGAGCCTCTCTATTGGATCAAAGAGCACAAGAGCAGAAAATGCCAAAGGAAGAGGAGGTGCACCTCCTCCAGAGCATGGAAACCTGTGTCCAGGTCTCCTCCTCTGCTGAACAGACTGGTTTTCATCATAATCATGAAACTGATCTCCAAGAAGAACTGAAATGACACCAGTTAACTCTTCAAGGTGTTATCAAGTCTTCCCTTCCACTGACCAGGGAGACTTCTCCTTGGCACAGAAACTTCGGGGACGAATCGGAGAACTTCCAGAACCCCAAAGGCCACATGACGTTCCTTGGTAAAATAAGCCACCAATTTAGTCTCGGCAACAGTGATCAGAGACCAAGGCATTCATAAAAAAAAGTACCCCAAGCTTACGGATGCTTCTGGTACAGACAGGTTAGACGTCTCTGGGAAGATCGCTGGGCAGGCAGGCAGAATGAGGACTGAGACTCCAGCCACCAGCCCTCCTCTCCGCCCCGCTGAGCAGTCTTGGGGTCCTGCTGCTTTGCCTGTGCCCCTCCTTGGCCTGAGAAAAGTTTCCAGGGCCCGAAGGAGTGCAACCGGCGTTGCCGCGGTTGACAACTTCAGCTGAAGCTCGCCGCTCCTCTCCTGCCTGGTTCTGGGAACAGTGCACTCACATGTCCTGCCCCAATTCCTCTGTCCCTGGGCTCCAAGCCCGGGATACTGGCCTTTCGTCCTTTCAGTATCAACTCTGCCTTCCAGAACCATCCATCCAGGGTAGGAGACCCTCTGTGATCTCCATTCAGAGGGGCTGGGGGAAGATGGCTCTGGCAGAGATTCCAGGCAAGTGGCCAGCCTGGGCCAAGGGGAAGAGCATTATTCACAGAATCACAGATGTTAGAGATGAAAAGAACTCGCAGAGCCACATCTCACTCATGCATCCCACCTTGCGAAGCAGGCCCTCTTCCAAGAGCATATGGCCTGCTCCCATCTGATTTCAAATGCTCTTTCATTACCAATAAGGTATGACATGTACTGAGTGCGCCTTGTGTGCTCCATGTGGCCCCAGTCACACGAGGAGGAGACAAATGGATTCCCCTCCTCAGAAAAGGGCTGCCACACTGCGAGATACATTTGCCTCTCCTGTGCATTGCTTGAGCCCACCCTGCTATCCGTCCCTCCACCCCGACACGGATACCATTCACACACCTGAATACAACTCTTGCACGTAAACAGGCCTCTGATCATCAGAGAAACTAAAAGGGAGAGTAGGTGGTGAAGACCCGGCAAAAAGAGAGGAACAGCGGGAAGGGGCCGAGGAGGGGGCTGGCTGAAGCAGCCTCTGGATACCACCCCCAGGAAGGTAGCACCTGCCTAGATTTTGATCCAAGGCGATAACATTTACAGCTGATTTCCTAAGACTATTGAGAGAATAGCAAGAGACAGTTTTCTCCAAGGCCTATGGCCATCCAGGAGAGTGAAGCAAACATATTACTCTTTCTTTGTCAACTTCTCACCTGCTGAGATGGAAACTCAGACCGATGTGTATCTGGTTTCACTTTCTCCGGACACACAGCAAGCTAGAAAAAAATATCTTTCCAATCCCAAAAATGTCAGGGAAGAGTCTGATTTGATCCAGGAGTCAAATCCTGGGCCACCCACTTGGAAGTGGGTGGGCTTGAGGGGGCAGGTCCCCTCTGGGAGAACGGAGACCTGGGAAGGCGTGGGAGCTCCTGGGAGCCTCAGTTCCGGCCCAAGCAGACTGGGAATCGACCAGCAGTTTTGTCCACCCTCATGGACCTCTCTCTCTGACTTCTCTTTCCCTTTCTACTTCTCGTCTCTCACCTCACTCTCTTCTCTCCTTCAGAGCCTGTTCTCTTGTTTGGAATGTTTAAGTCCTAAGCAAGACCGACTGGGAGAGGGAGGAATCAACTTTCAAGGTCAACTGCCAGTTGGCCGCTGTCTGGGCAATGGGGAGAGTCCCCTCCCAGGCTAAGCTGGATGTTCCAGGAAGACCGAGGACATGACAGTGACCCAGGGCACGTGCGGCCCCCCGGTGAAGTCCCTGGGCATTACTGTCGTCAGACGAGGGTCCCCGTTGCCACACTGCCACTGCTAGTGTGTGACCGTGGCCAGTTACTTTCCTTTCTGACGCTCAGTTTCTTCATCCGGAAAAGAAGGAGAACAATCCTACTGCCTAAATCCTGGGCTCCTTTGAGAGTTAAACTGGCTAAATGTGGCTGAAGCACTGTCTCATACAACGTGTAGCCCTAACTTGTAGGAAGCACTTGGTCGTTTTTAAACGGGCAAAGAGAATGAAGCTGACTTCTTCTGAAACTCCAGATCTAGTCCTCCCCAGTCTCTCAGTAACCACGAAAACACAACCAAAAGAGCATGATAATCACTTCTAGACCAGGACACGAGAGCCTGCACTGCAGCTGAAAGTCAGGGCCGAGGGCCGCAGAGCCTGACATGTGATGGCTGAGTGTCCCCTCCCCCAGTTCCACGGCCCCTCCTTACCACATCCACGTTCACTGCTCCCTCCCTTCCAGCTTCCTTTCCTCTCCTCCTTCAGCTTCTTCTCACCCTTCGCCAGCCACTCTCGCTCCTCCTTAAGTGTTATTAAGCAGCCACGTGAACACATTGCACTGGGGACCACGTGAATGCACTGTACAAAAAGCCACGTGAATACATTGTATTGGGGACCACGTGAATACACTGTACAGAAAGAAAGCTCAGCGGAGAGATCCCGACCCATCGCGAAACTCTACAACCTGAAAACGTGCCACGTTCTACTCACCAGTGGCTCCCAGACCTGGCTGTGTCTCCCAGTCCCTTGGGGGATGTTTGTGACAATTGTGAAATTAGTGGGGCTTTACTCCAAACCTATTAAATCAGAATCACTGGGTACAGACTCAGAGAATCTGAATTCTTCAATCATAATAAAATTTTAAAATTCCTCTGTTGCTTCTAAGTTCCAGTCCGTTTAAGAGCCACTACCACACACTGCACAATTAAACTACAAAAACAAGGCTCCTTTCCCCTCTTTTTCTTGATGATTTTTGGTTCCTTCATTCCCACCACCCTCTCAACTTATGATACTACACAGCTTTATTTTCTGAGAATTTACAATATTTGCTTTTACGTGAGCAATGAGAACCCTGGAATGGCAAGAGAATGAAAGGCAAAGGTGTTGGAGGGAGCTGGAAAGACTATGCAGACATGGATCTCTGAAGGCGGAAAGCACGAGAATGCAGGTGGAGGGCAGCAGGAATAAGGGCCGGCAGGGGGCGGGGGGCGGGGGGCGGCGGGAGGGGCGGGGGGCAGCAGCATGGAGAAACTACAGTGAAGCCTGGCTGTAGTTGTCTGTTGTCCTGGCAACGTGATGCTGAAAGCCTGAAGACTGCTGCTCGCTCTAACACTGGACAACATGTCGTCAAGGCAACAGAATGCATCCAAGACACATGGTGGCTGGCCATGTGGTCTTGGGGGTGTGCCAGGAATCCGCACTTGAAGGCAGGCTACGCTGGCTGTGCCGTTACACCACCTCCCACTCTCAGTGCCCACACCCTTCAACCCCCCATCAAATCTTGCCCTGGCTGTTCCATTCCCTGTGGCACTGTTCTCAGCGCCATCAGCCCCCCTTGGAAAGAGTGATTCTTTCAGGCTGCAGTGATGTAGATGTAAGTCCAGGAACTGGCCACCGGACACTGGTTATGCATGGGAACTCCATAAACTCTAAAGGAGAGGAAGCTATTTAGCCAATGACAATGTTTCTAACTTCCTCCATTGCTTGGCTACTTTGCTCCCAAGTCTGTAAACAAATTTTGTGAAAACAACAAAACTGCATCATCCATAGATATAGCAAAAGAAAATGCTGCCCGATTCCAGAGGCATTTGTGTTTCAGTAGCACTAGAAACGATAACAGCAGCGATTTTGCAAAACCAGGCGTGCTCCTGGCAGAGTAATGAGTCCTGTAAAGGGTATTTCATTTCATTTCATAACAGCTCTTTGAAGTTAATGAGCATTCACCCTATCACAGAGGTGAGAAGTCACACAACATGGCAAGAGGTCACTCAACTTCTGAAACATGGAGCCAAGACTCAAACTGGCTCCAAGGTACATGTCCCGTCTACCACACTCTACCGCTCCCATCTGAAAAGATGCCAAGTCAAGTTACATCACTCCCTTCTTACACCTTCTAGAATGAATTGAAAAATACCCAACTTTGTGCCAAGGCTCTCAGGTCCTCCAAGATCTATCTCACGGTACCTTTCAACCTCAGCTGCTACCTTTGCCCCCGTGCCCATCCCCCTCCAGCCCTACTGACCCTCCGGCCACTCATCAAACAACAAAAAAACATGCCCGCCCTTCAAGACTTTTGCACCTGCTGTTCTCTCTGCCAAAAGGCTGCTCCTCAGATTTTCATCCTTCTGGATCCTTCTCATACAAATGCCAAGTGCCACAACCTCAGAGACCTTCCCTGACAATCCCAAAATAGCCCACAATATCCCTCCCTGCTGTTTTCATTAAAACATTTACCATTGCCTAAAATAATACTGTTTACCTTATGTGTTTGTTTATTGTCAGTCATTGTACCATGAGGGCATGCTTCTCTTATGGACTAGATCTCCAAGACCTTGAACAGTTCCTGACACCCAGTAGATACTTAATAAATATTTTCTGAATGAATGAATAAATCAGTGAGAAAGGCTATTGTTTTTTTGCTAAAGGAAGTTAATTTGCTAAAGGAAACTTAATCACACCGATTAAAGTTCATTGGTGCTACCTGGCTGATTAGCATGTCACATGAATTGCACATGTTTACCTTTCAAAACTTTTTTAAAAATGTTTATTTCTTTCTGCTTCCTCCTTTGAAAGAAGGCTAATAGAGTCAAGATTATCACCGGCACCCATCTGCTTTGCGTGATAAAAGCTTTGCTCTGCTACCTCAGATGTACCCCTAACCTGAGACTGCCCTCCTGCCACGAGTGTCTGCTGGGAATTAAGTGGCTGTGAGTGCCAAGGTGCTGAGGGCTGGTGTCTGGCAGAGGTGAAGAAGGGAAGGGTGAGGGAGATAGCGCCTGGAGAGAGAGAAGGAATGTACTCGCCAGCAACCAGAGATTAATCCTACCGTCCATTTTTATTGGGGTTTAAAATACTTTTCTCTTAATTGCGACTAATATCCGTTGCACTGAAATAATAATCTACCCATATATTTAAATAAGCATGTATTAAGGGCTTACTGTGCGCCAAGCTATATGTTAGGTTCTGCAGACACAAAAATGCAAAAGACATAGCCCCCGCCCTCATGAAGCTTGTAGTCTAGTAGGACAGACGGCTAATAAAAAACGATTATGATTCATTATAGTTGTGATAAGGACTATGAAAAGTATGAAATGAAAGGGGATAAAGGGAAAAGAAACAGGAGCTTTTATTTGAGGGGAGGGAAAAAGAAAAATCTGAAAGCATGACATTGGATTAGGAGGGCAGCCCTAGGTGAGATGCTCCATCCTGAGGACTGGAGAAGAGAAAGATACAGGCAACTAACGGCAGCGGCAAACACACACACACACACACACACACACACACGCACATGCACAGGTACACAAAAAAGCAAAACCAAACCCGAGGAGAGAGGAGGACAGAAAGGGATGCTAAAAGACAAGCCTCACTGCCCTGAATCAGTTCCACCAAAGAACAGCTGAGTAACTCTGACACCTCACCTCTCAGCACTGCCCCAGGCCCCGGAGGTCCAGAATACGCGAGCCAAGTACCCGGGAGCTAGGTGAGTTCAGATCCTGCCATGGACGGCTTGCGTTTCTATTCACATCACTCCCTCACTCATTCATTTATTCAATGGAAACTTACTGAAAAACTCTCGCAGACCCACTCTTACTGATTCCTGCTATTTGCCAGGCCTTTTCTAAGCACTTTTAATAACTTTCCTTCATAAACCTTAAGAAACAGGGTCTATTTTTACCACCATTGTATAGACGAGGAAACTAAGATTCAGAGAAGTCAAGTTATTTGCCAAAAGTCACACAGTAAACAGTGGAGCCAGGAAACAGTCTAGGCACTGAGATTCCAGAGTGCCCCCTCTTAACTGCCATGTGAGTGTTGCTACTTCCCTAGGGCTGCCATGAAAGTTGTATCCCATAGTTGGCGGCTTAAAACAACAGAAATCTCTTTTCTCAGAATTCTGGAGGCTGGAGCCTGAAATCGAGAGTCGGCAGGGTCGTGGTCCCTCTCAAGGCTCCAGGGGAGAATCTTCCTTCACCTCTTCCAGGTTTCTGGTGGCTTCCCTGGCTTGTGGCTCAATGACTCCAGCACCTGCCTCTTTCAAGGACTTCCCCTTTGTGTAGATGTCTCCTCTTCTACCTCTTAGAAGGACACTTGTCACTGGATTAGGGCTCACTTGGCTAATCCAAGATGATCTCATCATAAGATCCTTCATTACATCTGTAAAGATCCTTTTTTCAAATGAGGTCACATTCACAGGGTCCAGGAGTTAGGACACGGAAGTAGCATTTCGGGGCCACCATTCAACCCACTGGAGTGTGTCTATGGAGTGTACATTTTAACAATTGCTAATTGTGTGACAACAGTTGGCCGTTACTATGCACCCGACATTATGGCATGTGCTGGGAACACGAAAGTCAGTAAAGCATGGCCTGGCCCACAGGGAGCCCCCTGTACAGCAAATGAGACAGATAGGTAAACAGGATGGGTTATAATAAAAGCTTAAATAGAGCACAGGTGAAGTGCAAAAAAAAAAAAGAACTAGTAAATTCTGTGAAGATGGGAGTCAGAAGAGGGTTCACAGAAGAGCCATGATTTCTCTTGGAAAGTGAGTAGTAGGTGCTTCTGGGAGGAAAAGGAGGAAGAGGCACTGACCAAGGCCCAGAGATGTAAAACGGTCAGGACCAGACGAGGGGCGGTGACTGATTTAGCGTGACCTCACGTTGCTGTTCAAGGGCGGGGAGGTGAAGGGAAAATCCTGGAGAGGTGGCCTGGGACCACATCAGAGAGGATGTCCTAGTCCCAGCTGTGGGAAGCCGGTATGGAGTTTTAAGTGAAAGTGTAACCATCAGATTTGAGTTTCTACAGAACCACACAGGCAAGCTGCCACGTGGCGGGGAGGACAAGAGGGCAGAAGTGCCGCTGAGGTCGCTGCAGTGCACGGCGGGGAGGGGATCCACGACAAGGCTTCTCTCCTGTTGGCATAAGTGTCCTGAGGGGAAGGGAGTGGCCGGGGTTGACCCCGGACTGGGCAGCTGCTCCCTCCTGCTTTAGATAAGCCTCTCTGTCCTCCTCGTTCTTGTTCTCTTCTTATCTCTCTAAGAATTTCTTTAGCTCTTTCCCATCTCCCCCTCCTCTCATCCCTCAAGTGGGGGTTCTGTCCTGGACACACTTCTCTCCTCGTCCCCCGCGTTCGTTCTCAGCCTCTCCTCCACGCTCCTGGTTTCAACGACCTTCTCCATCCTAATGAGGCTCATCTCTTAACTTCCAGCCCAGACCACTCTCTTTACCTCCAGTCCCAGATCCAACTGCTTGCCAGTCGTTTCCACTCCTGCGATCCACCCATGTTCCAAATTCTACTCATCCTCGTTCCCACTGTCACCAAGTCTGTGACAAACCTAATGAGTCTTGTCATCGTAATTTCTGTAATAGCACTAAAAGGGTCAACGGTGTTCAGTGCCACAGAAGGTCACGAACGACTTGAAAATCCCACTTGGATTTGGCATTTTGGATAAAGGGAAAGACGAGGAATTGAAAACAGCAATTTCCGATGAGCATTTAAGGAATTTAACTATGAAAACAAAGAGCGAGGGAGGAAAACCAGGGTCAAGGAAAGCTTTCAGGTTTGTTTATTTATTAATATGAGAGTGATCTGAGCATGTTCGAAGAGGGCAAAATTGACATTTTGGGGAAGACAATTCTTGACTGGTGGGTACTATCATGTATACTGCAGGACACTTAACACACCTGGCCTCTGTGTTCTAAGTGCCAGTACTGGGTGCGTGCAAACACACACACACACACACACACACACACACACACACACACACACACACCCCAGTCATTATCATCATCCAAAAAACTCCCCCAGTACATTTCCAAACATCTCCTGAGGACCACTAAGCTAGAGGGCAGATGCCAGCAGGGAGGAATAAGTTGATAATTAAGGAGAAAAAGGACATAACTGATGAGCCAAAGTTCTGGAGGACATGTGAGGCGACTGGACCAAGGGCACAAAAGCAGAGTTTGGTGTAAGGCAGGAGAAATTTCACATGAGAGATGTTGAGCTTTAGAGTCACACAAACATTGGTTGAATTCCTAGGTCATCACTTCCTTCCTTTGAGAGACACTGCCTGTTGACTAACCTCAAAGTTGGTCCCAATGCTTGTCCCTTTGCCACCTCCACCAGAGAGCCTGCAACCTCCAAAGGGGTGGCCATGTGACATGATTTGGGGTCATGAGATCAAGGATATGGGGAAGACTTTTCCTGATCTAATGATACCCACTCCCTGGCTTTCCCTGCTTTGGGTTTGGGGCAGGACGCCTAGAGCAAGGGCAGCCTCCTCACAACAATTACCAAAATGTCAAGAAAATCCCAGCGGTCAGCCCTGACCTCACCATGTCACTGCACCAGCCCCAGCAGTCCCCAACCTCAGGAACCTTGTGCTGAGACACCAATAAACACCCATTGGTTTAAGCCATCATGAGCAACCAATACCGAAGCATCCTGGGCAAAACAGCCTCTCTGATCTACAGTTGCCTCATCTGTGAAATGCAGACAAAATGCACGCCTTACAAATGCAATGAAAGAACTCAATGAAGCAACATATAAATGAAGCTCCTATTAAGGTGACCAGCTCAGAGCCTGACGAAAGCAAATGATCAGTGTCAGTTCTCTTTCTCATTGAAACCTCCTAACAACCCGTGATAAATTCGGGGGTTCTCTGTGCCTGTGAAATAGGATAGAAGCGGTAAAGTAGTTTGCCTTCAGAAAAACGGAATAAAACTAGCCTTGAACATTACTCTCATACATGGTGAACCCTTAAGCCACAGAATCAAAATATAACGTTGGGGAATATAAACTGATCCAGCCACTATGGAAAACAGTATGGAGGTTTCTTAAAAAACTAAAAATAGAACTACCATACGACCCAGCAATCCCACTACTGGGCAGGGTATATACCCTGAGGAAACCATAATTCAAAAAGACACATGCACCCCAATGTTCACAGCAGCACTATTTACAGTAGCCAGGACATGGAAGCAACCTAAATGTCCATCAACAGAGGAATGGACAAAGAAGATGTGGTACACATATATACAACGGATTATTGCTCAGCCATAAAAAGGAACGAAACTGGGTCGTTTGTAGAGACGTGGATGGACCTAGAGAGTGTCATACAGAGTGAAGTAAGTCAGAAAGAGAAAAACAAATATCATATATAACACATATATATTGGAATCTAGAATAATGGTATAGATGGCCTTATTTGCAAAGCAGAAATAGAGAACAGATGTAGAGAACAGATGTAGGGAACAAACGTATGGATACCAAGGGGGAAAGGGGTGGGGTGGGAGGAACTGGGAGATTGGGATTCACACATATACACTACTGATATTATGTATAAAGCAGACGACTGAGGGGAACGTACTGTATAGCACAGGTAACTCTACTCAATGCACTGTGGTGTCCTAAATGGGAGGGAAGTCCAAAAGGGAGGGGATATATGTATATGTATGGCTGATTCATTTTGCTGTGCAGTAAAAGCTAACACAACATTGTAAAGCAACTATACTCCAATAAAAATGAATTAAAATATGTATATATATAAAATGTTGAATAAAATATAGATATAAAGCCTAAGAATGAGGCAAAAAGATAGAATCACAGAAGTCTCAGAAAGGGGAACGAAAATACATTCTTGGCATATAAATCAGATTCCAAGGAGTTTTTCAGCAATATCAGTGTAATCTATTAACAACTGGCTGGTGAGGCAATTCCCTGGAGGTCCAGTGGTTAGGACTCCATGCTCTCATTGCCGAGGGTGCGGGTTCAATCCCTGGTTGGGGAACCAAGATCCTGCAAGCCACACGGTGAGGCCAAAAAAATTAAAAAGATAAAACCTGGCTGGTGACATTTAGTAAATTAAGTTCCTTCCTATGTCTTTAACATATTACTACTTCCTACCTAGTACTTTTAATATTCCCCTCATCTCATTGCTCACTTTTTCTTTTATATCAACAGTGACAAATGGTTGAGTAACCCTGGACTCAAAGACTGTTTAATTCTGCTCTGCGTTCTTTTTTAATGTTCTTGGCTTATCTTCATTGCTTACATCCTATATGTATCCGTTTATTGAAATCACTGTATGTCTCTGCTTTGAAAATCGTGATATGTCCTGATCAGGGCACAGTCAGTAACTGCACGGCCACAGAGGTGGAACCCACGGAGCTGCTGCTGACCCACCGGGCTTAAAATGAAGGGCATTGACATCCCAAGCTCCTCTCTTTCGGTTAATGGGAAAACATTAGAGTCCCATTTTCTTCGAATGATTTAGGTAAGGTCTGGTGTAGGAAAACACAGGACAGCGTATACTGAGGCCCTACGGTTTACCAAGCGCTGGGCACGCTGCTTCATAAGACTTGGTAAACCCCACGAGGATCCAGGTGTTACTTCTGTTCCCATTTTACAAATGGAAAACTGGAGGCTAAGAGTGTTTAAGGAGCACAACTACAGTCACATGACTGGGAATGCGCAGAGCTTGAGCCTACTGGCTACAAAGCCCGCCTTCCCTCCATGTGATGTCATCTCCTTCCTTCCACAGACACACCATCACCTCCTGCCAGCTGCGTGAGAAGTGATGGCTCACGCGTTACTTTCTAGCAACAAGCACCTTAATTTCTGTGAATGCCTAAAGCAATTTCTGGAGCCTCAGTTTTTCCAGGCATTAAAACTGCACCTGGACTTCAAGTGGCCGGTCTTTTGAAAGCAAATCCCAGCTCCAACTGGAAAAGAGCAGATACGCTGGCCAATGAGACGCAGGTGTAGAGTCCTGGAACCCACACAGGCTTGAGGGCGGCATCATTGCAACGTCTATGGTGTCTCAGAGAGAACTGCCCGCTCGCCTTCCCCCAAAGTACAGTTCAAGGAAGTAGGAAAAATGGGAGAGGAGTAACGGACCGCCAGGCCCCCAGACGATTCTATCCTGGCTTTTTTCTGACCTCCTCAGTGTGTGGACTGGGAGTTTTAAAGTCAGCGGAAAAAATTTTAAAAGAAGACTCAGATCCCAGTCCCACTATGTTTCTAGCTGTGTGACTTTGGCCACGATACATAAACTCTCTCCCATCAAATGAAATAATGCTACTTGTCTCACAGGACTGCTTAAGGATTAAAATGCTCATTAACATCATGCCTGGCACAAAGCTGGCGTATGACAGCAGCTCTGTTACTGTCTTGCCTCTCCCACCTCTATGACTTAACTCTGCTCATCACCAAAGAATGTTCTAACACCACAGTTTGCTCTTGAAGTATGCTGTCCCAAGAAATACCGTATCACAGACAACTAAGAAGCAAGGTTAAAAAAAAACTCAAAGTCACCCCAAATTCGGGAAGAAGCATAGAGTGGGGTATGAATCGCATGGCCATCGTGGTTTCAAGATTATGTTGGATATGGAAACCCACATGAGCAGATGGAAGGCAGTTAAGATATTGACAGGGTAACAGTCCACGGCTGGCTCAACTACTGTCTCCAAACATACTGCCATTAGGTGTCGGGGTGGGGGGCGGGAGTAGGGAACAGGGGGAGAGTGAGGGAAGATGGGGCCAAAGGAGAGTAAGGGCCATCCTCCTGGCCCCAGGTGGATTCCAAAACGTGGCTTTCTGCAAAGAAAATTAGAGTGCTAGTAAAAGTATTAATTCTCAACCAATAAATTGAGAAGTGAAACAATCACAGCAACAGATGCCAGAGTAAGAATCTGTTCACCTGTCCTTTAGGGAGGAACAAGGATCACGACACACGTCTTACCTACTGTACTCCACTCTGATCAAGAGTGAAGATCACTCCGATCTGTTTCCAGACCTGACCCTTTGCTCAGCACACCTTCTCTCTTCCATTTCTGCAGCATTAAAGCTTGGGTCTTCCACCCTTTTGCCTGATCCTACTGTAACTTCCACTCTCTGTATTCCTTCCTACCTCCTGCCCAAGCCATTTTCACTGGCCCTAATGCTAGTGACAAAATCGTTTTCAGTGACTGTCATTCCCTGTCCCCACTTTTTAATTGGCTCACCTAAAGTATCTGTTCGCCCAGCATTTTTCCAACGATTTTACTTTATCTTCAAAATGTTGTCAGGTGGGTAGGGCAGAAAACAAAATTTAACACTTATAAACTAGAAACCGAGTATCATGTCGCTGCAGTGATCTGTTTGCCTAAATTTCCAAAGCTCCTGAGAATGGAGACTGAAACACAGGACAATTCTTAGAGCAGTGCTTTGTGGGGCAGAACTGCATAAGTAGAAAGCACAGGCTTCAAAACAGGTACTTCTGGGATCTGAATCCCAGTTCCACCGCTTGTAAGCTGTAATATCCTGGATTAGTTACTTAACCTCTCTGAGCTAAAATCTGAAAACCCAAGAAAGGTTTCAGCAAATCAGCAGAGAAATCTCCTGCAAAGGAATGAAAGTATGTCTCCCTTTAGTTCATCATGTGGATTCTGACGGGCATCCTATCCAGGATCTCAGGGAGAGCAAAAGCAATTATAACAAAAGGCAAAATAAAGTGGACTCTTCATACTCGGCAGGGAGCTGCCAAAAATCACCTCATACATTTTTTTTTTTTTTTGCGGTACGCGGGCCTCTCACTGTTGCGGCCTCTCCCGTTGCGGAGCACAGGCTCCGGATGCGCAGGCTCAGCGGCCATGGCTCACGGGCCCAGCCGCTCCGCGGCCTGTGGGATCTTCCCGGACCGGGGCATGAACCTGTGTCCCCTGCACCAGCAGGCGGACTCTCAACCACTGCGCCACCAGGGAAGCCCACCTCATGCATTTTTAAATGGGCCCCGGTACTGTTCTAAACGGTCTTCTGCAACAAGCGCGAGCAGTTCTTTCCTTATTAGAGTTCTTCCTTAACTGAATGTGCCCCTTTTTGGCCCTGGAGCGGCTACGCCACCAATGAGCCTGGGCCTCCCTGGTGGGACAAGAGCAAAGCTCCCAACACAGTTCAGAGCCCTTCCCCCGGTTTTCACCTGAGCTCCCTTCTCGGTTGGTCTCCAGCTGTGAAGCGCCTCTCTATTTGGCTGTGACCCTATTTCCTTTCCGTGCTTCTCCTGTATCATGAAGTCTTCTTTCCTTTAGACTGCTCCATACAACCTTCAGCTTAGCCTGCTGAATGCTGTGCTGGACACTTAGTAAAGCAGCTGCTCTGTATTACCTCATTTAATCTTCAACAACCCTATAATGGATATATGATTATCCCCATGGTACAGACGAGAAAACCAAGGTTTAGCGTAAGTGGTTTGGTAAGTTGTCCAGATCCCCACATCTAAGAAATGACGGTTAAAACTGCTCTGAGTCCGAATTCTGAGCTTAGAACAGCTCTGCTCTATCAGCTCCCGTGCTTCTTTCTGCCATGGTACGAGGTGCATTTCCTCAATGGGAAAGTGGAGACTAATTAATGTTTGTACTGATCAATTAGCACATTAATTAGCATTAGCAAAAAAGTGAGCGTAATCTATTTGATCAGATGCTGAACTATATCTCCCTACTTTTGCCAAAAAGTCTCTGTAACTAACTGTGCTACCTTTCTTCCATCACGAACTCCTTGAATCAGGAATTTCCTCCCTGTAAACCAATCTTCCACAAGGACACTTAATAAGTTTTATTTGAAACAAACACACAAAAAACAACTGAGTCAAAACAGAGTGGCAATTACCTATCTCGTAGAAGGAGGAAGCAAAATGGAAGGCTTATTCACCATCCTTCAGGTGGCGACTGTACCTTCAAGACTATGCCTTAAACACAGCAAAGCTGTATTTCTTACATTTTCTGCATTAGTTCCACTTTCAAACGTGTTGTCCTATTGCCCGTAGTGGATTCAGAGTTGTCAAACTCTGTGTCCCCATTCTATATTGGTAAGATACAGTCATGGTACTAAAAATAACTTCTATCAAAAAATAAAAAAGCTGGCCTTAGAATTTGAGGTGTTTTATTTTTGAAACTTGCCCCCAAAGCTTATTTCTCTGATTTCTGGGGGACTTTTTATTTGCCTTCCGGCTGGTCCTTTAGGCCTGCGCACGTCCCTCTGCACAGCTGCCCAGCATCTCAGTGTTGCTGCCCTCTGGATCCCGGAGGTCCGGGGGGCAGTTCCTCCCGCTGCCCCACCCATCCCCTGCAGCCGCCCCCCACCCATCCAGGCCTCCCACTCCGTGACTGAGCCTTCAACCCTCCCGCTTCTGTGGCACCAGGACCTCCTGCTTGCTTCTTCCTTCTTTCTCCTCTTTCTACCTACCTTTCAGTAACTCTTCTTTTCAGGTCCAAAGTCAGTTAGATATTATTTAGGCCATTTTAGCAAAGTGCCTAACGATCATTGCCTACCTCCTTTTTTTGATGGAGAGAGAAAAAGATAAGATGGGATATTGGGGTGTGGTTGCAGTGGGGGGAGGGGGAGGAGACCAGAGGGGGATCTCGTTACAATGACCCGGAAAAATCCCCCTTACTGGCTTCCATCCTCCATTTGACCTCTGGAACTGGTAGCCAAGGGGGCCCCTATAGAATTAGGCTACACCTAAGCCTCCACCATTTCATAGCTCATTAATCCTCTCCTCTAGTCAGATTCCGGTATTGCCATAATGAACCAAGTGATGCGTCACTTTTAGGCAGATAACGTTCACCACAGTGCTACGTAACAGAGGAGAAAGCAAAGAAGAGGAAGGTATGAGAGACCTCAACCCGCCTCTCCATTTTCTTGAGAGGCAGTCAAGCACATGGTCTGTGGAGCCAGCAACCAGTCCTGGACTCCACTTCCTAGCAGCATAATTGGGGATGTTATTTAACCTTTCTGAGCCTCAGCTTTCCCCATCTGCTAAATGGAGATAAGTAATACCACTTAGCTCACTGGGCTGTTAAGCGTATTAACTAAGACAGTGCAGGCAAAGCACTATGTTCCCAGCACACGGTAAACACTCTGAAGCACCTAGGATACATCGCTGAACAAAAGAGCCCAGTCTCTCCACGTGGCCTGCGTCATTCTTCATATTCTTATGTTGTTATTATGCATTTGTAAGAGACACAGCAGGGAAGCAACCAACCAGTTTAGCCAACAACCTTTTACACTGGGATGGGGGGAGGGGGGAGCCTGAAATAACAGGCTGTGCACGAGTCCACAGACGCTAAATCAATCAATCAATCAATTATTTTCACCGGACTTGCTCTCAAAGTAAGTTTGCACTTATTCATGATTCAAAAACTGGGCTCCTCCATCTTGGCATTCTTTCCATGCAAACTGTGCCCTCAAAATACCACTGCGAAAGTATAATATCCTTTGCTAAGGGCAACGATGTTTAAAAAATCTACCTGAAGCAAACACTCGGTAGGTTTTGCCAAGTCCACCTGTATTTTCCATTCTATTCAAGTTTATCCCACTTCCCTTAGCATGGGCTCCTCGGGGCAGCATTTTTTCTAACATCCTTACCTGTGCCTTTACCCATGCATGCGAATGCGACAACAGCCTTCTCATACGCTACCGAAAGCATGAAGTCCCTGCACTCAGTACTCTCCACTTGACTTCTATAGACTGAACAAAGGAAGCTCCGAAACAGACATCTCTGCCTGCTGCCGACAGATGGCGATAGTGATCACGCAAGCTTACTTTACTCTGTTAAGCCCTGTGGCCTGGTGGTTCTCAACTGGCCAAGTAGCACGCTTGCGGCGTCTGTGCTAGGTTTTGAGGTGTTTGCGAACATCGTGAAGCCCACAGCACGTCTTTTCAGTACAACACTGAAGGAGGTTTTGAAAGTGACACTAAGAAGTATAAGATGACAATGCAAAAGTAGAAACAATTTAAGAAACCCAAAGTGATGCACAACAAATACTGCATTTGTGAAATGGACCATTCTAAGGTATGAATGACTGCAAAGACGATATGTATGTGAAAAGGACTGTACTTTCATTGTACAAAGCAAGGAAAAATAAGTGAAAAATGTAAAAACAAAACATAACTACAAACAAAACACTTTTTCCTGTAGTCAGAGAATAAGCATCGATGTCACACGATAATTACTTTGTCGTGTGACAATCTAATATTAGTGTAGGAGAGACTATGATTGATTTGCGGCCTCAAAGCAGTGGTTCTCAGCCTTAATTGCACACGAGAATCACCTGCTGAGCTTTTAAAAATCCTCAAGCCTAGGCTGTGCTCCAGAACCTCTAGGGGTGGGACCCAGG
Organism: Aethalodelphis obliquidens; assembly: GCF_003676395.1. Classification (NCBI taxonomy): domain Eukaryota; kingdom Metazoa; phylum Chordata; class Mammalia; order Artiodactyla; family Delphinidae; genus Aethalodelphis; species Aethalodelphis obliquidens. The sequence goes on along the minus strand of NW_020837980.1, from coordinate 17,448,992 downwards.
CATTGGTCGTGCTGAAAGCTCTTCAGGTGATTCCAATGTGCGGTCAAGGTTAAGAACCACTGCCTTCAAATCTAAGCCTGGGGAAAACACAGCTGCAACTGGTTCTATGGATTAAAATCCATTCACATGTGCAGATGGGATGCGTGTTGAGCCTGGACACCTTAGCAAGAAGTACTTCTCTAGGATATCTGAATCTTCAAGGAGACCAATTACCTGCCTCAGGGAATTTTGCTTTTTATATTCTTGAAACTGGTATGGGGGGAGAACATGTATTATCGAGGAAGAATAGAGCACACCTTTTCTAAAGTTTTGAAGGAGGTATTCATACACGTATTTGAAGAAAATGTATCACCGAGCTACAACCTTCAACATCTCTTAGTCATTTCAGTGAATCCATTTACAAGCAAATGGACACACAAAGCTGTTCCAAACAAAAGGAGCTTCTAGACACCAGCATCTTTCCCTCACTTTCAACTCCAAAGCACTAGACTAGCTCCTGGTCTATCCATTCACTCACTGCATTCTGGTTACCTCTGGTTACACTCCATCTTTCATAATCGAGTTTGGCATTCAAACAAATGCATCGTTTAGTTCTCAGTACATACCCCCCAGGCTCTTCTCACCACGGCCCCCTTTTACCTTGTCTGCCATTATCATCGAGGAGCCCCCGTGGATACCCAGGATGGGGGTGAGAGTCTGGGCTGAAATGAAGTCAAGGATCTGGGCGATGGCTTCCTGGTCTGTGTCGTCAGCAAACACCACGCCCTGGATCTTCCGGTCAGACATGAGATCACAGATGCGGGTTATGATGCTCTTTGGGTCCGTCTCATTCATGGCTACCAGCTCCACACGGGGCACCACAGAGAGATGGTGGAAATCATCTTTCTCGTGGGCATCCTTGATGGCCACCTCGTCTGAAGTGCCCACGAGGATGACGGCAATGCCAATGCTGGGCGGGCTCTTCTGAGACCGAGCTCTGCTGCCTGACACGGCCAGGACAGCCAGCACCAACCAGAACCTGGGGGAACAGCACTCTGCTCTGGGCTTCATCTTCAACTCGTCGACTCCCTGGAAACACAAAGAGAGAATGGTAACGTTACACCCCACACTACATGACTGTCTGGGAAGAGGCTGGATACTGCAAGTCAAGGAACTTATCTCCTTTTACTGATCATCAAACCCAGCTTCTATCTTCTAGCCTAGTTTCTTATCTCTTGTGTTTGCACAGCAGAGTGAGGAAAAAAAACTTCCGAAAGCATCAGAAATCTTTGAGCAAGACACTAAAAGATGCTACTGCTATAGCCATCAGCAGCAAACAGACAGGGACAAACAACGGAAAGAGGAGGTAAGTGGTCCAGGCAAGTCACACCAAGCGCACGAACACAGGAGTCTCCAAGAGCGTGTCCGGCTGTTGCTGTGAGATCCCCGGTACTCCTGTCACAACCCATCCTTGAACTGCTCTCGGGGCCAAGGGATGGCAAAGGCCAGGCAAAGTGAGCAGCAAAATGGGCTCAGCAGAGGTTACCTACAAAACGTGGTCTGGAAGAGCTGGATACAGGAAGTTACAGATACATAAGCCCCCATTCTTGATGCCTTTACTTTGTATTCACCTCAAAGGTGGACAAGAGCCTGAAAATTCTTCAGCAACCCATCCGGCTCTTAATACTAAATCAAAAACAGCCCATATGTTGTTTGGGCAGTACTTTTAAAAACATCTCCGATCCTTACAATAAACGAGCAGGGGGGAAATAAGAAAAACATTATTATCACCATTTTATGGATGTTGAAGGGAAGACTCAGAAAAGCTAAGAAGTCCGAGAACATAAGCCAATTAAGTGAAATGAACATGAGCCCAGATCTTCTGGTTTCAGGCCAATCCGCCTTACATCACATTGCCTCTTACATCATCAGTTATTACGAGGAATAGTTTTATTCCCATTTGTTTATGCATCAAAGTATGGCGATTTGGACAAATGCTATTAAATTACTGACCTAGTGACCTTTCTGAAATGACTGACTTCATGTTTGCATGCAGTTTACCACTTTTTACCTTTTACCACAAACTCCTCCTGCCTCTTTACTTCCACATGTGCCCCTAAATCTTACACTCTGCACCAGACTGAGGACACAACTCTCTACAAAGCTTGGTCATTTCTCTTTTCATGTCTCACCATTCTCCAAGAGCTCCCCTTACTGAAATAGAACTGGTCCTGCTTAGATTGTATTGATTTGTTTTAAATAATCATTTATGGTACATCTGGTATGTGTTAGGTACCGTACTAGGCATTTCCTCCTCTGCAATCTCTTTAGTCCTCCTAGAAACCCTATAAATTAGTCATTTTATCCCCATTTCTCAAATGGAGAAACCGAAGCTCAAAACAGTTACATAATGTTGCCAAGGTCAATGATATTACAACACCAGCATGCCGGTACATGCCAATACAAAATACACATAGCGTTTTGGGGACTTCCCTGGTTAAGAATCCACCTGCCAACGCAGAGGACACAGGTTCCAGCCCTGGTCTGGGAAGATCCCACATGCCGCGGAGCAACTAAGCCCGTGCGCCACAACTACTGAAGCCCCACGTGCCCTAGAGCCCACACACCACAACTACTGAGCTCGAGTGCCACAACTACTGAAGCTCGCACACCTAGAGCCCGTGCTCCGCAATAAGAGAAGCCACCCCAATGAGAAACCCACGCACCGCAACGAAGAGTAGCCCCAGCTCGCTGCAACAAGAGAGAAAGCCCGCATGCGGCAACGAAGACCCAATGCAGCCAAAACTAAATAAATTAAATTTAAAAAAAAATAAAATACACATAGCATTTTTATACTCCAAGGAAATAGTCTATAAACTGCACCCCAAACCAAAACCAGGGATTTTCATTCTTCTCCAAAGGGAGAGAATGTAATCAAGAATGATAATGTTACTTCATATCTCCTGCTTGTCTGGAAAAAAAAAAAAAAAAGGTAAGATATTAGGAATCAAAATGCCTTGAGAGTTTAGCTAACAAAAAGCAAACAATAATGATGAGGGTGTTGAGCAAAGAAAGATAAGAAAGTGTCCAGGTTGAGCAGACTGACTGCAAAGGGCATTAATGATTCGGGGCTAAGATGCTGGGGACATTTTGTGGCTGAGGAAGCAAAAATCCAATCCAGTTCTTGGCAGAAAACATTTTGGAACCCTTGCTGTTGTAGTCATCCTTCCACACTGCCAAGAAGGAGCCCTGTAACACCGTCCTTGTCTCTCTCTTGCAAGTAAGACGAGCAGCTCAGTGGTTCACATCTGACCAAGTTTATTCCTGACAACTGCCTCGGCTTTGAGTCTCTGTGGAGACCGGATGACTACACAGCCCTGGCAACCCGTGTGATGAACTGTCCCCAGCTGAGCAGGGCAGCCAGAGCCCAAATTCCTCCTCCCAGAGCTCTAAGCCAGCAGCACTATATCGAGTCCAGCAGCACTGAATACTGAGGAAGACGGATGGCTTTAGCACTTCAAAGAGCTATTGGCAAAACAGTAACAAAAATAATCTGTTAAATTTCAAGGACTGGTTCTCAAGGAGAACCAAAAGATTTAGAATTTGGCAAAAGTAGCAGCTAACTTCATTCCAATGGGATTCGAATCGTACAGTCATCAGTCACTAAATCAGGTTCCTTCACATTGAAAAGTGGTCCACTCTGCCATGACTGTTTATTGACTTTAACGCAGTCTACACTCTCCCACTCTGATGTTTTATTTGGTCTCTTAAAATATCTCTTACAGGGCTTCCCTGGTGGCACAGTGGTTGAGAGTCCGCCTGTCGATGCAGGGGACACGGGTTCGTGCCCCGGTCCGGGAAGATCCCACATGCCGCGGAGCGGCTAGGCCCGTGAGCCATGGCCGCTGAGCCTGCGCGTCCGGAGCCTGTGCTCCGCAAAAGGAGAGGCCACAACAGTGAGAGGCCCACGTATCGGGAAAAAAAAAAACAACTCTTACATTCCTCTATTTCTTCTTACACAATATATTATACTCTGTTATGCGATGGCTAGTCGTGACACTCGAAGAATAGACTCTGGTTTTACTGAGTGTCTCTTTTTATACTCAGGATACAGCAAAGCACTTTATGAAGTAATACATTATGGGAGATACCAGTAACAGAGGGACTGCGAGACAAAGAAGTGCTGTGAATACAAACTCAATTTCACACCTTAGAAGGGGTTACTTGAGAGAAAGCTTGTAGTCCAAGATAAGCTAATTGGTGGCGCTCCCTTCCACCCAACAGACCACGTTGGTCTTCCGGCACCTGCTTTATGAAGCTGTGCCCCCTCCTGTGCACTGCAGTGCCCCCTACCCCAGTAGAACGGAGCACCGTTTCCCTTCGGCTCTCGTCATGGCCTGTGTGTGTCTATCTAGATATCCATAACAGTGTATTAGAGTATATGATTATGTGTCTGCCTATCTTCACTGCTGGTCATCTCCTGGTGGGCAGGGACCTTTTCAGTTCAGAAAGCACCCACTTTTATTAAGCACTTTTATTAAGCACCCACTCCCTAGCAGACATTGTTCTTGGTGTCAGGGATATAACGCAGACAGGTTCTACCCTCCAGGACCACAGTCTAGTAGAAGACACAGACACACAAGAAAACCTTGCCTCACTTGTATTTGCAATTCTTGGGGCCTAGCAGTGCCTTGGATACGTACAATAAGGAAGGACTCAATAAATGGTAGCCGCTGAGTTTCTACCATAATAAAATTGTCAATGTTTGGCCATTTTTACCTACGCTAGTAACCTATTTTATATATTATATATTTATAGTAACATTTTACTTATAACCTACCATATGCCAGACACTATTTTTCGTGGATTGTTAAATCACATATAAACATGATATAGTTTTCCCCATATTACCAATCAGGAAACTGATCTTCTGAGAGAGAGGCTAAGTGCACGACCAAGATCACACAGCTAATAATTTGGCATCAGGTTTCAAACCAAAGTTTGTCGCCGAAACCCTTGCTCTTTCCATTCTACTGCCTCTCAGTATGAGTGTGTGAATTAATGAATGAATAAACAAACTCACTAACCAAAACCAAACTGTGTTCTAATAGCAGTTCCACAGTAACTAAGTACCTGAGGGTAGGCAATTCCTCATCATTGTCTCTGTTTCCTCATCGGTGAAATCCGGATAATATACCTAACCTAAATACCTGAGAGAGTTTTATGTGAGGATCAAATGATAATATGCAGCTGGAAGTGCTTTGAAGAATATAAAATCTCTAGAGATGCAAAGGATGTCACCTTTAAGCTTCTACAGAAGTTGTTCAAGGAGCCTGAATGCACCAGGTCAGCATGTGGGAGGTGGGCCGGGAGAGAATGGCAGACAGTCTGAGAGGAATGTTGAGAGGAACTTCAGGGCAGGGGAGGGTGGAGGTGCAGGTGGAGGTGGGGATTGGTGGTGGGGGGGGGGGGGTGGCAAGAGATATGAGTTCCCTGACGTTCTAACTCCTGGAAGAAGATGCTGCATAATGGCCTCAGGGGAGCAGCAAACTCCACTGACAGCTTACCAGTCAAGTGCAGCAGAATTCAAGAGTAATTCAGGCCAGGGGCAGTAATGGGGATCGGTGGAACTCGGCACCCCCAAATCATGCTGTAAATTCAGACACGAGGGTTCACAAGCAGAACCAAAAACAAAGCATCAGGATTAGAGAGTCAACTGGTCACCTCCTGATCCTCTGCCTCCTTGAGGCTTGAGTTGAGCGGCCCTTAGATTTACAGCAAGCAGAAGGCCGCAGTAGCTTGTGTTCATGCCTACCACCAGTGCAGGGTAACTAACAGGGACCAGGCGACACTTTGCCCACAGTAGGCTCCAAGGGAAGACATATTTGAGTGAGAAGCTGGGCCAATCCTGTTCTCAGAGAAAACTGAATCCTGGGGCAACCCCCAAAAGAAGGATAAAATGTGATTTAATAGATGAGTAAGTCAAATTTTCCAAGCACCATCCTTAATGGAGTCAGGACGCTGTTTCGAGTGACCTAACTAAGGCGACTGTGATTAGAATATGATAGGCAGTGAATAAAATGAAGATCAGAAGTGCCAGAACTATGCATCAGGTCCAGTTTCCCAAGCTACCAATAAAGACAGAAAGTTAGGATGCACAGGCCTTAAAATTTGTCACACAGGAGAATGTGGGGGGAAAAGGAGTCTCATACAGTATAAGTCAAGTGAAATACAAATGAGTATAACCTTTTTGGAGGGCAGTGTGAGAATGTCTATCAAAATTTTAATATCACGACAAAATAAAATTCAAGGTGAAAACATCAAAAGTGACAATGAGAGATGTCACATACCAGTTCCAAGAAGATACTATAATCATGAATATACATGAATCTAAAAATACAGGCTTGACATGCATAAAGCAATAACTAAAATTACCCTGGGGAGTAACAGACAAATCCAACAGAGAAAATATAAACAGTGACATAAATGATCAAAAAACAAAACAAAGCATGAATAATAAGCTTGAACTATTTCAAATATCTAGCAACATATACAAGAGAGAATATATATTCTTTGTAAGCACATGGAAAATATTAGCTCTACGAAAGTGCTTCAGTAACTTCCAAAGAATCAATATGAATGATTGCCATTTTTCTGTAATGTGATTAAATTTACAAATAAAATTCTAAAGGTAGCTAAACATATCACACATCCAAAACTTTTAAAAAACAATATTAAATAACACTAACGTTAAGGAGGAAATCATAACAGAAACTGAAAAATCCTTTGATTAGAATGACAATGAAAATATTAAATACCAAAATTTCTAGAGCATAAATGAAACGGTTTAGAGAGAAACCTATACCTTTAAATTCACTTGTAAGAAAATAAGAAAATAAAATAATTAATTGTAATTAAATTTTCATTTATTGAACAATTAACAGAGTCAACCCTAAGAAGGAATTGAATAATACAGATAAGGGCAGGAATTAATGAAACAGGAAGCAAAGAAAAGAAAAAAACAAAACCAAAAGTTGATCCTTTGAAAGACTAGACAAAATTCTGACAAGACCAATCAAGGAAACAAAAGAGAAAATGCAAATGAAACTGATGATGAAAAAGGGACAATAACAACATAGACAGTAGAAATTTTAAAATAATAAAAGAATATTATGGGGCTTCCCTGGTGGCGCAGTGGTTGAGAGTCCGCCTGCTGATGCAGGGGACACGGGTTCGTGCCCCGGTCCGGGAAGATCCCACATGCTGTGGAGCGGCTGGGCCCGTGAGCCATGGCCGCTGAGCCTGCGCGTCCGGAGCCTGTGCTCCACAACGGGAGAGGCCTCAACAGGGAGAGGCCTGCGTACCGCAAAAAAAAAAACAAAAAACAAACAAAAAAAAAGAATATTATGAAAGTTAGTTGCTTTTAAATTTAATGTATAAATATCTAATTTTAAAAAGCAAAAAGTTTCAAAAGAATATGGAAAATTTGAATAATAACCATTAAAGAAAATAAAATGGTTATCAAAGGCCCCCAACCCTAATCCACCAAAACCACCCCACCCCATCTTTGCCAAAATAAAAGGAAGTAAAACAGGTACACGTGGGGAAATGAGCCTTGTTCATACAAGTTGAACAAAACAGAAAAACAAGAAAAGTTTAATTCTAAATCCAGATAATTACAGTACAAGAAAAGATTATCATAGATCCCTTTCACTTACGAACCTAAAGGCAAAAAAATCGTAAACAAAATATTAGCTAACCAAAACAAATAGTATATTTTAATAATAATATTCAAGCGTGGTTTATATAAGGAATGCAAGGACGGTTTAATATCAGAATATAATTCACCACATTCATGGACCAAACAAGATATTTATATGAATATCTCAAAAAAAAAAAAATGAAGAACACACATTTGATTAAGGGCAGCACCTATTTATGATATAAATGTTAGAATATTTTTTTAACTCCTTGATGACAGGCAATGAAGGAGATCATCAGTCTACCTGGTAAGAGTATATACCAAAAACTCTTAATCAGATTTTTTTTGACAGTGAGTTAGTGCTATCACTGCTCCCGGAGATTCTGGTAAATAAAATAGGCAAGAAAACAAAAGTGTTAAGGATGGGAAGGAAAGAGAAAATAATAGCAGTACATGAAGATAATATGGTTGTCTACAGACAAAGTCCAACAGAATTTTAAACTATTTATTAATTTGGGTAGAATGAGATTGCTAGATAAATAATACTCTTATAAAAAATCAATAGCTCTTTTTAACCAACCAGAAAATATAATAGTCATAATAACAAAAACAACTATAAATTATTTAGGAATTAGCAAAAAATGCACAAGACCTCTGCAGAGAAAATCTGAAACGCTACTAAAGGATATGAAAGAAGTCCTGAACAATGTAATCATAGACGAATTCATGGAGGGGATAACATAATATTTTAGAAAGTTCTATTTTCTCCCAAATTAATCCATAACTTGAAGGCAATTCCTATCAAAATAACAGCAGGATTTTTAAAGGAATTTTATTATCTTACTCTAAAAGATATATAGAAGAACAAAGGTACATGGAGAGCAAGTTTATTAAACAAGACATCTTTATCTGAACCAGTAATGAAAGTGTGCCTTGAACAGCGAAGTATGAATAACTTAACTCTGCAGAACAGATCCAAAATAAAAATTTTTTAATTAACACATTTTTTTAAAACGTTTAAGTTCCAAGTCAATTTCAGGTTTTAAGTCATACTTTCTAAATTCAAATTTATAAAGGCACAGCAAATGTTGAACCAAAGAGGTGCTTTTTTGAGTCCGAATGCTTAGCTTAGGTAATAAATGTGTTCCCCAATCATCTGAAGCAGAAAGTAGGAGTACACCAGATGTCAAACATCTATCCATTCTGAAGTACAAGACTAATATCCATTTCTAGCGAAAGAAACACAATGCCATCTATGTATTCAGGGCATTTGGAAACCCAATTTCAATCCTCCAGAAGCATTTAGGGTCTGCTAAACACATCTAAACTTCATCTAAATCTGTAAAAATAACATATAAAAGGCACCTATCTTTAATATTAGTGGACTTAGAACCTAAAACTTCTCTCTGCATTGTTATTCTCCTCTTTTCATACTGTTATCATCATCCAAACTCTTAGAGCTTCTGAGCTCCCTTGCCCCTGCTCTTTCTTCATAAGGAACAAGGTAAGAAAGCCTGGTAATCTGGGGTTTGGGGTCTGGGACTATGTGCCTATGAAACCAGTGATGAAAGAAAAGTCTACCTGGACATCCTGTAAACATGCCGAATCCATTTTGAATGTAGTGACTGACATGGCAATAAACTGCTCTCCTTGGTCCTGTCGGGGGATTTAACTTATCTAAACATACTTCTGTGCAGAGCTAATCCCAAATCCATTTCAACATACCACAGTCATAATAATGTAAATAGACAATCAAAGAACTCAGAGCCTTAGTTAAGTCATTTCTGGGAAAGTACTCGATCAGGGAAGAGCAGGATAGATGGGAGAGAGGGAAAAGATACAGGAAAAAATTATCTAAACCTTTGATCCAGCAGATGGTTCCATCAAGTCCTCCTACATAAAGCAAGTAAGGATGCCGTTCCAAAGACCACCAGTCCCCTAGACCCTATGAGAAGATGGCCTCAGCATTGCAAAGGGCCAATGTGCCATTGAATTCCTTGGCAGGACTTCTGTTACCTAAGAGCCTTCTTGTTCTCACTCAGTCCAAGCAGACCTACCACCTGAGCCTTGTTCTACAACCTACCACCTTGTTCTGCACCCTTCCAGGAGCTAGATCCTGGCTTTTCTATCTGACCTATTTTTTCCCGCTGTATGCACAAAGCAGAAGTATCACTTCTACTGTCACCCAATTGCTTGACACAAGAGTTGAACAGATAACAAACAAAGGATCATAAATCACTTAATATGTACGCATTTTCATAGAAATTTGTAATACAAACGTAGGTGATTATCTGTACCCTCATCAGCAACAGCCACTGATGGTTTTTTTTTTTTCTTCAACATTCTGCAAGAGCAGACACCAAAATTTCTCTTCTAACATCTGCACACGGTTCTTAATTATAATTAATTTATATGCCTCCAAGGACAGTGTAGGCAGCCCTGCTGAAATCCAGACCTTTGGAAACCTGATTCTGATTATCACCATTTGGCAGGTTAGGGCAATTGCATGTATTGGTTTAACAGCAAAACAGCATTTTCAAGTGTTAATAAAAATGATTGGCTTGTCACTGACTATTAAGAGGGGGGATGAGCAGTAAAAATGGGTGATGGATGATAAAAAGAGAATCATGGGGAGCAGGAAAAAATGTCACCTGGGAAGGAGGTCAAAGGACGATATTGGGAGGGTAACGGTGAGCCAGGGAAGGAACAGGGACCACCAGAACCATACACATCCACCCAGAACACATTGGTGTTCTGAGCTGCAGATAAACAGCCTGTGTTAAAATAGATTTAAAATTGGGGTGTTGAGGAGGGCCATTTCCAAGTCCCCCATATGATCTACTCTACTGCCTAAGTACATCCCAAGCCACTGCAACCCTCGACCAAGCCTGTTCTGCAACAGCAATAATAATCGTGCTGCGTTGTGGTGGAGATAGCAAAACTCTGGAGTTGAGAACATGTTTTACATTTACTCTTAACTTGCTGTGTGATCTTAGATCAGTTTCTTTACCTCTCTGACCCTCAGCCCCCTCATCTGTAAAACGTGAGACAGTAACAGTTTTCACAGGATAATTGTGAAGATTCACTCACTGGACAAACGTTTGTTAAATGCTTTCCATGTACCAGAGAATGTGTTAGGAGATGGGATCCGACACTGAATGGAATACAGTCCACAAGGAGCCTTTAGTCTAGTGTCCAAGACAACAAAATAAACAGGAAATTACGGTACGATGTGATGAGTTAGAAAAGAGCATGCTCAGTGCTCCATAGGAGGCCGCCTAACCCTGTCTGGGAGATCAGGAGATTAACAAGCTAAGTACTAACACATAATCAGGAATAGTAATGAATATACTGAAACTGCAAAAATAATAAAATATTAGTTAGAAGGATATTACGATACAGGGGAGAAAGCAAGGAGCTAGACGTCAAAAGATCTAGAATTGACACTAGGCTTTGACACTTACTCCCCTTAGATGGAGGGGAGGCAGTAACTTAAATTACCTGGACCTCATTTTCTTCATTACAAAATGGGGGTGATTATCCTCACGTCACAGAGTTGTTGTGAATATTAAACAATTTACTTGAAAGCATCTAGCAAATAGCACGTACCTGATATTTACTTACTGAATATGAATATACTGTGTTCAGAGACAGATAAGGAGCTTCTTTTGCCTTGAATTACTTAGAAAGAAGTCAAAGACTCCTTCCCTCCCACCCCTCTCTCCAGCTTTAGTACAATTTCTACCGACCTTAGACACAGGTTGTTTTTAAAAGCTAGTCTACAAGTAACAACCTGATATCCAATATAAACAATATTTAAAATAGATTTTGTTTTATTTCTTTAAAGCTTTTAGTGTTTTGTTTTGTTTTTTAATATTTATTTATTTATTTGGCTGCACCGGGTCTTAGTTGCTGCATGTAAGATATAGTTCCCTAACCAGGGATCGAACCCGGGCCCCCTGCATTGGGAGCACGGAAGCTTAACCAGTGGACCACCAGGAAAGTCCCTAAAATAGATTTTAAATCCTAGAACCACCCAGCAGTAGAACCTATTCCCCCATCTCCCACCAGCCACCAAACAGCCACCAAATTTTGTGCAAAGTAACATGATAACTTCAACTACATAAAAACATTCATTTCTTATCTTTGGAACCCATACCTTCACTTACTAATAGTGATTCTCCCTGCATGGAATATAGGAAGGGAGAACCCAATTCTCACTAGCTTGGCTAACAAGATAGCTTTTCTAGCAAATCCTAATGAAGTGAAGTCAAGGATAACGTGTCTTCCTTATCTACGTCCAGTACTTAGCAGAGTGCCTGGCATATGGTAGGTGCTCAATAAACGTCTGTTGGCGACACTAATGAATGAACCAATAAATAAGTACCTAAGAATGCCAATAACAAGTTGATTCTCTCCATCTCCATTGACACATAAATGAAGGCACTAGTCTAGGTCCTTCACTCCCAAGGGTTACAACATGAGGGGAAATACCATAAACACCAATACAATTCCCAACTTCTTGATATTCTACAGGGTCATGCTTAGGTCAGTGTTCTTAGCTGATAATTGTCTATGTATCTGAGTGTTCATTTGCACATGTACATATGTGGGTAAATCAATGCCTATACTGGTGATATACATATGTGTACAAATTAGACCTCTTTCCCCTGGTCTCTAAGTTGTAAGACGCTGCTGCTGCTGAAGGATGGTACCCAAACATGATTCAGCCTTCACTCAAAGCCTAGGTTTAAACAAGGCCCTGAGGCCATAAAAGACCTCAAAGAGAGCATGGTAGCAAGGCCAGAACCAATAGGGAACAAGAGCCACACCACTTGAGCTGGCTGGTTATCAGGCCAACTTCAGGGGCAGTCATATGTTTCTTAACGTAAAATGCCATCTTTATTTTTGCCATCAATATTCGTATCTGTTAACCACGCTACCAATCATAACTGAATTCTGAGCTCGCTTAAATCCCTTTAACCTCACATATGGAATTGAGAACCTACTCAGAGAATTAATTGTAAGTGGAAACCTCTCTAATTTCACTTCTCACCCTCTCCCTCTCCAATTACTGTACGAGAGGAATGTGTAGTAGAAGGGACACAGATCTGAGGATTAGGAAACCCCAGGCCCTGTTACAACCCTACTACTAACAAGCCAGGTGACTTAGAAAGAATTACTTAGCCTCTCTGTGGCTCCGGTTCCTTATCTGTGAAGTAAGAGAAATGGACTGGTTGTTCTCAAAGTCTCTTCCAGCTTTAAAACTCCGTGAATCTGTCTTCCATACCCCCTCAAGTTCAACATCCTACTCTCCTCTCCTCTTCTCTGAGCCCTGGGAGGCAGTCCTGTTTGGAGCACATCAATGGACGTCCTAATCCTCTGGCTTCCAGTTGGGTTTGACCCAACAGGCAGCCCAAGCAGGAGGAAAAAGGGAACAAGAAAGCCAAGACTGGGGTATTTCCCCTTCGTGCCTCCCTCCCTGTGGGTTCATGGCAGGTTGGCTGTATCACTGGACTGAAGATCATGGCTTCCATGAAACATCCTTTTCCACACGGCTCTCTCTACCCAGTTCCCCCTCCAGATTCCAGATTATCACTCCCAGCTTCCTCCTTCGGGACTAAAAATGGTGGTAACTACGCCAGGTCACTTTTAGCTCAGGACACTGTACCACCTCTTGTGGTTTCTGTGCATTGCCCACGTCTTGGTAAACAGTCCTTTTTCTAAACTCTCTTCAAATTAAACCAGTTGAGGGTTGCTATCCGTTTCCTACTCTGACCATAAATGATACAGATTCCTCCTGCATTCCATAATGCCCAGGAGCCTCTCAGGTTCAAAATGGCAAAACCAGGACCTGAATTCCACCCCACCCACCACTGGATAAGGTATGGCCCCTCCAGACGGTGCTTCCTACTTATCCTCAGGTCCAGGTTCGGTCAGCAGTATGATAAACAGTAACATTCTCTGGGCGCCTGGCCCCCCTGCAAAGAATGGATAAACGTCTATAGAATATTTCAAGAGAATAGCCTCCAGGAGCTAGCATTTTGAGTGGGGAATATAAAAGCATTGGGCATCATAAAAATACACCAAGCAATTATCAGAATGACTCCAAAGCACAACCCAGAGAAAAGCCAAGCATTTTCACGAAGGAAGATGTGGTCATTAAATGGGACTTTATCTTGCTGAAGAAACAAACTGGGTAAGGAAGCCTTAACTTTCGCTCTTTCTCTTTGGTTTGGTTGGAATCTGTTTCATGAAAAAATGAATTTTAGAGTCAAATGTTCACTGTCAAATTATAAGCCAAAGTATAAACAAAGAAATACAGCAACACAAGAAACCATAACGGTGATATTTCAAGGAAACGTGACAGTTAACTCTGTATTGTTTCTTAATATGTGGAAAAGAAATTAAAATAGTGAAAAAGAACAAAAAAAAAGTTTGTGGCTCCCTTGCTGTAATGATAATAATATAGTTGTAATCCGGCCACCCTTCACATTTTTCATTGTTTTTAAAAAGCAAGTAGCTGTTCTGTCTGCCTGAGTCCAGCATTTTTACACTGTTAGAACAGCATGTACATCAGGCCTGCATCACCATGTCCACTATCACCATAGAGATGGTAGGGTGAGGCCAGCTGGCACTGCCTGCACCTCCCTTCCCAGGCCCCGCCCAGGCCAAATGAACCCCTCTCCCCCGTACAACTCAGTCGCAGGCAGCACCACAATCCACCCGCGGAGATCTGCCTGTCCAATACAGGGAGTGCACTCAGGGTACATGCGACTTTCCTGTTAAAATCACATCTTGACATAGGAGGTGATGGATGTTAACTAAACTTACGTGATAATCATTTCACAATAATGTAAGTCAACTCATTATGCTGTATGCCTTAAACTTATACAGTGCTGTATGTCAATTATATCTCAATAAAACTGGGAAAAAATAGATTTTGAAAGCAAAAAGCTCAACCTCACACACCGGCTCCTATCCCTTTCCCCTCAAAAGTCCAATGAATCAACACATCCTTACTGAAGACTCACTTTGCGAATCACAGAGAAGTGTTCCAGGGAGTTAACACTTTGCTTCTGCCCACGAGGACTACCCACTCCAGCAAGGAGACGACACAGACTCCCCAACACTGGACCGTCAGATGGCAGGAAGGATGTAAAGAACTACAGAGACGAGCAGAGGGAGGCTGGCTCTGGGCTCGGTGGTGCGGACAACTTTGTCTGGAAGCAGCTCTGAGGGTATCTGAGGTGAGGAATCGAGCTTGAGCGCAGGAACAGAAGCAAGGCGGGCAGCACTAAGGCAGCAAAGCAGTGAGACACAAAGCTTCACAGGGACGGTAAACGGCATGGTCTGGCCAGAAGAAGAGTTCATGGAAAGAGTAGTCGTGAGATAAAGCTGAAAAGGGACACAGAGGAATCTGGGTGCTCAGCTAAGGTGCTTAACATACTGCTGGACAGGCGGCAAGAAATGACAGAAGAAAGAGAGGGGAAGGAAAAGATCTCCGATCGTGAAATTCAGTTTAGTCTCAATTCCCAAGGCGAATGAAACTCTAGTGCTGTTTGGGAAATCAACCAGGCTGGCCTGTTACGGCATGGTAAATCCTTCTAGGCCCAGGATAATACCGCCACTGTTGAGAAGATCCCAGTTTTATGATGATTAAGAAACCGAAGTACTGATGAAATGCCATTCACTGAAGTGCTTTTGATTGAGATACTATCCATGGAAACGGTCCTCTTCTCAACATGAACACTTCCTTGTTGGTAACACGAACCTCAACACCACAGCCCTGGACCACTGCCTTGAAACTGCCCCTGGGCTCCGAAGCCTCTTTCCTCCTCTCATCTCCATCCTAAATCGAGTCCCTCAGCTCTTCCGGTTTAGGACTCTCACTTGCTCATTCAAAGGCTGTCTCACAGCCTCACGGAAACCCTTCATCCTCAGGCGGCCTTTTTTTCAGTTTGCAAATTCTCTCTGGCCTCACTGTGGCTGATGAATAGGTATAAGGTTTTGCATGTGCGTGGATTGGAGAGCAAGAGAGAATAACTCATTCTCATTCATCTGGCCTCTCCTCCATCCTTTTCATTCCATTCCTCACCTCTCTTTTCAAATCTGTCTTCTCTTTTTCTTAGAATTTCCTCTTCCTGAGTTTTTTTGAGTGTCTTCCCACTTTCATCCCCTCCATTTGACTAAAACTACCTTGACACAAGTCACTTACGATATATTCACGAACAACCCCGGTTGCCTCTTTCTTCCTGCTGTTCTCATTTTCCCTGGCTGTGCTTGACAGGATTCATTATTTGTTTCTGCCCCATCTCATCATCTCTCCGGAAGCCTAACCTCCTTGCTTTCCTCGGTCTGCTTACATCTGAATGTCTCTGGGAGCCTCTGCCTCTGCTCTCTTACTTTCTCTGGACCACTCTTTTTCTTTCCTCATCCTGTCTCTCCAGGCAGCTTCACTTCTACCCAGAATTTAACCTTATACTTTCCCCTCCCCTCAACTGAGCTGGTGGCTCAAATCTTACTCATTCCTAACCTGTAAAGAAAGGTCTTGTTTTACACTTTTATCCATCTGTTTAGTTGTCTGGCCTCACTTCAAGGTTGACATGTCTGAAATGCTTTCACAGCTCTTCATATGCCCTTGTCATTTTCCTTTGTCTAATTTATATTCAGGTCTAAGTCAGACCCTGCTACTCTCTCTGTTTTCCCACCAAATTCTTTCCTCATCACCTGATGCAAGGTCCTAATGTTTTCATTCAACCATCTTTCTTCTTTCACTTCACATCAAAATACCCCCATCAGAATCATCTCCTCCTGGCTGCCAAACTACATTTTTCTTTCTTTAAACTCTGACATCTTGTTCCTAGTCTCCTCTTGCCTTAAGAGTTTACAGACACTCAGCAATGTCGCTTGACAGAAACATAACTGATCCAGTCTGAACTCCACAGAGTTTAGTGAAAAGGCGGCTAAGCCTTTACCCCTGCACCTAATTAATCATTCATGCCTTGAAATTCACTGGTTCTTCTCCCAGCCATGCGCTTGGTCATTCCCATACCAATTCTCCAAGTTTCCATCTGTCTCCTTGTCCAGAGTCAACAGGCTCTTTCTTACACAAATCTCTCCAAAAGACAGATGAAGAAATAACGTAGAGATCAACTAGTTACATCCGACACAAACCATATGTGCCACATTTGCCAAAGGAAGGGGGCACAGTGGGTGCCCAGGGTGACTCTGGGCTCATCAAGAGCATTTTCCCAGGAGATCTAAAATCTGAGGAAATGGAAGAGCTCTGATGGGGGGGAAGGGACTGAGTGAAGCGCCAGGAAGCTCCCTGGAGTTGGTCTGGACCGGAGAATCAGTGCAAGGCACCAAAGCAGGAATCCCCAGCTAGTCAAAGGGAATAAAGAGCACCCAAGGAACCCGTAATGAAAAACAGCTTTTGTTTTTCTTTTTTCATTTTTAAAGAGGCACTGAGAAATTGTGGGAAAAGGCTTGGATTTGAAAAAGTTTTACCATGTGACATTAAGCACATCACCTAGGCTCTCTGAACCTCAGAGACGTGGTCCTCTCTAAATGTGAACAATGATGTGAAAATAACCCTATTTCACAGGGTTATGAGACTTAAATGAGAAAATATGTATAAAGGTAGCATATAAATTAAAAGGTACCATGTGAATGAGGAAGTCTGTTATTCTTAAATGGAACTGACAAATTATTCATTCATGCATACATCAGTATGTAAATTTTAGCTAATAACAAAATTCTTTTTTTTTAGGTCTAGTTTACTGGAGTATAATTTGCATACATTAAAATTCACCCTGTTAAGTGTACAGTTCTATAAGTTTTTACAAACGTATACAGTATATAAGTAACCACCATCATAATCAAGATATGGAATATTTCTATCACCCAAAAAGTTCCCTCTATGAACTCCTTTATAATCAATCCCTTATTCCACTCCAACCCCTAGCAACCACTGATCTGATTTGGTCTCTATAATTTTGCCTTTTCCAGAACATCTTATAAATGGAATCATACTGTATGCAACCTTCTGTGTCTGACTTTTTTCACGTGACATAGTGGCTTTTGAGATTTCCCAATATTGTTACTTGTATTGGTACTCGGTCCTGTTTATTGACAAGTGATACTCCCTGTATGAATGTACCACAAAGTATTTATCCATCCACTGTTGATGGACATTTGGGAGTTTCCACTTTTGGTGATTATGAATAAAGCTGCTATACCATTCAACATAAAGTTCTTAGACATACGCTCTCATTTTTCTTAAGTACCTGGGAATGAAGATGCTTGGTTATATGCTAAGCGTAATTTTAATTTTATAAGGAATTGCCGAACTTTTCCAAAGTGGCTATACCATTTTGCATTCCCAACAGCAGTTCTTCCACATTCTTACCAACACTTGATCTTGTGAGTTTTCTTTTTTTTTCTTTCCTTCCTTCCTTTTTAATTAAAAAAGAAAAATGCATCCATTTCTATTGGATGTTTAGTGGTATCTCACTATGATTTTAATTTAAATTTCCTGCCAACTAATGATGTTGAGGATCTTTTCAAGTGCTTATTTACTATCTGTATCTCTATTTTGGTAAAGTATCTTTTGCTCATTTTTTAATTGGGTTGTTTGTCATACTATTGAGTGGTAAAGGTTCTTTATATATTCTAGACACAAGTCCTTTATATAAGATATGTATTTTGCTCGTATTTTCTCCCACTCTGTGGCTTATCTTATCATTTCCTTAACAATGATGTTCAAAGAACAAAAGTTTTTATTTTTAATAAAGTCCAGTTTATCACTTTTTCTTTTATGGTTCATGCCCTTTGTGTATCTAGAAAATCTTTACCTAAACAAAAAAGATTTTTCTTCTGTTTTCTTCCAAAAGTGTTTTAGTTTCATAGTTAGTTCTATGATACATTTAAATTTTTTACATGAAATAAGATATGGGTCAAGGTTCTTTTTTTGTCAAAAATCAATTGCCCACGTGTGTGAGTCTACTTCTGAACTATCTCCGCAGCCTGACTGACCTCTACATCTGTTCTTATGCCATTCCCACACTAGCGATTACTGTTTCTTTATAGTAAGTCTCATAATCAGTGTATGTCCTCCAATTTTATCCTTTCCTTCCAAAGTTCTCTTGGCGTTTTTGCTTTTCCATGTAAATATTAGAATCATCTGTCAATTTCTACCAAACAAATTCTGCTGGGATTTCTATGGCGCTTGTGTTGAATCTACACAAAAATTTGAGAAAAACTGACATCTGAACAATACTAAGTCAGAAATTTTATAAAATTTACCCCTATGAATATCATGTTTTTGATATCGTAAATTTGTTTCTAAATTACCATTTCTTTTTTTTATTTTATTGAAACATAGTTGATTTACAATGTTGTATTAACTTCTTCTGTACAGCAAAGTGACTCAAACATATATATATATATATATATATATATATACACATACACATTCTTTTTCATATTTTTTCCATTATGGCTTGTCACACAATATTGAATATAGTTCCCTGTGCTATACAGTAGGACCTTGCTCATCCATTCTACATATAATAGTTTGCATCTGCTAATCCCATTTGCAGTAACATGGATGGACCTAGAGATTATCATACTAAGCGACATAAGTCAGAAAGTGAAAGACAAATACCATATGATATCACTTACATGTGGAATCTAAAATATGATACGAATCAACATATCTACGAAACAAATACAGACTCACGGATATAGGGAACAGAATTGTGGTTGCCAAGGATGGGGTTGGGGGGGGCTGGGTAGGGGAGGAAGTAATGGGAGTTTGGGATTAGCAGAGGCAAACTATTAAATTTCCATTTCTAATTGTACATTGATATCATTTATGAACACAATTTTTGTATATTGCCCTTGTGACCTTACCAAACTTACTGGTTCATTTTCATAGCTTTTTTGGGTCTATTCTTTGCTACTTTCTACATAGACAATCATAAATTCAGTTTTATTTTTCCCTTTCCCTTCTTTTTCTATTTTTTGTTACACTGGCTAGGACCTCCTTCAATACAATGGTTCAGAGGAGTGGTACAGGAAGCATCCTTGCCTTGTTCCTAATCTTAAGGGTAGAGCATTCAGTCTCTTGGCATTAAGCAGGATATTACCTGTAGGGTTTGCACAGATGCCCTTTGTCAGGTTGAGGAAGTTCCCATCTAGTTCTAGTTTGATGAATTTTTTTTAGTCATGAATAGTTTGTTTCCTTCACTGGAATTTTTTTTTTTTTTCTGCCTTTGCTTCAAGATTCTTTCTATGAGCTTGCCTGCTCACAAGGACTTGAAAAGCAATGAGTGGTGCATTTAAATTACACATGTAGTGCGTTATTCTGATTAGAGTTTATCAGATTGACTGAAGTATAACAAAAAGAAGCCCCGCCACGGAGGCTGTAGCTAGTCATGTAGAAGATAATCAGGCCATAAAAAAAAATTGCTGGAGAGGAGATAATAGATCTGAAATTGATGAGGAGTAAAGCACAGTAAGATGTGGAGAAGGTGGGAGACTAAAATTATATTAAAATTGTTCTCTACACCAATGTTTTGGGAAGGAGAAGCCAGGGATGGGAGACAATTTAGGGAGTAACTTCTGTGTATTTTATATCAATTTCCAGGTGTCAGCGGTACACAGAGTTGTAGAAAACGTTGCAATGATGAAAGATAAATACTAAACCACAGAGTAAGAGCAGTCAGAGCCAAAAACACTGACCTAAGTGACAACTAAATGAAGATGAAATCTCTCTCTAAATTGAAAGCACAGATATACATCCTTAAGAGAAGAGCATCCTTTCTACCTGGGTATGGTTAGAAACTCCCCCAAACGAACTTTTTTCTTCCGATTAATGTAAGAATTTTCACTCTTTCTTCCTTCATGTCTACTTCAGTCTTTATATAAATGCTTTCCTACTATGGTAGGGGCCCCCGTCTCTGCCCTTGCCTATGACCTGTATCCAGATCCCCACTTCCCTCACGCCAGCACTGCCAGCTACAAGGTTTGGGAAGTGCTGGTAACAAACTCTGGAAAGCTTAACTAGGCTTTTACATGTTGGCTTAGGAATCTACCAACTTTCCCGAAAGACGTGTATTCTTAAGTTTTATTTTTCTAAAATATTTATTTATTTATTTATTTTTATTTTATTTGGTTGTACCGGGTGTTAGTTGTGGCAGGTGGGCTCCTTAGTTGCAGCTCGCCAGCTCCTTAGTTGTGACATGCGGGCTTCTTAGTTGTGGCACGCAAACTCTCAGTTGCGGCATGCATGTGGGATCTAGTTCCCTGACCAGGGATCAAGCCCGGGCCCCCTGCATTGGGAGCGTGGAATCTTAACCACTGTGCCACCAGTTTTAAACGAGAGTCTCAGAAACTGACTTTCAGAATAGAATTTGTTCATAAGATAGAGTACTCGTGCACAGAAAGGACAAAAGGAGGGCGAGGTATACAGTTTATTAAAGAACTCACATCCAATGCAGTGTTTCTCCAAAGATGATTTGCAAGCACCTTGCCTCAGAACCACTTGAGCACTTGGCAAAATCTGTAGAAACCCAGGCCTGACTCCAGAAAAGGTGGTGCAGAGTCTCTGAGAATGAAATTTGGTAATCTGCATTTTTCATAAGTGCCCCAAGTGATTCTACTGTGCACTTATAGATAAAGGAGCCCCGATTGGAGGAGTGTGGAAAAGCCAAATAATTACAAAAATAAGCTGAAATGCTTTTGAAAAAACTTCAGTGAGACAGAAGAAACGAAAACACAAAGAAGAAAACAGTTTACAAAAATCTGAATAACCTAAGTGACTTTTAAAACACTTTCTATTAACTGGTAACATTTACACAGGCAAGTACATACATTATAAGTATGCACACAGCTCAATGAATTCTTATAAAATAAACCACCACTGAAGATTTTAAATACCTTCATAATTAAGTACAGAGAAATTTTCATGGGAAAAAAAAAGGGTGCTTGCTCTCTCTACCCCTGAAATTAAATTTAAAAGAAAAAAACTAATATATAGGGGCAGGAGGATAAGGCAGAGGATTCAATAGAACTCTTACAAAAAGATGAGCAAACGATGGCATGAATGGAAGCTGAAAAAAATAAAAGGAAATCACAACTCCTAAAAGAATAATTCAATTCTTAGTCAAAGTGACCTGCTTTCAGACACTTTGGGGATTTATTTCAGACTTACTTACACTTACCCACTCATCCAGGACACGTAATAATTATGGAAAGTGAGTAATGAAGACTGGGGGTTTCTGGATCTCACGGATTTTATTTCTTTGGAGCAATCTTGAGAAGCAGAGAAGGCTAATAGCTCTTAGGTATTTACTTCTGCAGCCTGCTTTGGGGACAGGTACTACATTTATATAGCAGCTTCACTCTGAAATATGGAGGAAACCATGTCATGTCCTCAAATGTATTGTGACAATAGCTCTGTCTTAGTGGCTGTGGACTGAGCCCTGGGACCGATGCAGTCCGCAGTCCACCTTCATCCACTTTTACAAGCCTGTTTGCTACTTTGGGCCAATTCCAAGTCAGTTGAGCAAACAACGAAACAGCTGAATTGGCATTGGAAAGAGAAGGCAAGGAGACGAGAGAGGAAGAGGGAATAAGGAGAATGAGTATAAAAGGGGACAGAGAGACAGCTGTATTTAACCCTGAAATTCATATATATAGCATCTCTAGGCAAGGAAAACAACATGGTCATCACCTATTAGCACAGGATAGGACATAAAAAAGCTTTACTATCTGAGTCTGCTGAGAGGGTTTTAGGTAAGCACAATTACCCAACTTAATATTATTGAGTGCTTTATCTTCCAACTACTTTATAACCGTTACCTAATTAATTTTCACCAAACCTCCACAAGGTCTGTATGTATTAAGCACCCAGTGTAAATGGACAAACCAAGAGGAAGGGGTTACATGACTTACCTAAAATTGAAGAGAGGCTGGCATGTGAAATCACAATGTGAACAGCAGTAAAGTATTTCTGTTCCCCAAGACCATGCCAAACCCACATTTTTCCAAACTGCTTGTGTTTTCAACCTCCTAGCATCTATGGAATGGCAGCAAGGATGGAATTTTGCCCTAGTACAACGTGCATACACCTGGTTTTCATTCAAATGACAAAAAGAGGTGCGTTTCTCACAAGTAAGTATGAGCCCAGAAAACTAAAATACCCAGTGGTAATAGGCACAGAGAAGTACAAGCAGGGGCACAAAGCTCGCCGTCAGTCGTTGCCATTCTTCAGCCTTGCTCGTCAGCAGATTTCATCTTTTTTAGGCTTCTAAGCAAAGCCTGATCAAGGCAACAGTCTGGGTCCCTCCAGTGAGTGAGGACTGAAATGGTCTTCCTATCCTAACTCTGTCCTCCCTGTGCCTAAGAGGAACTGAGGCCCTGCTGCCCACCTGTGGTGCCGGTCCTGACCATACGGCAGGCCCACCTTGCCTCCCTGATGGCTCAAAAACCCCCTATTACAGGTGGAGGCTTGCCCTGAACTCCAGCCACCAAATAGAGCCCTGAGCCTCTGTCTGGCTCTTGACAGTTTCTTCCTTCTAGGGGAACACAAAGTTCTCCAGATTCCCAGTAAGGACCTGACTGCCTCATGCCTTTTCAGACCCTATCACTTGGTACATCCTCCACCCATCCTCCTCCCTCTCTCTCGCTCTCTCTCCCGCTATTTTTTTTTTTTTTTTTTTTTGCGGCACGCGGGCCTCTCAACCACTGCGCCACCAGGGAAGCCCTTGGTGTATATGTTTATTGAGGAGAAGGGATGCCGTAGGAAGGCTTATAGCTATTATGGGATGATGTTTCCCCATCATTCCTTATCTCATTGTTGTCATTTGAACCATTTTGAGTATTTAGGTCTCTAAGACCAAACTGAAAGAGCCCGTGAAATCTAGTGGATGGGGGGTGTCTGGTCCACATCTCACCCATACCCTGTACATGGTGTGACTCCTGCCCGGCTCAGGTAGGATTTAAGGGAAAGCAGTGCTATCTGGGCACCATGCAGACTTTCCACTTTGGGAGAGAGGCCATACCCTGGGCAGCCTGGTCTCCGAAGCTGCAAACTCCAGCGGGCCCAGGACTCATCCGAGCCGGCTTCCTCTGCAGGTGAGGACACTCGAGGGCAGTGGCTTTCCCTCTCTTGTACTTTAGCCAAGCCAGACAATCTCTGCTCCCTGTCAGGATTACTGATGCGCAGCCGCCTTTAGCTGATGGCCATCTTCCGTCTTCTGGAATGTGATTTTTAAATGCGTTATGTATTTCATTTGTGCAATGCCCTGGAAACTGGACTGGAACACAATTGCAGCAGATTACACTATTTATTTTACATACTTGAAGATGGAGCCTCTTGAACTAGATATGCAAATACATGTGAATAATATGCAAATCTGTGTTTTCTGCCAAGACTCTGGCATTTTTATTTTAATGGGACTGTGATTCTTATTCAAGAAGGAAGAGCATCTTCCTTGCATTCCCCTGCATCAATGCTCTCCCCATCTTCCCTTCAAGGTCCTGACCAGCTTGTAACTTCACTAAGCTTCAAAGCCCTGAGAAAATTACAGGCTCCACTGAATTACATTTAAACCTATAATGGTCATTCCAAGACATTATTTAGTGCCTTTCTCTAGGTGTGCTACAAATGCAATGAGGGTCACCCTCCTTCACTGCCAATTTGGGATTTTATTCTCAACCTCATGGAATCTGACAGTCTCCTTAGTAATTCTAAATTTAAATGTTCTCACCTACTGTACAGATGCAGCCACTCAAGCTTTCTAAAGAAAAAATGCAGTTTACAAAGCTTTTTAAAGTGATATTTACAATGGGGCTGGTAAAAGGTGTCAGACTGGCACCTGCAAAATTGAACCCTCTGTTTAGCCTCCGAATAGTAAATTACATGTGTCTTACACATGCTACGGGACCACCATCATCATCACCACAACCTACCATCAAAGCTACAAGGAGAAAAAGACTTGCTAGGGCCCAAGAGAAGCAACTGAAGAAACTAATCACATCCAACAATTACTTGCCTACTATGTACAAGGCACTCTTCTAAGTTGTTAAAAGTATAAAGGTAAGACCAGTCTTGCCATTTAGAAGTGTACAATCTAATAAAAATAATGACAAGAACCAATATTCACTCAGCACTTACTTTGCACCATGCTCAGCACTCAACATGGGCATATCATTGGTTGCTCGTGACAAATATACTTGCCCAAGATCTTACAGTTAAAAAATGGTAGAGGCCAGATTCAAACCCAAAGAAACCATCCTAGTGACTCATGTATAAATAATTGTTAAATGAGTTGAGTTAAAATTTCATAGGCTAAACACAACCGTCCCAAAAAACCAAGGTGAGATCCTTAAATTAATTCTCAGAAAAGGTTTTCATTCAGGGCTATAGTAACACAGGGGAAGAAAGGAATCAGAAGTTCCAGCTCCCAATGGCCCAGTTCTAATTTGTATTTAATGCTTATATGTCAAATTCAATAAAATAGCCTCATGGTTCTCTAGTCCTAGTTCCCTTATAAAGAATATTATTTTTAAGAAGCTATTTCAAATTCTCATAATGAAATATCATGCAGGCCAGATTTATCCTTCCTATGTTGGGAATAGAATAAATGAAATTCCCGAAGTGATCCAGGGGGTGATGAAGGTCCACGATTCCCAGACACCATGAGCCGAAACATCACACAGGCCAGAATGAAGCTGTATCTCCCACTCTCTCTACTCCCCAACCATTTGTTTATTCCTCTTGGTTCTGCAGAGGTCAGAGAGGCAAGGCAAAAACTGCCACCTTGGATAAAGGAGCTTCTCCCTGTAACTGCCTCTCAAAAGCCTTGCGGTCATGAGAATACAGTGGGGCACCAGAGCATCCAATGAGAGCCCCAAGGGCTGCCTATGGCCCACATTAACCACACAGTTCTCTTGAGGACTTTAAGGGAGTGAAGGTTATCCCGTTAGCCCTCCAGGAAGACTTCCTATTTCTGAGGTTTTAGAGAATGAATCTTAAAGCTTGCTCCAAAAGAATTCACCTGACATCCTGAAAGTACTTTCTCTTTCAGGAAAGAGAACTAGTGGATTGCAAGCTCAGAGCAACAGTCACCAGGGATGAGCACCCAGAGTCAGAGACGAGCTGTGACCTGACCACACATGTCCCCATCCCTTGAGAACCATCCAGGTTGGTTCCGGGCTTTGTTCACTATGCCAATGACTTGATCGACATTGATCAAAGACTAGCACTTGCCCATATCTAAGTGCTTGTGTACAAATAAAGGTGATTAAATTGTTTTGAACAGCTTTTGAATTACATCTGAGCAGCCATATTTTAAAACAGCGAACACACTCTATTTCACCACTGCTATCAATAAAATATTCATGGGGCCCATACACACACTGATTTCTAATCACACAGCCAACTACCGAAGAAATGTGCCTTCCGGTTCTTCCTGTGCTGGTAAAGGCTGATGCGGAAGACAGATGGTGGGAGCTAGGGGTAGGTAACAGAACCCCTTGAAAATTATATTTCCCGAAGAGTTTTTTGGTAGTCATAAAAAAAATCCTAAAATTGTGATGTCAAATGAAAAGTGCAACATGAAAAATGTGTGATTCCAAATCAACTGAATAATCCACAGAAATAAAGGAAGAAATATACCAAAATATTAGATGAAAAACATTCATGAAATTCTTTGTTTAATCATGATTAACTAATACCAAACCTCAAAAACTTAAGAAGGTTTCAGACCCCACACATGAGCTACCTGGAAATCTGTGAAAAGATATACATGAGCACATCTCACTTTATTTAACAGACGTGTGTCTGAAAAGATACACATAAAACTCAATTCTATAAGTTTATTCCACAGATATCTGAAAGCCATATATTCAGAAGCACATCACAGCTTGTTGTTTAAAACTATGATTTTGAGAAAACTAATGACGCAAAGGAAAAAAAAATCATGAACAACAACAAAAAAAGCAACTTAATATGACATTTTTTTTTTTTTTTGCGGTACGCGGGCCTCTCACTGTTGTGGCCTCTCCCGTTGCGGAGCACAGGCTCCAGACGCGCAGGCTCAGCGGCCATGGCCCACGGGCCCAGCCGCTCCGCGGCATGTGGGATCTTCCCAGACCGGGGCACGTACCCGTGTCCCCTGCATCGGCAGGCGGACTCTCAACCACTGCGCCACTGGGGAAGCCCACAATAAAGAATTTTTTAAATACTGCAGATATGAGCAGAAATTTCACAAGAGAGAAACTACAGATAATTAACCAACATGCAAAATTGTTCAATATCACTGGTCATTACAGAAATAAAAATTAACCTAGCAGTGGAGTATAACTTTTACCCACCAAATCAAAAAGGTTTTTTTATTTAGTTTTTAGAGGGGAGTAGCCAAGGATATGGTAAAACAGCCCTCTCACACATGGCTATAGGGAGTATAAACTGATAAAACCATTTTGGAAAAGCCATTTTGCATTATGGATCAAGAGCCTTAAAAACGTTCATACCTTTGACCCTGTAATTCAATTTCTGGGAATCTATCCTGAAGAAATAATGTAAAGTAGGGACAGAAAAGCTTCATACACCAAAATGTTCACTGTAACGTCATTTATAATAGTGAAAAATTCAAATTAATTAAATGGGTGACAGTAAGAATGTGGTTAAGTAAATTATGCCATAGCTATATGACAGAATGCTAAATATCCTAAAAAACTATGTTTACCAAGAATTTTTAATAACATAGAAAATCCCTTATGGCTGTAATGTTAAATAAAGAACCAGCACACAAAAAAGTAGTATGATTCCATCCATAGAAAAATACATAGAAAATACTGGAAGGAAATATACCAAAACGTTAATAGCAATTACTTCGTTGGAATTTAAGTGATTTTTTTTCTTCTTTCTGCCAACTTTTCCATTTTTCCCAAATATTATACAGTGAGTATACATTAATTTCATAATCAGAAAAAAATTTTATTAAAATTATATATTACATGTATTTCAAGTATGTACACCAGCCATTTAATTTTAAAAAAAATAGAAGATAAAGGCAGGGAGAAGGATAAAACTGAAATAAGGCAGAGAAACAGATTAATGGAGCCTCTTCCTGTCTCATTTTAGGTACTGCCACTAAATTTTTTAAGGCCATGTTGTGTTAGCAACTGCAAGCATATGAAATATTTACCCCATTAGCCAAATAAAATTGAGTACATAAATGTCTTGGGTCACGTATTTACTACTTCTGACCTAAAGGAATCACATAATGAGTCATTTTGGAAGGAATCAATCACTTCTGTTAAGTTAAATGAGAGTCATGATCTAATTCTTAGTATTCAAGTTTATTTAAAGGGCTGCGTCCTCTTTTGTTTGCCTGTAAAAGCATGTGTACATTGTGTAAATATCGTGAATGTGCCTGCAACATGTGGACACATACTAAAGAATGTAAGAGCAACTAAGAGTTGTATCGGTTGATTTCTTTCAACCCTCTCTCTTACCAGATGAAGAAACTGAGACCCAAAGAAATCATGAGGCTAAAAAATTTGCTCAGGGCCACTTGGCCAGCCAGTGACAAAGCCAGTGTGGCTGAACAACCAGTGTGGAGGTTTTCCAAGAAACTGCAATGCCAAGTTTATACCGCAGGGCTGTGACTGCAAGAAACTGGAAAGTTGAAATGAAGTTACAGTAACACCCACTCTTACCCTGCCCAGAAAATGAGTACTTTCACTTTAACCATTTTGTATACTGAAGGGACTTCAAATGCTCTCGGGAGTGTGTGGCTGGGCACTTTGATCTGTATATATCGGTCCTAGGTGGTCACTAATTGTTCAATTAGCAGAATAAACTGAAAGTGGAGGCTAAAGCAGTATTTGTTTTATGGGTAGTGTAAGATCAAAACAGCTCTTTCCAAAATCTGAAAGGCCAAGAATTTGAGAAGTTCTTGAGGAATGACAGAAAAGTGGGTTAATAATATAAACTGAACTCTGCAGATAATAAATATTTCACTGCTCCTGTACCACATCAGGCTAGCTATCCCTGCCTTGTGATTCCTGGTGGCTGTGACTAGCATATGTAAAGTATTTCAAGGTGACTTATTAAGCTCATTATCTGAGGTTTTCAGAAAAAGGTTTTGAACACGGATCTTTAGATCTTTTCATACTAAGTCAGTTCCTCCAACTTTGGGGTCTAAGTAAGTGTCTTTTGGCTTAAGAGTCCTTGTGCATATTAATCAGGGTATCCTTATATGTAGCAGAGGTTGACTAAATCAGGACCTAAACCACTTTGGGAGAACACATCAACTCCCTTTATATCCAGTGGGCTTTTACCAAATGTCTGTGTGCATATTATAGTTGGTGTATATGCCTTATATTTCATCTATACTATTTAAATAAATTCCATTTGCAAATATTTTCTACATTTAGAAACCCAATATTGATAATAGAAAATAATGAGTGCAAACAGAGGATCATAGTGCGATTTCAGAGGAGAGGTGAAGTGTTACAGAGGGCTCTACCAATGTGGAGTCTCCTTTAACTGCCACTAAACTCAGAGCTGAGAACAGCAGTATGGTACCAAGGCAAATGAGTAACAGTGGGAAGACTGGGACAGCAGTGCACAGCTGATGAAGCTAAGGTGCAGGACGAGCTTGGCTACGACAATCCATAGAGCCTTGTAATTAAAGATCAAGGCAGATACTTGGAATGGAATCCAGAAGGGGAGAGGGTGTCCAATGAAAAGAGCAAAGCGATGGGGTAGGTCCTTCGAAAGGTCTACAGCATTACCACTGGCCAGGGAGGGCACACAAAGAAGATACAAGAAAATACAGACAATTTAAGAAAGTCATCATTAAGGCCATCGTGGTGCTTGTAAATTTTAAAATGCACCTCCAGAATGAGTGTAATGCACAACTACAGGGCAATGACTTCCGTAAGTCATACTAGAAAATCCATTTCAGTATTTTACCATACTCACACGGTGATCTCATGGCTCTGTGGACAAGTGAAGTCCTTGAAAAAGAAAAGTCCAGAATACCAAATGTCTTTGGGGGAGACCTTTAGAAGTCCATATATATAAAGACTATCATCACTTTATGGGCAAGTTAAGTTTTATCTACATATTTTACTCTCTAGCAAGGACTATAAACAGAGTTGACCTAGCTTTGACATACACTAGCTGAGTGACCTTGAGTAAACTGTTTAAACTATCTGAGCCAAGTTTTCTCATCTGTAAAGATAACAATAATTAAGATAATAATACCTACCTTGAAGAACTCTTGTGATAAATAAATGAGATCATGTATGTAAAGTACCGAGAAGAAGTGTGGCACATCTGCCCCCCCATAACAGGTACCACTCATGATAATAATTATGACAACGAGTTACAATAATAATGTTACTTACTTAAAATATTACAAACATTTAAATTTCTCCTTCCCTTGCTTTTTTCGATTGCCCTAAAAAGAAGAATCGTTCCACTGCATCCCATCCTCCCTACAACTCTCTGAGAAACACACAAGAAATAGGGAAAAGCTGATGTCTTAGGAAAGTTTCTCACTGACTGAGTATACTTCCTCAGAGCTTCTTAAGTTAGTCAGCCAAACTCATGCCTCTCTCATGCAGGGAAATCACGGCCCAGACCAGCTAAAGCCTTGCTGCAGAAACTGTCCAAATCCACCACCTTCTCTGTTAGTATGTTCTAAATAAAAGACACCCTACCTCCAGCTCCACAGGCTTGCTAAAGCCAGATGTTACAAAAGGAGCAGGCACAGAGGACAGAAACACCACTGTGGAATGAAGAGTACATCAGATGATCGGTAAGAGACTCCCAAATCTTTACTATTGGACAAGAATACAAATTAAAACAGTAACCTCCTTAACCTACCATTTCTCAAGAAAGGTTTCCTGAATGCCTGCATTCTAACACTGTTTTCAGTCTATAGGGTGCATAAGCTCCCCCAGTGAGTCAGGAGCTTTTAGACCTTCAGAAGTAACTGGCTATGGGGATCTCATGCAAGACACTTATCTCTCTGGGCCTGGATTCTCCCTCTAGAAAATAAGAATGTTGTATTAGGTAATCGTAGTAGTCCATTTCAGAGGTAGAAAGACAGACAGATAGATACAGTTAACTCAAACAATACAGAGGTTAGGGGCACTGACCCCTGCAGAGTCGAAAATCCCTGTATAACTTTACAATTGTCCCTCAGTATCCACGGTTCTGCACCCCCAAATTAAACCAACTGTTGACTGTATGGTACTGTAGTACATATTCATTGAAAAAAATCTGCATGCAAGTGGATCCAGCAAAGTTCAAATCCACGTTATATTCCAGGGTTGGCTGTATTTAGACAGACGATCAATAGATGATAGATATATAATGAGAGCACATTTTTACTAGGAAAATAAAAATAATTGAGTATAGCTTAATTATTTAGTTCTACTGGAGAAGTACATCCTGGGCCCAGACTATTTTAATAATTTGGTCCTTATTGAGAACAAAACCACAACACACCAAAAGTTATGCGCTGCAATAAAAGCGGTACGAAGGGGTAAGTTTATTATATTAAAAAAGAAGGAAAATCTCAGATCAGCAACCTAACTTCACACCTCAAGGAACTAGAAAAAGAAAAGCAAACTAAACCCAAAGTTAGCAGATAGAGAGTAGAGCAGAAATAAACAAAATAGAGAATAGAAAAACAGGGGAAAAAAATCAATGAAGCTAAGAGTTTGTGTTTTGAAAAGACCAATGAAACTGACAAATCTTTAGCTAGACAAAGGAAAAATGAGAGGACTCAACAATAATTAGGAATGAAAGAGGAGACATTACACAACTGATGTCAAAGAAATAAAACTGATCATTAGAGACTGCTATGACTAATTACACACCAATAAATAACATAATGTATAAGAAATGGATAAACTCCTCAGAACCTACAACTTACCAAGACTGAATCATGACGAAAGAAAAAAATCTGAACAAACCTATAACTAGTAAGGAGACTGAATCAGTAGACAAAAACTTCTGAACATAAAAAAGCCAGATTGCTTCACTGGAGAATTCTACCAAACATTTAAAGAAGAATTAACACCAATCCGCAAACTCTTCTAAAAAATTGAAGAAGGAACATTTCCAAACTCATTTGATGAGGCCAGCATC
This sequence comes from Aethalodelphis obliquidens, assembly GCF_003676395.1. NCBI lineage: Eukaryota > Metazoa > Chordata > Mammalia > Artiodactyla > Delphinidae > Aethalodelphis > Aethalodelphis obliquidens. The sequence continues at coordinate 17,417,121 of NW_020837980.1, read as the reverse complement.
ACCCTGATACTAAAACCAGATAAAGATACCACAAGAAAACTACAGGCCAATATCCTTGATGAATATTAACGCAAAAGTCCTTAACAAAATACTAGCAAACCGGGGCTTCCCTGGTGGCGTAGTGGTTAAGAGTCCACCTGCCGATGCAGGGGACATGGGTTCGTGCCCCAGTCCGGGAGGATCCCACATGCGGAGCGGCTGGGCCGCTGAGCCTGCGCATCCGGAGCCTGTGCTCCGCAATGGGAGAGGCCACAATAGTGAGAGGCCCGCGTACCACAAAAAAAGAAAAAAGAAAAGGAATTATACACCATTACAAAGTGAGATTTATTCCTGTGATGCCAGGATGGTTCAACATACGAAAATCAATCAGTGTAATACACCATATTAACAGAATGAAGGACAGAAACTACATGATCATCTCAATTGATGCAGAAAAGCATTTGAGAAAATTCAACACTCTTTCATTGATTAAAAACACTCAACAAACTAGAGATAGAAGAAAACTACTTGAACATAATAAAGACCGTATAGGAAAAACCCATAGCCAACATCATGCTCAACAGCATGCTCATCATGCTCAAACTGAAAGCTTTTCCTCTAAGATCAGGATCAAGGCAAGGATGCCTACTCCTGCCACTTCTATTCAATATAGTACTGGAAGTTCTAGCCAGAGCAATTAGGCAAGAAAAATAAAGAAAAGGTGTGAAAATTGGAAAAGAAGAAATGAAATATCTGTGTTCACACATAACATAATCCTCTTTTTAGAAAACCCTAAAGATTCCACAGAAAGACTGTTATAACTAATAAGTAAATTCAGCAAAGTTACAGGGTATAAAATCAACACACAAAATTCAGTTGTGTTTCTATACACTAACAGTGAATAATCTGAAAAGGAAATTTTAAAAAACAATCCTATTTATAATATCATCAAAAATAATAAAATACTTAGAAATAAACTTAACCAAAAAGGAAAATGACTCATACTCTGAAAGCTACAAAATAGTCCTTTAAGAAATTAAAGAAAAACACAAATAAATGAAAAGACATCCCATGTTCATGGATTGGAAGACTTAATATTGTTAAAATATTTATACTATCCAAGCAGTCTACAGACTCAATGCAATCCCTATCAAAATCCCAATGGCATTTTTTTTTTTTTTTTGCAGAAATAGAAAACCATCCTAAAATTCATATGGAATCTCAAAGGACTCCAAATACCCAAAAAAATCTTGAGACAGAAAAACAAAGCTGGAGGCCTCACATTTCCTGATTTTGAAACATATTACAAAGCTACAGTAACCAAAACAGTATGATACTGGCATAAAGACAGACATATAGACCAATGGAACATAACAGAGAGCCCAGAAGTAAGTCCTCATATATATGGCCATATGGTCTTTGACAAGAGTGCCAAGGCTATACAATGAGGAAAGGATAGTCTCTTTGACAAACGGTGCTGGAAAAACTGGATATCTATCCACATACAAAGAAGGAAGCTGGACCCTTAACTTACACCACATACAAAAATTAACTCAAAATGGATTAAAGACCTAAATGTAAGACCTGAAACCATAAAAGTCTTAGAAGAAAAGATAGGGGGACGTTCCATCGCATTAGATTTGGTAATAATTTCTTGGATATGACACCAAAAGCAAAGGCAACAAAAGCAAAAATAGACAAATGGGACTACATCAAACATAAAACTTCTGTGCAGCAAAGGAAACAATCAACAAAGTGAAAGCAACCTATGGAATGGGAGAAAATATTTGCATATCTGATGAGAGGTAATATCCAGAATATATAAAGAATATAGACCACAACAACAAAAATAAATAGTCCAAATAAAAATGGACAAAGGACTTGAATAGACATTTCTCCAAAGAAGATATACCGACAACAAGCATATGAAAAGATGCTCAACATCACTAATCATCAGGGAAATACAAATCAAAAGCAAAATGAGATATCACCTCACACCCAACAGGATGGTCATTATAAAAAAAATAATAACTAGTGTTGACAAGGATGTGGTGAAAGTGGAGTTCTTGTGCACTACTGTGCACTGTTAGTAAGAATGTAAAATGGTGCAGCCCGTATGGAAAACAGAATAGAAGTTCCTCAAAAAATTAAAAATGGAACCACCAAACTAAGGAAATCCTATCATATGGATGAATTATGAGAATATTATGCAAAGTGAAGTAAGCCAGGTGCAAAAAGACAAACGTTGCATGATTACACTTATATGAGTTATCTAAAGGAGTCTAACTCTTAGAAACAGAAAATAGAATGGTAGTTGCCAGGGGCTGTGGGGAGTGAAGAAAGGAGAGTTGTTGTTCAATGGGTACAGAGTTTCCATTTACAAGATGAAAAAGTTCTGGAGATCATTTGCACAACTATGTGCGTGAAGTTAACACTATTGTACTGCACACTTAAAAAAGACTACGATGATACATTTTACACTATGTGCTTTTCACTGCGATGAAAATAAATAAATAACTTGGTCCTTATTGCCCATCCTCCTCCGTCCTCCTCCCACTGCCATCTTCTTCATAATATAGAAAGAGTTATCTTAAAACAGCACTGGCTCTGCCAACAAGGGTTTTAATGAGGAGACAAAGAGAGGTGGGAAGGAACAATGATAATAAATACCCACAGGAGCTGCTTATGTTACTCTCCTTCTCTCCTTTCTGAGCTAACCAAGCCCACAGGCTGCAAATGAGACCCATCAGGGTCAGAGTCTGAGATGGAGGGATTTTTTTCCCAGTCATTATTTCTAGCTCCTTGTGTTCTTGATTAATAGAACTATTCTTAGAGATAATAATAATAAACATTTATTGAATAACTATGTGTTAGCCACTATGCTGTACCATTTATACACAGAATTGCATTTAATACTTAAAGCTTCTTAGAGACAGGTTATGTTATTAGCCAAAATTCACACGGCTAATAAATGGCAGTGTAAAGATATGAACCCTGTTGTCACTGTATGGTCACTGTGTAGCCAGATCATCCTGCTTGCTGGGTGTGGTGAGAAATCAAGAGGCAAAACACAAATGTAGTTCTTCCTTGTCTGCTCACTGCGTTTCCTGGCATATTCTCTAGTGCAAATAATAACGACTACTACTATTACTACTACTTAGTATTACTACCATCACTTACTGAGAATTACATTTTGTCAGATACTGTCCTAGGCTTGCGTAAGAATTATTTTCCTCATTTTATAGATAAGAAAACTTAAAATTCAGAAAAGCCCATATTTTGCCTCTGGTCAAAACAGCTTATAAAGTGGAGATGAAATTAGAGCCCAACACGGTGTGACTCACCTCAAAATATATTATTAAAATTTGGATGTGGAATCAAGTCCACATTAATTAATTTTTTAAAAGAGGGCCACGTTAATTAAACTGACATATGACACTAACTTGTGCAGGGCCCTTAACTCTTTGAAAGTAAAATATATGTATATTATATACATATAAGATATATATTTATATACGTATATATATTTTATATATAAGATATATATATATATACACACACACACAAACACACACATATATCCTTAAAATGGAAAAACCACCCTTACAAAAAAAGACTGGATAACATTCAGTAGAAATAAGACAAGACACTATGACCTGACAAAAGTAAATGGGTCAGTGCCAAGCTGAAGAGAGTTTAGTCGCAGAGCAATTGGGCAGGTGCCTTACGTAAGCCATGTTCAATCCAAATGAAGATGAAAATAGGCAGGAATGTCCAGAGGGGCGTCTACTTTTGCCCCAAGCAGCTCTGCTACGCAACATAGCATGGTGGTTAAAAGTGCCAAACACACATTAGGAAATCTATAAATATTAGACATGATTACTTTCTACATCAAAATAATAAATTAAAGCAAATGGCTCATCTGTAATTAAACAAATCAAATGGGGAAATTGCCAACTGTCCAGTTCCTGTTATGTGGTATAAACAAAGAATAGCATATTAAGATGTTGAATACTTGTCCTATTCTGTCTCATGCCAATGGGGTTGTGACTATGGTTATGTTTTCTTTCAAGAAATCCACAGCTGTGTTTTGTAGAAGATGATGTTACATATGAAGGGCTTTTTTTTTTTTAATTCAAGAATAATTTCAGGACAGTTTCAGGTCTAGGAGGATCTCCCATTATACATCACTAACCTATGTAACAGACTTATTTCCCAACAATTTTCACCTTCCCCTAAAGGAAGCTGGCACTATTGACAGGACTCAAACAGGCATGGCTTCCCACCTCCATGCTGTTTTCGTGATGTTCCAGTCCTAGAATGATCTTTCTCTGTATCTACTGTTTAATCTAGTCATACCACTCTTAAATATCCTTCCTGTATAACTTCAAATATACTCAAGAAAACACAAGCAGCTTAGGGCTTCCTTTGTTATTATGAAATATATATAACAAAAGTTCAAAAAATATTTATGTACACTCTTCCAAATAATTCTAGAGCAAATACTCCCATAACTCCCACCCAGATCAAAGAATAGCATATTATAGCTACCCCAAAAGGCCCCTCTGGGCCCTTTCCTTGTTATGACCTTCTCTCTCACCAGTGGAGGAAGCCACCAGCCTACTGAGTACTATACTAATCATTTTCTTCCTCCTCTTCAAATTTTCACTTAATGACAAATTCTTAAGTAGTATGATTTAGTTGTTTGTTTTATAAAATTATGTAAATAGAATCATACCGTGCATATTATTTCCCATTTTGCTTCTTTTACTCTATATCACACCTGTGAGATTTAGCCACGGTGTTGCGTGCAGCTGTAAGTCGCTTACCTTAATTGCTATACACTGCTCCACTCAAAATACTTATGTACATTAGAATACAGATAAGACCTCTGGGTCGACTGCAGCTTGGAGCTCTTCTGCCATGTCAACTCTTATTCAGGAACCCTGGTATGACGGTGTAGGAAGTTCTCTTAAGGTTTTTACCTACATGTGGGATTCAGAGCAGGGATATACATGGGTATATATGTATATACACATATATTGTCCCTGTGAATTTCAAACTTATTCTCTATATATTTTAGATTTAATAGGTAACACCAAATTATTTTTCAAAATTGGGCAATTACACTTCCACAAGCAGTGTAGATGTTTTCCTCTTAATCTACATTCTCACCAACACTTGGCGTTATTTAAAATATTTCAGTCAATCCACAGAGTACAGAGGGGCAACTTATAATGTTTTAATTTGTATTCCTTTGCTTCTTTATGAGGTTGACATCTTTTCACGTGTTTATTGGCCATTTAGGTATCCTTTTCTAGGAAGGGTCTATTAAAGCCTTTTTACTACACATTTTACTACTGAGTTGTCTTCTTTATTAATTTATACAAGAATATTCATTTCTTTATGAATTATATAGGGAACTATCCTTTATATAATCTGGATATAGATTTCCTTATAAAATCTAAATCAGTGCTATCCAATATGGTAACCAGTAGTCACATGGCGATTGAGCATTTGAAATGTGGCTAGTGAAAGTAAAGAACTGCTTGTTAAAATTAATTTAATTTAAATAGCCAGATGTGGCTACTGGCTACCATACTGAACAGTACAAGCAATCATAGTCAGAGGAGTCTTTTGTCAGCTATGTATCTTTAAGTATGTTTTCCCACTCTGCAACCTGTCTTTTCATTATCTTTAGGGTGTAACTTGATAAAAAATTGTAAATTCAATGTATTCTGGTTGAACATATCAAACTGGCCCTTTATTATTAGATATATTTTGCTTTAAATAAAAAATATTTGCCTACTCCAAGTTGATGAAATATTCTTCTAGCTCCTATGAGGTTTATGGCTTTACTTTTTACAATTACATCTCAAATCCACCTGGAATTGATTTTTGTATATACTGCGAAGAGAGGAATGTATTTAATTTTTTTAATATAGTGCCCAATTTCCCCAGCCCTAATTATTAAAAAGTCTAGCTTTTCCCCCCCACCAATCTGCCATGTGCTTCTATCATTTATCAAGTATCTCTACCAGTGGGGCTCTGTTTCAGAAACTTTTTAGTCCATTCCACTGATATGTCTGTATATCCTTGTAAAAATATTACACCATTAAGCTTTACAATAGGTCTTGCTATCTGGTAGGGCAGGTTCTCCTATTCCGATCATCCTCTTCAAGAGTGTCTTGACTGTATGCTTAACTGTATGCAAGACAGTGAATTTTACAGTGTAAAATTTTACAGTGAATTTCTGAATGCATTTTACAGTGAATTTTTGAATCCATCTGTTCAATTTCTCCAAAATAAAATCTGCTACATTTTGATTGGGAGTAAATTGAACCTCAAATCACTTTAAGGTGAGTTAATATCTTTTAAATGCAGAGTCTTCCCACATGTGAATATAGTCTATCTCTCCCTCAATTTAAGTCTATAATGTTTTATAGTATTCTGTGTGGTCTTTGCAGATACATTTTTTTTTGTTAGATGTATTCCTAGGTCATATTTTTTATGGCATTATAAATGATATATTTTAAATTTTCATTTGTAATTATTGCTGGCTTAACAATATAATTGATTTCATATATTTTATCATACAACAAAGTTAAACTCTCATCAGTTTCAACAAATATATTTGGATTATTTTTTATTTCTGCATATACAATCATATCATCTGAAAATAATGATAGGGGTTTTTTTCCTCCTTTCTAATTTTTTAAATTCTTTTATTCTTTCCTTACCTCACAGGCTAAGGCCACCAAAACAGTGCTGAGTAAAAGTGACAATACGGTGCGTCCTTGTCTTGTTCTTGATCTTAAAGGTAATTCTTTCCATATTTCACAATTAATTATCGTGTGTGTTATAGGTTTTTTTAGATACTATTTATCAGAGTGAGGACAATCTCTTCTATATTTGGTTTACTAAGAGTTTATCATTATCATTAATAAATGCTGAATATTTTCAAATGTTTATTGAAATGATAATATGACTTTCTCCTTTAATCTGTTAATATGATGAATTAAGCTAATTGCTATTATAATATTAAACCAACCTTGTTTTCCTGGAAGATGCTTGGTCATGACATCAAAGTGATTTCAAAGACTGCTGGATTTGATTTGCTCTATTTTTTAAAAATTTCTGCATCTATGTTATGAGTGCAATAGGGCTGTAATTTGTCTTTCTCAGAGAGCCCTTGCTGAATTTTGGTATTGAGACTATGTTAAGCCACATTTAAAAGACACACACACACACACGCACACGCACACGCACACGCACACACACACACAACTAAGGATTGTCACTTATTAAAATTCTCTGAAAGCGTTTACATAAGAGTGAAAGTTTTCTTCCTTTAATAGTTGACAAAACTTGCCAGTGAAGCCATCTAATCCTGGCATTTTCTTTTCTGGAGGATTTCTTTAACTACCAATTAAACATTTCAAAGATTATCATAATCTTGGGTTTTCTACTTATTTGTGAATCAGTATTGGTGAGCTATATCTTCCAATAGTTTTTCTATTTTAACTAAATTTTCTTATTTATTAGCACATAGTTTTTATAACTTATGTTTTATTTTATGTAGCATTTATAGTTTATCCTTTTTTATTCCTTAGATTGATTACATGTTCCCTTTATCATTTTTTCAAGACCAGCCTTACCAGACATTTGTAACTGTGTAAGCTCTTTTTCAAAAAAAACTTTAGACTTTGTGAATACTTTATATGTTTATTATCAATTTCTTTCGTTTATACTCTTCCCACTACACTCTTCTAGGTTATTTTATTTCCCTTTATCTAACTTCACAAGACAAATGTCTAGCTTATTAATTTGCAGTCTTTTTCTTTTTAAACACAAGCTGCAGAGACCATAAATTTCCTTCTAAGGACTGTTTTACCTGCATCCCACAGGTATTGATATGTAGCATTTTTGTTACTGTTTGACTCAAAATACTTTCTAAACTTCTATCACGATTTCTCCTTTAACACATGAGTTATTTATCCCAAAATATATGAGATTTTCTACTTATCCTTTTGTTCTTGATTTTTAGTTTAACTGCACTGTGGTCAGAAAGAATAAGGTCTTTTTTACCTTGATTTCAGTTCTTTGAAATTTATTGCGATGTAAGTTCTGGTAAACGATCAATCTCTTAAATGTTTTGTTTGTGCTTGAAAAAACATTGTATGCTGCAGTGCTTTGCATATATCTGTTATGGCATGTTTGCTAATCATATTGGTCAAATCTTCTATATCCATATTGATATTTTGTTGGCTTTTTCTATCAGCAACTGAGAGAAATATGTTTTAATTTCCTATCATAATTCTGAATGTTTTTGTTTCTCCTTCTGCAACTGTTAATCTTTATAACATATATTTTGAGGTTGTGTTACTAGGTTCCTACAATCTAAAAGTTTTATATCTTCCTAGTAAACCAAAATTTTAATCACTGAAGTGACCCATCTGCATAATATCATATTTGGTATGATATTAACATAGCAATATCAGCTTTCTTTTGGTTAATATTACAAAATATATATTTTTCTAACTTTTTATATTCACTCTTGCAGTATCCTTATGTTTTAGATAAGTCACTTATAAAGAGCATATAATTAGATTTTTTAATCAATCTGATAATTATGTTTTAATTAGATCATTTTTAGTTTCTGTAATTAATGGGCTTAAATTTATCGCTTTATTTTGCTTGTTCTATTTGTTCCACCTCACCTGTGTTTCTTTTTCGTATTTCCTCTTTCTTTGCCTTCCTTTGGCTGACTGAATATTTTTATCATTTTATTTCCCATCTGCTACTTGAAGTTATACACAGTTTTACTGTTTTAGTGATTATCCTAGAAATTAAAACATGTCTATTTAGCTCACTGGTGTAAAGTTCATAACTTTACCCCTCTCCCAGAAAATGTAAGAATCTTAAGACACTTTAACCCCATTGATCTCCCTACTTCATTTATACATTGTTGTTATCATTCCCTTTTCCCATTTTTAATTTTATCACTTTGGGTCAATTTTATTATTACTGTATATGGCTAATATTCCTTTACATTCACATATTCATTACTTGTTCTTCACTCCATCTTGCATTTCAGACATTTTCTCTTGGGCTCATGTTCCTTCTGCTTAAAGTAGAACTTCAGAATGTTCTCTAGTGATTAAAATTCTAGTTTTTATTTTGCTTACTTCTTACAACTTTTTTCATTCTTTTTTTTAAAATAAATTTATTTATTTATTTTATTTTGGCTGCGTTGGGTCTCCGTTGCTGCGCGCGGGCTTTCTCTAGTTGCAGCGAGCGGAGGCTACTTTTCGTTGCAGTGTGCAGGCTTCTCATTGCGGTGGCTTCTCCCGATGTGGAGCATGGGCTCTAGGCGCGTGGGCTTCAGTAGTTGTGGCTCACGGGCTCTAGAGCGCAGGCTCAGTAGTTGTGGCGCACAGGCCCAGGTGCTCCGCGGCATGTGGGATCTTCCCGGCCCAGGGCTCGAACCCGTGTCCCCTGCACTGGCAGGTGGACTCTTAACCACTGCACCACCAGGGAAGCTCTTTCATTCTTTACTTAATGAGAAAGTAAGCATGCAAGATCTTACTTCCCTGACCAGGATCGAACCCGTGCCCCCTGCATTGGGAACGCAGAGTCTTAACCACTGGACCGCCAGGGAGGTCCCCAACTTTTTTCAACTTTCTAATTCTTAAAAGATATTTTCACTGGCACAAAATTCTAAGGCACCAGTTACTTTCTTTCAGCACATAAAGTTTCTACTATCTTCTGGCTTCTGTTGTTGCTGTTGAGAAATCAGGAGTTAGTCTGTTGGTCATTTCTTTATAGTAATCTACCACTTTTCTATGACTTCTTTTAAAATATTCTTTATGTAGTTGATTTTCTGCTGTAATACTATGATTAAGTTTACTGCACAAACCATTTTGAAATATAAATTAAAGATACACTTACCTGTATTTGTGTTTCTTAGTATTCATTACACCTCTTGAATCTGTACATTTGTTTTTATAAATCTATTAATTTATAAATATAGACAGATCAAGATAAATACTTACGGCTATTTTAAGGTCATGGTTTTAAGTATATACAGGTTTTAAATTGTTACATATTTCTGGTAAACTAAACTTTTTATCATTTTGATGCAATCATGAGATCTATGTATGTGACATATGGAATTATTTCTTCAAATATATTGCTTCTACCTAGTTTCTCTCACCATTCCTATAACTCTGATTACAAGCAGAAAAGGTCTTTACTTTCTCATTCTATCCTCCACGTATTTTAACCTCTCTTCTACATTTTCTTTTTTTCAAGGGGGACAGTGGGGAGAGTTTCTCCCTGCTGCCTCTGGATAATTCTTCTGATTACTCTTCCAGTCCACTAATTCTCTCTTCAGCTGTATGTAAGCCTGCTAAATCAATCATATGAATTTTCACTTTCAGGTTTTTTGTTTTTCTTCTAAAACTTCTGGTTGGTTCTCTCTTTTTTCAGCTAAGAATAGTCTTCTATTGTTAAAAAGCGGGTGGTTTAGCTCACAATTCGATCACCAAGTGCTTTTCTTCAAGATACCATGGTATCCTGTATCTGAAGCACAGACACAGAAGTGCTTTATGCATACTACCCATTGCATCACACAAACTGGTTTTTTAAAAACACATAGTCAAAGGCAGAGAGTTAACAAAATTAATAACATTTTAATATTTCATCACAGAAATTGAATATGACTAATATTTTTTATTGTGAATGCACGGTGGCGACTGATACAAAAACTACTAGTGCAGCCTGGGACCACTGTCTTGGTTTATACAAAGGCACCAGCAGTTCACCCGTCACTGGCTTTGCATCATCAGTGCAGATGTCAACAGAGTGAAAGAAGCAAGTAGCATCTATATATTATTATTACAATAGTGCTGACTCCCGAACCCACGAACTCCAGGGGACTAAAGACTACGCTTTGAAAGCTGTTGCACTACGGCAACGTTTCCATTTTTTTTAAGAGTATACATTTATACACAACATATGCGTATGCACGTAGGCAGATACCTATAAACTATGTGTTAGTCTGTATTGAAATCCCAGGTCTATCATTTGCCAGCTATGTGACCTTGAGTGAATTATTTAACCTCTGTGAGCCTCAGTTTCCTCAACTGTAAAGCAAGAGTAATAATAGTGCTTACTTCGTAGGGACGTTTAAGAATTAAATGAGATTAATTTATGCATAGCAATTAACACAAAGCCTTATAAATATTATCAGATCAATAAATATTAACTATTACTTTTTAAGAGTTTTTTTTAAACGAACTAAACCATGAAGGTATATTTTCAGAATTAAAAGTTACAATAGCATCTCAACAATCTTCCCAATTAAGAACACTTGAAAAAAAAAAGAACACTTGGCCTAGTTTATAATCTGAAACAGTTTACCGTTATACAATATTCGTTACTGGTTATACTTTGATTCATGTTCTGATGGCACGGTTTTCAGTTCTGTATCTATTTAATTTAAGCATATTACCTGATTCGCAAACAGGATGGGGAGTTAGTTCCTGCTTGAGCTGTCATAAAGACGGTGACATGTTCTGAGGCCGATTATGCTTCTACTGGATGACTACCCATAACAGTCCAGAATTTTAACTGCGTATTGCTGGTATTGATAAATAGTTTCCACTGTATGCTGAAGCTGACTGCATAGTTCCAGGTTTAGACAAAGGCTGAACGATAACAGAACTACCTGAAGATCTAGATTCAGGATGAAAACTTACAGGCAGCCACTGGATTTGACGTTGGGTTCACACAGTGTTGACTTGTAGTCTTGAGAGCAGCAGTAATACATCGACTGAGTGCACCATTCTTTATTCCTCTGAATAGGAGCTGTGTTCAAAATATTTGAAATTGCTAGCTTTGAACCTGATACCTCTCCGACCAAGACCGGCTCATCCCCATCCTCACACTCTTTTGCATACTTTCTTCTGCCGCCATTCCAGCTCTTCTTCGCATGCCATAAAGAGTTCTGCCATTTTTGAATGATTTTTTGGTGAAAAGCGGTGTCATCCATCAAGTGGCAGAGCTGACTTGCAGCAAATTGCTACCAAGTACATGTGAGTCCAGACAAGGCAGCAAGTTATATTTCAGTTGTCCTTCCTTTTCTCCTGTTAATCTTTTATCAGTTTAATTTGCAAGTCGCAGGAACTTCACCGCGAGTAGAGGGGATCCACCTGACTGAGGCCCGGAGGAAGCAGACAGAGCGGAAGAGAAGGAGATGCACGTAAAACTACACGTGGGGCAGTGATGCCCTCGGCTCTCACTGCAAAGCCAGCCTGGGAGCCGTGGAGGGGGCGGGGCTCTCGGGGAGCCGGCGGGCTGCATCTTGGGTAGGCTTAGGATCAGAGGATCCCGGCTCCCTTTGTTCTTGCAGGAAGAGGGCAGAGCCTGTGCTCCGTGATGCAGCCAATAGAAGGCTCCAGGCTCCGACGTCCCCCGCACGCCAGCAGCTGGCTGGGGTCAAGGCCCTGCACAGCTGTGGATGCCCGCCTGCTCAACGGCAGTAATTCCCAAATCCCTAAATGGTTCTTTTACGAATCTTCTAGAACACGTTTGATACTTCATTGGTTCCTGGAGATACTTTTAAGCTTGCCTTTTACTTCTTTAAACACAGTAACTACCGTCTCACAAAGTGCGTCTGACGATTTCAGAGTCTGGAGATGTTTCTGGTCTGTCTCTGTGCGCTATTGGTTTCTTCTGGTTCATGGTGGTTTTGCGGCATGCTCGTTTTCATTGAAAGTGTAGGGGAGGAGGCATTCCCAGTAATCTTAGGATGAAGGTGTGTTCCCCCGAGATTTTGCATTTGCTTCTGCCGGATGCATAAGAGTATTGGGAACCCGGAACCACCTCTAACTGAATTCCCTGCTGGAGGGTTCTTGACCATCCATTTATGCAAATATGGTTGCAAGAATGCTGCTGGACTGAGAGCCCGATGTGGTTACAACTTCTCAGCCACAGGTTTCTTTCACTTGCCCACCCCCAAGCCCCTTGTGCTCAGTCTCAAGGCAGCTCTCCATAGACTTGCCTGGGGATGTGATGCAGGTATTTCTGGTTCAGAGACTCCAGCTTAATATGGGAGGGTTTCCCCAGGGACCCCACTTGAGCTGAGTTCCAAGCTTTGTTTTGTGCCCTCTCCTGCCAGGCCATCAAAACTGCAGCTCCATTTCCTAGATCAGCAAATACCACTGGGTAAAAGGAGCTCCCAATGCTTTCCTCTCTCTTGGATTTCAGCCCCCTGATTCCTTATTTTCTTATAGCAATTTGATGCTCTTAGGACAACATCCTTTTTATCCAGTATTTTAATTTGTTTTTAGCCAGAGGGTTAGGCTGAATAGCCAGAATGCCATATTCCAGGAGACGAAATCGCATTTCTTTGTACTCCTGTCACTTAACGCGTTTTACCTTGTACCTGGCGTCCTCGCTACCAACAAATCCACAGGCGCTCCGAGCCATACACCCTGTCCTCCCATTCTCAACCACCCTTCCATCTCCTCCCATCCCCTTACTACAAGGTTTTGCTATATTCAGTCAATTCCAAGTATAACATTTTGAAACAATACTATTGAGGAGAGACAATTACGCACTTGATGACATGGAGATGAATGGTTACATCCCAGGAAATGTGTGGTTTTCACAGGGTCTACTGAAATTGGTACATGTGCTTGTGAGTTTGTGTGTGTTTACGTGAGTGCACACAGGAGAAAGTGAGAACGGGAGAGAGAGAGGATGTGTAGGTGAAGATTTAGTCTGGCGAAATCAACCTCACGTTGTTGTACCTGGAGCTTTACGACTTGGTGAATGGGCATAATGACAATGTGCCCACTGGACAATCAGAATACGGCGCTCAAAAACGTCATTGTCGAAATGTGCACACAACCTAAGAAGACGCTCCAACGCTGAAGAGGATTAATTTGTATCAAAGTAATTTGCAATTTTAAATAATTCAAATTTTCTATATAACTCAGACACTAGGTACATGATTCTCACTGAGAATAAAGTTTGCAAAAGATTTATATATGTGAAGATACAGCATACCACATCACTTGGTCATGAGTTAACTATGCAAGTTACTTAATGTCATTTATATATTCTTTAATATTTTATTTATTTATTCATTTGGTTGCACTGGGTCTTAGTTGCGGCTCGCCTGCTCCTTAGTTGTGGCATGCGAACTCTTAGTTGGGGCATGCATGTGGGATCTAGTTCCCTGACCAGGGATCGAACTCGGGCCTTCTGCATTTGGGAGCGTGGAATCTTAACCACTGTGCCACCAGGGAAGTCCCCTTAATGTCATTTAATGTCAGATGCGTCATTCCTTAATCACAGGGCCTGGACATGAAATCGTGTAAGACTCCTTCTAGCCTCACATTTCTCCCAAACATTTATTTTTAATAATGGAAAGCCATTTAGAAATAAGCTTTTTGCATATATTTTTACATGCAACGATAAGAATCTCAGAGACGAGATGTTAAGCAAAAGCCACTAGACACAAGAGTACATATTGCCTGATTTCCCTTACATGAAATTCAAGAACAGGGATAAATCTAAGACTTGACAGAGTCTGAATAGTGGTTTCATCACTATTGGGGGTGGTACTGACTGGAAGGGGGCATGAGGGAACTCCCTGGCTTGATGGTAATGTTTTATATCTTTATCTGTGATGGTTGTGTGGGTGTATACATATGTAAACATTCATTGAGCTTGAAATGTGATATTTGTTCACTTAACTACATGTATGTTTTACCTCAGTTTTTTCAAGTGTATAAACAAGGACTCAAAAGTTACAGACTTTATTATTTCAATGCTTCTAAAAAGATAAAACAATTTATCCTTTTCTTTTAAAAAATCTGTGCATGAACGGTATTTTACTTATTACTGCCCATGAACGCCTTAGTTAGAAATATGTATGATATTTTTAAATCCTAAAACTTCATTTCTTTAGTTAAAAAAAATAAAATATCTTCATTTAACTTTCACCAGGTCAGAATGACATCCTCATCCATTCTACCCCAGGCTCCAGTTATTTTGAATTCAAGACACTGTATACTTGCCTTTTCCTAAGCATCACAGGAATATTTATGCCATTTAACTTTTTCTGGAAGCTAAGCCTTCTCAGTTCCCCACTGTAGGGGAGCAAAATTTGCCACCTCAAACTGTTTCTTTAGCATGCAGATTATTTCTAGGTGAAAATCATCAAGGCTCAAAAGACTCAGGAAGAAACTTTGACCTTCCCCTTAACTGCCTAAAAGAACTTAAATAGAGGGCCTGCTTCTCTGAGTAGAGCTGTCATCAGAGGGATCTTCAAACAATCTGGGCTGGGTGTGGTGGGGAAAACTTCAGGAAGGACCTATAGATCAGAGCCCACTCTGTGTCTCATACTGTCTGCAAGGCCCAGCAAATGTTTCTCTACCAAACATTTGCGTTTCCATCTTCATGTGAATCGCCTTCCTCCCCTTTGAGGTCCCAAACCACTACCCACAACATCCTCTTTTGTCTTTAACTGGATTTCGTGAGGTGAGGATTTCGACCATTTTGGTAAGTTACTCAGTTTTCCTGGGTCTCTCCCATATATACATGTTATTAAACATTTGTTTGATTTTCTCCTATTAATCTGTCTCATGTTGATTTCATTCTTAGACCAGCCAGAAGAAACCTAGAAGGGTGGAGGAAAAGTTCTTCCTCCCTGACACCACCAACCTCCTTCACTGAAGAAAAAAAATAAGAAAACCACACATAAATATTCTAAATTTCAAATTTGAAAAGAAAAAATTATAATGCTCAATTGTAATAGGAAATGCTGGAAACTGTTGTTAAACGCATGTACTATCTTGAGACAGTTCGGATTGTTAATAATTGCCCGCATTATCAAGCACTCACTATGCATCATGGTAAGAGCATTTAACTGGTATTATGTTACCAGATAACCAGACAAATTCATGCGATAGATGCTCATATTAACCCCCCCGAATGAATAAAGAAACTAAAGGTTAGAAGAGTTAAAAAAAAAAATGTACCCAAGTGTGGCTAGTAACTGCAGATGATAGATTTAAACTCAAGAAGCTTGATTCCAGTGCAAAAATTCTTAACTATCATACTCTAAAATCCTTCCTGACAGTGAATTGAACTCTGTCTCCCTTTACCTTGCACTAGTTCTGCTTCTTGCGGAAACGCAGAACAACTTTGATCCCCTTCCATATGACAACATTTCAAATGCCTGAAGAAAACTATTGTGTTCTGCTCTGATCTTCTCTCCTGCAGATTAAATACCACCACTGCCTTCCACAGTTGTTCTGTTTGTTTGTTTTTGATATAACTTGTTTCAAGTCATGTCCCCTTACTTAAGACTTCCTACAAAATGCACCCCAGAGTATTCAGTGATTGCCTGGAACGGAAGAAAGGACATTCAAAGGGGCCTGAAAAGTACACAACACAAAGCACACTGCTAGACTGCTCCAGAAGAGAACGACCACCTTGACAGAGGCTAGAAATGCTTGGTACGTAGTGGAAGAAGTGGTCAGAAGCAGCAGCCCTCGGATTGTGTGTACACACACCATGCTCAGTATAAATGTGTATGAGTTCATACCCTGCAATGAGGGCAGGCTCCAGGAAAGTAACATAATGATACTTCCTTCTCTCCTTCTACTTTCCTAAAGCCAGATCAAAGCCACTTATCCTTGGGCAGCACAAAGGGCAAAATTTTGGAGCTCCAAATTCCATGGCACAGGCAGGCCATGTTACACAGAGCTTCACTTAAAGTTGACTTAACTACTTCTCGTGTGTGTAGAAATCCCTGTGAAAACACACGACTGGCTGGGAGACAACCCAAGTAGATAAACACGAGCGGTACTGACTTGTGCGAACTTATCTTTGATCAGGACAACCTGGGCTCAACACAGGGAGGTCGGAAGCCTGTTGCGATGGTCAGTAATAATACCCCTCAACAGTGCTGTGTGTCCTAGTGAGGGAGAGCCCAAACAGGAGCGGAGGGCAGGAAATAATGAGCTTTGTTCCCAAATCCAGCAAAAGTTTCTGATCAGGCTTATCAGAGTCTCAGGGAAAGATAAGAACTGTACGCATCGCAACAGACAGAGGCACAGCGAGGTCTGGCGCCCAGCACTAATGTGCTGGGGAAATACACTGCATCCAGCGGCCTGATGGCTGACGTCTGACTGGTCCCTAAACTGGGACAGAGATGACAGAGACTCAGGAAAAAAGATGCAGACAAGAGGGCTGTAAGGCTGGAGGAATACCCAGGAGTAATAAAGGTAAATGTGACAAGGAATGAATATGAGAGGGAGAAGGATGTTGCAACTAATGGTGAGACAAACTAATGGTGGCTTTTCTGATTTATATAAAACATCAGAGAAGAGAAAAGGGACCTGAATTAGAAGATATCAGCCATCTTTGCAAAAAGCTCTTCTTTCTAAAGGCAGATTGATTGATTGTCAGAGATTATAGAACAACAAAGAAATACCACCTCCTGCACCGTAAGAAACAATCTCCAATTAGGGCAACTAAACTATTTACCTAGGAAACCCAAGAGCAGAAGCCATTTATACTACATTTCAGGAATGGATTTTAATATGTTCAGAAGTTCAAATACTTGATACTCTTCTTATAAAGTTTAAACTTAGACAAAATGCTTCCAAACCTACTTATTCCTTCACTGACAAACACAGTAATGCTCCTGGGGTTTAGATCTTATTATTATTAAATACTTATGAAGTCTCCCTGGTGTGCTGAATGCAGCACGTAATAGATGGATAAATACATCGTGTGCCCTCTTTGAAGAGCTTAAGAGCCTTATAAAACTGATAGGACACACAAATAAACACCCCCCAATCTCTGCCAGAGAGTACTTACAAGAATCAATGTCATTACCACGTCTTGGTGTTAGGTACAGGCGTGAAAACTGAATTGGTCTCGTTTGACGAAAAGGAAGAAACGCTCGGACAGAATTATTCCAGCAATATGCAGCCTGCTCTTTCCCTTCTCTCCGTCCCAGAGGAGGTGCACCCTCTCCTGTCCATAGCTAATCCCTCCATCCAAGTCCCCCCTCCGTCTCATCTCCCTGCCGCTGCTCGGGCTCAGACCTTCATCTTTTCCGGCTGGGATCACTGGCAAGGCCTCACCGCTCTGAGCAATCCTCCTGCACACCGTCTCCCAAGGAATTTTTCTAAATAAAATGTAAATTGCACTGTGTCACTCCTCTGTCTAAAGATTCTTCAGTGGCTTCCTGCAGCTCTCAGGATATAGTTTGAATTAATCCCCCCCGCATGACACAAAATGATCTTTGCGGTTTGCATCTTTCAGAGATTTTCACTCTCAGCTTACGGCACCTCAGGAACCCGTCTGCTCCAAACCTACTGCCCTTGACTTGAAGGCTCCTACATTTGCGGTGCCTTTTCACATCTCCATGCCTCAACTCACGCTCAAGGGGTGCCTGGGCCGCCCTTCCCTTCTCTCCTTAAGCAGCCAGTTCAAGCATCGCCTTCGCTTGAAAGCCACTTCCCACATTTCCCTGGGCTGGCTCTGCTCTGGGCCCCTTTCTGTTCTCAGGTGAGACCCTACTGATGCCTCTCCTGTGACAGCTAGTACCGTGGCAAGTCTTGACTGTCTCAACTAGACTGGGAGCAACTCCAGAAAACCGCTGGATCCCATTCTTTCTTGTGTCTCTAGCATTGACACAGTGCTCCCAGCCTGGACACTAAGGCTCTGGGAGAAGCTGGAGGCGGGGAGGAGGGGAGAGAAGTGAGCGGCAAGAGGGCCCCAGCCAGGAGAGCAAATTCCTCTCGGAAGTCTGCGCTGGCCTCACAGCCCGGGAAACGGGAACCTACCCACAACCTCCGAGGAGTTTGTGTCAATATTTATTCTTCTTTACGCAGCTTTCCGTAGCTACCTGCTCTCTTGCTCACCGCAGGCCATACATCACACTCCTATCTGACGGCTTTCTGGAAGGCCCCTGATCTGCAGGGGTTTGTGGGCAGATGGGCTCTTCTCTCTCCCTTTGTCGGGACCCCTGCTCTAGGCCTGAGGCTCCCCGCACCCCCCGCTCCCTGCACACAGGCACCCTCACAAGCACAGGATACTGGGGTCAGCGCCCTGGTCCCGGCCTTGCAGGAGGCGGAGCTGCCGGCACACAGAGGCAGCTACTCAGCTACCTGTTCACTCCGGCCTCTGTCACTCTCCTCCTTCTCTGGTTTTTTCCATCTCCTCCTGCAGAAAGCTTGTAGCAGGAAAACAGCAGGCTTGACCGCCCAAGGCATCAGGAGGGAGAGGCTCTGCCCCACCGTGCCTGCGGGACCAGCAGGCAGAGAAGAAAACAGCCCCCAGCATGACCCGCAGGGCCCGGGCACGGGCAGCGAGAAGCCCCATGCACCGAGGACCCTGTAACCTCCCCCTTCCGCAGCGGGAGGGGATCCTGCCGGCGGCTCCTCAGTGCTTCCCACCCCGGGCAGCACAGGCTGGTCATTAGGACGGAGCTGATGCCATGGCCCTTCATCCCAGGCCGACGCTCACTCCGGTGCGATTCAACAATGGTACACACTGAATAATAACCAACCGGGGTCGCTTGCCACTCCCGGAGCAACAGGAGAAAGAGGAAAGCAAAGGAGAGGGGAGGCGATCAGAGGTCAGAGAAGAAGAAAGGAGGAAATGAGTGGGACATAAAGTGAGAGGGGAAAGTGAAAGACATGTGGATTGCATTTAAAGGAGATGCTTCTCGAACAATACTAGGCAGGAATTAGCACTCCTGTCGAAGCTGCGTATTTAATATGACTGGCAGGAAGCCACCTTCAAGGTTTCAGAGAGCAGAGCACGTCCAGGACAGGGGCAGGCTCACCTGAGCCTCCTGCTCACAGCTCTGTACTTACCTGTGGGCACAGGATAAGGATGTGGCCACAGGAAGGCAGCAGGGATTTGAGGTGGTGTCTGAATTTGCACCGCCCTCCGGAAGAGTCAAGGTGTAGAAGGAGCATGGCCTTAGGAATTGGGGGTGCTGGATTCAAACTACTTTTTCTATATGATTGGCCTCGAAGAGTCTCAGTTTTCTCATCTGTAAGATGGAGCTGAACATAATACCCTTCCCAGATTTGTTGGAGAGGAGTCAATGCATGTGCATTTTGCAACGTGCAATCCAAGTGTCAGCTCTGGGTGCCCCCCAACATGGGGAAGCAATGGACTTCCCTGGTGGTCCAGCGGTTAAGACTCTGTGCTTCCACTTCAGGGGGCACGGGTTTGATCCCTGGTCGAGGAGCTAAGATCATCCTGCATGCCACAAGGCACGGCCGAAAAAAAAGAAAAAAACGGGGAAGCAACAAGCAAAACAGTAGGAGGGTCCAGGTGCATGTTACAAACCCCTGGGGCGCCGCCTCCTGGTCCCTGCTTAGAAGAGGAGCTAGGCAGGCTCCTGGTCCCGCGGGCTAGCGTCGCAGCCCGATGCCTCAGTGGGATGGGTAACATCTCACCTCACTCCCCGATCCTCCCATTGGAAAGAAATGACTGAGCCCTCCTCCTTACACCTGAGGTGAGAGTAACAGTGGCAGTGAGTTTCAAAGAGCCCGGGTAGAAAGGATGCAAATCCAATACCCAGAGTCCACACTGCCTGGGTGGAGGACCCCATGTATATCTTTAGTCCTATCAGAGCCACGTTCACCACATTTCCTTTTCTTTTCTGAAACAAAAATCTTATTACAGCGCAGGCAGAAATCAGTACTAAGACATGGTTTTCGAGACTAGAATCTTCTATGCAACACCTCTGATGCCCTACTGATATCAGCCCTACTCAGCACAACACAGGACACACATGGAATGGCTGGAGTGAAATGGATGGTGGAAGACAGCTTTATACTCTGACGCACACAGAGAGCCTCCAGAAACTTCTCCGCAGCGTCCCCTTTGAGAACCGGCTTTCCCAAGAAGGGGTCAGAACTGGAGTACCAGAGGCAGGGAAAGGTTTATAAGGGATCCTGGGCTGCCGGGGCTGCCACTTACTCTCTGGGACACTGGGTGAGTCATTTCAACCCTTTAGGCCTCTGCTTCCACACCTGAAAAATGGAGAGTCTGCAACGTGCCACCTGCAGGCGAGCTTTGGCGGGGCCTCACAGAGGTGCTGCGGATGCCGTGTAATGTGAATATGAAGCACTGGGCTGGGCGTGCGCTCCTGCCCCACTATTCCTTGCCCCAGGGCCATCTGAGATGCCACAAGTGGAGATAAGGGTTTCTAAGATGCCATCCCCTCACCGTGCCATCGGACACCTGACTTTCTCTCTCCAAACCTTGGTTTCTTCATCTATAAAACAGGGGTAAAAAGTGTCTACTTCATAGGGTAGTCATGGGGATTAAATCATTAACTTATGCAAAACGCTCTGAACAGTAGCTGACACACTGAACAGTACCAACTACCTAATTATTATTACTGTCATGATTGGTGATGTATTTTCACCTTTGATTCTAAATGCAGCAGATCCTCATTCCATTCACTAAGCTCCCCATGGAAGAAACACCCACCTCGGCATCAGGCCATGAGCGAGAGGTTAAGCACTAACCAGGTGCCAAGGGACCTAGTGGATGGAGGTCCCTCACTGCACCCTCCTCCCTCTCCTTAGCCCTAAAGCCAGAGAAGCACTGAACTGGAGTTCAAAGCACCAAGTTCCAACTTGGACCCTGCCACCATGTGCCCTTCTACATGCTACTTAATGCCTCTGAGCCTCGGTTTTCTCATCTGTAGAAAGTAGGCAAGTAGCCACTATCTCAGAGGCAGAAATAAGGTAACGGAGGTGAAAGCACCCAGCGTAGGTCCTGGCAGGCATTAGTCACACAATAACTTAGGTAGATTTCAATTTGAATCTAAACCGCTCCATTGCCTTGCTCTCCACTAACTATGTTTCAGACCTGCTAGTGGTACCCAAGGGCATCACCCAAACCCTGGCCACAGGCAAACCGACACCATTTGCTGTCCTCTGTCTCTATTTTAAGTTGTGCCTCCCGGGACTGCTCCTGGCCATTCTGGAAAAGTCAGGCATCTTGCAGATGTAACGCTGTAGGCGTCCAGGTCCTTGGAACAGCACTACCCAAGAGGACTTTCTGCAGTGACGGCCATTCTATCTGCGGCGGCCGCTGAGCACATGAAATGCAGCTCAGCAACGAAGAAACTGAATGGTTATTTCATTTAATTTTAATCTATTTACATGTAAAGATGATCTGTGGCTACTGTATCCTGTACTGGACAACACAGCCTTAGGACCACCCCAGTTGTGGCCGAAGTGCTAACTCCAGATACTCTTCCGAACAAGACATCCGACCCTTCCAACCACCTGGCTGGTATCTGTATTTGTACTTTGCTACTTCCAGCCAGGCCGGCTTGGGGGAGCAGGAAAATGAGGCCACTCAACAGCTATTTCCAATGCCCCCCCATCACCAGGTGACCAGATGACTTGTTTTTAACATGCAGGTAAAAATCAACATTTCCCTGGTTTACGGTATTTGGGGGAATGTATGTGAATTTCAGCTATTCTTTTAATAGTCGCTGGGGGTTTTGCCTGCAGTGGGATTACTTTGTGGGGTATCTCACCAGAGGACAGAACTTTCAGGCCAGTGATTAAAAGGCTGTGCACTGACGGAAGATGCTGGACAAAATGCTGGGGACCTCTTGAAAAATGAGATCCCTGGCATTTCAATTTCACTCGGTCAAAATCCCACAAGATTTACCTTACTTCATAATATTTTTTACATTAATCTTGCCAAGATCAGATTCCAAGAAGCAATAAAGAATATTAAGTTAGCTTTCACTTTAAATCAGAAAGTTTGTTACAGTTGATATCCTGCACAAATGGTCATCTTTGCCAAACTGAGATTGGCCCTGAGGGGGTTGAGAGAGAGAAGATTCATCCTCTTGTTTATAACGCGTGAACCTTGCATAGTTTCATGACCTTCATCCAAGGTATTAAACGTGTTGTGTGGATTGCTCTCAGTCACCTACCCTAGGCAAAACCAAAGCAAAATACAACACCCTGGCCCAAGTAAGAGAAAGCGGGGGGTGGGGGGGAAGCCCATCTGCTCATCTGATAAATATCTACTAAGTCTCTAGCATCTGCCAGGAAGACGCAGATGATGGCGCTCCAAGTTTAGTTAGAGACAAATCTCTAAACAAGTAATCACCACATACAAGGTACACGGTCCACACAAGCTGCCTGGGAACACAGAGAATGGACGTTCCACAGGGAAAGTGAAGGAAGGCTTTCCCAAGAGGAAGCCTTGAGCTGGGACTGAAGACTGGAGAGAAGTATGCCGGGCGAGGACGGCAGGGGGAGGAGCTACATTTCAGGAAGAGGATAAAAGCACGAGGGAGGGGCAGGGACGAGACTTCTACACCAGGGAGGAGCCCCAGAACTGGTCTGTTTTCATTTTGAAGCCTCTCAGTCTTCCCGGTCTTTGCCGACCCCCCTTAGCCCTCTTCCAGATCCAAGCGACCAGTCCAAGAACAACCTGTTCCTCCGGGTCACGCCCCATTATGAGAAGGCTCCAATTGGGTCCTGCTAACAAAATCACACGGTCCTACAAATCAAGGCTGCTGCTTCTTCATACAAAGCCCCAGCAGCCTGCCACCCGTGTGAATGGTGCTTGCTGTTTCTGGGAACAGACCCTCCGCTGCCGCAGCAGGTAGCTACCTCAGATGATGACCCAAAGATTTTAGAGGGAGCTGGAAACCATTGGGGTGGGCTGGCTGTGTTGGGAAGTGCTGTAGTACCTTAAAAAAAGAAAAGCGATGTTACATGATAGCTAATTTAATGAGAGGAATGTCAGGAGGCTAAAAGTGGCTGCAAAGTACAGTACAATAGAGTGATGCAGAAGAGGAAAAGGAGGCAGCAGTGACCAAGGTAAACGTGGGCTCGCTGGAAATTTTGCTGGCATGACATTCGATTCCTAAAATTGATCTTTTAAGTCACGCTTATTTAGGAGACGAGGTTTTAAGAAGGTACGTTTACCCCAAAGTGCAGAAGAAGCTAGAATATTCACAGGAAACTATACAATATTACAGATAAATATAAATTCAAAACTAGCCTATAATTGTTAGATGAAAAACGTTTGTTACATTAGGTGACAATATCTCATGTTAAGTGACAACTTCAGAATATACAAAAATACTTCTTTCTGCTTTCTTATTATTCCGGATGCTAGAAAAATGTCGGAACTTTTGGGTAGAGTTTTTTTTTTTTTTTGTATCTTCTTAAAATTAGGTCACCTCGCCAGGCTTTTTGGACGTGCTGGGTGGATTTTCCCAAATAAAGACATCACAGTGGTCAGCTGGCAACATCAATGATAGAATTCAGGTCCCCAGAAACTGGAACCAAGTAGGGCGGCACTGTGACCACAGCTCTGGACCTGCTCTCAGACAGCCATCAGCTTTAACTTTTGTAGTCCACCCATTCCTACTTGTGTGCATTTAAAAAGACAAGTCTCTTAACTTCTCTGTTCCTCAATTTTCTAATCTGTAAAAGGGAAATAGTAATACCTCACAGGATTGCTAGGAAGATTAAAGACAATGATATAAGTGAAAGCATAAAGAAAATAGTAGTCAGTAAATCTTCGTTCAGTTGATTCTGATAAACACCATGCACTGATTCATAACAGGAGTTTGACAGTCTGAAATCTGGATGTTAAATAAAATGTCCACATAGGGCTTCCCTGGTGGCGCAGTGGTTGAGAGTCCACCTGCCGATGCAGGGGACACGGGTTCGTGCCCCGGTCTGGGAGGATCCCACATGCCGCGGAGTGGCTGGGCCCGTGAGTCATGGCCGCTGAGCCTGCGCGTCCGGAGCCTGTGCCCCGCAACGGGAGAGGCCACAACAGTGAGAGGCCTGTGTACCGCAAAAAAAAAAAAAAAAAGGTCCACATAGCTTTCAAAAATCCTGGTTTCTCATCCCTTGACTAATGATCAGTTACAAACTGAGAACATGAATCCCAGTTCCCTTGCATTTTCTATTTATTTGCCATTCTGCAGTGGGGCATTGTTAAGGGGAAATAAAATATATTAAAAGGGTGATTATTTGCTCCCTCCCCTAAAAGCCTGTGGATAACTGACTCACAGACTACCCATTATGAAGTTGGGGGACTCCTTTTTTATACAGGGTTTGTAGCTCCAAAATGAATGACTTTATCAAAATAAAGCTGGAAAAGGATTCCTTAGTCCCCTCCTCCTGTGATCTCTTTCTGGAACTATCAGCTGGAAAGTCAGCTTTCTCTTTGTCCAGATCCTTCTCAATCTTTTCCACCCACTCGAAACTATTGACAGAAGGAATAAAGACTTCTAACTCCAGCTAACAGAGAGATTCACCTGCTTCCACATCTCTATTCTGGGGAATTCCCACCATGAGCTCCTTTTCTCCACATGCAGAACCGGAAAGTTCAACATCTACCTGCCTGATTTCACTGTTTTAACCAAACCTCCCTACAAATAGGCATGCAGACCTTCAGTCTTCTAAGTCAGAGTGTCTATGTTCAGAGTTTCATACTTGGTGACCTTCTAAATGTGGTTTAGTCCCGACATACAATCCATACAGACAGCAAACAAAGCCAAGTTTAAGATTATAAACTACTATTCTTCATAGATTCTTTTCACACTCTTCCCCTGAAACACTCACTTATAAATTAAATCATTTGTTTCTCTCACAACTTTTCTAAAATTCAACCTCTTTTCTA
The DNA here is from genome assembly GCF_003676395.1 of Aethalodelphis obliquidens. Taxonomy (NCBI): domain Eukaryota; kingdom Metazoa; phylum Chordata; class Mammalia; order Artiodactyla; family Delphinidae; genus Aethalodelphis; species Aethalodelphis obliquidens. Next base: position 17,391,402 of record NW_020837980.1, on the reverse strand, counting down.
AACTAACATTCTCTAATACATAACTATCCATTCTCTTTTGGAATGGTCCCAACATTTTGGAAACAATGGACCCGTCTGACATGAAAGATGCCAGGTAGAGGCCATATGGCTTCTTTTTCTAACAGGCTTAATGACAACTCTAACAATATTTTTTTAAAAAAAACGTGACGCAGTCTTTTAAGACAGTCCATCAACTTAATTCATTTGAGTTAAAAAAAAAAATGGTGGTATCCATTTACAAAACAGTAGGGAAGCATCAAAATGAACCAATGAAAACTTTTGACCAAGATCTTGCTTGAAAGTTGAGAGGTGAAGAAGAGAAAATCTTCTTGGAAAAGAGTGGAAAGGCTCCGCAACCTGAGAGTGGTTGGGACCCCACCGGGACTAAAGAAAACAGACCTTCTTCTTGAGGTTCATATCAGAAGCATCTTGAAAATGAGATCAGATGAGATCAGATCAGTTCCAGATGAACTAGCTGGAGCATTTAGCTCCCTTTACCACAGGAGGAAATCACATTCCTACAGAGGAAAACCCTACAAATCTTTTCAATCAATTCAGCTTTTCACCCTGTGTCTTCCCTAAAGAGCTTATCTCTGAAGAGGCCTTGGATGATAACAGACCCCAGAGGAACTGACACACAATCCTGAGACTAACAGCCCTTCTCTTCCCTAAAAGAAGGGAATGGGAGAACCAAGATGGTGGAAAGTGGGAAAGTGAAATAGAAAAGGAAGAGAATCAATAAAACTGAATTTCCCCAACATGGTTATGCTTCTTACTGAAACCTCATTCCTTGGCACTTTAAGCTGTTCAAGGAGAAGGCTGAAAGGGATAGGACTACAGTAGGGAAAAAAGGAATGGCTATTGCCTTATCCCAGGCCACGTGTCCCTTTTCACTGTGCAGTAGGGATATCGCTGGTGCATCCTCAGCACATCCTCACCTCTCCAAGCTCTCCCTTGCATGCTGGGCTCTCTAGAGCCTAGAAACTGCCTTTCGTAGGTGCCCTAGCCAGCAAGTTTCCAGTTAGATTCCAACAGTGAGACTGTTGGCATCCAGCAGAGGGGGGTTTGCCTGGGACCTCCTGAGAATCAGGCACCTCCTGAGAATCGCCCACTAGCTTCACTGCAGTCCCTGCACGCCTTTTTCCTAACAGGACTTTCCTGGCCTTCACTCCCCCAGCCTTTCAAAGGTTTCGTAAACCTCAAATTCCTGGTATTAAACCACTTCCCATTCAAGATATCTGTGGAGGCTTCTGCGATACATTAGTCTCTTCCCTGCCTCTCAAATTAGAGAATACGGACCAACCCCTGGGGGCACTGGGGATATGGAAACTGCCCAGAAATATAGTACCTATCCTGGAGCCACAGTTTACTCCAGTATCTACTTTTAGGGGTTTATTTTTATGTTAAAATAATCATTGAAATACTATGGGGGAAAGGGCATTTTAAAATGAAATTTTAATAGACTCATAGACATAGAAAACAAACTTATGGTTACCAAAGGGGAAAGGGGGAAAGAGAGAAATTAAGAGTTTGAAATTAACAGATACACACTACTGTATATAAAACAGATAAATGACAAGGACCTACTGTACAGCACAGGGAACTATATTCAATATCTTGTAATAATCTATAATGGAAAAGAATGAAAAAGAATATATATATACACATATATTCTGTTTTATATATATATATATATATATATATATATACATATACATATATGAATCACTTTGCTGTATACCTGAAACTAACACAACATTGTAAATCAACTATACTTTAGTTAAAAAAAAGAACTAAAATAAAATTTTAAGATAATACACAAAACTTAAAAGAATGTAACTCTTGCAGAAGGCCACTCTACAGCGCGCTCTCAGAATGTGAAGGACGTGTTTCCACTTTCTGCAATTACATGTAACATGGTGGACGAGTTGGAGACACAGTGCACATGTGTCTGTCTGTATATCTATCTATCTATCATCATCTATCTATCATCTATCTACATCATGTATAATCTATCTATCTAATCTATATATTCTATATATCCATTCATCATTCTATCTATCTATCTAGATCACCTATCATCTATCTATCTGCATCATCTATCATCTATCTATCTAATCTATATATTCTATCATCTATCTATATATCCATTCATCATTCTAGCTAGCTAGCTAGCTATCTACCCACCTACCTACCTACCTAAGCTTCTCCCATGTTCCACTTTCAGAAGGGATTCTAGGTGCCCTGGTAGCACTGGGGATACACTCTCTGTGAACAGCACAGTCAGGGCACACAGCATTCAAGTCACTGAGCTTCTGTACACACGTTAGCTCCTAGAAGGCAAGATCCCTCCTGGCAGGGAAGGCATTGCGTCTAATCGGCTACACGTTCTGCACCATGCACCTCCAACGGTGCTGCCCCATCCTAAGCATTTGATACGTATCTTATTCATTGAACTGAGGAACCAGTGAAGAGATGGCTAGGTAGATAGGTATTTACCAAGCACGAGTGGCTGCACAGCATAGAGGTTATAGTATATACAATACGTATTAGTAAATGTGTAACCTTGAACAAGTTAGTTTGCCCCTAAGCCTTAGTTTCTGCACTAGGAAAACAAGGATAATAATTGTACCTACTCTATAGGGTCTTTAGGGTTGGGGTGAAGGTTCAAGGGAGGTGATACAGGTGAAGTGCAAGGTGTCTGGCACGCAGCAAGCTCCCCATAAACATGAGCTCTTGTCATTACCAACTTCCCCTGGATTTGAATGGCCTCAAATATGCTTGGATTATACAACTATGCTGAGCCTAACTCAATTGTTCCTCAATGGCTCAGAGAGCACTGAAGTGCTTCAGCAGGCCCTCTGAAATAGCAATTGTGTCTCCAGTCCATTAGCCAGAATGGCAGATAGCAGGGTACCCTGGTTGTCCTAGCTCGGGCCCTTGCTCACACAACGGAAGCTGGCTAGGAAAAGCTGATGTTCTGGCCCCATGGCAGCCTTCCAAACTGAATTGTTATTTGGGGTAGGATTACAAGATTAGTAGAGAGGAGCACACAGGCAATGAAATAATACGTTTTGACTTTAAAAAACTGATACAACAGCTCATGAACGCTTACTCCTTACTCCTTACGTGAGGTTCAAACCGGCAGGAGTGTGAAGCTCATCACAGAGGCTAAAACCTGCCTAAAAGCAAATGGACAATTATTAGTGATAATGTACATAGTCAGAGGAATGCCTGGTGGGGAACCTGTGGCACCCATGATAAGCCCAGCTTTATGTAACGTCTTACTTAATGATCTGGCAGAGAGATAAACAGAAGGCTAAAGAGAGATGCTGAAGTGGACATCTGTTGGCTTTGCCCGCCAGGCACCCGTTCTCCTGTTAGTGGTAACAACACCCAAGTTGTGCTTTGAGGAACAACCCCTTCCCCAGTGGATAAAATCTCCATGGGCCTGTCAAACAAGATGCCCCATGCTGGACCAAAAGAGATCCCCTCTCCCTGGAATTTGAATCTTAAGCAGAGTACCACAAAGACTTCAGAAACCACAGAGCCATCAAGCATCATTCGTTCCAGGAGTGTATCTCTGGGACAAAGAAAGTGTATTTATTAATTCCTGCTACTCAGATCCTTGGAAGCTCCATGACACTTTTCCTTTCCTTTCCCTTCAAATCTAATATACATCTTTTTTTCCCCCCTTAAATGAGTCAATGGCATTTCCTGTGGACTGCAACCTAAAAGCCCTAATAGAGATGCAACTAATAGAGATGCAACTTCTAATAGAGATGCAACTAATAGAGATGCAACTTCTACAAAATCTGAACTAACTGGAAACGTGTTGATATGACCCTTCAGCGATACTCAAAATACTTTCAGACATTAGCATAAGAAACAAAGCAAGCGATTTAAAACTCACAGTGTTTTGATTCGACTTGAAAAAAATTCACATTGACATTTTTCTGGGCAAAAGAAATGATTCTAATATTCACACAACAGTACAAATCACCTAACCTTAGAACTAAGGTGAAAGCAGAGGACCAGACATGAGATCTCAGTGAGATGAGGCACTTCTAAATGCCATTAAAGTTCTCTATTGCATAAAGTAAGTACAACACATCAGACATTAGCCAAGTACAACATGGTAAGTGACCTCTATGGTACACTGTCTGAATTATTAGGTGCATACTTTCTTTAAAGAGAGAAGTAAGAGGAGAATAAACCCAATGAGGTTTGACGAAGCAGTATAATAAAAATGAATTAAGCTATCCAGGGTAAAGGGCTGAATGCTAAGGATACACCAGCTTTGTTTTCCAACAGCCCTGCTCTCCTGGGTGGAGAGCGTGTAAGGAGGCCACCATCTTTGTTTGAGGCTAAGAGCCACTCCAGGCTTAAGTGCCATCCATACGTGCTGATTATAAAAACCTCAGCCACCCAGGCTCAAAAGAGGAAGTGAAGACTAATGGTGAGGCCAGCCTAGCAGCCCAGCTGCCCAACTGGGTGTTCTCTGTCACCACCAAACCCTGCTCTGCCTCCATGACAACTCGCCTACACTGCTTTGAGGCCAGAAGAAGCTGGCCTGCCAACAACGAAAAAGGCCACTCTTGCAGGGAGAATTTGCAACAAAGGGAGAAATTTTCTTCTCAGTAATGGAGAGAGTCAAGACCCATTTCCCAGCCTACAGAGAACAGGGAATCCTACCCCTACTGTTCATTCTTCCCACAATCTCTGAGCAATGCCTCTGGGGGGACTCGCCAGTGCCACACCCTGGGTGGTGCTTTAGGAAGACCTGAGGTATACACTGCATACATCATATAAAGGGGTACACAGTAGTAGGTAAATTGTATATGGGTATAAGATATCTAGCATTGTATCAGCTTCCAACAGGAAACAGATGATAACCCCAAATGGGGAGACTAAGGAGAGTTTAACAAAGAGACTATTTAAAATGGGGTGGGCAGAGTCAAGGGAAGCCAACAAGGGGTCCTGAAACACCCTGGGTCTGGCCACGGTGGGAGCTGTCACTAGCTCTGGATCCCTGAGGTGGCAAGAGGAGGGAGCTAATAATGGATCCCAGTGGAAGCTGGACCTGTGAGAGGGGCCACCCCAAGGGAGCTGTGATCTCTGGCAGAAGAAAGCAGCCATTCTCAACCCACAGTGCAGGAGGGACGAAAGAAACTGGTCATCCAACCTCACCCTGCTGGCGCTCCCACTGGCCAATCCTAAGCAGACTGGTGGGGAGCCCGCTGATCTGGTAAATCAGGTTCAGCCTCGTAGTGGTCAGAGCAGAGTGGAAGGATGGGAAGTGGATCTGGAGGGGCCAACAGAGGAATAGCCATCTCTGTATCTATGTCGGTTATCTGTTTCTAATCTCACATCTTGACAACTTTCACATCTTCCTCCAAAGTACATGATGCTCATTTCAACCCTTGTACTCTCTCTGTGAGCTCTTCTAACCCTCCCTAAATGCCAATCTACATTTTCCTTAATTTTCTCGGTTATAAAATTAGGGGATAGAGTGCAAAAGTGGTATTGAGTTGGCCAAAAAGTTCGTTCGGGGTTTTGGTAGGACGTTACAGAAAAACCCGAACGAACTTTTTGGCCAACCCAATATTTCCTCCTTCTCTACCATCTTTCCCCTGGCATAGACAGGGAAAAAGCTTCCTTAAGGCTCTTATCAGAGAATTCCCTGGGCGTCCAGTGGTTAAGACTCTGTGCTTCCAAGGCAGGAGGCGTGGGTTCGATCCCTGGTCAGGGAACTAAGATCCCACATGCCGTGAGGTGCAGCCAAAAAATAAATTAAAAAAAAAAAAAAAAGAGATGAAGACTCTAATCATAAAGGAAAAATGAAGACGATGATAGAAAAGCTAACATCCTCCCTAATACCTCAAAGGAAAAGGAAATCTTGGCTTTACCAACATATGAAGAGCAGAATCCAGGTATCCTCTAACGTACACCCGGAGCGAAAACCAGCCCCTGTGTTTTTTGTTTTAGTGGCTGAAATGGCAGCACTGCCCTCCACCAGCCTTGCCCACGTTGTCCGTCCAGCTCTACCTTAGAAGTAGCTCTCGGCACCTCCTGGCCTCTAACTATAGACTAAGTCCCAGCCTCCTCTGTGACTTGACCCAACCAGGACTCCAGCTTCTACAAAATCCTCTTACACAGCACGTGACAGGGCAGGGATAACAGGAAGAAATTACGGGGTAATTTAGGAGCACCGTGTTAGAAGAGGCTCTCACAAGATGAGCGGTGTTACGTCATGACAGCCTGCAAAGGAAAGTGGGGCAGCTGTCCTTTTTGATCTGTTTGCTGACAGAATCTTCAAAGCATGGCTTCCTTTTCTGATTCCCGCCATGTTGGAAAGGGGCGTGCGCGTAGCTCGGTAGGTCAGAGCTACTGGTGCTTCGTCCACTTCATCTCTGCTCTGACAGTGGCATCATGACATGGTTTATGAGGGAGCTCGTTCACTGCCCTCCACGACATTAGTCTCAGGCTTTTGCGAAGGACCCCAAACATCCTGATCTTCCCTTGGGACCTTAAAACCAAGGGAGCCCCAGAGTCATCTGCTCCACTTTTAACTCCTGACGGTTAAAATTCAAGCATTTGGAAACAGTTTTTAAAGATTTTAAAGCTATTAAGAGTGAGATTTCGATGAGCTAGTTCAAAGTCAGCATTAATGACCTGTTAATGATTTTAATGGTTCTTGCACTAAGCACTGTGAATGACCTACTGTTAAAATACAGAATGACTGGCTTTTCCATGAATCCATTAACTCTTCTTTTCTCATAATTCTATCCCAACTAAAATATTTTCTTCCTTTCAATTTGAAGGGTTCGTGGATAAAGAAAACTGAGGTACACACAAAGAATACATTTTAGTGACTGGGGATCAGAGGAAGCAAAGGAAAAGAGGCAAGAATAAGCAAGGTTCTGAGCTCCTGTTTGTATGAAGCTGTGGTTTAGAGAGGAAATAAAGCCAGCAGGGGCACAGTCAGACGGAGGAGGGGGGCAGAGGAGGAGTACAAACTCTGAAGGCAGAAATGAGAAGGTGATGGAGATAGAGATGGAATGGCAGGGGCAGGGACCCACTAGGGTCCAGCATCTTCAAAGAGCTGCACCTGCTTCAGCTGCGCACACTCAACTGCAAAGAGCACCATCTCACCCTGGTGTGTACGTGTAACTAACAGGTTCATCTCTCATGTTCTGGACCTGGCTTAACGCCTGGGCTACCGCCCCTTGCCTGTTAATATACTCTGAAGCCACCATCCACCCCTAAACAAGGTACCCAGTCCTTTCTCGCCAGGCAGCAGAAGCAGCTACTGTCCTGGCTAGCTGTGTCCTTCTCCAGCTGACAGCACCACGCAGAGACGACTACCTCGTACAACGACCCTGCGGCTCCAGCTTCTCCCCAATACCATCCTGCTTGGTGGGTGGAACCTGGGTGAGAGCAGGGGAGTCTGTCCAACAATGGAAGCATAAGGAACAGAGTAAGTCTGTGGCAAATGAACAAAGTCAGAGACTGCTCCCACCTGGCTCTGCCGGCATTTTAAAAAAAGATGAACAGGTAGAGAAGGCATTTAAGGTGTTGTAGACTTGTATGGAAATTCACAAACCAGGACCCACGGCTGAGAGCATTTGGATCAAAAGGCAAACGAGACAGAAAATAACATCACAGTAAGAACAGACCACCAAGCATCTCAGCCTGACAGAGGATATTGAAAATATTTCCTGAAAGAGATCAGAAAACTGGCAGAAAGGCAAGATACTTTAGCCATACAAGATTTCAATTATTTAGACATGCTAGAAGTTTAATTCTGTTAAAACAGGGCATCTGACTTTTCCTTCTGACAGCAGTATTTCCCAGAAGGTTAGGAAATCTTTGAGGAAAAACTGCTGTGGGGGAGGAGGTTATTGTTCCTAGCCCTAGCTGTGGGCCAGCCAATTTTTTTCCCTGTAAAGTGACAGACAGTAAATATTTTACACCTTGTGGGCCATGTGGGCTCTGTCACAGCTATTCAACTTGGCCTGTGTAGTGCAAAAGCAGCCACGGGCAATACGTAAACAAGTGAACATGGCTGTGTTTCAATAAAACTTTATTTACAAAAACAAATAGCAGACCCGATTTGGCCTGCAGGCTGTAGTTTAAGGATCGTTGTCCTAGATGGTTACGTAGAATTAATGATATCCCTGTGAGAATATGACCACATCCTCCCGGAATTTGTACTAGCTAAGAAAGGGGAATGCTGTGAACAGTAAGATGTGCCATTTAGTAAGATGATTTCTGAGGGAAAATTAAAAGTTGGAAATAATGAATTTGAGTCTATGGACATTTCTAATAAAAAGGCAATGTGATTCAAAAGAGATGTAATGCACTGCTTTAAATGATTTGATTCTGGCTGTATACTAGCTAATAATCCCGATGCAGAAGATATTTAAGAGACAATGTGGATACCCAGAAAGTTTGTGATTAAATCAGATTATATAAGAAAATGTATAGAAGATGTACTCCTAATATATAAAAACAGGGCAGTTATAAAAACAGAAGGGCAAACTTATAAGAAAAGTGGCTAAAGCTTAAGAAAAAAATAGTTAAAAGACTTGTTAAAGCTGTGTTCAAAAGAAAATGGTCCAGGAAGTGATAGAAACAGCTTCGTATGATGATGGAAAGTTAAAAGATGACAGAGAGAAGGCAGAGGTACTCAACTTTAATCTTGCTTTTTTATCTCTTCCACCAACGAGAATGATCTTCAAACTGAAAAGGGTAAGGCAAAGGGGCTAAGATGAAACTGAAACCTTATAGGGGAAAAGAAACAGTAAAGTAGAGGCCAATCCCTTAAACCAATACAGCGAGTACTGACCCAGAACACCGGCAACGCAACAACAATGGCCAGTGTTCACTGAGTTCTGAGGATATGCGAGGCACTGTATTACACACTTGATCTGCGTTAGTTAACTAAGTTAGTCCCCACTAACTATATATATTGTACAGGTGGCCCTCAAAGATATCGCAGGTTCGGTTCCAGACCACTACAATAAAGCAAATATTGCAATAAAGTGAGTCACACAATTTTTTTTTTTTTTTTTGGTTTTCCAGTGCATATAAGAGTTATGTTTAGGGAGTTCCCTGGTGGCCTAGTGGTTAGGATTCTGAGCTTTCACGGCCGTGGCCTGGGTTCAATCCCTGGTCAGGGAACTAAGATCCGGCAAGCCGCTTGGCGTGGACAAAAAAAAAAAAAAAAAAGAGTTATGTTTACTATATACTGTAATCTATTAAGTGTGCAATATTATTATATCTTAAAAAATGTACATGACTTAATTAAAAAATACTTTATTGCTAAAAAATGCTAACAATCATCTGAGACTTCAGCAACATGGTAGTAACATCAAAGATCACTGATCACAAATCACCATGACAAATATAACAATGAAAAGTTTGAAATGTTGTGAGAATTACCAAAACACGACACAGAGACATGAAGTGAGCAATGCTGTTGGAATAAAATGGCGCTAATAGACACCTGCTCAATGCAGGGTTGCCATAAATCCTCAATTTGTAAAAAAAAAAAAAAAAAAATGGAATATCTGGGAAACACAATAAACTGAGGCACAGCACAACAAGGTATGCCTATACGCACTATCACTTTCCCCCATTTTAGGGATCAGTAAGTCAGAGTTTAAGAAACGTGTCCCGGTGCTTCCCTGGTGGCGCAGTGGTTGGGGGTCCGCCTGCCGGTGCGGGGGACGCGGGTTCATGCCCCGGTCCAGGAGGATCCCACATGCCGCGGAGCGGCTGGGCCCGTGAGCCATGGCCGCTGGGCCTGCATGTCCGGAGCCTGTGCTCCGCGGCGGGAGAGGCCACAGCAGTGAGAGGCCCGCGTACCGCAAAAAAAAAAAAAAAGAAAAAAAAAAGAAACGTGTCCAAGTTCCCTGTTAGTAAGTACAGACCTAGGTCTTGAACTCAAGACTGACTAGTACCAAAGTTCTGCTTTTAACGACACTTCAATAATGTGAAGACTTGTTCAAGAATCACTATCATTAATCCTTTAGAGGACTGGACCTCTACACTGGAGACTGGCATACGACCAGCTCTAACATGCACAGATTCACAGAAAAGCTCCAAAACAGACTGATTAACAAGCAGTGTGGTTGCTTCAAAACAAAGAAAGACGTGATCATCAGGCGAGAGCACGGGTTCACCTTGAGCCCATTTCTGCCCGGCCCCATCCATCCACCAGGATAACAGCATCCTAACAACACAGTCTCTGCCCAACTCCACCCCGAGTCTGGGAAAAGCCAGGCCCCAGGATGTGCCAAAGAAGAGCCTCCCAATGAGTGACGGACCCGAGCTTCTGCCACGTAACTGGTGCTACTGTGCTAGGTTCTGAGTATCCATGGGAGCACCAAGCTGCAGCTTTCCTCTCCTCTCATCACCTGTGAACAACAGTGGCCTCCATGGCCTGCGCAGGTTCCCATTCCCAGGCTCCCGCGTCAGCGGTTTGGATCCTAGTTTGGCCATTCATGAGCAGTCATGAGACCTAGGCTAAGCTACTTCTTTTTTTTTTTTTAAAGATTTATTATTTATTTATTTATTTTATTTATTTTTGGGCTGCATCAGGTCTTAGCTGCAGCATGCAGGATCTTCGTTGCAGTGTGCAAGCTTCTCTTTAGTTGTGGCGTGCAGGTTTCCTCTTCTCTACTTGTGGCGCACAGGCTCCAGGGCGCGTGGGCTCTGTAGTTTGAGGCACGCGGGCTCTCTAGTTGAGGTGCGCAAGCTTAGTAGTTGTGGTGCTGGGGCTTAGTTGCCCCGCGGCACGTGGGATCTCAGCTCCCTGACCAGGGATCGAGCCCGCATCCCCTGCATTGTAAGGCAGATTCTTAACCACTGGACCACCAGGGAAGTCCTTAATCTTTGATGATCAATTTCTCCATCTGCAAAATGAGCATCTTGGGCCACACTAGGTTATTGTGATGGTTTAGTGTGACGGGTAAGTGAGAAAACATAGAATAAAGTGCTCTGTAGCTCACTACGATGTGCTAAGCAAATATTAGTAATTATTGATATTTGTTAACCTTATTTATTTATTTATTTTGCGGTGCGCGGGCCTCTCACTGTTGTGGCCCCTCCCGTTGCGGAGCACAGGCTCCGGACGCGCAGGCTCAGCGGCCATGGCTCACGGGCCCAGCCGCTCCGCGGCGCGTGGGATCCTCCCGGATCGGGGCACGAGCCCGTGTCCCCTGCATCGGCAGGCGGACTCTCAACCACTGCGCCACCAGGGAAGCCCGAACCTTATTTTTTAAGTAGAACCTTATTGTAACTTTTGTTGATCAGATTGCTAGACTGGTGATTCAGAGAAATGTAAGTATAAAGAATCTTGATTTCAGTGGGGCATTTAGCCAAGTTTCCCATGAGATCTTTGAGAATATGATGGAGAAAGGTGGGCAGAATAATGGTACAGCCAGGGAGGTTCACAGCTGGCTGAGAAGAGGCCAATGCAGCTTGGAAAGAGCTTTAGGGAACTGGTCCAGACGTGTCCAGGTGACAGAAGCATCTGCCTGGCTGTGATCTTGAGCAGGTAAGAACCAGACCCTCTGACTTTGTGGGGCCTTCCTCACTCTTTAGTCGTGTTTAAAAACAGCCTTTGGCCTGTCTACATTTACATGTATCTGTCAGTAATTTATAATTTATATCCACCCCCTTTCACAAAACACGTGAAGCAATTAACACACTTATTAATCACTAGGATGAAGGCATAGGAACCTGTTTATAAAAGGACGTCCCTGAGTGACAGAAATTGGACCCAAAATAGACCCTGACAAGGCAAATCAAACAAACAAGATGAAGTGCACCAGTGACAACCTTCCAGTTCTGTACTTGGATCCAAAAAAACCCCACCAGCTATTTAATAACAGGATGGAGAAATAGCTTTGAAATAGTGTGTTAAAGATTTAGAGCTCTTAGATGATAACTAAGTATCAATCAAAAGTTCAATCTGGTTGTCAAAAAAAAGAAAAAAAAAAAGCCGTCTATCTTAGACTGCAACCATAGACGTAGAATACTGAAAATGAAGGAAATCATTTTCCCAATATATTCTGCATGGGACAGATCTCATGTGGAGTACTATATTCAGTTCTGGGCATAACCCAGAAACACCTGAGCTCATTTAGAGGTGGTTTGACCAGGAAAACAATTAAGAAAAATCTAAAAATCTAAAAAAATTATATATCATGTTAGGAACAGTTGAAAGAACCAGTACATACAGTGTGTACAAAACAAGAGGAGGACTGTGGCATTCATCTCCTAATAGCTGCAGAACACTATTCATGTTCCATCCTCCTTTTAACCCTCTACTAAAACTGCTCATATAGAGGTCACCAATGATCCCCATATCACCAAATCCGATAGTCAATTTACCATCTCATCTCATCCCTCATGTGCATTCAACAGTGTTGACTATCCCCTGATGTGTGAAACACTTCCATTCTGGCCTCAGTAACACTGCAGTAGCCTGGCTTCCTTCAGCACCCCTGACCTTCCCTGAGTTCCAAAGGGCAGATGCAAACAGTTGCTAATCAGGGAAGGGAGAGAATACAGAAACAAGGGAGAGGCAGTCAAGAAACAATAGTGCAGTGCTGGGGCAGGGCCCTGGTTCCTTCTCAAGGAATATACATAACAGTACTTTGAGTTCTTTTGCAGGAACTAAGACCCCCACTCAGGTGGAGGATGGTAACTTCAGGCTGAGCACAAGATTCCTGTTACCTCATCACCAGCCAATCAGAAGAAAGCACACAGTGGGAGATAATGAAGACTCCAACCCCCTCCCCAAATGATTCTCCCTTTAAAAACTTTCATGTTCGAGCAGAATCTTTGGAGTTGGTTTTTGGACACGAGTCCACCTTCTCCCCAGGTTGCAGGCCTCCTGAGCAAAGCAACCTTTCCAGCCAACACTTGTCTCTGGAGAATTGGCTTCTGGGCAGCAAGCAGTCACACCTGCGCTCCGTAACAGAAAGGCTGCATTTAAAACTACTGACGTTTGTTTGTTGGTACTCCAAGAGGATAGTTGAAGTGGTGTTTGCACTCCAAGGGACTTTGTGTGTCTGTGTCTGAGTGTGTAGCCACAGCTCCTGCTGGGCAGCCCCCCTCCCACAGCTACAGTTCTCACCAGGTTTCTTAAACATGGTTCCTTCCCCCTGTCCCCCAGCAAGACGTGATAACAGCTTCCAGCTGTCGCTAGCCTCTGAACTTGCTCATCAGCTCATGGCGAGTCCCTCATTTCTTCCCATACCTCTGTAAACAGTCCCTGTATCAAGCTCTCTTCAGGTAAACCCTTTGAGTATTCCCTCACCTTCCTGCTGGCGTTACTGAAAGCTCAGCCTCTCTGTACACCGGGGCCGAATCAAATCTCAGAGACAGAGCTTTGGGTGAAATAGAAAAGGATAGCTTTATTACTTTGCCAGGCAAAGGGGGACACGCCGGACTTCTGCCTCGAAGAACTGTGTGTCCTAACCCGGGAGGATCTGATGAAGAGTTTTACAGCAGTGGTTCAAAGGTGGGGTCTCTGACAAGATTAGGGTGTGAGCAGGGCTCCTCTCCCTTAATCTCATCTCAGGTCTCCTAATCTTGATGAGTTTCTCTGGTCCCTTTAATCTCGCCTCAGGTAGCTGCTCCTCCCTAGATTAGCAACTGTTGGAATCTGCCCTTTGGAACTCAGGGAAGGTCATGGATGCCGGAGTCTTGCCTACAAGAAATGGGGGACAAGAGGACCTCTGTGCCTGGAAGCCCCACAGGGCCTCACTTGGTTTCACTGGGACCCTGACTGAAGCACTAAGCCCGGCCTGAAAGATGCCTCCCTTCCCTGGGCAGCACCTTCTGGCCAGTCAACTTAATGTGACGGCCATTCCCCTCTTTTGTTGATCTCTACTTGAACTCCAAGACCAGCAGGTTAATTTAACAACAATCTGTTTTTGTTTCCAGCTAATTACCCACTGAGTCACCATTTCCCCAGGCATCTACCTGATATAGCCCCACCGAAATAGTCTTACATTTATAATTCTATCCTAATTTCACCCTCCACCTACCAGTGGCTCCCCAAATGCTACCATATCCATTCCCTGTCGTGGCTTAGGTGTTGCTGGTACTCTGCAGAGAGGGTCCAGCCTAGCCAATCAGCTACAGCTCAGAGATGGGCTCCTGCCCCGCCAAGGCACTGGAAAATAAATCAAGAAAGCAAAGTAGAAGCCCCGTGGTGGGACTGCACAGTAAGTGCTGAAGGGAAGACTGCAGGCATGTCTACTCGGTTCGCCAGACCCCGAGCTTGGAGTAGCCTAATTTGCATCAAGATCCTACCAGCTGGAGGGTATAGAACTACCTGCCTTGGTAAAGTCCAGCTTGGGAGAGGAACTGGTCTAAGCTGACAGAATGAGGTTCCCCCTGCCTGAAGGTGAACTGGGCTGGGAAAGGCAACAGTGGGTATTTGTCTCCTCCTCAGACCTTTCTCTTACCTCTCAACATCTCCCAGTCACCACCCTATTCAAACTGCTCCTTCTCCTGAAACATCTGTTCGCAGCATCCAGTCTCACTTCTCGGGGATACGACAGCCCGAAGAGGGCACGAACTCTGCCTTCTCTTCTGCTATATTCTCCACAGCCCCTAGCACGGTGCTGAGCACGAGAAGGACTTCAGAAAACGCCTGTTAATTCACTGCCTCATCTCAGCAGCCTACTTCAGTTACTCTCACAGACCCAGACGCTAATACTCCTTTCCTCTGTGAACGCCTAAATCTCCCCAGCCAACTGGTTCCACTTCCATTTTTTCCTAAAAATCAAGAAGTGAACAATAATGACGAAATTGCCAGAAGCTGCATGCCATTGACTCTCTTTCTCTGGGTTAAGAGAAAACCATTTGGAAACTGGGTTAGATAAAATAGTTTTCATATACATGCTTTCATTTTCTCACAATTTTCTTTAATACTGGATTCAACAGGCATTATGACTCCCATGTTAGAATTACTAAAACCAAGGCTCAGAAAGATTAGGTAATTTACCCAACATTACAGGGCCTGTAAGTGAGTTTAACTCCAATTAGAACCCAGGTCTCTGTCTGCTACCCCACACTGCTTCTCTATTAGCTCACCTGTCCCCCAACCCCAGGTTAACGCCCCTTCCTCCATAGGCTAGCAAACAAATATAAAATGATGGGGCGATATAACAGGGCATCTGGTCATAATTCATGGCTGCCTCCCTGGTGCAGAGCCAAGATCCCAGTACACAGGACCGAGTCCTAAATCCTGGCTGCCACTTGCTGCTGCACCACTTGGGAGTGATACCTACCAGCACTCTACATGAGAGGCAAGGCTCTCAGTTCTGATATAAACAAAGCCCTGTGGGCTCACACAACCCCATCTCCTGGTCATGTGTCAAGGCTGCTGTGAATAGCAGCCAGAAAGTAAAGTCTGCTCTGGGACTCTCCTGTGTTTCCAGCTAATAACACCCAACTGCAAGCAGCAGCCTGATGTCTTGTTCCTTCTGTTCTTGCCTCACCTAAATGGATGAAATGCTTATTCCCATCTGTGCTCTAAAAGAAAACCCAAGGTGTCTAAGGATGACCTGCCAGAAACTCCTGGGACTTTAAGGCAGAGATAACATAAGGAACAGGTAGTCCATAGTTAAGAAAACATAAGATAAAGTTTGAGGCTTTCAAGAACCATGGCTGAGTGAGTTTGCCTCTGCCTCAGCTATTCAAAAGACCAGCATGTGTGACCAGTAAGAAATATAAGACCTCTGTATCACGCAAATTTTGAAAACAAGCAGTAGTTAACTCACTAAATTACCTGACTGCACACCAACTTCAGAATATAGCATGGCTGTACCTTCACTTGGGGCTTGCTATACAAATAATCATACTTGCACTTATGAAGCACTTCATCTCATCCTTAGGGAGGAAAGCGTTTTCTGTGTGATAACCATGACACTGAGTGATATTCCCAGAGCACTGGCTATCATCAAGCACTGGTTTAAAAGTATGAACTCTTAAGTCAAACTGTCTGGTTTGAATCGAGACTGTGTCACTTGCTAGTGGGATTTCTTGCCACAAGTTACTTAACCCTCTGCACATCAGTCTCCTTACTTATAAAACTGTAATAACAACAGTACCTATTTCATAGCACTGTTGTGAGAATTAAAAGAGATAGTACATATAAAACAAATAGAAGAGTACCCTGCATAAGGTACATATTGAATAAGTGCTAGTTATTATTAAAGATAAGAGTAAGTTGAGGGCTTCTGATTTTTGCAATGATGAAATACCTGGTTATCGGACTAGCCTTCCTACTGGAAAAGAGTATATAAAACTGAAAAAAATATATGAGGCAACTGTTTCTGGCAGTGGACAAAAAGCAGCATAAGATTTCAATTCCTGAGAAAAGGAAAACTCATGAGATCAGCCTGTGATTGCCCTGGCTCTTTGCCTAGACACAGTTTCCTGACTGGAGTAGAGAGAGCTGAAGTCCAAGCACAGCACAGTGGTCACACTATGCTGAGGGGGCAGAGGTCAGAGTTCCTGGCAGCTAAAAAGGCTGGAATCTGCAGGGTAGAGTATTAGAGAGAAGTTTGCAGACAGGGACCCCATAAGCTCATGGCTGAGGGCTGGGTCTATAGCTCAGGGCAAGATACCCATGATTTTCTTGATAGCAGTTACTACAAAGGTGTAACTAAAAGATAGATACCAGAGGTTGAGCACCAGTGTGGAAGGGAAGTTGCGGAGCTTTCTGGAGTTCCAGCCCTTCCAGGGTGGAGATTTCCAGAAACATCACTCCTTAGGAACAAGGACCATACCCTTAAAATAAGACTTACTCTAGTCTCACCCTAATAAAGACTAATTCCAAACCCCAACAAGATCCACAAGGAGACAGAATTTAGAGAGCGAGTTCCAATAAATTAGAGGGGCTTGGGAAATGCCATGGGCTTTGCATAGATATGCAGCAACAAAGCATAAAACCGAGCCTGCAAAAACTCACAGCAATCAGCCAGTATTTAAGCTGTAAGATAAAATAAGAATTAATACTTTTCCAAAGAAAATAACAGAATCGAGAGTCTCTATAACATATTATCCACAATGTCCAGCATTCAATTTAAAAAATCAATTACAAGTGGCATGGACATATATACACTATCAAATGTAAAACAGATAGCTAGTGGGAAGCAGCCACAAAGCACAGGGAGATCAGCTCGGTGCTTTGTGTCCACCTGGAAGGGTGGGATAGGAAGGGTGGGAGGGAGATGCAAGAGGGAGGAAATATGCAGATGTATGTAGATGTACAGCTGATTCACTTTGCTATATAGCAGAAGCTAACACACCATTATAAAGCAATTATACTCCAATAAAGATGTTAAAAAAATAAATAAACAAATAAATTTTCTTAAAAATAAAAAGTCACTTACACAAAGAAAATAGGAAATGTGATCCAGATTGTGGACTTGGCAAGCAAACACTTTAAGTAGCTATTAGTAGTTATTATAAATGTTATAAGAAGTGAAGAAAAATATGTTCAACTAATTAAAGGAAAATACAGTCTTAATGAATGAACAGATAGGGAATCGCAGTAGCAAAACAGAAATTACAAAAAGATGCAAATGCAAGTTCTAGAACTAAAAAGTATAATGGCTGAAACAAAACCAAAAATCACTCTTTGGGCTTAACAGAAGATTGGAGACGACAGAGAGTTAGTGAACTTGAAGACAGATTAATAATATCATTGATTTAGTCTTTTCTTTTTTTCACCCTGGCTGTCTGCCTAGAGACAATTTTCTGACCACAATAAAGAGAGCTGGAGTCCAAGCATAGCACAAAAATAAGGAAAAGCAAGGAAAAAGACTGAATAAAAAATGAAAGAGCTGCATATTGATATTTGGCACAATATCAAATGATCTAACGCACATATAATTGAAGTCTCAAATGATAAAGAGAATGAAATTGAAGCAGAAAAGGTATCTGAAGAAATAACAGCCAAAAACTTCCCCAATACAATGAAAAACACTGACTTACAATTCCAAGAAGCTCAGCGAACTCCAAACAAGATTAATATAAATGGAATCACAAAAGGTACTACATAACCACACTTCTGAAGACCAAGCTAAACAAACAGAAGATCTTGAAAGCAGCTAGCAAACAAAAGATGAACACAGAAACAAGGGGGGAAATGATTGATGACCAGAAGACAGTGGAACAGTATCTCTACAGTGTTAAAAGGAAAAGGAGAAAGAAAACCTGTCAAACCAGAATTCTATTACTAGCAAAGATATTCTTTAAGAATAAGGGTAAAATAAAGACATTTTTAGATAAGGAAAAGCTGGGTGAAAGGACGGTCTTCAGACTGAAGGGTAATAATACCAGATGAAAAAACTCCTATCTACAGGAATGAGAACCACTTGAAGTAAAAAATAAATGAGCAAATATAAAAGACTACATTGTCATTCTTCTCATAAGTTACATGAAATAATACTGTTTATTAAAGCAACAATGATTATAGTATAAGGTAAAGTTTTACAGAATAGGTGAAAGTAAGAGATAAGATAACAATCATGCAAAGGACAAAGTATGCAGTTAAATGAAATTCTGCTGTTGTGAGGTTATTACATTTGTGAAGTGGGAATCAGGAAACAGAAAGTGGGAACTGAAAAGTGACAGGTATGAAGTGAGAAGTGGAGAGGGGAAACTAGGAAGTATGCAATGTCATACGTGATGTGTGAAGAGGTATAATATTGACTCTAAATAGACTACCATAACTAAGAATGCATAGTTTTAGCCCTAGAGCAACAACTAAAATAAATAATAAGCAGAGGTACAAATAAGAAGTAAACATAGGAAATAAAATGGAAAACACTAAGCAATGGTCTGTTAACCTAAAAGAAGATGGGAAAGAAGCAGCAGACAAACGAAGATAAGCAGAAGGGACAAATGACATCCAAATAGTGTGATAGTGGACATAAACACAACCACATCAATAATTACATTAAAATATAAATATACTAACTCTCTAGTTAAAGGGAAGAGATTGTCACACTGGATAAAAAGCAAACTCAACTATATGATACTTAAAAGGAATACATTTTAAATATAAAGGCATGTTCAGGTTGAAAAGTAAAAGGGCAAAATAAACTAAATCGTGCAACAATATGACCCAGCATTTCTATGACTTCTAGACATATGTCCATAAAAAGATTTTGACATGAATGTTCTTTGCAGATTTATTCACAATAGCCAAAAACTGGAAATAATCCGTATGTCCATAAACGGGTGAATAGATAAACAAATCATGGTGTATTCATAAATAAAACACTACTCAATAAAAAGGAACGAACTACTGATTTGTGCAACAACATGGATAAATCTCACAGACATTTTGCTGAGCAAAAAGGCTAGATTCAAAAGATTACATAATGTGTAATTCCATTTATATGAAATTCTAGAATAGACAAAACTAATTTGTAGAGATTACAAGTCAGACTAATAATCCTTGGGTCGGGGAGTTGGGGAGTAAAACGGACTGCAATGGGGCACAGGGGAACTTTCTGAGATGATAGAAGTGTTCTATTTCTTAATTAGAGTGGTGATCATGTGGTTGCATATATTTGTCAAAGGTCATTGATCTATATGCCTAAGATATCTAAATTTTATTTTATGTAAATTCTACTTCAATAAAATTGATTTAAATGTTTAATAAAGGTAATTAAACATTTCTCTCCTCTTTTTGTCATCACCATCACCAACTTAACCAACTCACATCCATCCAGGAAAGAGAAGTAGAGGATTACAATAAAATAAAACCTCACATCAAAACGATTGGACTAATCCCCATCCCCTGTCTATTCTGAATGCAGTCTTAGAATTACCACCTAATATTATTATTAACAGTAGTACTGATCAACTTTATTGATCTGTAGTAGAGCTTAGTTGACTAAAATCTAGTCGTTTTAAAAATTCTCTTGTGGAACCAGAGCAGTTTAAAAACACAAAGTGTTTTTAACCCAAGAAACACTGTCACCCCACATGAGTGCACAGAATACAAGGGCCCCTTTGTGTTAGCTCCAGCCTCGAGGTAGGAACTGGGAAGCTACTACAGTGACCTGAAAACCCATGGACGCAGGTTCTTGACCAGCAGAACATTCATCACAAGCTTATGAATATGTGAAAGAGTCAGAAATCCACAGATGGTATTGCTAAATTTCACAGTCCCCTGAGATATTTACAGTTTCATCATTATAAATGAAACCAAGACTTCTTTTGAAGGGGGCCTGCCTTTCCGAGCTGCCACCCTGTTCCCCTCGCCCTCCTATACCACTAGCACCCCCTGCATCTGCTGGGAGAGTGATACAGTCCCTCAGATGCACTGTGATGCGCTTTACCTCAGCCTGCTTTATGATTTATGGAAGAGTAAGGAAACCTCCTCACCTTTAAAGAACTCTGTGGAGCACAGCCAGAAGGCATTTTTCCCCAATGTTTCAGGTTTTTTTCTCACCTTCCCATTTGCCCTCAACCCATCACACATACACAGAAACAGACAAGGCTCCAAACTACAAAAAGATGAAATGGGAGAAGAGACTGATTTATGAGGGTGGTACAGGGGGTATCACCAGTTGATAGTGCGGCGAAATTGAGCCAAGGCAAGTGTAGGCTGAATATCAAGAAATATTTGAACCTCCACAGAGTGTGAAGCAAGCTAGCAGAGGCCAGGGAAGCCCTAGGGCTGGAAACTCATTGAACAGTGGGAAACAGGAGCCTGGCTGGATGGCCATAAGGGAGCAGAGGTGACATTTACATTGCACTAATATCCCAGAACTGCTCTGCTAAATAAGTCGGTCTGTGATAGGTGAACGTTTCTTTATCCATCCTCATCTCTCCCTCTCCCATTCTCTCTCTCTCTCTCTCTCTCTCTCTCTCTGTCACACACACAGAGACACACACACACAGACACACGCGCACACGCACACGCCCAGCCCACAAGCATCCATACTGTCCACACGCCTACCCCCATGACGACCGGAAGTAGGTGACTCACCGAGCGCTCACAGGGTCCTCCAGGCTCCAGTTCACGCTGACCCTAACCTTCCACCGCCTCATCTCCCACCACTCATCCTGTCCACAGTTTCCCTTCATTTCTCATGTTTTCTTTCATTAACCACTGTATTTAAGCTGGTGCCCCCCAGAGGGTACCACTGGCCCCAGAGGCGGACGGCATACCCACAAGCAGGTGGGGGAGGGGAGGGGAGGAGGTAGGAGATTCACACTCTTTGTGGCTCTTGGATGAAGCTAAGCCAGTTACCAAGAACGATCAAAACAGTGTTGCTAGGTAATGAGGATTATTTTATATTCCAATGCCTCCTCCTATTTTTAGTACTTTGAGACTACATTATGTTCCCATATTGAGCCTGGTCAAAAGATAAAAGTGCCTGCAACTAGCACACAACTCCCCACAGGGCCAAAAAGTTCTCCCAAAGAAAAGCTGACAACCTTAGTCATATGCATGATAAGACTGTGGCAGGCCACCAAATCTTCCTGCAGTGAAGATGGACTAAGCGACAAGAGAAAAAAGATGCTGCTCGCATTTCAAACCCTGTGTAAGGCACAGGATCGGGTTGGACCTCTTGTTTTTAAGTCTAAGGTTCCCAGCTATGTGGTAGAATGGAGAATATAACCCTGGACAGAGTGATTTGCTAGTCTAGTAAAGTCGGGAGTAGGACAGCCACCTCCACGGCTGACATACAGCGGCATAATCTGCGCTTAAACTTGACCCACTGGGAAGTGGTAGCCAAGGTCTACAGCACTCACGGTATTAAACACAGCAGAGCCTCGCTGCAGATTTCCAGTATGTTAGTATCCTATGAACGGGAGAAGATGTCACTTCCAGATCTATGTGCGTGCGGACCATGGGAACCAAAGGCTGAAAACAAACCTAAGACTGAACGTTGATCCGTTGAGAATGCAAACGAGGCTCACCTGTGACTCTGACCGGGCTCTTGCAGTGTCTATTAAGGACCACTTGGAAAAGCTTAAATGTTAGCATGTTACTGCCCTCTCCTGGGCAAAAGGTCAAAGATGGTGCAGATGTGTGAGTCACACCTGGTTGACATTTGTGTGCCCCAAGGCAGTCAATCTTTAATCCACTCTTTTACAAACCTCTGAAAAAGGGCTGCCTTCCACCATCTTCCGCAGACAAACCTCTCCCCCGACTACCACCCTTTTCCCTTTCCCACTGGAAGCAAAGCCTCCTGAGACCACAGGCTTCATTAGTGGGTGGTTGTGGGGAAGGGACTGGAATTGTCCACTGGAACAGCTCATATGACGGAGGTGGGAAAACAGCCCAGGACTTCAGAACATCCTACTGATCCACTTTTTAAGCAGGAACCCCCTTCCCGGTTTCTTGCCCTGGAAATGTTCACCTGGGCCTGAGAAAAATTCTTCCAGTCCTCACCCTGCCACGTACCCTCTCAACTCTTCCATACCCCCAAGCACTTACTCTGCTGGAACCTAACTTTTACAACTGAACAACATAATTAAATCGAATTCATTTGCAATTTTCAAGGGCTAGAATATCTTATCAAAATTAACGAAAACTCAAATCTTCTGGAATTAATTATCTTATGACTTTGAATGGCTGTACAAATAACAGTTTAAAGGAAGAGACACAGGAATACTAAATAAAAGAAAATGAGACAAATTCATTAACAATGCCCTGATCGGCCTAAATTAGGTAAGAATCTATTTTTTATAAAGTCCTGAGGTAAGTCAATTATTTCCAACTCTTCATTTTGCATGAAGTAGAAAAATCAGGTCTGACATCATACAAGTTAAAAGGATGCAAATTAATGGAAGTTTACAGTACAATATCTTTCTATAAAGATGATAATCACATTAAAGGATTCTCATCCTCCACAAACATTCACCCAGGGCCTGCTGCGCACACAGCACTGCACCCGGAGACTGAGCCCAATTTCATTACCGCGCCTCCCCGTGAGGATGGATAACAGAGGATCCTGAGAGCCGCCGCTGGAGTCACCTGGCTTGCCGGGCACTTTGATCACGTCTCCCTATCCCTCGGTTGCCTGAAGAGAGCCACCCCATCACAGTCGTAGGAAAAGCATCTTTTCAGTGGCAGGCAGTACGGGGTGTGGGTGAAGCAAGGGACACCCCAGGGATGAGGGGGCCCGACTCCCAGTCTCGGTGCTACTCGGATGAGAAGAGAAACGGCCACCACCTGTGGAGCAACGTGCCAGCACTTCAGGGATATTTCATTTAATCCCTAAAACAGTCCTGCGAGTGGATCTTATTTTATTCCACCATTTTAAGGATGAGAAAAGAGAAGGGGACCAAATTTAAGCATTTTGCCCAAAGTTACAAAAGCTTAGGAAGTAGATTCAAGATTCATGTGAAAGTCTGTCTGAGGTTAAAGTCCAGGCCAGTAACTGCTGGCCTCCACTACACCCTTGGCGTGCGGAACGGAACCCTCTGATCAGGCTTGCAATGCAAATCGAATGATAATTTAAAGACGGCACTTTCTGGACGATCATTTGCTTACATACAGGAGCATTAAGTCACGCCCGTGCTCAAAATTCCCCACTGGTTTCCCAATGAATTTAGAATAAAATCCCAAGTTCTCGCCGTGACCCACAAAGCCCCACATGAACTGGCCCTTGACTACCTCCCCGGCCCACCTCCCCTATTTCTGCCCATTCGCTGCCCCCTCGGGCACGGCCAACTCGCTTTTCCTTAAACAAAAATGCAGATTTCCGCTTCGGGGTCTTTGTGCATCTCTTGCCTCTGTCTGAGACACTCTCGGCCCAGTTATCTACCTACATGATCCACCTCCTCATTTGGTTCATGCCTCTGCTCAATGCCACCTTCTCCAAAAGGCCTCTCCTGCCCAATCTCCCTAAAATAGAAATGTCCATCACTTCCCATCCCCTCATCTGCCTTCAGTTTTATTGACTGTCCTTATCACCCTCTGATATCAGTATATTCACATGTTTGTTTATTGTCTCTCCCATTACAGTAAAAGCTTCATGAGGGCAGGAAGCTGGCCTTGCCTGATCACTGCCGTATCGCTGGCACCATGACAGTTCACGGCACATGGTAGAAACTCAGTATTTATTGAATGAATGAATAAATGAACTTAAATTCCTTTATCAATATATCCAGATTTGCCTAATTTTCTTTAATTTTCCTTTGTAAAAAAATCTAGGAAGGACAACCTCAATTTTATGCACATGGGCCTATTCATTACCCATTTAATCTAATTTTTTTCCATTCCCATCTAGGTCTTCTCTTATTTCATTCCTCAAATCCAAAATACTATGCTCTGTGCAGCTCAATATCAAAAAAATAAATAAATAAACAACCCAATCAAAAAATGGGTAGGGCTTCCCTGGTGGCGCAGTGGTTGAGAGTCCCCCTGCCGATGCAGGGGACACGGCTTCGTGCCCCGGTCCGGGAAGATCCCACATGCCGCGGAGTGGCTGGGCCCGTGAGCCATGGCCACTGAGCCTGCGCGTCCAGAGCCTGTGCTCCGCAGCGGGAGAGGCCACAACAGTGAGAGGCCCGCGTACCGCAAAAAAAAAAAAAAGGGGTACAACTGAACTCATTTACAAAACGGAAGCAGAGTCACAGAGGTAGAAAACAAACTTATGGTTACCAGGGGGTAAGGGGGGAGGGATAAACTGGGAGATGGGGATGGACATATATACACTACTATATATCAAATAGATAAATAATAAGGACCTACTGTACAGCACAGGGAACTCAGTACTCTGTAATGGCCTACATGGAAAAAGAATCTTAAGAAAGAGTGGATATATGTGTAACTGATTCACTTTGCTGTATACCTGAAGCTAACATAACATTGTAAATCAACTATACTCCAATAAAAAAATTTTTTAAAAAGATATTATGCTCTGAACCGCCACACACCCCTTCCCAGAAGTGCCTTAAATGATCTGCTAAAACCCTTCTCTAACCACACAGTGCACTGGAGGAGTGACAATTTCAAAGCCACTATCTCAGTCACACAACCCAACATTTCATAGCCTAAATAACCAAATGACTACCATGCGCTGTTACAGGCGGAACCCTTCACCTGCCCCAGTTATACTGCTTCCCAACGGCAGTAGAGCTGTGTAAGTCTCAGAACTGGGGGACCTACTGTCCAGTTCTGTACACCAGGTTCCAGCTGAGCCCCGTGCACAGGGGCACCCTCATTCAGATGCCTTTGAGGTCCTAATCGCTCAGCACCTACTTTGCATTTCACACTCACATTCTCTAGTCCTCTCAAAACTACAAAGGCAGACTCTGTGCTCTTCATTTTACAAATGATAAAAGTGAGTAGTATCGGGAAAGTAAAACAACTGGCCCAAGGTCATGAAGTTAGTTAGGGCAATCAATGAACCCAGAGCTGACTTGAGTCCAAGGAAGAAACATCTCTTTCAGTTTTAACAGATAAATAATAAGGCTTTTGCCTAATCGTTCAAGTATTTTTCATGCAGTTACTATGTGTCTCGGACCAGGATAGGTAATCTAGAACACAAAAGAAATGTATAGGTTCCCAGCTGAGAGGGAGAGCTGGGGCCATCAGTTCAGTTACTCGTTTATAACATGCTCATAGCTTTAATTCTTCCAAGAGCTGGACAACTAGGTACATTCATTTGTATGGTTCCTGTAAACTGCGAGTTGTTTATCACACACCGCTTCACCTCTCAGATGACTATGGTTAGAAAAATAAACGGCTTTACTAGTACTACGTGCTTTTCAAGAATAGAGTGATTCAGCACAAATTCTTAAGTTTACACTAAGAGTATGTAGGGGCTTAAAGGCTTGAGGTCTGACAAAAAAAAAAAAGGAAAGAAAACTACAGCACCACCGTGCCCCGCCCCCCCCAAATGCAACTAAGTAACTGCTACTCCCCTTGTTCCAGCTGCTTATTCCATTGGATGTATCACTGTTATGACATTAGAAAGAGTGAGAAGTGGCAAGGTAAGCATTTTTATGAGGTGTTACAATTTTGTAACTAAGCTACACTTCCTTTCCGGAAACTGTTTTCTGTATCACTACAGATTCTTGTTGCATTCCTGGGTGTTCCTGCTGAAGCTGGCTCTGCCCGTGGGATCCTGGGGAAAGCTGCTTTTGGAACTAACTGCAGGGGCTAACACCTGAACCTTTGTCTAACCTGTTAGAACAGCGCTAAGTCCCTGTGAACACAAAAGCAGTGGATTTTCTCTCTAACCCCCTTCCACCTTTCTCTCTCCAGAACTAGCCTTTCCACCAAGCACAATAGGTACACCAGCATCTACAAGTGTGGCAATCCTACAACGAGATCAGCTGCCTGAGCCAATGAGGGGATGGCTCGGACTTCCATGAATACAGTATTCTCTTTTGTCAACTCAGGACTATAAGGACAGCGGCAAAACAGGTCAGTCCAAGCCCGGCTGAAGTCTGCAATGAGGTAACTTAAGCAACTGCTTCTTCACCTGACTGATTTCAGGAGCAAACTATGATGCATTCGGACTTGGACGTAAACCATCTATTACCAGACTCAATTCCTGTGCAGACACCGAAAAGGAAGCCTCAGATGCCAAACCGCTGCCCGTATTACACAACTCGGTGATGCCGGGAGGTAGATGAACAAGCCCGATTTGGGAGTGGAGGTGAGCAGCCCCGTGCGGCATTCCAGAGATGATGCAGACCACTCCATGGAGACAGAGAGTAAAAAGACTGGTGGGTCAAAGGTGCAAACAGGGAAAGTCAGGTTTTGAAGTCAGTATCAATATCTAAAAACGGCAGTAGGCGGAGCAGGATGTGAATAGTGCTTTCGAATGTTTTGCTCAGTTACCCACAAGAGGGATTCTTAAAAATGATGTACCCCGGTGTCTGTATTTTTTTTCTTTTCTTTTTTTTTTTTTTTTTTTTTTTTTT